>NC_058080.1:38023651-38676775 GCF_014858855.1 Bufo gargarizans
GCCTCTTCACACGGCCGTTGCGGAAACATGTGCGGGTGCGTTGCGGGAACACCCGCGATTTTTCCACGCGAGTGCAAAAGATTGTCATGCGCTTTGCACTCGCGTGAGAAAAATCGCGCATGTTGGTACCCAAACCTGAACTTCTTCACAGAAGTTCAAGCTTGGGATCGTATTCTGTAGATTGTATTATTTTCCCTTATAACATGGTTATAAGGGAAAATAATAGCATTCTGAATACAGAATGAATAGTAAAATAGCGCTGAAGGGGTTAAAAAAAAAAAAAAAAATGTTTTTAACTCACCTTAGTCCACTTGTTCACGTAGCCGGCATCTCCTTCTGTCTTCATCTTAGCTTTGTGTAGCAAAAGGACCTTTGGTGACGTCACTCCGGTCATCACATGATCCATCACCATGGTAAAAGATCATGCGATGACTGTGACGTCACCAAAGGTCCTTTTGCTACACAAAGCTAAGATGAAGACAGAAGGAGATGCCGGCTACGCGAACAAGTGGACTAAGGTGAGTTAAATTTATTTTTTTATTTTTTTAACCCCTCCAGCGGTATTTTACTATGCATTCTGTATTCAGAATGCTATTATTTTCCCTTATAACCATGTTATAAAGGAAAATAATAATGATCGGGTCTCCATCCCGATCGTCTCCTAGCAACCATGCACAAAAATCACACTGCATCCGCACTTGCTTGCGGATGCTTGCGATTTTCACGCAACCCCATTCACTTCTAAGGGGCCTGCGTTGCGTGGATTATCGCACCGCAACACACAGAGGAGCATGCTGCGATTTTCATGCAACGCATAAGTGATGCGTGAAATTCACCGCTCATGTGAACAGCCCCATAGAAATGAATGGATCGGTATTCAGTGCGGGTGCAATGCGTTCAACTCACGCATTGCATCCGCGCGGAATACTCTCCTGTGTGAAAGGGGCCTTAATGTGTTTAATCTTTATTTTTTATTTTTATGCGTAAAATTGTGAAAGGGGGTTGTTTTTATTTTTTATATTTTTATTTTTGTTTATTTTTAAATATTTGCTACTTTCTATATGCGATCTTCTGATACTTTCATACTAGTATATTAGAATACCATTGTAGTCCAGGGATTTTTTTGGCTGCCTGTCATGCCTTGCCTCAGGCAAGGCTTAATGGTCAGTCTTCTGTGGCAGTCCTGGGAGTCTTCCATCAGAGGGCAGAGGGAGCCTCCTTTCTGTGTCTAACTGATCAGATGCCACAATCTCTATTGACCAGTTTGAGGGTATTAAATGACCAGGATGGAAGTCATCTCCAATCCTAGTAATTTTATGGAGTAAGATCAGCTAATTGCCCATCTCCGTATACCTCAAGCTCCCCACTAATGTACGTCAGGGGTCTCAAAGAGGTTAAAGGTGAATTATGAAAAACTTCTCATCTAAGTTTGTTAATGCATCTGCAGTCAAATCCAAATGTATTACCTGAAGGTCTTGCCATGGAGTTTTTTTTCCCGAATTTGACCACATATTTTACGCTTTGTAAAATCTAAGTCCAGATTTGCAAGTGCTTATAGACTTAATATAGCTGCCATCAGTTATCTTGTCAATAGTTGACCGATCATTAGAGAATATATAACATTTACAGTACATTAGTAAGGATTAATTACAGATAATTATTTTCATTGGAGACAGACCAAACATCGGGATGTGACAGTGACAGAAGAGGACATGGTGACCCAAAGAAAAAGACAAACAACATCATGAAAGATAGTAAAAAAAAAAAGGAAAATAATATAATCATTGAAAAAGGTCACAGGTTTATGAGGGCAAGAGGAGGAGCAGGGGCAGCATGAGATGGTAGGAAAGGAGATTCCAATGATGGTGGAAGAGGAGATCATTGACAATGAGAGAAGTGTGCCATTAGTAAGAAGCAGGATCACCGTTTTTCACGGATCCGTTGTTCAGTTTTTGAGTTCCGTTGTGTTTCCGTTTCCTTTCCGTTTTTCCGTTCCGTTTTTCCTTATGCCACGTACAGTATACAGTAATTGCATAGAAAAAATTGGGCTGGGCATAACATTTTCAATAGATGGTTCCGAAAAAATTGCACAAGTGATGCGTGAAAATCACCACTCATGTGCACAGCCCCATAGAAATGAATGGGTCAGGATTCAGTGCGGGTGCAATGCGTTCAACTCACGCATCGCATCCGCGCGGAATACTCGCCCGTGTGAAAGAGGTCTTATTAAATGTCCTCCAGTATGTGGTGGAGGAGGGCTTCATGTTAGTTTGGTGCATTCATTGTCTCTGTTGCATCAGAATAATTATGTGAGTCACAAGCCCGAATTCTCATCCCGACACAGCCTCTCCAGTTCTAATGTCAACAGCTGGATGAATGCTCCTGGCCAGATCAAATGTCATCTTATCATTAAAAAAATCCCATTAGTTTTATGCTTCTACATTCCATGATACATCAAGTGGTAATAGTAGAATAAAAGTCAATAAAACAGAAGTTTACTGGGTACACGGATCGTAACAAGCGAGATATTCTGAGGTCATTCATGGTCACCTCTGGACACCATCTTACAGTTCATTCACCTATACAATGACCCCACATGGAAAGCTGAGCTACATTACAAATACACTGGGGTAGATATACAAATATTGGTGTTTCCTAGGCTAGCCTTGGTCAAAAGTGCACTGGTGTAAGATGCCCCAAATTTATCAGGCACAGGCCTCTTAAACAATTTGGCACAGTTTTTGCTGTCCGTGCCCCAGAAACTGAAATCTACGCGAGCCAGGAGCTGATGTAGACTGCAGCTATAGTTTCTAGTAAATCCAGCGGGCCAAGTGAGGACCCGTCCCTATTCTTGACTATTAAAAAGTGACGAGGAGCTCAAAAATGAGCAATTTATAGGGCAAATATGGCATATAGAAACATAGAATGTGTCGGCAGATAAAACCATTTGGCCCATCTAGTCTGCCCAATATATCTGAATCCTATTAATCCTATTAATAACGGCATGCCCCGTTATTGTTTTAGTTTCTTTTCGCCACAATGAGTTAATAGATCTGACATTGGTTTTGGCTTCCAAAACTGCATCAGGAAACCTGACTGTGTGGTCAAACCCTTAAGATTCCAGGAGCACGAAGTTGTACATTCATTGGGGGACCCAAACTAACATGAAGTAGTAAAAACAAAGTCCTCTTATACGTTGCCTGGATAATTTGCCTCAGCAAGTCCAAAAGTGATGTGGGTTCAATTCACACTCAGTTCTATGCGTTTTGGTGGACCGCGCAAATTTAAACAATTTTGAAGGTAGCCACTCCAAGTTAGAGTTATCCACTCCTGCACGTATGGGTAAGATATTAGTCTCCACAGGGGTCTTTCCTCCTCCAATAGTTCCTATGGAATGTCAGAAAATCACACTGATAGTGAAGTACTGCTGCTATTAGCTGTATGCACTCCTGATAATATACTCACAAGAGCACGTTGGTATGTAGACACTTCAAACAAGCGCTATAGTTACTAGCACATCATGGTCCTCCTTCCCATTGGTGATCCTACAAGGAGTTTGCTCTATTAGTGAAGCACCGTCTCCAATGTATATATGAACAGGTATTTATTATACTCACAAACTTCCATAAAAGTATAGACAAGTCAAGGGTAAAACACAGCAGCCTTGTGCACGCCCAACCCGGGTTTCTCCTCAAGCTTCGTCAGGGGCATAGGTCTCTGGAACTGAATACACTATCGTATTGTCATTGGTCTAATAGCCACCGCTCAGTACGTTCTACAACCATAGACCCATTCATAAAAGCGCTCCACCACGTGATCCAACTAGTAGTCAGTCACATGGTTTTACACCCACCAATCACAGTTCAGATACACCGGTCAGGTACGCTGAACATAGGGTAATTTTTTTTAAACTACAGGGACATATTTCCTAACCAGTCAGACAGGGTTTCAAGTCAAATTCCACATTCAATTCCCAGGGCTGGATTGTGTCCAGACGTAGATCCACTTCACCTCCTTACGGTCTCTTAGCCACAGCATCTCCCCCCCGCCAATTCGCCTTCACTAATTCAATCCCTGTAAGGCCTCATGCACACAACAGTATTTTTTCACGGTCCGCAAAACGGGGTTCCGTTGTTCCGTGATCCGTGTCCGTTTTTTCTTCCGTGTGTCTTCCTTGATTTTTGGAGGATCACCAGACATGAAGGAAAGTTAAAGAAAAGTTGTTTTGGTGTCCGCCTGGCCGCGCGGAGCCAAACTGATCCGTCCTGACTTACAATGCAAGTCAATGGGACGGATCCGTTTGACGTTGACACAATATGGTGCAATTGCAAACGGATCCGTCCCCCATTGACTTTCAATGTAAAGTCAGGAGTCCCTATCGGAGTTTTCTCCAATCCGATGGTATATTTTAACTTGAAGCGTCCCATCACCATGGAACGCCTCTATGTTAGAATATACCATTGGATTTGAGTTAGATAGTGAAAACTCAGATCCGACAGTATATTCTAACACAGGCGTTCCCATAGTGATGGTGACGCTTCAAGTTAGAATATACTAAGAACTGTGTACATGAATGCCCTGAGGGGTTAATTGTGCGTATCATAGCCCCCTGTAAGAGATCAGGTGCTGCCAGGCAGCAGGGGGCAGACCCCCCTCCCTCCCCAGTATTAAATTCATTGGTGGCCAGTGCGGCCCCCCTCCCTCCCTCCCCTGTATTAAATTCATTGGTGGCCAGTGCGGCCTCCCCTCTCCCCCCCCTAATTAAAATCACCCCCCCCCCATCATTGGTGGCAGCGGAGAGTTCCGATCGGAGTCCCAGTTTAATCACTGGGGCTCCGATCGGTTACCATGGCAACCAGGACGCTACTGCAGTCCTGGCTGCCATGGATACTTAGCAATTTTAGAAGCATTATACTTACCTGCGCTGTCTGTGACCCGCCGGGCGCTCCTCCTACTGGTAAGAGAAAGGTCTGTGCGGCGCATTGCTTATAGCACAGAGGGAGGGGGGTCTGCCTCCTGCTGCCTGGCAGCACCCGATCTCTTACAGGGGGCTATTATACGCACAATTAACCCCTCAGGTGCGGCACATGAGGGGTTAATTGTGAGGATCACAGCCCCATTGTGCGGATCACAGTTCCCATCACCATGGGAACGCCTCTGTGTTAGAACATACTGTCGGATCTGAGTTTTCACGATGTGGAAAATCAGATCTGAAAAGCTGTTATGCAGACGGATCTGCGGATCCGTCTGTGCAAAAGTAGCCTACGGACACGGATCACGGACGCGGATGAGAATCTTGTGTGCCTCCGTGTTTTTTCACGGACCCATTGACTTGAATGGGTGCGCGAACTGTTGTCCGGCAAAAAATAGGACTGGTCAAATTTTTGGGACGGACAGGAAACACGGATCACGGACGCGGATGACAAACGGTGCATTTTCTGAGGTTTCAACGGACCCACTGAAAGTCAATGGGTCCGCAGAAAATCACGGAAAACGTAACAACGGACACGGATGCACACAACGGTCGTGTGCATGAGGCCTTAAAGTGTAGCGATACTCCATGTGTCTCTAATCCTTTTTTGATGTTCCTAATATGTTCTTGTATACGTGTTTTAAGTTTCCGGATAGTGCGGCCCACATACTGGAGGGCGGCCTTCGTGATATTGTGTAAGGAATGTGAAACGTCCTTCTTTATCCTTTTCTCCCCTTGATTTCCTTTTGAAATTCCTACAACTTTAATATTCCTACTGCAACTTATTAGCTCCTCCCTTTAACATCCCTTTTCCACAAATCTATCTTGTATGATCTGACTCTGTTCCCTATATGTGTTAACATCTGTGCAGTTGTGATGGATCCTTTTCATCTGTCCCTTCGGGATATTCCTTAGCCAGGGGCTATAGTGACAGCTATGAATGTCAATGTAACCGTTCACATCTGTCTCCTTAAAGAAGGTTTTTGTTTTCAATAAGGTCCAAGGTCCAAGAAGTTCACCGCTTCATTACTGATATTGCTGGTGAACCTTAAGTTCCAGTTGTTCATGTTCAGTACTCTAATGAGAACTGAGTGGAGACTAATATTTTACCCATACATGCAGGAGTGGATAACTCTAACTTGGAGTGGCTACCTTGAAAATCGTTTAAATTTGCACGGTCCACCAAAACACATAGAACTGAGTGTGAATTGAACCCACATCACTTTTGGACCTGCTGCGGCAAATTATCCAGGCAACCTATAAGAGGACTTTGTTTTTACTATTTCATGTTAGTTTGGGTCCCCCAATGAATGTAGAACTTCGTGCTCCTGGAATCTTAAGGGTATGACCACACAGTCAGGTTTCCTGATGCAGTTTTGGAAGCCAAAACCAATGGCAGATCTATTAACTCATTGTGGTAAAAAGAAACTAAAACAATAACGGGCATGCCATATTTGCCCTATAATTTGCTAATTTTTGAGCTCCTCGTCACTTTTCAATAGTCAAGAATAGGGACGGGTCCTCACTTGGCCCGCTGGATTTACTAGAAACTATAGCTACAGTCTACATCAGCTCCTGGCTGGCGTAGATTTCAGTTTCTGGGGCACGGACAGCAAAAGCTGTGCCAAATTGTTAAGGAGGCCTGTGCCTGATAAATTTGGAGCATCTTACACCGGTGGACTTTTGACCAAGGCTAGCCTAGGAAACACCAATATTTGTATATCTACCACAGTGTATTTGTAATGTGGCTCAGCTTTCCATGTGGGGTCATTGTATAGGTGAATTAACTGTAATATGGTGTCCAGAGGTGACCATGAATGACCTCAGAATATCTCGCTTGTTACTTCTGTTTTATTGACTTTTATTCTACTATTACCACTTGATGTCTCATGGAATGTAGAAGCATAAAACGAATGGGATTTTTTAATGATAAGATGACATTTGATCTGGCCAGGAGCATTCATCCAGCTGTTGCCATTAAAACTGGAGAGGCTGTGTCGGGATGAGAATTCGGGCTTGTGACTCACATAATTATTCTGATGCAACAGAGACAATGAGCTCTTTTATTGGCTCTATTTATACAGCCGTGACAGCCCGAAATAATAGTGATGCTTTATGGGTGACGTTATGATTAGTGTGCTGGGGAAAGCTGCCTGCCAAATTCCTTTGACTTAATAGAGATATCAGTAGATACGAAAAACAAGACTATTATAAACAGCGAGGACATCAAATAGTAGGAGAAGTAGGACTTGGATGCACTTTGACCCACTGTAGAAGCCGTGAAGGATGGACTACACTCAAGTATGAAGAAAGCATCCAATAGAAGATGTCAAGTAGTGGCTAGACAGGGTGCAGGAGGGCAGTTCGCCTCTGGCCATGCTTGTTTTTAATAGATGAGATCATTACTGGAACCAAGATGTCTTTCTACATACTGTACTCGTATACTGTAGACCAGCTCTGGTGGCGTGGACGTGATCCTTAATATATTTGCTAATGGTGGAGTGGAGGGATGCTCTGAGTTCCAGAACCAGTTTTCTAAAGCAGAAATAACTTGCAAACATCATTCGATGCATATCTCCAGGTCGAGGTCGTATGACAACAGGGGCAATAGTGTCCCATAGTGTCCACCACCTAACCTCTGCCAAGCACAAGAACAAGTCCAACTATAACAAGACATATTCCTAACTAGGACATTGATGGCATACCCCACCTTTGTGGAGAAAGAGTTCCTTGACTGGTGAGGTAGCTAACTACCACCATACCCAGGTTGGGAAAGAATGAAGTGGGGCCCTTCTTCACATAGGTTCAGGTCCCAGAGGTGAGGCCTGAATCTTTAAGACTAGTATTACATATCCTGTGGATATAACAATTCATAGCAACATTATGGACCTTCAATCCAAATTATGCTAAACCATATCTTTTATTACATAATTTGTAAAACTAATAGCCCCGTATCTAATTAGGGTGTCTGTGCGGATAAGGATTACCTTAATATCTGCTCCAATAAATGGGGAAGTTCAAGATGGCGTGAAACAAAACAAGGCTGAACCAGCTTAGTAATACTATGAAACTTGAACTGTGCAAGCTCAAAAACAGAAATATCTTAATGCCATCAAAAGTCCCAATGCATTTTTCCTGCCTGGCCACCAAAACAGCATATACAACCAGAAGTTGTGTGGAGATAGGAATATAGACTTATCTTCCATTGATCTAACAAACATGGCTAGACAATTTTCTTCAGCTTCATCTTCCTCTGAGGGCACGTAAGGTGTCTGGCAGTGCTTGAATTAAGCACTGAGCCACTTTATAGGATGATTATTATGGATGTGCTATCTTGACCACACCTAGCTGATATCTTGACTCTCATTGTACATACAATGCATTCGGAAAGTCTCCAAACCCTTTCACTTTTTTCACATTTTGTTATGTTGCGGCCTTCTGCTAAAATAAAAGAAAACTACAAAAAACTATATAATGACAAAGTAAAAACTGAATGTTAGAATGTTAGAAACTTTAGCAAATTTGTTAAAAAGGAGAAACTGAAATTTTTTCATGTACACAGGTATTCAGACCCTTTGGGATGATACTTTAAATTTAGCTATGGGGGCCTCCCATTTGATCATATTTAATTTATGCATTTTATATAGCGCTACTATATTCCGCAGCGCTTTACAGACATTATCATCCAACTGTCCCCAATGGGGCTCATAATCTAAGGTCCCTATCAGCATGTCTTTGGAGTGTGGGAGGAAACCCCACACAAACACAGGGAGAACATACAAAGTCCATGCAGATGTTGCCCTTGGTCGGATTCGAACCTAGGACCCCAGCACTGCAAGGTAACAGTGCTAACCACTGAGCCACCGTGCTGCCCATATCTGAACTTGAATGGAGTACACCTTTGGTAAATTCAGTGGATTGAACATATTTTGGAACACAGCCCTGTCTATATAAGGTCTCACAGCTAGTAATACACATCAGAGGAAAAACCAATTTATGAGGAGGAAATAAGTGCCTGTAGAGCTCAGAGACAGGATTATGTGCAGGCACAGATATGGAGAAGGGGACAAAAACATTTCTTCCGCACTAAAAGTTCCTAGGAGAACAGTGGACTCCATAATTCTTAAATGGAAGAAGTTGACTCTTCCTAGAGCTGGTCGCCTCACCAAACTAAGTCATGAGGGGAGAAGAGCCTTGGTAAGAGAGGCGATGGTCACTCTGGCTAAGCTCCAAAGATCCTGTGTGCAGATAGGAGAAACTTCCAGAAGGTCAACCATCACTGCAGTACTCCATCAATCTGGGTTTTATGGTAGAGTGACCAGGAAGAAGCCTCTCCTCAGTTAGGCCGGGTTCACATCACCGTTTAGTTTTCTATTCTTCTGATCCGTCCTGTATTTTAAGCATCCGTTATGCTCAGTTATACACATTTTGCATCCATTTTAGCCATTTTCAGATCAGTTATTTTAGACATGGACCTTTTTCCCCATGTAAAATAACGGATCTCAGACGCAAATGGCTAAAATGAATGCAAAATGTACATAACTGAGCATATTTTTTGTTGTTGTTTTCTGTTCTTCTGATGGATCATATGAACGGAAAACGAAACGCCAATGTGAACCCAGCCTTAGGGTGCATTCACATGAATGTATATATATTACACAACCCAGATACGCAAATACGGATGGCGTTCATATGATGTCTATGTCTCATCCATTATTATTTTAGTTTTTTTTACGGACCAACTGTAACAATGCCTATTCTTGTGCGCATTACAGATAAGATTAGTACATGTTCTATTTTTTTCTTTGCGGGACTGCAGAACAAACATACGCATTTGGACAGCATGTGGTGTGCTGTCAGCATTTTTTTTTGAAGCCCCATTGAAATGAATGGGTCCACATCCAATCTGCAAAATATACAGATAGGATGCGGACCAAAAATACGATTGTGTGACACATGAAAGAGCACCTGGTGTTTGCACCTAAGCACCTAAAGGACTCAAACTGTGAGAAACAAGATTCTCTGGTCTGACGAAACCAAGATTGAACTTTTTGGCCTCTATTCTAAGTGTAGTGTCTCCTCACCTGCTCAATACCATCCCTGCAGTGAAGCTGTGGAAGTGTTTTACAGTGGATAGGACAGAAAGACTGGTCAGAGTTGAGGGAAAGCTGAATGGAGCAAAGCACAGAGATATTCTTGATGAAAACCTGATCCAGAGTGGCCTAGGCCTCAGACTGGGCTGAAGGTCCACCTTCCAACAAGACAATGACCCTAAGCACACAGCAGTGGATTAGGGACAACTCTGTGAATGTTCTGCCCAGCCACATCCCTGACTTAAACCCAATCAAACATCTCTGGAGAAACCTGAAAATGGCTTTCCACCGACGGTATCATCCAACCTCCTAGACCTTGAGAGGATCTGCAGAGAAGAATGGCAGAAGATCTTCAAATCCAGGTGTTGCATCACCCAATAAGACTAGAGTCTGTAATCACTGCCAAAGGGGCTTCAACCAAGTCCTGAGTAAAGGGTCAGAATACTTATGTCAATGCAAGATTTTAGTTTTTCCTTTTCAATAAATTAGTAAAGATTTCTAACATTCTCGCGTTCTCATTATGGGGTACTGAGTGCAGATTTGTAAGCCGTGTACTGGGGTGGGCTCCCCAGGATACAGCTAAGTCACGAACGAGAAAAGCAACTCTGACACCAGCTTTTGCAAAACAGGCTTTTTACTACAATATGACACTGAATGCAAACCCCAACCTCTGGGAACATAAAATGGATTTACATACACTCAGCCCGCAGGCCGAGACCCTTGTGCTGCACAGCACGGTGCCCTGCAATGGATGCCAGAAAGAAATGCACTAGTTTGCCTACTGGCGGGCACAACTAAAACGGCCACACCGTACCTGTTATTACCCTAGAAATGAAACGAACGATTATGTGGGTGCATGATACGGGCTGGCCTGCGGTGCAACACAAAGGTTAACAATCTTATAATAAACTACAATATTCCCCCTCCTGTAACTGGTCCTATGGCACGTGCCTGCGCATTACGCCAATGCAAAACACTGGGCTGGATTGAGCCGGTGAGACGTCTATCAGCTCTCAACTGTGCAATGTCTCTTTTTTTTTATTATGGAGTTCTTTTGTGAACAGCAGAAACACTTTTTGGCCTGACACACGAAACAGAGACCCTAACTAGCTAACTACAGGCCTGGTCTAGTCTATTCCAGTATATTGGGCAGACTAGATGGACCAAATGGTTCTTATCTGCTGACACATTCTATGTTTCTATGTTTCTAGGTGCCAATATTGCAATAAGGTGCGTGCACGATCTTACCGACCTGGGTCTGCTCTGTCTCCGCTGATGACTCCGAACCGATCAAGCAGTCTATTCAACAAACATACGGTACTGCAGAGCAGGTAGTTTGTTCCTCAGCTCTCACCAGCACTCCTGGCAGAAGTCCTCTGTCCCGTGGGCAGAAACTGGGTCCTGAACAGCAATCAGCTTAACTTGGCTGTAGTTGTGGTCGCAAAATGTTGATCCCACGCTTGGATGTGAATGGATTCACTTCTCTCTGTGTCTCTGTGTCCTTCCAATATGGCGACTTCATCTTTCTCCGTCAGCCTGGTAACTCCACTTCTCATGAATACGGAAATATGTATATGCAGTCAGTCAGCTGTGCCTAGGAAACGGCGGCATCTTGTGGCCAAATAGCAGAACGTCAGTCCAGAACATATAATTTAATTCACACAAACAGTGTTCAACAATGTTTCCCTCACAGATTGATGGGGAAAACTGGATTTTTTTATATTTTAGAACAAGGCCACCACAAAGCAAAATGTGAAAAAAGTGAAATGATATGAACACTTTCTGAATACATTGGATTTTTGTGACATCCCGCTCTATTCTGGTTATTTTTTGTCCAAAGCCATGGACTCTCCCTCTATGATGTTCCTATGCTCCAATAGTGAAGGTGGACTGGGGTTGTATAAGGCCATTGTAGATTTTTGTTTGGCAAATCCTGCACACGCTGGATAAAAGCAACACAGCGTAAATTGACCTACTGCGCTGATTTCAAATCTGCAGATCTCTCCCTCAGATTTCACCTTTTGGAATGGAGAAGGTGAAGTCCACGGCTTTTCTGCATGTAATAAATGTGGTTTTGTTGCAGTTTTTGCTGCAGAAATGCAGCACAACCACTGCACATTTTATTGCTGTATTTTAAGTCAGCTCTGAACCCAGCCTTAGGGCTCATGCACACGACTATGTATTTTGCGGTCCGCAAAACACGGATCCGCAAAAAATACGGATGACGTCCGTGTGCATTCTGTATTTAGCTGGCCCCTAATAGAACAGTCCTATCCCTGTCCATGATGCGGACAATAATAGGACATGTTATTATTTTTTTGCGGAACGGACATGCAGATTAAAGATTTGACAAATCTCCCGTACACTTTGCTTTTTTTCATCCATGTGGAATTCGACCTGTCATGCGGATTTAGAAATCCGCAGAACGTCAGTTGTTTGAGTGATTTTTTATTTTTTTTTGTGTGCGGATTTGGTGAGGGAACGCACAGAAATCGGTTCAGTTTTTCTGTTTGTAAGCCTGGACCCTGTGCTGGTACTCTTAATTAGGCTAAATACTGAACACAGTGGCAAGACTTGGGTCAATTATAAAACCTGCAAGGGATGGCAGGTGGCAACAGCTAGAAATCCGATTAGCTATGTTTTATTGGTCTCTGGATTAGATTTTTTAGGAAGAATCCTTAAATATTACAGAAAGGTTGTTACATTTTTTCAAACCAGCACCTGGATCTAAAATATTTTCTTATGTAATTGAAAATTTAGTATAGCCGGTGAACTATCCCCAAAAAAAAAAAATCTATCTGTGTAGCGCCACCTGCTGTATTTACTTATTTCTTGTCCACCTCACTGAGGTGGTCGCACACGCTCATTTTTAATCTTCTACTGTCACCAGCCATATCTTCTGATGTGGCAGTTACAGGGAAAGAGCTACAGCATAAAGGCACGCCCCCAGAGAAAGGACACGCCCACTGAGCTGTCAGCTTGATATAAATCTAGCAGAGCAATGAATGTGGAGATCTCTGGATCCATGTGAGGTACAGGGCTGGTTCTAGCTTTGTTAGAAAGAGATTTAAATTTTTTACATTATTCGTGGAATAACCCCTTTAACTAGTAGGGACCAGTCGCCTGGTCTACATCAGTATTAGGTAACCAGTTACTCCAGAGCCACAAACTAGAGATGAGCAAAGTTTTGCAAAATTTTATTTGGCGTTTTCGCTGAACTTCAACAAGAAATTCGAGTCGTTACAAATTACATTGTCACGAATCGCTTTCCATTGTATGGAGCAGGCACAATGATGGGGAATGGCGATTGTGCCCCTCCTGTCATTTAACCCCTCAGATGCCATGTTCAATGCTGATCTTTGACTCATATTCAGCCTTTCAGTGGTTAATCAGGGGTTAAAAAAAAAATCATACTCACCTCATCCACTTACTCTCAGAGAGGCCGTCCGCTCCCGGCTTGATTGAAGAAAACCCGCCAAAGGACCATGATGACATCACCACGTGATCACGCTGGGCACACACTAGAGAAAATATGAGATCTGCACACCCTAGATGGTGGGTGCTCGTAGAGGACAGGCGTCAATAGATTCACAGGAGAAATCCACGGCACACCAAATGCATTTCATCAATTAATCGTTTTTAATTCATAGTAGTTTATACATCACAGTGCACTCCCAGCGTGATCACGTGGTGACGTCATCATGTTCGCCGCAGGTCCTTTGGCGGGTTTTCTTTAATCAAGACTCTCTGCAAGGAGGTGGATGAGGTAAGTATTTTTTTTGAGGCCCATGTAAAAAGGGGCTGTTACTAGTGTTGATCGAGCACCAAAGTGCTCAGGTGCTCCGGTGCTCGAGTAGAACACTTTGTGATGGAAACACCACCGAAATGGTTCAGGAACAGCATGGGGAGGATGTCTGGATGCATCTTGGACTCCCAGGTCGCTGCTGGGAATGATGTTGTCCGAGTAGTACGCCATTTTTACAGACTAACAGTAATGCGCACCAAACCGAAGATAAAATCGATTTTAGAGGAAAAATTGTTAGGAAACATTCCTTCCTGTATATTTACAAAAATGACAAGGAAGATGCACTCTGATACAACCTGTATATCACATAAAGGAGGGCCTCATTCACATTGTGGTACAATTGTTCAGGTAGTGGGACTCCTACACTCAAAAACATTAGGAGCGAGGGCAGCCTAATAAGCATGTTGATATGATGGAGAAGGAGGAGGACGAGAAAAGGAAGATTGAACCATACACCCTGTTTTGTGGTGGAAGGGGAGCATGGGAATACAGTGTATTCAATACACCATAAAAGACACATTTAAAGTGCCTTTATGTTCAGCCGCTTTTCTCTGGTGGAGTAGAGAAGTCAGGGGCAATCCAGGCCTTGTTCATTTTGATAAGAGTCAACCTGTCAGCATTTTCAGTTGACAGGCGGATGGGCTTATCAGTCTGCAATTGTGGACAAGAATAGGACATGTTCTATTTTTTTGCGGAAACGGAAGCACAGATGCAGAAGTGCGGATCCGCAAATGCGGATGAGGACAGCACATTCCGGCCCCGTTGAAAATGAATGAGTCTGCACCCGTTCCGCAAAAATGGGGAACGGATACAAGCCCATTTTGCGGACATGTGAATGGAAAAGATATCCCTCAAAATGAAAATAAATTAAAATTATTGAAGTTAAGCAAAAAGCATAGATGTGGTCGGCAATAACTAGTGCTCGGCGGCACTAAATCAGAAACCATATGTCCTACCACAATCCGGGGGGTTCCAGTGCACATCGATGAATCCAGGAGGGAAAGCAAAAAAGATCCATCCTTGGGCTAGCTGGTGATGTGGTATTGAAGGACAGGGTGGGCAAAGAACTGTCCCTGATATTGCCCTACAGGGGGGTGCTATTCTGGCCCTGATAGCCTAACCACAGACCACCCGCCCTGATAAGAGCGACCCCGTCCGGAACCTTACGCTATATAAAAGTGGCCCTAGTAAGCCCCTAGCCCCTAGGCCCCTGACTTCCAGGTGATCACTATATAGATGTGTTTTTGACTCATTATAAAGGTATATTATAAGTATATCGCACCCCTCTGTGTATCACACCTATCGATAGCACACCTATACTAGTCCTTAAAATGACTTTTGTGGCCCTATTAGCTAGCGTTTGGTGTCCCTAACAGCCTGTCCCTGCTCCACACAGCAACCTCCCCCTACACTGGCAAAACACTGAATGTAAAATGGCAGCCAGATCAGGTCTATTTATAAGGTAGGGGGTACGTCCATGTGCTGAAATGTCTCAATTGGCTGCCCTGTACCACCTGATGGATGTGTCATGGGTCAAAGTTCTTCACAATGTAATAGAATATGGCGGGCGTGAATTTCTCCATATGTTTGCATGTTTGGCGAATCGCGAACACGCAAAGTTTGCCGCGAAATGACCGCCGGGCGAACTGCAAGGCCATCTCTATCAGTGTGTATAAATAGCTTAGCTCAGACCTAAGTTAGGCAGATCAGATCAGTTGCTGGTTGAGGTCAATCCAAACCAGATCAGTTGAGCTCAGGTCAATCCAAGTGAGAGTTCAGTTCAAAGCAGTTCTCTCATGAGCCTACAAGAAAGCAACAGCCATGTAGCTGAATACCTGGAGGGAGGCATATTCACAGCCTCTCTGCTCTGTCCCTGTCGGCTCCATAGCCCAGGGTTAAGGCCTGCAATTATTCTACCTAGAGGTGAGCAATCCACTCCTATAAATCGCTCTTCCAGGGTGACCAATGTCTAAACTGCATGCAGCCAAGTATTTAAGGAATTATCACGTTTTTATGAAAAACAAAGGATTAGCAAGATAGTCATTACATGAGGACTTATTAGGCACCTTTGTAGTAGGTGTAGGAGATAGCTTGAAGCATCTACATCTCCAGTTCAAACTCTGAGGACAGTCAGGCCAACTGTCAGAACAACATTGGAGGAGAAGTTTCAGGATTCAGAAAAGCACTTTTAATCAAGGATTAGGATCAGGCCGGAGTTGTGACCAGTGTAAGACTTTCATTATTACAAGCCTAGTCTGAGCAGTAGTCTTCTTATGTATTACAAGATCCTGTATTTCATTGAGGACTTGAATTTCCCTTTCCCCATATGTATGGGAGATGGTGCTTAATGCCGGACTGTATCAAGAGACTGTTTTAATGCTTTGGATGTACTGTTATCAGAAGTCATCTTCAGTAAAGTTCCACCTTGAATTTCATCCTGCTTGCCTCAGTCTCAAGTTCCTCCATTAACACTATAGTAAATGGTTGTACCTCCATATAAAAGGTACTGGCATCACGACTACAAGGGACCTTGCCATAGGCACATTAATACAGACCATCAAGGGCACCTCAAACCACCATCTGGCCCATGTCCCTTACACCAGAGTGTGCCCCAGAGAATCCTTGTGCCATTCTCCTCTTCACCTATGCGAGCCTGCCCAGGGACGACATAACCATGAGTAACGAGAACTGTATTTACCTCGGTCCACCTATAGCTCACACCGTGACCTCACACATAATTCCCCTACAAGGTCTGGCATACCGCATATGGCACAGAGGGATCACTGAGGACGCTGGCACGGTCTGCTACATACTCTTTCACCATCTTTCAAAACTTTTCCCTCCTTGTGACACTAGGCTGCGCATCAGGGTGAGGGTGCTGGGTGCGGGGTGTCATGAAACTGTCCCAGGCTTTGGAGAGTGATGCCCTGCCTCTGTTGGAACTGTTGTGTTCCTCGGTTGGCCAAGACACTACTTACTCTGCCGCCAGCGTTGTCAGCTGGAAATTTTTGGAGCAATTTTTCCACAAGGACCTTCTGGTATTGCACCATTTTGCTAGTCCTCTCCACCACAGGAATGAAAGATGAGAAGTTATCTTCGTAGCCGGGGGTCGAGAAGGGTGAACAACCAGTAATCAGTGTTGGCCAAAATTCGTATAACGCGAGGGTCACAGGAAAGGCAGCATAACAAAGTCAGCCATGTGCCAGAGTGCCAACAGACAAGACTTTGCTGTCCTCATCAGGAGGATGACTCAATATCCTCATCCTCTCCCTCCTCTTTGGCCCATCCACGCTGAACAGATGGAATAAACCTGCTATGGGTACTACCCTCTGTAGCGGAGGCAAACGTCTCCTGCTCCTCCTCCTCTTCATCGTCCAATTTGCGCTGAGAAGATGAAATGAGGGTGGTCTGGCTATAACCTTGTGTACTGTCTTCCCCCATTTCCACCTCTTCCACATGGAAAGCGTCCTCCTTCATTGTGAGCAGAGAGCGTTTGAGTAGACACAGAAGTGGGATGGTGACGCTGATAATAGCGTTATCGCTGCTCACCATCTGTGTTGATTCCTCAAAGTTGAGTAAAACCTCACAGAGGTCAGACATCCATACCCACTCATCGCTTGTGAAGAGCGGAAGCTGACTGGAAAGGCGACGACCATGTTGCAGCTGGTATTCCACTAATGCCAACAAGTGGAACGTGGAGTTCCAGCGCGTACTCATGTCGCACAACAGTCGGTGAGCTGGCAACTGCAAGAGCTGTAGATGACTTGCGGAAATGGGCGCACACGGCGCACCTTCACCAGTAGCTCAGGCGAATTGGGGTAGGTTTTGAAAAACCGCTAAACCACTAAGTTGAACACGTGGGCTAGGCATGGCATGTGTGTGAGCTTGCCAAGCTCCAAATCCGCCACAAAGTTACGGCCATTATCAGACACAACCATGCCTGGTTGTAGTTTGATTGGCGAGAGCCACAGTTCAGTCTGTTCCCTTATCCCCTGCCACAGCTCTGCGGCGGTGTGCTATTTGTCACCTAAGCAAATTAGTTTCAGCACGTCCTGTTGCTGCTTCCCCACTGCAGTGCTACACTGCTTTCAACTACCGATTGATAGCTGACTGGTGCTGCAGGATGAGAATTCAGAGGTGGAAGTGGAGAAGGAGGTGGAGGAGGAGAAGTGGGGGTTGCAGCCACTAACGTAGGTGGTGGCGGAAACCCTGATCGAAGTAGGGCCCGCAAGCCTTGGAGTCAGTAGCACCTGTGCTACTCGCTCCCGGCCTCCACAACATTCACCCAGAGTGCCGTCAGGGAAATGTAGCCTCCCTGGCCACAAAAACTTGTCCATGTGTTAGTCGTTAAGTGGACCTTCCCAATAACTGCATTGGTCAGGGTATGGGTAATGTTACGGGACACATGCTGGTGTAAGACAGGGATGGCACACCAGGAAAAAAGTGGCGGCTGAGGACTGAGTATCCACAAACCTAAATGGCAGCATTTCCAGAGCCAGGAATTTGGAAAGGTGTGCCCAAGCATGCTCGCCCAACACTAGTGGTTATCTCTCCTGACATGTTGTGGTGTATAGTCGCATTCCCCATGTAATATCTATTCTGCAGCATCTATTCTTATGACTATGTTAGGGCATTCCTCTATTGTTCCTGTTAGAAGTTTACAAATTAATTACCAGTTGTTTGTAATGAAGGTCCACCTTGCTGTTGCCAAGTCACGGTGGGGAGTGGGGGAAACCCCCCACCGTACAATGTAAAGGGATAAGGGATAGCTGCTAGGCCAAGAATCCAGGAAAAGGGAAGCAGGTCTCCTCCTATAGCGTCCCTAATCCTCTCCCTAACTCCTCACCGTATAAGCGGACCCCAAAGGTAGGACGGCTCATACCCTGGAAACCTGGGACCCTGAGTCGCCCTGATAATCGCTCAGATAGGTGCAGGGGGGAGACGTCCTGTTCATCCAAGACACTGAAGAACAAGAGTCTCTAAAGACCTAATAGCAGGGAAAAGGAGAGACCATATATAGCAAGAGGATCGGCGGGTAAGAACACAAGACAACACACTTACCTGCCGAAGTCTCCACGACTGGAACCCGTGCATATGTACAGGAGCCCTAACACCAAACAGTTAATTATTCATATTTGAGACATACCCTGGGTAAGGTTTATCAAATAGTTTATTTACAGATGCCTATGCAGGCGTTGAACCTATCTTGTCCCAGGTGAAAATTTTATACTTCACTTTTATTATTATTTGGGTTAAAATACGTGCTTTATAACTTTATTTAATTTTACTTAATGAACCAAATAAGTCAAAAAGATTAAAAATACAGTAAACACTCCACTGCGTGGTCAAATGATGCTCAGTGAGTCAGGAGGGAGAGCACGTGCACTATCTCTCACCCCTGTCACTTATAGGCAGTTGGCTGCCCTCATGTCGCTTGCAGTGACACCTTCATCTAGGCTGAGTTGTGGGAGCTGAACTCACTCTTCCCACTTCTAATACAGCACTTGGATGATACCATATGTTGGCTGACCTCTGTCTATCCCTTTGGTGGTGCACACTGCGTACATAACATTCACGGTTTGAATACCGTATCACACTGCTAAACTACTCTAGCTTTGATAAGTAGGCCGGACGGGCTACTGCTAACTAACTGACAGTGGAGTGGATCGCTGATTTAAAAGCTAAATCTGCCCCCAACATGTTTCACCAGATAACTGGCTTCTTCAGGGGATTTGGGCAGCAATGAATACCCTATCAGACTGAAAGTTTATATAGGGGGTAATGTGATTGACAGACTTTTCTCCCAGTACAATGAGTGACTGAGGACCTGTCATCTGCCTGCGACTGTAACCACACCCCCATGACGAAGTGAGCTACCAGTCTGCGCCATCTACCTATATCATCATCCCTGCGTGCCATCGTCATCCAAGTCGCTTACTGAGAGCGTCTTCGGTGACGTCTTGCCCTTCCAGTTGTTGCGCCGACACTTAGAACGTAAGACCTCGTTTGAATGAACTGCGCATACGCGCAGGCTTCAATTCTCAACAAGGAGAATACTGCGCAAACAGCGGCTGCGCAAACACTTATAACTAGACGTCGGTACATCATGTCATCTGTGCACCATAGGAGTGCTGTGATTAGTGATATTAGTATTAGTATCTAAAAATAAGACTAGTCAAATTAAAATAAGTAGATGTGATGCTATATAAAAGTGATGAAATACTTATAAATAAACAAATGTTAAAGGGTTTCTACCACTTCGGTGTCACATAATTAGGTGTCAGACACTAGCGATCCGCTAGTGTCTGCTCTGCCCAACCATCCTAATATAATTGCTTTTGGGGCAGCCGTTTTGCTAAAAAAAGAACTTTTATTAATATGCTAATGAGCCTCTAGGTGCTATGGGGGCGTCATTAGCACCTAGAGGCTCCGTCTACCTTCAGAAACTGCCGCCGCCCAGCGCGTCCCTCCAGCCCGCCAATCTCCTCCTGAATGCGATCCTCCTTGTGAGCGCCTGTATTCGGCGCATGCGCAGTGAATGTCTGACAGCTTCCCTGCTCAGACATCTCCACTGCGCCTGTTCCTCGGAGCACTATGGCGTCATCGCGCAGGCGCAGTGGAGATGTCTCAGCAAGGAAGCAGTCAGACATTCACTGCGCATGCGCAGAATACATACACTCACAAGGAGGATCGCATTCAGGAGGAGATGGGCGGGCTGAAGGGACGCGCTGGGCGGCGGCAGTTTCTGAAGGTAGACGGAGCCTCTAGGTGCTAATGACGCCCCCATAGCACCTAGAGGCTCATTAGCATATTAATAAAAGTTCTTTTTTTAGCAAAACGGCTGCCCCAAAAGCAATTATATTAGGATGGTTGGGCAGAGCAGACACTAGCGGATCGCTAGTGTCTGACCGCTAAATATGTGACACCGAAGTGGTAGAAACCCTTTAAGTGGGCTCTAAACCCTACTGCCCTAATTAATATATTTTATATATAATACTACAGAGATGACATGATGATCTGTAATAGCCAAGTGTCACTCACTACTGAGATGTTATATCTCTTAGGTCCTGTATCGACTATAGTGCCTCAGCTGAATAATTAAAAGGGGGGGGGGGGGGGCACATGGGATGATGATGCAGAATTAATCTGCAATGGGATTTATACTATATTACAGCATTGCTCAAGTATTATGTGACATGAGCATCTGTGTTAATAGTACCATATCTACGCGGTGCCTCGGCTATATGGTTTAAGCGGGGTTTCCCAGGCAATGGTGCAGATATAGTGCTCCATGGGGGTTGATCCATATTGCAGCACAGGTCACACTTACAGGCACAACTTTGTTTTCAAATGTAGAAGTACATGCTGATTGCTACTATAAGATACATTCTTAGTCTAATTGGTAAGGTGGAAAAAACTCTATTTTCAAAACAACATGATCTGTAGATAGGGTGCTCAACATTTTGGTTCTATATACATAGATGTCAACTGACACTTGAGCAATGAATTTTTTTTAAAGTAAAGATAGCAAGAACTATCTAATAATTTATTGCCACCTACATCCTCTCCCTCGTTTTCACAGGAAAGCGGTAAATGCAAATCCCTCATTAAGCCCCTTTGGACTGAGGCTATCAAGTCGATAGATCCATCTTGTTTCTTCTTTCAGAAGGATAACATCAAGATTACCCCTTCTGGCGCCTAGAGTCTTTTTACAGATGCCCCAAAATTTAAGTACTTTGTGATCTCCATCATGATAAGCCCATACATGTCTGGAGATTGACGTGTCTGCCTTGGTGTTAATGCTGCTGATATGCTGGCAGATTCTTCTCCTGAACTCTTGTGACGTCTTACCAACATATATCTTGGGACATGAGCATTGGACGGCATATACTATGCCTTTGGTCTTACAGTTTATGTATTGTCTGATATGGTATTCTTTTCATCTGCAGGATTAGTGAATGATCGACATCTTCTCACAAGAGGGCAGAACACACAGTCACCACACGGGTACTTGCCCACTATTTTAGATGTTAACCAGGTAGTCTTTGGTGGTTCAGGGCGATAGAAGCTATGGACCAACACATCCTTCAAATTCCTACCTCGACGGTAGGTGACACTGGGATTCTGCGTGATAACATTCCTGAGATCATTGTCTGCCCACAGGACATGCCAGTGTTTCTTCAGAATCCGAAACACTTGATTGTTTTGGGCATCAAAAGTGCCGATGCATCTAACAACTTGTGCACCAGATGTCTTTGGTGCAGCGTTTAACAGTTCTGTCCGATTGATATTGCTTGCTCTAGCAAATGCCTGATGCAAGACCTTTTTGGGATATCCCCTTACTCGAAAACGATCGTACAGGGTATTACTCTCTTTAGTAAAACTGGCATCGTCTGAACAATTCCTGCGGGCTCTGATATACTGTCCCACAGGTATCCCCTTTCGGAGTGGTTTCGGTGGTAACTATTCCACTGCAATAAATTGTTCGTCGCTGTGGGTTTCCGATGGATCTCGGATTGGATGTGGCCATCAGGGTCCAGGAAAAGTCTGAGATCAAGAAACGTGATTGTGTTATCATGAATCTCAGAAGTAAACTTCATCCCAATAGAGTTTGTGTTAAGGCTGTGAACAAATTGGTGAAATTTTTCCGTGGTGCCTTCCCAGAGTATTAGTACATCATCAATGTACCTACCCCAGAAAAGTACGTGCTGTGTGAAATCAGAATATTCATGTGTAAAAACAATAGTGTCCTCCCACCACCCTAAAAACAAATTAGCATAATTTGGTGCACACTTACTACCCATCGCAGGTACCAACCGCTTGTAGGTAGTAATGTCCATCAAAAAGAAAATAATTGTGCGTAAGTAAAAATTTAAGGAGAGTAAGAATGAACTCATTATGTGCACTGAATTGAGTGCTCTTAGTGGAAAGAAAAGTGGAGACTGCCTTAATCCCTAAATCGTGTCTGATGTTAGTGTACAAAGCCTCAACATCGAGGCTTGCTAATTTGGTCTGTGATGTGACCTGTATATCCTGGAGCCTGATGACCACATCCTTGGTATCCCTAATATATGAGGGTAAGCTGGGTACAAATGGTGCCAAAAACTCATCTACATACTGGCTGATATTTTCTGTCATGCTATTATTGCCGGATACTATCGGTCTGCCCGGCACTGGTCGCCTTTGCTTATGCACCTTTGGAATGGCATAGATGGTGGCAGTTGTTGGATGCATCTTAAGGAGGTATTTAAATTCCTCCTTAGAGATGAGTTTTTCTTCCTTTGCTACAGAGAGTATCAATTTAAGGTCACCCAGAAACTTGTCTGTCGGATTGTGATCCAGCTTTTGGTAGGTATCTGTTTGTTTAACCAGGTCTTCAACCATCTTTTTATAATCCAGTTTGTCCATAAGGACAACGTTACCGCCCTTATCTGAGGGTTTTATTACAAGATCATCATTCTTGCTGAGTTCATCTAGCGCTTGTAGTTCTTCCACCTCAAGGTTTAACTGTGTGGTGGGTATTTTGGTATTGAGGGTTTTAAGATCCCTTGTCACTAGTTGGACAAAGGTATCTATATTACCGTATTGAGGGAATGAAGGCATGTATCTGGATTGCGGTTTTAGTGATGAAAAAGGTGCCTCAACAAGATCTTGGGCATCAGCATTATAGGTGTCCAATGATTCTAAAATGGCCACAGCTTCTTTTTCCTTGGCCTGCATTCGGTGGAAATCTCTGGATTGATGGTTAAAAGATTTATGGGGAGCAAGCTTTCTCGCAAACAAATTTATGTCCTTAATAGTGATGAGCGGGAGGTGCCATATTCGATTTCGCGAATATTCGATTGAATATTCGTCGTATATTCGTCAAAATCGAATATTCGTCAGTTTTCTATTTATCGCGAATAATATACGATTTAATAATTTGCGTATTGCGATTTTTCTTTTGACAGTATAAGGCAACGTTCCTATGACTATGGCTAGGCTAATATGTGTATTTTACGAATATTCATAATATTGCTCTAACTTCGTCTTTTAGAATATTACGAATATTCTAAAAGACGAAGTTAGAGCAATATTACGAATATTTGTAAAATACACATATAGATTGTAATTTAGCTAATATAGTGCTATAATCTTTTTTTTTAAGTCTAATTTTTTTTGCCTCTTCTGAACTGCAGTTTTGGAAAATATATACACTATTAAAAAAATTACTATAGCACTATATTAGCTAAATTGCAGTCTATATGTGTATTTTACGAATTTTCGTAATATTGCTCTAACTTCGTCTTTTATAATATTACGAATATTCTAAAAGACGAAGTTAGAGCAATATTACGAATATTCTAAAAGACGAAGTTAGAGAAATATTACGAATATTCGTAAAAAACACATATAGACTGTAATTTATGTGTACTGTTATTCCACTTTGGCATACTGCTCCCCGACAAGCGTCCCCGTAACCATGGGAACGCCTGTGCGTTAGAATATACCATCGGATCTGAGCTTTCACGATCTCAGGGAAAACTCAGATCCGATGGTATTTTCTAACCCACAGGCGTTCCCATGGTGACGGGGACGCTTGTCGGGGAGGAGTATGCGAACAACTGTACAGATAGGAAAAAAATAATGCCAAAATTCTAAATAATGAATATATTCACTATATTGCTATGTATTTGTTTTTTAGAATATTGGTCATTTTATTATGAAAACATGATTCCCCCCTGCTTAAGTTGCTTGTGGGCCAATGGCTTATTGACCCACAAGCAAGAAGCAGGGAGAAATCATATTTTCAGATGGAAAAAAAAAAAGAATATTCGATTTTGCGAATATATAGAACTATATTCGAAATATTCGTGAAATCTCGAAGTTACGATATTCGAGAAAAAAATTCGCAATTCGAATATTCGCGCTCAACACTAGTCCTTAACCCAGTCAAAACAATCAAAGGCTGGAGTCGGTGTAAAGGATAAGCCTTTACTAAGTATCCTAAGGTGCCTAGGGTCCAGCTCAAAGCTGGAAAGATTGATAACGCTCAGTGGGTCATCTATGTCTTTACATTGTACGCCCACTTCTCCCTGTCTCTCAGGGCTGGGCCCTGGCCTAAAAAAGAGGGGGGTGCCATAGGTGCTGCTGCTGCGGATACTGTCACAGGTGGTCTGAAAAAAGACCCAGATGGTGCAGATGGTAACGATTGTCCTCCATACGTGGAGGTGTACTGTTGGAAGTTGGCTGATGGAGTGGGGGAAGGCACTGTCAAAGCTCCATTTTGTACTGGGAAAAAGCCCTGAGGGCCCTGCCATGGTTGGCCCGATTGTGTCACTGTACCTAAATGTGGGTCAGGTGCCTTCCTTTGATTGGATGCTCCTTTCGCTCGGTTCTTACGTTTAGTCCCCACAGGGTCTTTATTTTTACTGGGTCGATTCTCTGACCCTGACCAATCCGACTCAGAATAGTCGGATTGCGAGGCGTTAGACTTGTTAGTATTATATCTTCTGGCTTGACTGCCAACAGTACTAGGCTTATTGAAATAAACCTGACCCGTATCAAAATCCCTTTTGTCCCTGATGTCCCTGTATTTGTGGTGTTTTCTTTCTTTTATTTCAGTTTGGAAAGATTCAATATGCTTCTGCAGTCGCAATTCTCGTGCTGCAAATTCTACATTAGGCCTGAGATTTTGGATCTGAGATATTTCTTGCTCTAATTGCTTCGCCGTTTTGGTCAGAGATAATTTTTCATACTCCAGCAGGTATTGTTGCATCCGCAACGAGTTCTCAGTTAGTAATTGTTGCCAACCCTTGATAAAAGTGGCGTCATCTTGGTGTGAATGTGGGACTATATTTATTCACATACCCCTAAACACCAAACCCTGTTGCAGGTAGGCGTCTAAACTTGCAACTTCCCACTGGGCTCTCACATACTGTTTATAAGTTTTTTGAATTTCTCTAAACGCCACTAGTATATCAGTGGTGTTAATGGGGAGGCACCCAGTCGAGATCACTTGTGCTACCTCTGTGATATTAAAATATAAGGACGGAACGTTGGAAAGAAAACCTGCCATATAGCATTAGACGCCCACAGGATTTAAGTGAGGTGAGGGAGAGGGGTTGGTAAGTGAAGTAAGCCCCCCCCCCCCCAAAAAAAGGCTGTTGAGCCTATATCAATTATTTATTCATATTTGAGACATACCCCGTTATCTCTCCTGACATGTTGTGGTGTATAGTCGCATTCCCCATGTAATATCTATTCTGCAGCATCTATTCTTATGACTATATTAGGGCATTCCTCTATTGTTCCTGTTAGAAGTTTACAAATTAATTACCAGTTGTTTGTAATGAAGGTCCACCTTGCTGTTGCCAAGTCACTTATTGTAATTTGACTAGTCTTATTTTTAGATACTAATACTAATACTAATATCACTAATCACAGCACTCCTATGGTGCACAGATGACATGATGTACCGACGTCTAGTTATAAGTGTTTGCGCAGCCGCTGTGTGCGCAGTATTCTCCTTGTTGAGAATCAAAGTCTGGGCGCATGCGCGGTTCAATTACAGTGCCGCTGTCCACGCAGTAATCTCCCCGTTTAGAATTGAAGCCTGCGCGTATGCGCAGTCCAATCAAACGAGGTCTTACGTTCTAAGTGTCGGCGCAGCTACTGGAAGGGCAAGACGTCACCGATGACGCTCTCAGTAAGCGACTTGGATGACGATGGCACGCAGGGATGATGATATAGGTAGATGGCGCAGACTGGCAGCTCACTTCGTCATGGGGGTGTGGTTACAGACACATGATGTAGCTCATGTCCCTTTTTTTTTTTTTCTTTATTAGTCTGGTAGTTGACCTCATCATGGGGGTGTGGTTACAGTCGCAGGCAGATGACAGGTCCTCAGTCACTCATTGTACTGGGTGCAAAGTCTGCCAATCACATTACCCCCTGAAGAAGCCAGTTATCTGGTGAAACATGTTGGGCGGCAGATTTAGCTTTTAAATCAGCGATCCACTCCACTGTCAGTTAGTTAGCAGTAGTCCGTCCGGCCTACTTATCAAAGCTAGAGTAGTTTAGCAGTGTGATACGGTATTCAAACCGTGAATGTTATGTACGCAGTGTGCACCACCAAAGGGATAGACAGAGGTCAGCCAACATATGATATCATCCAAGTGCTGTATTAGAAGTGGGAAGAGTGAGTTCAGCTCCCACAACTTAGCCTAGATAAAGGTGTCACTGCAAGCGACATGAGGGCAGCTAACTGCCTATAAGTGACAGGGGTGAGAGATAGTGCACGTGCTCTCCCTCCTGATTGACTGAGCAGTGGAGTGTTTACTGTATTTTTAATCTTTTTCTATTATTTGGTTCATTAAGTCTTCCAGGCTGTGAGATCTGCGCTGCGATTGGCCAGAGCTACAGAAAAACAAGGGCAGACTCCGCCTACTATAACTTAGTGAGCGGAGATACCGGAGGGCATAGCGGGAGAACGGAGCGGCGCCCGGGGATAATAGTAAGTGCAGTGAGATCCGCTCTCCATGTCTGTATATTTAGTTCACAGTGTAATAATCGGTGAAAGGTCCTCTTTAAGGCCATCTGTCCACCAGCTGAAGCTCAACAGAAGATGGGTGTTGCAACAGGACAACGACCCAAAGCATAGAAGTAAATCAACAACAGAATGGCTTAAACAGAAGAAAATACGCCTTCTGGAGTGGCCCAGTCAGAGTCCTGACCTCAACCCGATTGAGATGCAGTGGCATGACCTCAAGAAAGCGATTCACACCAGACATCCCAAGAATATTGCTGAACTGAAACAGTTCTGTAAAGAGGAATGGTCAAGAATTACTCCTGACCGTTGTGCGCGTCTGATCTGCAACTACAGGAAACGTTTGGTTGAAGTTATTGCTGCCAAAGGAGGTTCAACCAGTTATTAAATCCAAGGGTTCACATACTTTTTCCACCTGCACTGCGAATGTTTACATGGTGTGTTCAATAAAAACATGGTAACATTTAATTCTTTGTGTGTTATTAGTTTAAGCAGACTGTGATTGTCTATTGTTGGGACTTAGGTGGAGATCAGATCACATTTTATGACCAGTTTGTGCAGAAATCCATAGCATTCCAAAGGGTTCACATACTTTTTCTTGCAACTGTATTATTCTGGTGTAAGATGCAGCAAATTTATTAAAAGTCATTTGCCTTTTAATCATTTTGATGCATCACAGTATGTACGTGCACCAGAAATTGAAATATATGCCAGATAGGAGATTTCTGGTGTAAATAATGTGAACTCAGTCAAGCTGCATAATCCCCTGAAAAAGTGGTGAACGTGGCAAAAACAGCAAAAAGATTGTTGGGCAAAAAATCAGAGATGTTTTTATTCTGGAGTAGAATTATTTTTAAAATCACCCACGCCATATATTCAATTCACATTAATACACTGAAATTTGTGTACCATTTTTGTCCAAGATTGTGCAGAAAATGCGAAAATTCAATCTTCTATTATCAGGGTTATTTTCCTGTTTGTCCAGCAGGTGGCAGCAGTAGATAAGTTATAATACAGATCAGATCACAGATCGCTTCAGTCTGGACAATCATGTGCTTGTAATGTATCTACTCTCTGGAAATACCCCTAGCATACTCCTGGCCTGCCTATATTTTGCCGTGGGAATCTGCTCTGCAGTACATATCTGTAACAAGTCGGTAGAAGACTATTTGAGAATAATTGAGACTACTTGCAAAGTTGCTTCTTTTATACTTCCTGTGCATTGGGGCAATATAGCACACCTACCAGGCTGACTGCATTCTCCGAACACAGGGTCCCATTGGGTGTCTCTATTTATTCTGCCACATTTGGGTATACCTCAGACATGACCCCTACACCAACCTCTGACTCAGCACTGCCGCATATCTGGCCATTGCCAGGGGTTTTACAGTCCTTTTATATTGATGGACTAACTGACTAAGGCCTCATACACACGACAGTTGTTTTTCTCGGCCTCCGTTCCGGTTTTCTTGCGGATAGGATGGGGACCCATTCATTTCAATGGGTCAGCAAAAAAATGCTGATAGTTCATCCGTTTGTGTTCCGCGTCCGTTGTCCGTGTTTTCCGTCAGCAAAAAAAATAGTGCATGTCCTACTTTTTTCACATTTGCGGACAAGGATAGGCATTTATTACAAGGGATCTGTGGAAAAAACGGATCCCGCATCAGTTTATTTTTGTGGACGCACAATTTGCAGACGCAAAAAACAACTGTCGTGTGCATGAGGCCTAAGAATGAGCAACCAAATTCTGATCAGCAGGGGTCCATCACCCCGCACCCCAGCCAGTCAGACCCTGACGATCACAGTATACTGTATATATATACACACACACACCGGTACTACATAGGACAGTATACTGCATATATACACTAAAGAGGACAGTATACTATATATATATATATATAGATAGATATATATATACATACACCGATACTACATAGGGCATTATACTGCATATATATGCTACAGAGGACAGTATACTGTATATATACTACAGAGGACAGTATACTATATATATATATATATATATATATATATATATATATACATACACACACTACAGAGGACAGTATACTGTATACAGTACAGACCAAAAGTTTGGACACACCTTCTCATTCAAAGAGTTTTCTTTATTTTCATGACTATGAAAATTGTAGATTCACACTGAAGGCATCAAAACTATGAATTAACACATGTGGAATTATATACATAACAAAAAAGTGTGAAAGAACTGAAAATATGTCATATTCAAGGTTCTTCAAAGTAGCCACCTTTTGCTTTGATTACTGCTTTGCACACTCTTGGCATTCTCTTGATGAGCTTCAAGAGGTAGTCACCTGAAATGGTTTTCACGTCACAGGTGTGCCCTGTCAGGTTTAATAAGTGGGATTTCTTGCCTTATAAATGAGGTTGGGACGATCAGTTGCGTTGTGGAGAAGTCAGGTGGATACACAGCTGATAGTCCTACTGAATAGACTGTTAGAATTTGTATTATGGCAATAAAAAAGCAGCTAAGTAAAGAAAAATGAGTGGCCATCATTACTTTAAGAAATGAAGGTCAGTCAGTCAGCCGAAAAATTGGGAAAACTTTGAAAGTAAGGGCTATTTGACCATGAAAGAGAGTGATGGGGTGCTGTGCCAGATGACCTGGCCTCCACAGTCACCGGACCTGAACCCAATCTAGATGTTTTGGGGTGAGCTGGACCGCAGAGTGAAGGCAAAAGGGCCAACAAGTGCTAAGCATCTCTGGGAACTCCTTCAAGACTGTTGGAAGACCATTTCAGGTGACTACCTCTTGAAGCTCATCAAGAGAATGCCAAGAGTGTGCAAAGCAGTAATCAAAGCAAAAGGTGGCTACTATGAAGAAGCTAGAATATGACATTTTCAGTTGTTTCACACTTGTTTGTTATGTATATAATTCCACATGTGTTAATTCATAGTTTTAAAGCCTTCATAGTCATGAAAATAAAGAAAACTCTTTGAATGAGAAGGTGTGTCCAAACTTTTGGTCTGTACTGTATATATACTACATAGGACAGTATACTGCATATATACACTACAGAGGACAGTATACTATATATATATATATACACACACACACCGGTACTACATAGGGCATTATACTGAATATATATGCTACAGAGGACAGTATACGCGTTAATTTCTTAACGATAATTTGTTTTCCATTAGTCCTAACAGCAGCACATGTGGGATTTATCCGCCCCAGTGAAACTGGTAGGACAGACGGAATATTTAATGAAGTAAAGTAATCAAATAAATCCACGCCCCCATTACCTCACTATAAGAGGCCAAACCCCCCATACCATCAGTGTGTCATAACAAGAAACTCTCAAAAAAACAAAGGGAGGGATATTTGTGTGCTGCTGTTAGGACTAAGGGAAAACTAATTATCGTTAAGAAATTAACGCTTCCCTTACGTCCTAACCAGCAGCACATGTGGGGACTTAGCAAGAAGTTAGCCTAAGGGTAGGGACTTCAATGCTGAATGGAATTCAAAACAGACCGCCCAAAGGCAGTGTCTTCTGAACCCCTGAGGTTGAGTCTATAATGGCTCACAAAGGTAGAATGTGAGCTCCAGGAGGCCGCGGAACAGATCTGTTCCAGTGGAATAAGAGACCTTTCGGCCCAACTAGTAGAGACTGCTCGGGTGGAGTGAGCAGTGACAAAGGCAGGAGGAGGTCTATTCTGGGAAGCGAAAGATTCTCTGATGGCCTCTCTGATCCATCTACTTAGAGTAGGCTTAGAGGCCTTCTTCCCTTTATTCCTGCCAAAGAACAGGATAAGAAGATTCTCTGACCTTCTGAACTCCCGGGATCTCTCAATGTAGATTCTCAAACATCTGGCCACATCCAGAGTATGGAGGGAACTTTCTTCTGCAGAGGAAGAAGAGGAACATAACACAGGCAAAGACACAACTTGATTAATGTTGTGCACAGAGGGCACCTTAGGCAAAAAGGTGGGTAAAAAACGTAAAAGGACTCTGTCCGGTAAAAATAAAGTGTATGGCTCATACGCCGAAAAAGCCTGAAGCTCTGAAATGCGTTTGGCCGAAGTTACGGCCAACAAAAAGGTTACCTTCCAGGATAAAAACTCCACTTCTTCCAAGGGTTCAAAGGGAGGACCACTCAACCCTTTAAGCACCACTGAGAGATCCCACTGCGGTATAGGTCTTGAAATGCTAGGCTTAAGACGTACGGCTCCTTTAAGGAACCTCTTAATCAGAGGGTCTTGATGTAAAGATCTGCCAAAGGCGGCTGACAGAGCAGAGATCTGTACCTTGAGTGTAGAAGGGCTGAGGCCCTTATCTAGTCCATCCTGCATGAACTGGAGAATAGCTGATACTGGAGGATCCTGAGATGGTACTTGATGAGATGCACACCATAGAAGAAAAATGTGCTTTACCCTGGCGTAGGCCTTGACAGTCGCAGGAGCTCTGGAATGAGACATTGTTCTTAAGACCGCTGCTGATAGCCCTTCAGGCTCTAGAAGGGAATCATCAATCTCCAGGCTGTCCGATTGAGTCTGGATGGATCCAGGCAGAGCTGAGTGCCCCGGGACACCAGGTTCTGCATTGGGGGAAGCTTCCAATATTTCCCTCGGCTCATCTGCATGAGCAGGGTAAACCAAGACCTCCTGGGCCAGAATGGAATCACAGCTATTACTGAGGCTTGGTCCTGCCGAATCTTCATCAATACCCTGGGTATCATGAAAATGGGAGGAAAGATGTAGGCCAGCCTGAACGCCCATGGAATTGACAGAGCATCTACTGCCAAGGGATTGTCCTCCCGTTACAGGGAACAGAACGTTTCCACTTTGGCATTGAATCTTGTCGCCATGAGATCTATGTCTGGGCGACCCCACCGGAGAGTGATCTGATGAAAGATCTCCTGATTCAGAGACATTTCTCCTAGAGCTGGGACTCCTCTGCTGAGCTGGTCTGCAACCACATTCAGGGAGCCCCGAATGTGGATTGTTGAGAGGTGGGAAAGATTCTGCTCTGCCCAAGACAGAATTAGACCTACTTCTGAGAGTAGACACTGAGACCTGGTGCCTCCCTGTTTGTTGATGTAGGATACCGCAGTAGAATTGTCCGAGTGAACCCTTACAGCCTTGTTTCTGATAAGGGGGAAAAAAATGAAAGAGAGCCATCCGGATTGCTCTGAGTTCTCTCAGATTGGATGACATCAAATGCTCTTGAGGGCTCCAGGATCCTTGAACTTGAAGTTCCTCTAGATGGGCTCCCCAGCCTAGAAGGGATGCATCTGTCATCAACAGGATCCAACAAGGTTGGATCAAGGACCTCCCATCTTTGACCTGTTTCCACCACTTCAGTGAGCGGCGAGCTTGAGATGACAGGGAGCAATTTGTCTCTAGCCCTCTGGGAGTTCGATCCCATAGACTCAGAACTTCCGCTTGAAGAGGGCGAAGATGCCACAAGGCCCAAGGAACCGCATCCACGGCTGCTAACATTAGGCCTAACATCCTCATCAATACTCTGATAGTTACCCGGCGGGGAACCATGAGTTGATCTGCAGTCTTGGAAATGCGTAACTTCCTTTCCGGAGAAAGGTAGAGCGTCATGTTGGCAGAATCTATTATGAACCCTAGAAACCTCCTAGTAGTGGAGGGAGAAATCTCTGACTTCTGCCAATTGATAATCCAGCCCAAGTGCTGGAGGAAGGACTGAGCCTGCAGAAGATGAAGATAAAGCGTCTCTACCGAGTAGGCTTTTAGAAGCCAATCTTCCAGATATGGAATGATCTCAAGGCCTCTCAATCTGAGGGGAGCTACTACAGCTATTACCACTTTGGTGAAGATGTAAGGCGTGGTTGTGATGCCAAAGGGAAGCGCAGCAAACTGAAAATGTTTTACCGTCCCCCTGAGACTCACTGCCACTCGTAGATACTTCCTGTGGGTCTGGCACACAGGGATGTGGAGATAGGCATCCCTTAGATCCAGTGTAACCATCAGGTCCCCTGGGCTCAGGATGCTGATTACCGATTTGATGGTTTCCATCCGGAACCGCCTTTTCTTTATGAATCGGTTGAGGTAGCGGAGATCTATGATCATGCGCCAACCTCCTGTGGCTTTGGGAACAAGGAAAACTGGCCCCTTTCCGCCTGTATTCCAGTATAGACTCCTCCAACACCGTTTGCTTCTCGCGGGGAAGTAATCTTGTCAAAACAAATTTTTCTGGGGGAACAGATAAAAATTCTATCCTGTACCCTGTCCTTATTATATTCAGGACCCAGGGATCTGGAAAAAACTCTGTCCAGGTATTTAGAAAAAAAGTTAAACGGCCTCCGACTGGGAGGTCTGAAAGAATGGGAGTCAAATTTATGACTGGATCTGACGGAAGGGGAGGGCAGTCACTGGTCAGCTTTATTGTTTTTGTTCCCACCGGAACGATATGATCCTCCCCTCCTGGACCCATAACCTCGCTGAGGCCTGGATTGGCCCTGAAAGGGTCTGGACCCTCTACCCTGCCTACCCCTACCCCTAGGGGTTTGAGGGAGGCATTTACCTTTTTTATCGGCAAGACCCTCCATAATGCGGTCCAGTTCAGCCCCAAAAAGCCTTCCTGGCTCGTAAGGGAGGCTGCATAAATTATACTTGGAGGCATTATCTGCCACCCAAGGTTTTAGCCATAGTGGCCTCCTACCCGCTGAAGAGAGGGCCATAGCCTTAGAGGCTAATTTTAACTGCTGTGGGCCGGAGTCACGCAGAAAATCCACGGCAAGTAGAATGGACTTAAACTGCGCCAGGATGTCATCACGGGATATGCCAGAGTCGATATCCGACTGCACCTGTCGGAGGCGTCTTTGAAGGAAGACGGCTACCTCCGTGGAGGATATAGCCACAGATGCAGCAGCAGCAGCGGAGTAAGATCTTCTCAGGGTGCATTCTACCCGCCTGTCCATCGGGTCCTGTAAGTTGGAGCTGTCATCAGCCGGGACAAGGGTCCTCTTAGACAATTTTGCGATTGCCAAATCAACTTTGGGCACAGTGCCCCACTGGTCTAATTGGAATGTCACAAATCGGGAACATGGACTTGAAGCGCTTTGAGATGACCGGTGCCTTCTCAGGATGTTTCCATTCTAGCTTCATTAACCGAGACAAAGTCTCGTCCACTTTGAAGGCCCTTGGCCCCCTAGAGGTGGACTCTGAAGCTTCCCCAGGATCAACATCCTGGTCCCCCGACCGGATGGATCTAAGTAACCTCTGGGTCTTCTCTACAGGAAAGAAGTACCTTACAGCCTCTTCTTCCTCCCCGCTAGACTCAGAGGAATGGACTTCGTCCACGGTATGGTAGGCTTCCTCCTGCATAGGAGTGGGTCTCAGAGGAGATCGGACACCGGGTCTTTTGGATGACACGGAATCCCTTAGGGTGTTCATTGAGGGCTCCACAAAGTCCTTTACCCAGACTACTACGTCCCGTATGGTAGGCTCCGTTTCAGGAGGCAGAGGAGGAGAACGGCAAGAGGGACACCTATTAAATTCATAGGAGTCTGCTAGAGAGGTGTCACAATCCCTACACGCCAAATGCTTGCGCTTGGATGACGTCTTGCGCCCAGTCCGATCCCCATCACCGGCAGAGGACATTATCTGCAGAGAAAAAGTTATAATGAATGAACAAGGTCTATTCATTAGATAAAGAAAGAAGCAGCAAACCTACCACACAGGAAAGCTGGTAACTAAAGTAGTTTGCCTCAGTAACTAACCCAAGGCTGCAAACAGCACAGCCTGGAAGGACTGGAGGCTTTATATATTCAAATTTGGCGCCCAGAGTGACGTCAGACGCCAGGTTTGAACAAACTTTAATCATTGTTGTTCACCGACAGACCACCAGAGGGCGCTGGCACACTAGCTTCCGCAGGTGAAGTGAGGAAGCCAAACAGGAAGCTGAATATGGGAGCTCCGTGCCTAGCAGGAGTTTGTCTGCCTCCACCACGCCGCATGGCAGTATCAGCTTCCATCAGATAAGCTGCAACCCTGAACGAAAAACACAAGGTTAGCATGTAATCTAAGAGTATGGCAGTATGCCCCCGTCTGTCCTGCAGTCCCAAAAGACAGAAAAAACACACTAATGTATGGGGGGGTTTGGACTCTTATAGTGAGGTAATGGGGGCGTGAATTTATTTGATTACTTTACTTCATTAAATATTCCGTCTGTCCTACCAGTTTCACTGGGGCGGATAAACCCCACATGTGCTGCTGGTTAGGACGTAAGGGAAATATAATACTACAGAGGACAGTATACTGTATAAATATACTACAGAGGACAGTATACTGTATATATATATATATATATATATATATATATATTACAGAGGACAGTATACTGTATATATATATACCGGTACTACATAGGGCATTATACTGCATATATATGCTACAGAGGACATTATACTGTATACATATACAGGGAGTGCAGAATTATTAGGCAAATGAGTATTTTGACCACATCATCCTCTTTATGCATGTTGTCTTACTCCAAGCTGTATAGGCTCGAAAGCCTACTACCAATTAAGCATATTAGGTGATGTGCATCTCTGTAATGAGAAGGGGTGTGGTCTAATGACATCAACACCCTATATCAGGTGTGCATAATTATTAGGCAACTTCCTTTCCTTTGGCAAAATGGGTCAAAAGAAGGACTTGACAGGCTCTGAAAAGTCAAAAATAGTGAGATATCTTGCAGAGGGATGCAGCACTCTTAAAATTGCAAAGCTTCTGAAGCGTGATCATCGAACAATCAAGCGTTTCATTCAAAATAGTCAACAGGGTCGCAAGAAGCGTGTGGAAAAACCAAGGCGCAAAATAACTGCCCATGAACTGAGAAAAGTCAAGCGTGCAGCTGCCAAGATGCCACTTGCCACCAGTTTGGCCATATTTCAGAGCTGCAACATCACTGGAGAGCCCAAAAGCACAAGGTGTGCAATAATCAGAGACATGGCCAAGGTAAGAAAGGCTGAAAGACGACCACCACTGAACAAGACACACAAGCTGAAACGTCAAGACTGGGCCAAGAAATATCTCAAGACTGATTTTTCTAAGGTTTTATGGACTGATGAAATGAGAGTGAGTCTTGATGGGCCAGATGGATGGGCCCGTGGCTGGATTGGTAAAGGGCAGAGAGCTCCAGTCCGACTCAGACGCCAGCAAGGTGGAGGTGGAGTACTGGTTTGGGCTGGTATCATCAAAGATGAGCTTGTGGGGCCTTTTCGGGTTGAGGATGGAGTCAAGCTCAATTCCCAGTCCTACTGCCAGTTTCTGGAAGAAAAACTAATGACATGGCCTCCTTGTTCACCTGATCTGAACCCCCTTGAGAACCTGTGGTCCATCATCAAATGTGAGATTTACAAGGAGGGAAAACAGTACACCTCTCTGAACAGTGTCTGGGAGGCTGTGGTTGCTGCTGCACGCAATGTTGATGGTGAACAGATCAAAACACTGACAGAATCCATGGATGGCAGGCTTTTGAGTGTCCTTGCAAAGAAAGGTGGCTATATTGGTCACTGATTTGTTTTTGTTTTGTTTTTGAATGTCAGAAATGTATATTTGTGAATGTTGAGATGTTATATTGGTTTCACTGGTAAAAATAAATAATTGAAATGGGTATATATTAGTTTTTTGTTAAGTTGCCTAATAATTATGCACAATAATAGTCACCTGCACACACAGATATCCCCCTAAAATAGCTAAAACTAAAAACAAACTAAAAACTACTTCCAAAAATATTCAGCTTTGATATTAATGAGTTTTTGGGGTTCATTGAGAACATGGTTGTTGTTCAATAATAAAATTAATCCTCAAAAATACAACTTGCCTAATAATTCTGCACTCCCTGTATTACAGAGGACAGTATACTGTATATATACACTACAGAGGACAGTATACTGTATATATATATAATACATATATATACTACAGAGGACAGTATACTGTATATATACACACTACAGAGGACAGTATACTGTATATAAACAATACAGAGGACAGTATACTGTATATACCATGTAGATTGTAAGCGCTCACGGGCAGGGCCCTCTCTCCTTCTGTACCAGTTTGTAACTCGTCTTGTTTATGATTAGTGCAATTGTCTGTATTATGTATGTATACCTGTTCTCATATGTGCAGCGTTATGGAATGAATGGCGCTTTAATAATAATAATAATAATAATAATAATATATATACTACAGAGGTCAGTATAATATATATACTATCGTGGACAGTATACTGCATATATACACTACAGAGGACAATATACTATATATATATATATATATATATATATATATATACTACAGAGGACAGAATACTATATATATATATATATATATATATATATATATATATATATATATAGTTCAAGAAAAAATGGCGGCACTGGTGTTTCAATATGATTGCAAAAGGTAGGGTGCACGTCCCTGGGGGAATAGGCTTCTTACCCCAATTTGTAAATCCGGAAGAATGAGCGGCACTCCAATGGTAGAAAAAACAAGTTAACCTTTATTCACCCAGGTGCAACGTTTCGGCTCTGCTCTTGAGCCTTTATCAAGCATGCTTGATAAAGGCTCAAGAGCAGAGCCGAAACGTTGCACCTGGGTGAATAAAGGTTCACTTGTTTTTTCTACCATTGGAGTGCCGCTCATTCTTCCGGATTTATATATATATATATGTATTAAGGCAAATTGCCTGGATTTGTGGGAGGGGCTGAGGTCCGCCTCCAGCCTATTTAGGGCACTCCCCTCACCTGGCTCCTGCGTCATTTGAGGTCTGAGCTTTTGAGAGAGGAGGTCGCTTGTGGAGTGTCTGGAGAGTTGCCTGCGAGTCGCTGAATTTCTGGGAGTTTTTCGTTGCCATCAGTTCTGGATTTGGAGCATTTCGGTTCTATTTTTCCGGCTTACTCGGTTCACTGGGGGTCACGTTTGCCCGTTAAACTGAGAGTCATCCATACGGTGCAGCCGGGGCCTCACGGTTGCCCCCTGTACCGGTTCTATTCATTTCACCAAACGCTGCACCAATGTCACTGTTTTCTCGTACAAGTCACCAGTATTTAATTTCTGTCACGCCTTGTCCATGCACAAATTTGTCTACACCGTACCACTATTCCGGTCAGCACCCCTGCGGCAGCATGCAGTCGTTTCCTGGGCAATCCCCCATTTCTGTTCAGTTCATTTGACCAAACGCTGCACTAATGTCACGGCTTTCTCGCCCAGGTCACCAGCATTTCATTTCTGTCATGTCTTGTTCATGCATAAATTTATCTACACCGTACCACCACTCCGGTCAACACCCCTGCGGCATGCAGGCAGTGGCTTTCTGAGTCATCCATACGGTACAGCCGGGGCCTCACGGTTGCCCCCTGTACCGGTTCATTTCATTTCATCATACGCTGCACCAATGTCACGGTTTTCTCATACAAGTCACCAGCATTCATTTCTGTCACGCCTTGTTCATGCGAAATTTGTCCACACCGTACTACGATTCCGGTCAACACCTCTGCAGCATGCGGCAATGGTTTCTGGCCTAATCCCCCATTTCTGTTTCATTTCATTCATAGACGCTGCACTAATGTCACGGCTTTCTCACAGTCACCAGCATCTCATTTTTCATGTCTTGTTCAGCAATCTTCCCACAGTAACAACACTGCGGTCAGCACCTCTGTGGTTCCAGGCTCGTTCCCCATTTCTTTTTCAGTCCATATCACCCCACAATCATCCACATTCATGCCCCCCCCCCCTCCTCCTCATGTTCACGTGCACGGCTGCAGGAGCACAAATGCGTATGAGTCACTCATACGGTACAGCCGGGGCCTCACGGTTGCCCCTGTACCGGTTCATTTCATTTCATCAAACGCGCACCAATGTCACGGATTTTCATACAAGTCACCAGTATTCATTTCTGTCACGCCTTGTTCATGCACAATTTGTTCACAACCATACCACCATTCCGGTCAACAGCTCTGCAGCAGGCGGCCAATGGTTCCTGGGCTAATCCCCCATTTCTGTTTGTTTCATCTCATACACGCTGCACCCATGTCACGGCTTTCTCGCATCAATCACCGGCATCTCATTTCTCTCATGTTTTATTCTGGCGTCTTCCCACAGTACCAACACTCCGGTCAGCACCCCGGTGGTTCCGGGCTCATTCCCCATTTCTGGGTTAGTTCATATCACCCCACATCATCCACATTCATGCCCCCCCCCCCCTCATGTTCATGTGCATGGCTACAGGTGCCAGCTGCGGTGCACCCGGTACACCCTCCCTTCATGTCCACCTTCACTGGGCATACCGCTGCCACAAGCATCCCCTCCCCATCGCCTCCGGCCTGGTCCGCCGCTCCTCCTGCCGCGCGGCCGATGGCACGCGGCCGCGTCTTGGTGCCTGGTTTGCGCATGCGCGGCCGGGGTACTGCGCATGCGCGGCGATTCGTCGGCGCATGCGCGGTGTCCCGGCGGCCGTTCGCGCCGCTTCTGATGCGGGGGGCCGCCGTCGGGCGGTCTGGCTCGGCTGGTCGGCGGAGTTCCGGGGGCGCCGGTCACACAGCAGGCCCCTCCTGCGCAGGTTGCAGGGGGGGCTTCCAGCACGCCCGACTAAAGTACCCTGCAGTAAACATCACCCCAGCAGCCCCCTGCGAGATATCAACTGGTTGCTAATAAGAGAAAAAAAAAAAAAAACGACACAAACCAATACATACCATTGGATTACAAACCGCACGTTCCCACTGGTGCAGGCATGCGGCAAGCGCTGGTCTCTTTCCACACCAGGCGCACACTGTCATTTCATTAAACAACCATCATGATCCTCCGGGTCATGCATATGTACCATGTACATTTCACTTTTCATCACGCTATTTTATGTCTACCCTCCCCCCTTTTTCAGGCGGTCAACCTATATTGTATTTTGCACTACCATGTATCCGGAGAATTTTTCTTACTACCAGGTACGTTCACCTGCTCATTAACAAAAGTCTTCCTTACATTTCGGATGGTCCCGTTAGGGTCAGCGTGCTGGCTTTAGGGGCACCATCATCCCACTAGGTTACCCCCTTCTTGGCTTCGCCAGCAGTTAGTGGTCCCGCGAGGCCGACACCCCGCCTCAAACGTACAGAGGCACCCGCCCAACGCGCCACCTCGTTAGTAAGCCGCCTCGCGTGTTGCATAGAGAGGGCCTCACCTGTCACTCCCTTCCCCTAGTCCTGTCTTACAGTCACCGAGAGGCCAACGCTCCTGCCACTACTACAAGTGGCCTCATTAACCCCTCGCGCCAAATCATAGGTAGAGCCTCTCAAGCCGCTTGGCAAATTAGCAGGGCCTCATCTGGCACCATGCAAGTATAATTTTTTCGCCGTCCGGCCTAGCTAGCTTGCCAGCACGATCCTGTGTTTCCCCAAGCTAATCAACTGTTTTTGTTTTACTATGTCTCTGGAAGGGATAGAGAACTTCTCCCTACCTGGCACCCCTGCTAGATCTGTCACTGCTACCCAGGGAGACGATCTAGCCAGTCCAGCACCCATCAGATCCTGGACAATCCCGCGCATAACGACGGAGTTAAGGTGACGGCATGTTCCCTTCCCCGCCACGGCGAGGAAAACAGAGCTTTTCCGGCTGCTGCACACGCCAACCAATAACAGGGAGGCAGGGGAAGGACCTAGCCAGTCCAGCACAGGGGATATACATACCATGCTGTCCTCTCTAATGACATCCATGTCTAAAGTCAACACCAGGTTGGAGAGGCTGGAATCGGTCACCACGACCCTCTCCTTGGCAGGGCCACCACCAGCAGCGTCACCGGCGCCGGCAGGATTGCCAGTGATCACGCCGACCGTTAGCCTGGAGGGCCAAGAAGTCAGCCCGGCGCGCATAATACCGGAGGAGGAACCTGGGGTACCCATCGCCACCAAGAAGATAGAAAGGCCAGACACGGTCATCACCTTTCCTGGGTACCCAGTTGGATTCAGCCTCAATGCAAGCCAGTTTGCATCCGGGAAGATCCAGGACATTCTCGCCCACATAGACAACTACCTTCAACTCGGCACCGGCAACCGCAAAGAACTGCAGTCCCTGCTGGGCTCCCTGAACTTTGCCATGCGCATCCACCTCAGGGTCGCTCATTTATATCACGGCTCCTGCACCTCTCCCCTTTTTCCTACATGACTCGCACAGGTTGTCCCTGGATGCCCACGCTGCGGCAGATCTGGGCATGTGGGGGAGATTTCTGTCCACCCGGAATGGCGGGAGCTTGTTTCTCCCTCAGCTGTCGGACTCTTCCCCCTCTATCTGGTCAGATGTGGCATCTACCACAGGCTTCGCGGCCAGTTTTGGGAACGATTGGCTGTGGGGCAGCTGGCCTCCTGCGGTCCGGGGTTTGGAAGGATTCTCCACTGCCTCAGCGCTTTTCAAGATCTACCCCATAGTGGCGGCTGCCGTGGCGTAGGGTCATTCATGGGCAAACATGTCGGTCCGGTGCTATTCAGACAACCAGGCGACCTGCCAGATCATCAACAGGATCGTTCCAAATCTCTCACAATCGTGAGGTTTCTGCGGAGACTTCCTTAGTTGGCCGCTTGCAATAATTTCTTCTTACATTGTTTCCATGTCCCGGGGGTGTGCAATACGGCAGCTGACAATCTGTCTCGCGTCACATTTCAGGCATTTCATCAGGCTCTCCCATAAGCGTCACCCACGGCCTCCATCACTCCATCATTTCAACAGCTCATTCTGGATTAGAAGTCATCATGCGGCATAGCCAGTCTTTGTCCCGCTTAGCACTGTCAGACAAAACACATAGAACATACGACAGAGCGTTCACACTATTCAACAGGTCCCTGTTGGAACACAACATCACGCACCCCTTTTGTCATGACGTCTCTACCGGGGTTTGCTTCTTTTTGCCACCTCAAACTCAAATGTCATACAACACCATCAAACCATATCTCACTGGCATTTCAACATCATATGCTAGTCATACACCCCGATAACATCAGCTTCATGTCCTCGCACCAGATCAAAACCATACTCAGAGGTATGCAGGAAACGGAACCCGCACGTCCAGCCCAGAGGCTACCCATAAACAATCATATCTTCAAAGCATTATCCGACTTACTGGACGCCCCGCCTCTTGAAACAGATACCAACTCCATCATCAAAACGGCAATTTACTTGGCCTTCTACGGATTCCTGAGTCCCGGGAAATTCACTACAGCCTCCACGACCCAAACCTCACCTTGTCTTCTTGTCTCCCACTTGTCAAAACACATGGATCACTACATCCTGTCTTTACCTCACTCCAAGAATAGTCAGCACTTACCCGTCAACATTTCATATTACCCCACTCACAACAGATGGTGTCCAGTCAGGGTTCTGGATGCTTACAAGCAGCGTCACAAGGTCTACCCTCTCAACCGCTACTTCAACTACATGGTTCGGTACTCACCACGACCACCTTCATGACCCATGCCAGGTCATCCCTCACACAACCAGGCCTCAACGCAGCCAACTACTCAGGGCACTCCTTTCGCGTTGGAGCCACATCCACGGCCTCCAGTGCCAACATCCTCACTCATGTCATCAGGAAATTGGGGCGCTGGAAGTCATCCGCTTACGCGCAATACATTCCCTATCCAACACAAGAGTTAAGAGTGGCTTTCCAAAACATGTCGGGTTGAGCTATTGATATATCAATTGGCTACAATAAACTGGTTTATTTCCATTTTTGCCCTCTTCTTTCTCAGGCCTACCTCATCCTCGGTTTCGGCACACCACAACCGACTGCACTCATTCCCTGCTTTCCCAGGGCTCTTCACTGTACTACCGTAAGCCCCTTACACAAGTATTAAGGCAAATTGCCTGGATTTGTGGGAGGGGCTGAGGTCCGCCTCCAGCCTATTTAGGGCACTCCCCTCACCTGGCTCCTGCGTCATTTGAGGTCTGAGCTTTTGACCCTCCTACCACTCCACTCATTTACAACTCATTTCTTCCATATCTTTTCCTTGGGTAGGCCCTCTTCTTTCTCAGGCCTACCTCATCCTCGGTTTCGGCACACCACAACCGACTGCACTCATTCCCTGCTTTCCCAGGGCTCTTCACTGTACTACCGTAAGCCCCTTACACAAATATATATATATATATATATATATATACACACAGTACAGACCAAAAGTTTGGACACACCTTCTCATTCAAAGAGTTTTCTTTATTTTCATGACTATGAAAAATGTAGATTCACACTGAAGGCATCAAAACTATGAATTAACACATGTGGAATTATATACATAACAAAAAATTGTGAAACAACTGAAAATATGTCATATTCTAGGTTCTTCAAAGTAGCCACCTTTTGCTTTGATTACTGCTTTGCACACTCTTGGCATTCTCTTGATGGGCTTCAAGAGGTAGTCACCTGAAATGGTTTTCACTTCACAGGTGTGCCCTGTCAGGTTTAATAAGTGGGATTTCTTGCCTTATAAATGGGGTTGGGACCATCAGTTGCGTTGTGGAGAAGTCAGGTGGGTACACAGCTGATAGTCCTACTGAATAGACTGTTAGAATTTGTATTATGGCAAGAAAAAAGCAGCTAAGTAAAGAAAAACGAGTGGCCATCATTACTTTAAGAAATGAAGGTCAGTCAGTCCGAAAAATTGGGAAAACTTTGAAAGTGTCCCCAAGTGCAGTCACAAAAACCATCAAGCGCTACAAAGAAACTGGCTCACATGCGGACCGCCCCAGGAAAGGAAGACCAAGAGTCACCTCTGCTGCGGAGGATTGTCACGGCTGAGGATGGGGGAAACCCTCAGCCGTGCGATGCCAGGTGGTGTAGTGGCTACTCGGCCATGAGAACAGGATAGGGAGCAGGTCACCTCCTCACGCATCCCTACCCTGACCCTAACTCCTAACCTGCATGGGCCGACCTTTAAGGTAGGAGGACCCATGCGCAGGAACCTCGGAGCCCTGTCTTACCCTCCGCAGATCCCTGAGCTAGGAGCTGGGTAAGACGACCTACTCCTCCTTGGCACGGAGGAGCAGGAGTCTCAATGGCCAAGCTGTTGGGAAAAGGGGGACATGAACAGCCTCACTGGAATGGCAGGCGAACACCAAGTTCCACCAAACTGCCACAGCCTTGCTGACTGGATCCCTGAGCTGACAGGAATCCAGAACCGTGAGCTGCACCAAGAAGGTCCCAACAGAACGACATACAACCACACACGCATAAAGACATCAACATAGCAATACTTTTACAATACTTTGACCTGAACATAGACCTATGACCACAGTGGTGGCTCTCACTGGCAGATAGCAACACAGGAGGCTGCTCCAGCTAGCAAGGCTGAAGCAACCTACTGAGCCATGCCAAAGGCTCAGGCTATATAGGCCAAGAAGCCACACCCAACGGAAGGACACACCCAGTGACATCACACACACTGGGAAGGGAGTTAACCCTTCCATCACCACAGAAGGGAAACTCACAAACATAAAGGGGAAGTGTCCAACAAACATCACACACTGTGGGTGTTGCCGCTGGCAACGACATGGGTGGCAACCATGTCCAGGGAGTCAGCCCGAAGGCCGAGACAGTGCCACCACATGTACAGACTACAACAAACGTTGCCACGGGCAACCACAGTGCGGGGAAGGATGTCAGTGCACACCACAAAACACCGTGCACACAGACATACCAAAAGTGCATACACACATGCACACAACTCCCAGGGAACCGCACACATAGCTGTTGTCCGCAGAAACTGCACTGAGGCTAACTACATTATGCCTCAGCTGCGGTTGACACAACAACCCAAACCGCGGGCAACTGTATGCGGCTCCCCAGGAGTCACGACCATAACCGTGGCCGTGACAAGGATAAGTTCATCCGAGTCACCAGCCTCAGAAATCGCAGGTTAACAGCAGCTCAGATTAGAGACCAGGTCAATGCCACACAGAGTTCTAGCAGCACACACATCTCTAGAACAACTGTTAAGAGGAGACTGTGTGAATCAGCCCTTCATGGTAGAATATCTGCTAGGAAACCACTGCTAAGGACAGGCAACAAGCAGGAACACAAGGAATGGACATTAGACCAGTGGAAATCTGTGCTTTGGTCTGAAGAGTCCAAATTTGAGATCTTTGGTTCCAACCACCGTGTCTTTGTGCGACGGAGAAAAGGTGAACGGATGGACTCTACATGTCTGGTTCCCACCGTGAAGCATGGAGGAGGAGGTGCGATGGTGTGGGGGTGCTTTGCTGCTGACACTGTTGGGGATTTATTCAAAATTGAAGACATACTGAACCAGCATGGCTACCACAGCATCTTGCAGCGGCATGCTATTCCATCCGGTTTGCGTTTAGTTGGACCATCATTTATTTTTCAACAGGACAATGACCCCAAACACACCTCCAGGCTGTGTAAGGGCTATTTGACTATGAAGGAGAGTGATGGGGTGCTGCGCCAGATGACCTGGCCTCCACAGTCACCTGACCTGAACCCAATCGAGATGGTTTGGGGTGAGCTGGACCGCAGAGTGAAGGCAAAAGGGCCAACAAGTGCTAAGCATCTCTGGGAACTCCTTCAAGACCATTTCAGGTGACTATCTCTCGAAGCTCATCAAGAGAATGCCAAGAGTGTGCAAAGCAGTAATCAAAGCAAAAGGTGGCTACTTTGAAGAACCTAGAATATGACATATTTTCAGTTGTTTCACACTTTTTTGTTATGTATATAATTCCACATGTGTTAATTCATAGTTTTGATGCCTTCAGTGTGAATCTACAATTTTCATAGTCATGAAAATAAAGAAAACTCTTTGAATGAGAAGGTGTGTCCAAACTTTTGGTCTGTACTGTAAATATATATATATATATATATATATATATATATATATACACACACACACACACACACTCACCTAAAGAATTATTAGGAACACCTGTTCTATTTCTCATTAATGCGATTATCTAGTCAACCAATCACATGGCAGTTGCCTCAATGCATGTAGGGTTGTGGTCCTGGTCAAGACAATCTCCTGAACTCCAAACTGAATGTCAAAATGGGAAAGAAAGGCGATTTAAGCAATTTTGAGCGTGGCATGGTTGTTGGTGCCAGACGGGCCGGTCTGAGTATTTCACAATCTGCTCAGTTACTGGGATTTTCACGCACAACCATTTCTAGGGTTTACAAAGAATGGTGTGAAAAGGGAAAAACATCCAGTATGCGGCAGTCCTGTGGGCGAAAATGCCTTGTTGATGCTAGAGGTCAGAGGAGAATGGGCCGACTGATTCAAGCTGATAGAAGAGCAACATTGACTGAAATAATCACTCGTTACAACCGAGGTATGCAGCAAAGCATTTGTGAAGCCACAACACACACAACCTTGAGGCGGATGGGCTACAACAGCAGAAGACCCCACCGGGTACCACTCATCTCCACTACAAATAGGAAAAAGAGGCTACAATTTGCACGAGCTGACCAAAATTGGACTGTTGAAGACTGGAAAAATGGTTTCTTGAACATGACAATGAGTTCACTGTACTAAAATGGCCCCCACAGTCACCAGATCTCAACCCAATAGAGCATCTTTGGGATGTGGTGGAACGGGAGCTTCGTGCCCTGGATGTGCATCCCTCAAATCTCCATCAACTGCAAGATGCTATCCTATCAATATGGGCCAACATTTCTAAAGAATGCCATCAGCACCTTGTTGAATCAATGCCACGTAGAATTAAGGCAGTTCTGAAGGCAAAAGGGGGTCCAACACCGTATTAGTATGGTGTTCCTAATAATTCTTTAGGTGAGTGTATATATATATTACATAGGACAGTATACTATATATATATATATACAGACGTGGACAAAATTGTTGGTACCCTTTGGTCAATGAAAGAAAAAGTCACAATGGTCACAGAAATAACTTTAATCTGACAAAAGTAATAATAAATTAAAATTCTATAAATGTTAACCAATGAAAGTCAGACATTGTTTTTCAACCATGCTTCAACAGAATTATGTAAAAAAATAAACTCATGAAACAGGCATGGACAAAAATGATGGTACCCCTAGAAAACACAGAACATAATGTGACCAAAGGGACATGTTAATTCAAGGTGTGTCCACTAATTAGCATCACAGGTGTCTACAACCTTGTAATCAGCCATTGGGCCTATATATATGGCTCCAGGTAATCACTGTGTTGTTTGGTGATATGGTGTGTACCACACTCGACATGGACCAGAGGAAGCAAAGGAAAGAGCTGTCTCAAGAGATCAGAAAGAAAATTATAGACAAGCATGTTAAAGGTAAAGGCTATAAGACCATCTCCAAGCAACTAGATGTTCCTGTGAGTACAGTTGCACATATTATTCATAAGTTTAAGATCCATGGGACTGTAGCCAACCTCCCTGGACGTGGCCGCAGGAGGAAAATTGATGACAAATCTAAGAGACGGATAATCCGAATGGTAACAAAAGAGCCTAGAAAGACTTCTAAAGAGATTCAAGGTGAACTTCATGCTCAAGGAACATCAGTGTCAGATCGCACCATCCGTCGTTGTTTGAGCCAAAGTGGACTACATGGGAGACGACCAAGGAGGACACCATTGTTGAAAACGAATCATAAAAAAGCAAGACTGGAATATGCCAAACTACATGTTGACAAGCCACAAAGCTTCTGGGAGAATGTCCTGTGGACAGATGAGACAAAAATCGAAGTTTTTGCCAAGGCACATCAGCTGTATGTTCACAGACGAAAAAATGAAGCATATCAAGAAAAGAACACTGTCCCTACTGTGAAACATGGAGGAGGCTCTGTTATGTTCTGGGGCTGCTTTGCTGCGTCTGGCACAGGGTGTCTTGAATCTGTGCAGGGTACAATGAAATCTCAAGACTATCAAGGAATTCTAGAGAGAAATGTACTAGCCAGTGTCAGAAAGCTTGGTCTCAGTCGCAGGTCATGGGTCTTGCAACAGGACAATGACCCAAAACACACCGCTAAAAACACCCAAGAATGGCTAAGAGGAAAAAATTGGACTATTCTAAAGTGGCCTTCTATGAGCCCTGACCTCAAGCCTATTGAGCATCTTTGGAAGGAGCTGAAACATGCAGTCTGGAAAAGGCACCCTTCAAACCGGACACAACTGGAGCAGTTTGCTCATGAGGAGTGGGCCAAAATACCTGCTGAGAGGTGCAGATGTCTCATTGACAGTTACAGGAAGCGTTTGATTGCAGTGATTGCCTCAAAAGGTTGCGCAACAAAATATTAAGTTAGGGGTACCATCATTTTTGTCCATGCCTGTTTCATGAGTTTATTTTTTTACATAATTCTGTTGAAGCATGGTTGAAAAACAATGTCTGACTTTCATTGGTTAACATTTATAGAATTTTAATTTATTATTACTTTTGTCAGATTAAAGTTATTTCTGTGACCATTGTGACTTTTTCTTTCATTGACCAAAGGGTACCAACAATTTTGTCCACGTCTGTATATATATATATATATATATTGAAAAGGACAGTATACTGTGTATATACAGTACAGACCAAAAGTTTGGACACACCTTCTCATTCAAAGAGTTTTCTTTATTTTCATGACTATGAAAATTGGAGATTCACACTGAAGGCATCAAAACTATGAATTAACACATGTGGAATTATATACATAACAAAAAAGTGTGAAACAACTCAAAATATGTCATATTCTATGTTCTTCAAAGAAGCCACCTTTTGCTTTGATTACTGCTTTGCACACTCTTGGCATTCTCTTGATGAGCTTCAAGAGGTAGTCACCTGAAATGGTTTTCACTTCACAGGTGTGCCCTGTCAGGTTTAATAAGTGGGATTTCTTGCCTTATAAATGGGGTTGGGACCATCAGTTGCGTTGTGGAGAAGTCAGGTGGATACACAGCTGATGGTCCTACTGAATAGACTGTTAGAATTTGTATTATGTTAAGAAAAAAGCAGCTAAGTAAAGAAAAACGAGTGGCCATCATTACTTTAAGAAATGAAGGTCAGTCAGTCTGAAAAATTGGGAAAACTTTGAAAGTGTCCCCAAGTGCAGTCACAAAAACCATCAAGCGCTACAAAGAAACTGGCTCACATGCGGACCGCCCCAGGAAAGGAAGACCAAGAGTCACCTCTGCTGCGGAGGATAAGTTCATCCGAGTCACCAGCCTCAGAAATCGCAGGTTAACAGCAGCTCAGATTAGAGACCAGGTCAATGCCACACAGTTCTAGCAGCAGACACATCTCTAGAACAACTGTTAAGAGGAGACTGTGTGAATGAAGCCTTCATGGTAGAATATCTGCTAGGAAACCACTGCTAAGGACAGGCAACAAGCAGAAGAGACTTGTTTGGGCTAAAGAACACAAGGAAGGGACATTAGACCAGTGTAAATCTGTGCTTTGGTCTGATGAGTCCAAAAATGAGATCTTTGGTTCCAACCACCGTGTCTTTGTGCGACGGAGAAAAGGTGAACGGATGGACTCTACATGCCTGGTTCCCACCGTGAAGCATGGAGGAGGAGATGTGATGGTGTGGGGGTGCTTTGCTGGTGACACTGTTAGGGATGTATTCAAAATTGAAGGCATACTGAACCAGCATGGCTACTACAGCATCTTGCAGCGGCATGCTATTCCATCCAGTTTGCGTTTAGTTGGACCATCATTTATTTTTCAACAGGACAATGACCCCAAACACACCTCCAGGCTGTGTAAGGGCTATTTGACTATGAAGGAGAGTGATGGGGTGCTGCACCAGATGACCTGGCCTCCACAGTCACCGGACCTTAACCCAATCGAGATGGTTTGGGGTGAGCTGGACCGCAGAGTGAAGGCAAAAGGGCCAACAAGTGCTAAGCATCTCTGGGAACTCCTTCAAGACCATTTCAGGTGACTACCTCTTGAAGCTCATCAAGAGAATGCCAAGAGTGTGCAAAGCAGTAATCAAAGCAAAAGGTGGCTACTTTGAAGAACCTAGAATATGACATATTTTCAGTTGTTTCACACTTTTTTGTTATGTATATAATTCCACATGTGTTAATTCATAGTTTTGATGCCTTCATAGTCATGAAAATAAAGAAAACTCTTTGAATGAGAAGGTGTGTCCAAACTTTTGGTCTGTACTGTGTATATATTGTAATATGGGGGAAGATCACTCCAATAAACCAAGTTTTCCCAATTTTTCGAACTGACTGACCTTCATTTCTTAAAGTAATGATGGCCACTCGTTTTTCTTTACTTAGCTGCTTTTTTCTTGCCATAATACAAATTCTAACAGTCTATTCAGTAGGACTATCAGCTGTGTATCCACCTGACTTCTCCACAACCCAACTGACGGTCCCAACCCCATTTATAAGGCAAGAAATCCCACTTATTAAACCTGACAGGGCACACCTGTGAAGTGAAAACCATTTCAGGTGACTACCTCTTGAAGCCCATCAAGAGAATGCCAAGAGTGTGCAAAACAGTAATCAAAGCAAAAGGTGGCTACTTTGAAGAACCTAGAATATGACATATTTTAAGTTGTTTCATACTTTTTTTGTTATGTATATAATTCCACATGTGTTAATTCATAGTTTTGATGCCTTCAGTGTGACTCTACAATTTTCATAGTCATGAAAATAAAGCAAACTCTTTGAATGAGAAGGTGTGTCCAAACTTTTGGTCTGTACTGTGTATATTACAGAGGACAGTGTGCTTGTATATATACTGTATGTGTATATATATATATATATATATATATATATAAAACAAAAATCAGACTGCACTCCAGGAGACTCTTCAATAAGTCAATGTGTTTTTATTCACCCATGAAGTGGCAAAGAGCGACGTTTTGGGTCATACATGAGCCTTTCTCAAGCATTGGTACAAAATGAACAGCACACATATAAAGGTGTATCAATCAAGGCAATCAGTGCACAGACATAATTGGTAATTAAAAAAGTACAAGTACAGAATGTGTCCAAATACATAGAAAAATCAATAATCATCCCCAAAGGGTAAAGTGACATGTGCATATAATGAATCAAATACATGATATAATAAATAACATACAGTACCATCAAATGTGCATAATTGAATCCAACTGTATCGCATCAACTTGTAAATTGTAATCAGTGCATACACTTTAATTAATGTGAACATGCGAAGGAGGAGGAGACTAGTTAGTACCTGGACGATCGATGTAGCCCACATATACCATCGCGCCGATCAGCGCGTTTATGGGTTACCTCTGCGCATGTTCCGGCTGCATTACGTCATCAGTATCGGGCCGAAAGGAGACACACGTTCGCCGCGGGGTCGCCTGCCGATGACCCAAGCGGCGCACGTATAAATCACGTGCACTGCCCATATGCTGACGGCTAGAAAAGGCGGCGCGTGCGCAACACCGTCACCTTTGTCACTGCCGCCATATTCAAGAAGGGAATATTGCCAGATCTCTTTTTTGTAATTCATCATTGCAGCCAAAGACTGCCACAATCATATAAGACAAGTCACTGTGGATAAATTCCACTGACAAGCAGGTTAGGCGAGTAACCACCTTTTCCAAGATGGATAACCCAAACCCAATCGGCGCCTCAATAATGCCAGCACGTCAGTGTTAGCCCCATTACGGGTCCCCGCCCTGCCCCAACTCGTGACTATGAGGGTTCTCCTCCGTTAGCTGTGACATAATTGGTCTTATATACTATATTACTATGTTACTAAAACAGAAACTAACAGACTGATTTTAAATTGAAAAAAAATTAGTAAAATGCAAAAAATTGGTCCGAAGGTGTCCATACACTTTTAAGTCACCTGGCCCCTTGAGCTCCCTCAGGCATCTCTCTGTCTTGTACAATACTATAAAAATGTGGTGTACTACTGTGAGGAAGTGTTTTGGGTGATATAATCCAGAACTGCATCAGTCCTGCATATTAGAATGGATGTTAAGTGATAATGTAATAATGTATTTACATGGTAACTGCCATCTCATACTTTCCCACTAGATGGCGGTCTTATACCGCTTTCTGTGAATTGCACATTTAGCTTGGCTGTTATTACACTGCTATTCCATGCATTCATACAGGTAGAATGTGAATAGGCCAATGCTCACAATATTTACAGCAATCTGAAAGCTACAGTCAATTCTTCTTCTTCTTCACTTATTGCCCATAAATATGTGTAAAGGAGAAAAAAAAAAGTCCTGATATTTATTAGAACACTTACATATTGATTGTAAGGGTGGCTCCAGAAAATCCACGTAAATCCACACACAAATCTGCTCTATTTATCATATTTCTGGTGCTTTTTATGTACGTTTTTTTTTGGTGCGAATGGTACAGATCTCTCCCTTCCATTGAAAATCCATCCCCAAAAAAGTAACAATTGACTTGCTGCAAATTTCAAAATACGCACGGCGGGTCTTTTTTTTGCACCTAAGAAAAAAAGCTAAGTGTACATCTCATACACTTTGCTGGTACTGTATTAGGGTCCATTCAGAAGTCCGTAAGTGTTTTGCAGTCCGCAAAATTGCGGATCTGCAAAACACAGACGCGGGACGTGTGTGCACATGGCCGGCCCTATGATAGAAATATAGGACATGCCCTATATTTTTGCGGGACTGCGGAACGGAAGTACGGATGCGGACAGCACACGGTGTCTTTTGTGGTCCCATTGAAATGAATCGGTCCTCACTCTACAAAATTGCGGAATGGATGCGGAGCCAGAAATATGGACGTGTGAATGGACCCTTTCAATGTGTTTTTTCAGCACGAAAATCCATGCAGTAAAGCACACATTATCCGCATTGTGCAACGGCCACTAGATTTGCCTCAAATCCAAATGTCCTTGTAGTTTGTGTTTACCTAAAATAGTGTAAAAAACAAAAAATGAGGACGTCATCTCGGGCCGCGCAATATTTCGCACCAGATCTTCAAGCAAGATGGCGGCGGCCAGCCCGTTGCGAGCAAATGGAAGGGGTAATTTTTATTAAATTTTATTAAGTGTTCTTACATGGCAAGACCACTTACTGTTATCTCACATATATATTCCTATTATTATAGCCAAATTTACCACCCTAATTCCTCCCACAGTTTTTACACTACATAGATATAGAGTTGAGCGAACACCTGGATGTTCGGGTTCGAGAAGTTCGGCCGAACATCCCGGAAATGTTCGGGTTCGGGATCCGAACCCGATCCGAACTTCGTCCCGAACCCGAACCCCATTGAAGTCAATGGGGACCCGAACTTTTCGGCACTAAAAAGGCTGTAAAACAGCCCAGGAAAGAGCTAGAGGGCTGCAAAAGGCAGCAACATGTAGGTAAATCCCCTGCAAACAAATGTGGATAGGGAAATGAATTAAAATAAAAATTAAATAAATAAAAATTAACCAAAATCAATTGGAGAGAGGTTCCATAGCAGAGAATCTGGCTTCCCGTCACCCACCACTGGAACAGTCCATTCTCAGATATTTAGGCCCCGGCACCCAGGCAGAGGAGAGAGGTCCCGTAACAGAGAATCTGTCTTCATGTCAGCAGAGAATTAGTCTGCATGTCATAGCAGAGAATGAGGCTTCACGTCAGCCACCACTGCAACAGTCCATTGGCATATATTTAGGCCCAGCACCCAGGCAGAGGAGAGAGGTCCCGTAACAGACAATCTGGCTTCATGTCAGCAGAGAATTAGTCTGCATGTCATAGCAGAGAATGAGGCTTCACGTCAGCCACCACTGCAACAGTCCATTGGCATATATTTAGGCCCAGCACCCAGGCAGAGGAGGGAGGTCCCGTAACAGAGAATCTGTCTTCATGTCAGCAGAGAATCAGTCTGCATGTCATAGCAGAGAATGAGGCTTCACGTCAGCCACCACTGCAACAGTCCATTGGCATATATTTAGGCCCAGCACCCAGGCAGAGGAGGGAGGTCCCGTAACAGAGAATCTGTCTTCATGTCAGCAGAGAATTAGTCTGCATGTCATAGCAGAGAATGAGGCTTCACGTCAGCCACCACTGCAACAGTCCATTGGCATATATTTAGGCCTAGCACACAGGCAGAGGAGAGAAGTCCCGTAACAGAGGATCTGTCTTCATGTCAGCAGAGAATCAGTCTGCATGTCATAGCAGAGAATGAGGCTTCACGTCAGCCACCACTGCAACAGTCCATTGGCATATATTTAGGCCCAGCACACACACAGGCAGAGGAGAGAGGTCCCGTAACAGAGAATCTGGCTTCATGTCAGCAGAGAATCAGTCTGCATGTCATAGCAGAGAATGAGGCTTCACGTCAGCCACCACTGCAACAGTCCATTGGCATATATTTAGGCCCAGCACACACACAGGCAGAGGAGAGAGGTCCCGTAACAGAGAATCTGGCTTCATGTCAGCAGAGAATCAGTCTGCATGTCATAGCAGAGAATGAGGCTTCACGTCAGCCACCACTGCAACAGTCCATTGGCATATATTTAGGCCCAGCACACACACAGGCAGAGGAGAGAGGTCCCGTAACAGAGAATCTGGCTTCATGTCAGCAGAGAATCAGTCTGCATGTCATAGCAGAGAATGAGGCTTCACGTCAGCCACCACTGCAACAGTCCATTGGCATATATTTAGGCCTAGCACACAGGCAGAGCAGAGAGGTCCCGTAACAGACAATCTGGCTTCATGTCAGCAGAGAATCAGTCTGCATGTCATAGCAGAGAATGAGGCTTCACGTCACCCACCACTGCAACAGTCCATTGGCATATATTTAGGCCTAGCACACAGGCAGAGCAGAGAGGTCCCGTAACAGACGATCTGGCTTCATGTCAGCAGAGAATCAGTCTGCATGTCATAGCAGAAAATCAGGATTCACGTCACCCAGGACTGTAAGAGTCCGTTTTCATAAATTTAGGCCCAGCACCCAGGCAGAGGAGAGAGGTCCCTTAACAGACAATCTGGCTTCATGTCAGCAGAGAATCAGTCTTCATATCATAGCAGAGAATCAGGCTTCACGTCACCCACCACTGCAACAGTCCATTGGCATATATTTAGGCCTAGCACACAGGCAGAGCAGAGAGGTCCCGTAACAGACAATCTGGCTTCATGTCAGCAGAGAATCAGTCTGCATGTCATAGCAGAGAATCAGGCTTCACGTCAGCCACCACTGCAACAGTCCATTGTCATAAATTTAGGCCCAGCACCCAGGCAGAGGAGAGAGGTCCCGTAACAGACAATCTGGCTTCATGTCAGCAGAGAATTAGTCTGCATGTCATAGCAGAGAATCAGGCTTCATGTCAGCCACCACTGCAACAGTCCATTGGCATATATTTAGGCCTAGCACACAGGCAGAGGAGAGGTTCATTCAACTTTGGGTAGCCTCGCAATATAATGGTAAAATGAAAATAAAAATAGGATTGAATGAGGAAGTGCCCTGGAGTCCAATAATATATGGTTATGGGGAGGTAGTTAATGTCTAATCTGGACAAGGGACGGACAGGTCCTGTGGGATCCATGCCTGGTTCATTTTTATGAACGTCAGCTTGTCCACATTGGCTGTAGACAGGCGGCTGCGTTTGTCTGTAATGACGCCCCCTGCCGTGCTGAATACACGTTCAGACAAAACGCTGGCTGCCGGGCAGGCCAGCACCTCCAAGGCATAAAAGGCTAGCTCTGGCCACGTGGACAATTTAGAGACCCAGAAGTTGAATGGGGCCGAACCATCAGTCAGTACGTGGAGGGGTGTGCACACGTACTGTTCCACCATGTTAGTGAAATGTTGCCTCCTGCTAACACGTTGCGTATCAGGTGGTGGTGCAGTTAGCTGTGGCGTGTTGACAAAAGTTTTCCACATCTCTGCCATGCTAACCCTGCCCTCAGAGGAGCTGGCCGTGACACAGCTGCCTTGGCGACCTCTTGCTCCTCCTCTGCCTTGGCCTTGGGCTTCCACTTGTTCCCCTGTGACATTTGGGAATGCTCTCAGTAGCGCGTCTACCAACGTGCGCTTGTACTCGCGCATCTTCCTATCACGCTCCAGTGCAGGAAGTAAGGTGGGCACATTGTCTTTGTAGCGTGGATCCAGCAGGGTGGCAACCCAGTAGTCCGCACAGGTTAAAATGTGGGCAACTCTGCTGTCGTTGCGCAGGCACTGCAGCATGTAGTCGCTCATGTGTGCCAGGCTGCCCAGGGATAAGGACAAGCTGTCCTCTGTGGGAGGCGTATCGTCATCGTCCTGCCTTTCCCCCCAGCCACGCACCAGTGATGGACCCGAGCTGCGTTGGGTGCCACCCCGCTGTGACCATGCTTCATCCTCATCCTCCTCCACCTCCTCCTCATCCTCGTCCTCCTCGTCCTCCAGTAGTGGGCCCTGGCTGGCCACATTTGTACCTGGCCTCTGCTGTTGCCAAAAACCTCCCTCTGAGTCACTTCGAAGAGACTGGCCTGAAAGTGCTAAAAATGACCCCTCTTCCTCCTCCTCCTCCTCCTCCTCCTGGGCCACCTCCTCTTCCATCATCGCCCTAAGTGTTTTCTCAAGGAGACATAGAAGTGGTATTGTAACGCTGATAACTGTGTCATCGCCACTGGCCATGTTGGTGGAGTACTCGAAACAGCGCAACAGGGCACACAGGTCTCGCATGGAGGCCCAGTCATTGGTGGTGAAGTGGTGCTGTTCTGTAGTGCGACTGACCCGTGCGTGCTGCAGCTGAAACTCCACTATGGCCTGCTGCTGCTCGCACAGTCTGTCCAGCATGTGCAAGGTGGAGTTCCACCTGGTGGGCACGTCGCATATGAGGCGGTGAGCGGGAAGGCCGAAGTTACGCTGTAGCGCAGACAGGCGAGCAGCAGCAGGATGTGAACGCCGGAAGCGCGAACAGACGGCCCGCACTTTATGCAGCAGCTCTGACATGTCGGGGTAGTTGTGAATGAACTTCTGCACCACCAAATTCAGCACATGCGCCAAGCAAGGGATGTGCGTCAAATTGGCTAGTCCCAGAGCTGCAACGAGATTTCGCCCATTATCACACACCACCAGGCCGGGCTTGAGGCTCACCGGCAGCAACCACTCGTCGGTCTGTTGTTCTATACCCCGCCACAACTCCTGTGCGGTGTGGGGCCTGTCCCCCAAACATATGAGTTTCAGAATGGCCTGCTGACGTTTACCCCGGGCTGTGCTGAAGTTGGTGGTGAAGGTGTGTGGCTGACTGGATGAGCAGGTGGAAGAAGAGGAGGAGGAAGCCGAGAAGGAGGAGGTGGCAACAGGAGGCAAAGAATGTTGCCCTGCGATCCTTGGCGGCGGAAGGACGTGCGCCAAACAGCTCTCCGCCTGGGGCCCAGCTGCCACTACATTTACCCAGTGTGCAGTTAGGGAGATATAGCGTCCCTGGCCGTGCTTACTGGTCCACGTATCTGTGGTTAGGTGGACCTTGCCACAGATGGCGTTGCGCAGTGCACACTTGATTTTATGGGATACTTGGTTGTGCAGGGAAGGCACGGCTCTCTTGGAGAAGTAGTGCCGGCTGGGAACAACATACTGTGGGACAGCAAGCGACATGAGCTGTTTGAAGCTGTCTGTGTCCACCAGCCTAAATGACAGCATTTCATAGGCCAGTAGTTTAGAAATGCTGGCATTCAGGGCCAGGGATCGAGGGTGGCTAGGTGGGAATTTACGCTTTCTATCAAATGTTTGTGAGATGGAGAGCTGAACGCTGGCGTGTGACATGGTTGAGACGCTTGGTGACGGAGGTGGTGGTGGTGGTGTTGGTGGTACATCCCCTGTTTGCTGGGCGGCAGGTGCCAACGTTCCTCCAGAGGCGGAGGAAGAGGCCGAGGCGGCAGCAGCAGAATAGGCCGAGGCGGCAGCAGCAGAAGAGGTAGCAGGGGGAGCCTGAGTGACTTCCTTGGTTTTAAGGTGTTTACTCCACTGCAGTTCATGCTTTGCATGCAGGTGCCTGGTCATGCAGGTTGTGCTCAGGTTCAGAACGTTAATGCCTCGCTTCAGGCTCTGATGGCACAGCGTGCAAACCACTCGGGTCTTGTCGTCAGCACATTGTTTGAAGAAGTGCCATGCCAGGGAACTCCTTGAAGCTGCCTTTGGGGTGCTCGGTCCCAGATGGCGGCGGTCAGTAGCAGGCGGAGTCTCTTGGCGGCGGGTGTTCTGCTTTTGCCCACTGCTCCCTCTTTTGCTACGCTGTTGGCTCGGTCTCACCACTGCCTCTTCCTCCGAACTGTGAAAGTCAGTGGCACGACCTTCATTCCATGTGGGGTCTAGGACCTCATCGTCCCCTGCATCGTCTTCCACCCAGTCTTGATCCCTGACCTCCTGTTCAGTCTGCACACTGCAGAAAGACGCAGCAGTTGGCACCTGTGTTTCGTCATCATCAGAGACATGCTGAGGTGGTATTCCCATGTCCTCATCATCAGGAAACATAAGTGGTTGTGCGTCAGTGCATTCTATGTCTTTCACCGCTGGGGAAGGGCTAGGTGGATGCCCTTGGGAAACCCTGCCAGCGGAGTCTTCAAACAGCATAAGAGACTGCTGCATAACTTGAGGCTGAGACAGTTTCCCTGGTATGCATGGGGGTGATGTGACAGACTGATGGGGTTGGTTTTCAGGCGCCATCTGTGCGCTTTCTGCAGAAGACTGGGTGGGAGATAATGTGAACGTGCTGGATCCACTGTCGGCCACCCAATTGACTAATGCCTGTACCTGCTCAGGCCTTACCATCCTTAGAACGGCATTGGGCCCCACCATATATCGCTGTAAATTCTGGCGGCTACTGGGACCTGAGGTAGTTGGTACACTAGGACGTGTGGATGTGGCAGAACGGCCACGTCCTCTCCCAGCACCAGAGGGTCCACTAACACCACCACGACCATGTCCACGTCCGCGTCCCTTACTAGATGTTTTTCTCATTGTTATGGTTCACCACAACAACAAATATATTATTTGGCCCAATGTATTGTATTCAAATTCAGCGGGATATAAATTTGAGGCCTAGTATTTAGGCGCTGGGTGACCGGTATGGATTTAGTGACAGAATTAGACTTGGAAATGCACAGAAGCGTGTGTGTGAAGTTATTCTGAATGACCCTATGTGCACCTTCAATATGATCTACCCTTTTAGGGATAGATTTCAAATAGCTCTGATATAGCAGAAACCACTAAATTATGAAATTGCTAAATTGGGAATTGTATTTCAACCCAGAACAAGAAATGTGCTTGAACGGACACTAAATAACTCGCCCAGCTACAGCACTAAGGACAGATTTAGCGGGATATAAATTTGAGGCCTAGTATTTAGGCGCTGGGTGACAGGTATGGGTTTAGTGCCAGAATTAGACTTGGAAATACACAGTAGCGGGTGTGTGTGAAGTTATTCTGAATGACCCAATGTGCACCTTGAATATTATATACCCTTTTAGGGATAGATTTCAAATAGCTCTGATATAGCAGAAACCACTAAATTATGAAATTGCTAAATTGGGAATTGTATTTCAACCCAGAACAAGAAATGTGCTTGAACGGACACTAAATAACTCGCCCAGCTACAGCACTAAGGACAGATTTAGCGGGATATAAATTTGAGGCCTAGTATTTAGGCGCTGGGTGACAGGTATGGGTTTAGTGACAGAATTAGACTTGGAAATACACAGTAGCGGGTGTGTGTGAAGTTATTCTGAATGACCCAATGTGCACCTTGAATATTATATACCCTTTTAGGGATAGATTTCAAATAGCTCTGATATAGCAGAAACCACTAAATTATGAAATTGCTAAATTGGGAATTGTACTTCAACCCAGAACAAAAAATGTGCTTTGACGGACACTAAATAACTTTCCCAGATACAACAGGACAGCGGTAACGAGAGATTTAGCGGGATATAAATTTGAGGCCTAGTATTTAGGCGCTGGGTGACCGGTATGGATTTAGTGACAGAATTAGACTGGGATATGGCCAAAAAATAACCACACTATTGCTGGTTAAATGCACTTGGTGACGGGCGCAGCTTGCCCCTGATGTAGTATATGGCCAAAAAATGAACAGACTATTGCTGGTTAAATGCACTTGGTGTCACAGCTTGACCAACCACACTACTGAGGGTTAAATGCACTTGGTGACGGGCGCAGCTTGCCCCTGATGTAGTATATGGCCAAAAAATAAACAGACTATTGCTGGTTAAATGCACTTGGTGTGACAGCTTCACCCTGATGTAGGCTTTAGCCAGAAAACAACCACACCATTGAGGGTTAAATGCACTTGGTGACAGGCGCAGCTTGCCCCTGATTTTGTATATGGCCAAAAAATGAACAGACTATTGCTGGTTAAATGCACTTGGTGTGACAGCTTCACCCTGATGTAGGCTTTAGCCAAAAAACAACCACACCATTGAGGGTTAAATGCACTTGGTGACAGGCGCAGCTTGCCCCTGATTTTGTATATGGCCAAAAAATGAACAGACTATTGCTGGTTAAATGCACTTGGTGTGACAGCTTCACCCTGATGTAGGCTTTAGCCAAAAAACAACCACACCATTGAGGGTTAAATGCACTTGGTGACAGGCGCAGCTTGCCCCTGATTTTGTATATGGCCAAAAAATGAACAGACTATTGCTGGTTAAATGCACTTGGTGTGACAGCTTCACCCTGATGTAGGCTTTAGCCAAAAAACAACCACACCATTGAGGGTTAAATGCACTTGGTGACAGGCGCAGCTTGCCCCTGATTTTGTATATGGCCAAAAAATGAACAGACTATTGCTGGTTAAATGCACTTGGTGTGACAGCTTCACCCTGATGTAGGCTTTAGCCAAAAAACAACCACACCATTGAGGGTTAAATGCACTTGGTCGCAGCTTGTGCTGGCGCACCACAAGACACAAAATGGCCGCCGATCACCCCAGAAAAATGTGACTGACAAACGGTCTGGGCAGCCTAAAAACAGTGAGCAATTGAGGATCAGCAGCTCAATGATCCACAGCTGCAGATCGATCAGTTAATCAAGTCCTTTGGAGGAGTTAATCTGCCTAATCTCGCCCTACTGTCGCAGCCGCAACCTCTCCCTACGCTAATCAGAGCAGAGTGACGGGCGGCGCTATGTGACTCCAGCTTAAATAGAGGCTGGGTCACATGGTGCTCTGGCCAATCACAGCCATGCCAATAGTAGGCATGGCTGTGATGGCCTCTTGGGGCAAGTAGTATGACGCTTGTTGATTGGCTGCTTTGCAGCCTTTCAAAAAGCGCCAAGAAAGCGTCACAAAAGCGCGAAGAAAGCGACGAACACCGAACCCGAACCCGGACTTTTACGAAAATGTCCGGGTTCGGGTCCGTGTCACGGACACCCCAAAATTCGGTACGAACCCGAACTATACAGTTCGAGTTCGCTCATCCCTACATAGACAGTAATATACCGAAACGTGCGGATTGTCCCCGATTGGTGTGCTATTACTTTGTAGAACGTTTCGCCGAATGGTTCACGAAAAATCGGAGTGTGAGCTGAAAAATCAGGACATGATTACTAAACTGCCACCACTCCCTCATTTTCAAGCCCACCTACACAAATCGGCTGCTAATGTTTTTTTATAAATGTATGTTTTAATGTAATTGTGAAGCATTTTGGGCAACAACATTGCAATTAAATGTGCTATATAAATAGATAAAAGTTGAAATGCATTTCTCACTCTATCAAGCTCGCCATGTGCACTTTTTAAATTTGATCAATCAATTGGTTAGTGTAATGTTTACTATCTTTACTCACTCCAAACACTCCACACAGTTAGGCCGAGTTCACACAGGCGTTGCGGGAAAAGGTGCGGGTGCGTTGCGGGAACATGCGCAAATTTTCCATTGTAATGCGTTTTGCACTCGCGTGAGAAAAATCGGCATGTTTGGTACCCAAACCCGAACTTCTTCACAGAAGTTCAGGTTTGGGTTAGGTGTTGGGTAGATTGTATTATTTTCCTTTATAACATGGTCATAAAGGGAAAATAATAGCATTGTGAATACAGAATGCATAGTACAATAGGGCTGGAGGGGTTAAAAAATAAATAAATAATAATTTAACTCACCTTAATCCACTTGCTCGCGCAGCCGGCTTCTCTTCTGTCTTCTATTTTTCTGTGTGCAGGAAAAGGACCTGTGGTGACGTCACTCCGGTCATCACATGATCCATCACCATGGTAAAAGATCATGTGACGGACCATGTGATGACCGGAGTGACGTCACCACAGGTCCTTTTCCTGCACACAGCAAAATAGAAGACAGAAGAGATGCCGGCTGCGCGAGCAAGTGGATTAAGGTGAGTTAAATTATTTAAAAAAAAATTTAACCCCTCCAGCGCTATTGTACTATACATTCTGTATTCAGAATGCTATTATTTTCCCTTATAACCATGTTATAAGGGAAAATAATAATGATCGGGTCTCCATCCCAATCGTCTCCTAGCAACCGTGTGTGAAAATCGCACCGCATCCGCACTTGCTTGCAGATGCTTGCAATTTTCACACAGCCCCATTCATTTCTATGGGGCCTGCGTTGCGTGATAAACGCACAATATAGAACATGCTGCAATTTTCACACAACGCACAAGTGATGCGTGAAAATCACCGCTCATGTGCACAGCCCCATAGAAATGAATGGGTCAGGATTCAGTGCGGGTGCAATGTGTTCACCTCCCGCATTGAACCCACGCGGAATACTCGCCCGTGTGAAAGGGGCATTACTCTGCCCACTCCATAAAGTTCCTCTGCCCAGTCCAACCTTTCCACAGTTACTCCACCCTCTCCAGTTGTAGACTACTGGTGGAGGCAAGAACACTTCACAAAATTTCCCCAGAAATTGTAGCTTTTCTAGTTTATGTTAATTTTACACAGTTTTTACACTGAGATGCCGAGCATCTGAGGGGTACAACGCTTCCTGTCAAAGGGCCCCCCTTGCCCGTGGTACTGTACTTTTCCCTTTATAAGATGCAGTCCATCTTATAAAGGGAATACTAGCGAGCGCTTCCATAATGGAAGTGCTCACTAGTCTGCAGGAGAAGGGGGAGAGAAGCGCTGTGAGCGCTGTACAGTACTTACCCCCCACCTGCTCGCTCTTCTCAGGGCCCGCGCTGCTGTATCCTGGATGCCTGCCGCGTCAGGACGTACAGAGCGCATTCTGTCCTGACGCTGCAGGAGGTCAGGTGACTTCAGCATGGACCCTGAGAAGAGAAGACAGCCAGGACAAGGAGAGTGGCGGCAGGAGAGGTAAGTGTCACGGCCATGGTCATGGTCGTGACTCCTGTGTCCGCATGCTGTTGCCTGCGGTTTGGGTGTTGTTGTTCAGCCACAGGTGAGGGCCGCTACTTTGTTGCCTCACTTGTGGTTGCCGCTGGCAACATGTGATTGTACTTGGCAGTATAGCAGCCGGAGCTGGTGCTAGGTAGCTTACTGTCAAGTGCATGCGGTTACACCTGAGTGGTGTGTGTGTATGTATGCACTTTTGTATGTCTGGTGTGCACTAGGTGTTATGTTTGGTGTGCACTGTGACGTTTTCCCTTCACTGTAGCTGCCCGTGGCAACGTTTGGTTTGAAGTACATGTGGTGGCAGTGTCTCTGCCTTTTGGCCGGCTCCCAGGACACGTCTGCCACACATGTCGTTGTCAACGGTAACAGCTGCAGTGAGTATTTGTGTGTATTTCCCCTTATGTGGTCTCACTACACTTCCTGGTGTTGGAAGGGTTAATTCCCTTCTGTGTGGGTGTGACTACTTGGGCCTATAAAGCTTCAGTGTTTATCTCCAGTCTGAGGGGTATTCAGCCATGACTAGCTGGAGTAGCCGCCTGTGTTATATCACCTGCCAGTGGGGGCCACCCTTGTGGTCATAGGTTTTATACTGATGTTCACCTGATACAGTGATACAGAACATACAGGAGTGTTTTGTGGACTTCAGTAGTCATGCATGGGTTCCAGTCAGCGTGGCTGTGACCGGTACGTTTGGAACTACTGTAGTTCGCCTGTCATATCTGTATGTTGTATTTGTTCCCCATTCCTTGCAGCTTGGCCAGTGAGACTCCTGTTCCTCCGCGTCCAGAAGGAACAGGTCGTCTTACCCTCACTCCTAGTTCAGGGACCGGTCGGAGGGTGAGTAGGGATCCGAGGTTCCTGAGCATGGGCCCTCCTACCTTCAAGGTCGGCCCATGCAGCTAGGAGTTAGGGACGGATTAGGGATGCGTTAGGAGGTGACCTGCTCCCTAATTCTCTCGTCCTGGCCGTGCTTCGGTTAACATCTTCTGGTATCGCACGGCTGAGGGTTTTCCCCATCCAGCCGTGACAGTAAGTTACTTTATTATTTGACAGTCTGATATGGAGGTCTAATGGGGGGCTGGAGAGGTCTTACTGGGGGTCTGGAGAGGTCTAATGGGGTTTGGAGTGGTCTATGGGGGTCTGGAGGTCTGACTGGGGGGGTCTGGAGATCTGTCTGTGGGTCTGAAGTGGTCTAATGATGGGGTCTGGAGGTCTGACTGGAGGTTTGACTGGGGGTCTGAAGTGGTCTAATGGGGGTCTGGAGGTCTGACTGGGGGGTCTGGAGTGGTCTGACTGGGGGGGGTCTGGAGTGGTCTGACTGGGGGGTCTGGAGGTCTGACTGGGGGGTCTGGAGTGGTATGACTGGGGGGTCTGGAGAGGTCTGACTGGGGGTCTGAAGTGGTCTGACTGGGGGGTCTGGAGGTCTGACTGGGGGGTCTGGAGTGGTCTGACTGGGGGGTCTGGAGGTCTGACTGGGGGGTCTGGAGTGGTCTGACTGGGGGGGTCTGGAGTGGTCTGACTGGGGGGGTCTGGAGTGGTCTGACTGGGGGGGTCTGGAGTGGTCTGACTGGGGGGTCTGGAGTGGTCTGACTGGGGGGTCTGGAGTGGTCTGACTGGGGGGTCTGGAGAGGTCTGACTGGGGGGTCTGGAGAGGTCTGACTGGGGGGTCTGGAGAGGTCTGACTGGGGGGTCTGGAGAGGTCTGACTCGGGGGTCTGGAGAGGTCTGACTCGGGGGTCTGGAGAGGTCTGACTCGGGGGTCTGGAGAGGTCTGACTCGGGGGTCTGGAGAGGTCTGACTCGGGGGTCTGGAGAGGTCTGACTCGGGGGTCTGGAGAGGTCTGACTCGGGGGTCTGGAGAGGTCTAACTCGGGGGTCTGGAGAGGTCTGACTGGGGGGTCTGGAGAGGTCTGACTCGGGGGTCTGGAGAGGTCTGACTGGGGGTCTGATTGGGGGTCTAGAGGTCTAATGGGGTCTGATTGGGGGTCTAGAGGTCTAATGGGGTCTGATTGGGGGTCTAAAGGTCTAATGGGGGTCAGATATGGGGGCCTGGAGGTCTAATGGGGCTCAGATATGGGGGTCTGGAGGTCTAATAGGGGTCTTATCTGAGGTCTGATATTGGGTCGGGGTCTTACATGGAGGTCTAATGCGGTCTGATCTGAGGTCTAAAACTGGGGTCTTATATGGGTTCTGACATAGAGGTCTAAAGGGGGTTTGGTCTGAGATGGGGGGATCTCATTTAGGGTTTTGTATGGGGTCTGAACTAAAAGGAAGGGGCGATTTTTTTGTACTAGCGCACAATATAAAGGGGTGTTTTTGTACTGACGCACTGTGTGTGCTCCAGTATTTTCAGGCGGACTGTTTCTGCAGGAAAGTATTGGGGAGGACAGTGGACACTGTATTGGGGGTGGCAGGATGGGGTGTTGAGAAGGTGAGGAGGAGGATGGAAAAGTAGGAAAGTAAGATGTCTATTTGTTAAACTCTGCAGAGATGAGGCGCGGCTGAAAGAAGTCACCATGGTGGTCTGGTCTGACAGGAGAAGAAGAGGAAAGAGAATATCTACGGTACATCAGAGAAGTCACTGGATGGAAGAGGTACATATGTGACGCTGTGTGACCCTGTATGTTCTGTATCACTGTATGTAATGTTTTCCAAGTATGTCTTTAAAGGGATTGTCCGCTTTTTATTTTCGTACGAACACTGCCTTCTCTGCTCTGTTTACCTGCTCATCACTGCAAATGCTACGGCGAGCAGGTGGACAGAACAGAGAAAGCAGCTCTCATATGAGCACTGCCCTCTCTACAAATATCTGATTGTCGGGGGTGCCGGAGGACCCCGACAGATCTGATATTGATGACCTGAGGATAGGTCATCAGTAGTAAAAAGAGGACAACCCCTTTAACAGTAGGACTGGAGGGAGGGGGGGGGCATTTCAATATTTGCCTTGGGCAGCAGAAAAGCTAGGTGCACCAGCGCTGAGTGAAGGGGGGGCCCAAGCTGAACTCTTGCACCAGGGCCCATGCGCCTTTAGCTACGCCCCTGGGGGCAAGGCTGCTGTGGAGGTATGCTGTGGATGCATAAAGGAGAACGTGGCTGCTGTGGAGGCATAACACATGGCTGCTTTTTAGGGGAACAAAAGGGAGCATTTTTGCTGTGTTGGTCACATAGGAGGAAATTTCTGCTCTGTAGGGGGAACAAAGCAGGGCATTACTGATGTGGAGGGGGCATTATTATAGTTTGGGGCACTGGCATAGCATCTTATAAAGGGAATACTAGTGAGCGCTTCTATTATGGAAACGCTCACTAGTATGCAAGAGGCGGGGGAGAGAAGAGATGTGAGCGCTGTACTTACCCCTTCTCCTGCTCGCTCTTCTTAGGTCTCGCCCTGCTGTGTACTGGCTGCCTACAGTGTCAGGACGTACAGAGCGCACTGAGAACAGCAAGAGAGTGGGAAGACCTCTGGACCAGGAGAGTGACGATGAAGCAGGAGAGGTAAGTTGCTGTATTTTTTGCTTTATAAGACTTACTATGAGGGCGGCAGGCAGGGCGGCAGCGTAACCTCGCGATGCTCACTCATTCACGCTCCTCCCATTTCATTCATGAAGGCAGAGCGGGAGCGTGAATGAGTGAGCATCGCGAGGTTACGCTGCCGCCCTGCCTGCCGCCCTCATAGTAAGTTGTACAGAGGATTGCTTGAGTTTAAAGTACAAACACTGCTTGAAGAGGATTACTGTACCATGACTTTACTTATGAAAACTGCTGTGTGCGGGACCCGATGTATTACAGTTCAGTGACTGCATCGGGCACCGCCGCCAGTGTTGCCAGCCTCCATCCCCTCCTCACATCCTGCTGATACATTGCAGTGCGGCAGCGATGTATCAGCGCCATCAGAGTTGGCAGCATTTGGTTTATAAGACGCACTGTAATTTTCCATCCACTTTTGGGGGGGGAGAAAGTGCGTCTTATAAAGCGAAAAAATACGGTACTTTATTTATTTTAAAGTATGATCTGAGGTCTATGGGGGTCTGAGAGGTCTAATGGGGTCTGGTCTGAAGTCTGATATAGGGGTCTGAGAGGTCTAATGGGGTTCTGAGAGGTCTAGTCTGAGGTCTGATAAGGGGGTCTAAGAGGTCTAAAGGGTCTAATAGGGGACTGCGAGGTCTAATAGGTGTCTGAGAGGTTTAATTGGGGTCTGAGAGGTCTAATGGGGTTCTGGTCTGAGGTCTGATATGGGGGTCTAATTGGGTCTGGTCTGAAGTCTGGTATGAGGGTTTGAGAGGTCTAGTGGGGGTCTGAGAGGTCTAATGGGGGTCTGAAAAGGTCTAGTCTGAGGTCTGCAATGGGGGTCTAAGAGGTCTAATGGGTCTAATAGGGGTCTGAGATGTCTAATTGGGGTCTGAGAGGTCTAATGGAGTTCTGGTCTGAGGTCTGATATGTGGGTTTGAGAGTTCTAATGGGGGTATGAGAAGTCTAATAGTTGTCTGAGAGGTCTAATGGGGATCTCATAGATCTAATGGGGGTCTGGTCTGAGGTCTGATATGAGGGTCTGATCTGAAAGGTAAGGGGGTATTTTTTTTTTATTAGTGCACACTATAAGGGGGTATTTTTTGTACTGGGGCACAGTATAAGGTGGTATTTGCACTGACACAAATTATAAGGGGGTAGTTTTTGTACTGGCACACATTAGGTGGTATTTTTCTATTGGCACACATTATAAGGAGAAGTATTACTACTGGGGGGCTATGGGGAACATGATTACTAGTATGGGCACAATGGGGTATTATTACTATTAGGGGCACTGATAATTATTTCTATTGGTGGGACTTTGGGGAGCACTATTACTGTGGTGGACACCCTGGCACAATTATTTTTGGGGGACATTATATTTATACTATTTGTGTTACACTATTTGCAGGACGCAGTTATTTTTTAGGAAAGTAGGAAACTAAGATATCTTTTTGTCAAACTCTGCCGAGAGAAGAGATGGCTCAAAGACATCATCATGGCGGTCTGGTCTGAATGGAGAAGATGAGGAAAGAGAACGTCTACATCTGAGGAGACATCACTGGATGTAAGAGGTATGTGGTGCTGTATTTTCCTATATGATTTGTAGAGCAGTATATAATGATTTTCAAGTATGTCTTTTTAAAGGGGTTGTCCGCTTTTTACTATTGATGAACTTTCCTTAGGATAGGCCATCGATATCAGATCAGCGGGGGCCTGGCTGCCGGCACCCCTACCGATCAGCTGTTAGAAGAGAAGGCAGCGCTCTGTCTTTCTGCTCGCCGCAACAATTGCAGCATTCAGCAGGTGTAATTACAAGTATGGCATTCCTATTCACATCTATGGGATGGTTCTGTAGTATTCATTTGAACAGACAGAGCCGTCCCATACAAATGAATAGGGACGCCATACTTGTAATTACACCTGCTGAATGCTGCAATTGCTGTGGCAAGCAGGTAAACAGATCTTTGGAGCGCTGCCTTCCCTCTCAGCTGATCGGCGGGGGTGTAAGTCGTGGACGGGGAGGGCTCCCCAGTATACAGCACGGCCACACGGGTTAATAAGGAAACTTTGTACTTTTATTCCTAACAAATCTAACCTAGGAAACACCACAGAAACAACAGTATGGCAATATATGTATTTACCGTTCTGGGAGAACTCACCCTGGTGCTGCGCCACTCTCCGGAATATGTAGTGAAAGGTGTTTCCCAATTTAACTATAGGCAAGACCACATTTACAACTGCCAGAACTATATTCTGTCCCTTTAGCCTTATAAATCCGCTATAGTGCCTGCAGAGCCATCCGCCGGTGGCACAGCAAGGGGTTCGCAAACTTAGCACCCGGCAGAGTATCAGACTCAGACCTGCCGGAACCTCTATAGACCAAAACACCACACAGCAATACAGAGATACACAGAGTACCTTATACTCTAGACCCGAAGTCACTGTTCCTGTCTGGCCGGACGAACCTAACTGGTGGCGCACACAGCAGAGCCTACAAGTCGATACTGTGCCGCTGAGAAAGAACAAACCTAACTGGTGGCGCACACAGCAGAGCCTATACGTCGATACTGTGCCGCTGAGTCACCAGTGTAGGCCTACAGAGAAACAAGTTAATCCTCTACTTTTAGTGTGCACGCTGTTCACAACTCACCAGATCCGGATCTGCTATTGCTCACGGTGCCAGCGGAACCCTTCCTTCCTGAACTAGTCACAGGGAAGCTCCTGCTACTGGTATCAGTTGTAGTATGGATCCAGAACTCCTGCACAGCTCCTCAGAGAAACAGTTCTTAAGGGTCCATTCACACGTCCGCAAGTGTTATGTGGTCCGCAAATTGCGGATCCGTAGAACACGGACACCAACCATGTGCATTCTGAATTTTGCAGACCGCACTTGGTCGACACTTTAATAGAAATGCCATTTCTTGTCCGTGTCTGTGGACAAGAATAGGACATGTTCTATTTTTTGTGGAACTTAAGTGCGGATGCGGAACGGAAGTGCGGATGCGGAACGGAAGTGTGGATGCGGACAGCACACTGTGTGCTGTCCGCATCTTTTCCGGCCCCATTGAAAATCAATGGGTCCGGATCCATTCTGCAACATTGCGGAATGGATCCTGATCCATTTTGCGGACGTGTGAATGGACCCTTACACTGAATAATCTCTCTAAGACTCTTGCACCACAGGTCCTTGTCTTTTCTGTTCCCTTCACCGAACACCCTTTTCTCTCCCCTGCAGCACAAACAGAGTTTCTCACTTCCTGCAGCCTTTGAACACAGTCTAGCCAGCTCACAAGGGATACAGCGGCATCTGGTGGCTGGAAGTAGTACTACTGGCAGTCTATAAGTTCCTAAACGGAACTGATGCAGCCTGTGTGTTTAATAGGAGCACCCTGCAAATAATCCCAGTTCACATGACGGTCCACTTAAGGGTATATCCTCGCCCTCTCACAGGGGTGCGGGGGGATAGGTCATTAATAGTAAAAAGAGGACAATCCCTTTTACAGTAGGGCTGGAGGGAAGGGGTTAGGTTGAGAATTTGGCATGGGGGGGCTTTTCAATTTTTAACTTAGGCAGTAAAAAGGCTAGGTGCTCCACTGCCCCTGGCCACAAAGCACTGAGGGAAGGGGGACCCAAGCCCATAAGCCTTTAGCTACGCCCCTGGTTTGGGGCACTAAGAGGACACTATTAATGTGTGTAATCTTTGCACTAGTTTTGTTTGGGGAACATAATGCTAATCAGGGAACAATAAGTGGTACCTTTACTCTGTGGGGCACTGACTGTGACATTAGTACCATATCAGGCACTATTATGTCGGGGACACTATGGTTGGGGAGTTGTGTAGAGGTGCAGACAATGTATGAAAGGTGCTAAAAAAGCAAGGTGCCAAAAATTTCTGAATGTTAAAGTCTGCAGAGCTGAGCTGGGGCTGGAAGTCTTCAGGATGGTCTTGGCTGAGTGGCAAAAAGGAAAGTGAACATCTACAATCAGAGGGGACGTTACATTTACTGTCTTCAGGAATGTGGTCAGCTCAGTGCCTGTGTAGAACTGGTACCACTATATGATCACAGTATGGTGGTAATATTAGTCTTTGCACAGTTTTTGTTAGGCTACTTTCACGTTTACATTTTCCGGTATTGAGATCCGGCAGAGGATCTAAATACTGGATAAAAACACTTCCGTTTTGTCCCCATTCATTGTCAAAGGGGACCGAACGTAACTGAACAGAACAGAATGCTCCAAAATGCATTCTGTTCCATTTGGCTGCGTTCCCATACCGCAGCTGCGGTTTATGGGATGCGGAGCAAAATGGATCTGCCATGACTCACAATGCAAGTCAATAGGGACAGATCCATTTTCTCAGACACAATAGAAAATGGATCCGTCCCCCATTGTGGCAGGCGCAGCACTATGAAGTGCCTTTTGCGCTGTGGCATTAGAAGAATTTTGATATCTCTGACTTTTAGTCTAACCAGACTGTCTGTTACTCTGTATTTCCTCTAGCGCCGTTCTATGGAAACAGTAGGTATAAAGAGCACACCAAATGCTTGAAATAACTTCTTTATTAACTTCAACTTTTCTTCATAAAACACTGCCGCCTCCGCAGCAGATAGTCCATGTACAAAACACGTGTTGAAAAGATATCACAAAATGGCGGTGTGATTAGGATAGTGGTTCAACTGTTCAATCTTGTCATTCAACATAAAATGGTGGATATATTTATCTCTTGAGTATCTGTACTCTCACTTTAAGTTACTTAACCACTTTATGATCTCTCTGAGAGGTATATCTGAGGTCTAACTAATAGTTCACTTGCAGTATGCAGTTAGCTTTTGCAATTTGTATCTGGCAATTTGAATTTGTACTTTGCAATTGTATTAGCAATTGAATTTGTATGGTTTTGGTGGAACTGTAAGAGAACACATATATATATATAGTTCAGTATACAGTTCTAAACAAAATACTAACAATATGAACATTATATAACTGTTTTAAATATCTATATTGGCCTCTTGTTCCCATAAAACTCAGCTCTCAGTGGAGTGAATGTTTCTTCAGCTCCTGTCTTCTGGTGAATAATGATTCTAGCAGCAGGAGCTGGGGGAATTCCCAGACAGGCTGGCTGTGATAGGTGAAAACTCTTGCTGTATGAGAAGCTGGCTGTGATTGGTCTAGACTTCTGCCCAGCAACAACAGATTAACACTATACTTTCTTACTTTCTGTTGTTTCTGCTGTGTCACTGAGCTTACCTTACATAACAAAATTAATCTTAAAGGCATATTATCTTTTTCTGCTTCTGTGAGCACAAAATATATAACAGTTATATGACATCCAAAACCTGATGTCACAGTAAATAACTCTGCTTTTGTCTTTAACACGTAAACATAGGAACTGTATTAAAGGGCTTCTGTCAGCCCACTAAACCGTTTTTTTTTTTGTTTACTAATAATCCCTATACTGCGAGCTGTGCATACATAAGTTAAATAATCATTTTGGTTCAGTAGAATTTGATAAAAAGCTATTTTTAAAATATGCAAATTACCTTGCTACCAGCAAGTATTAGCATCCTCCGATCCTAATGACGCCCCCTCCGCATTGTGATTGACAGGGCCAGGGAACGGAATCGTTCTCTGCTGGCCCTGCCTGTTTGCATTCAATATCTGGCGCCTGCGCCGCGGCCGTACCCATCTTCAATCTGCGCAGGCGCACTGAGAGGCGGCCGCTCCATCCTCAATGCGCCTGTGCCGGGTGTAGATGTGACGTCATCGGCGCAGGCGCATTGAGGATGGAGCAAGCGGCCGCCTCTCAGTGCACCTGCGCAGATTGAAGATAGGTACGGCCGCGGTGCAGGCGCCAGATTCTGAATGCAAACAGGCAGGGCCAGCAGAGAACGATTCCGTTCCCTGGCCCTGTCAATCACAATGCGGAGGGGGCGTCATTAGGATCGGAGGATGCTAATACTTGCTGGTAGCAAGGTAATTTGCATATTTTAAAAATAGCTTTTTATCAAATTCTACTGAACCAAAATGATTATTTAACTTATGTATGCACAGCTCGCAGTATAGGGATTATTAGTAAACAAAAAAAAACGGTTTAGTGGGCTGACAGAAGCCCTTTAAGGCTATTAGCAGGTCTAGCTGTATACACATATAAGCTACACTCGCAACCTAGGACAGGTCTTAGCTGGCCAGCTACACTCCCACCAAAATTACCTATAATTCTATGTTCTAAGTGGTAGGACTTAAACATGAATTTGAGGAATTTTCCATCAGGTTCTCAACTCCCAAGCGTCTTTTATCACTTTCAAGTAGAACAACTAACTTCTGTATAGGACGTTCCAACTTGAGTGGAGTAGTGAGATGTTTTCCTTTTTTGTCAAGTTTTGAGTCTCTAATTTGTAACAACACCCTTCTTACTAGTTTGTCTTTATCCTTTTGAACTTCTAGAACTTTGGCCAATTTCCATTGACTTCTAGGTAAATTTTCTTCTTTTACTAACACTATGTCACTAACTTGGACATTTCTTCTGGGTGTTTGCCATTTACTTCTTAGCATCAGATTGGCTAAGTACTCTTTCCTCCATCTATTCCAAAACTGTTCTGATAGATATTGAACTCTTCGCCATCTCTATCTGGGATATAAATCCTGGTTTGTGGCTGTATGTAATCAGACTTAAGGTGAAGTAAATGGTTGGGAGTTAAAGGGTCCAAACTTGTTGGATCGTTGATGTTACTAACTGTAAGTGGACGACTGTTAAGAATAGACATTACTTCATAGAATAGGGTCCTAAGTGAAGCATCATCTATTCTTCCAGCGTTCTTTTTCAACACTGAACTTAACACATTTCTTACAGTTCTGATTTGTTTTTTCCCCAAACTCCTCCTGCATGGATTGCATGTGGAGCATTCATTCTCTAACAAATACTCAGTTACTTTTTCTTTATCGATCTCTTTTAGAACTTTCTTCAATTCATTCTTTGCTCTGACAAAATTAAATCCTTGGTCAGATCTAAGCTCTCTGACAGTACCTCTAATGGCTATGAAAAATCCCAAGGCGTTGATGAATGCGTCACTTGACATATCCTCTAACATTTCCAGGTGAATTGCTCTGGAACTCAGACATATAAATATTAGTCCATATCTCTTGTACTCCTTGAGGTTTTGCTTGGTGATGAATGGGCCAAAACAATCCATTCCACTATAAAGAAATGGTGGTTATGGGTTTACATGATCTGCCGGTAAATCTGCCATTCTTTGCTCTTCAGTAGGTCTACGTGCCTTTCTGCAGACTACACATTTACTTATATACTTTGCTATAACTTTGCTTCCTTTCACAATCCAGTAACCACCTGCTCTCAAACAGCTTTTGGTAAAGCTTCTTCCTTGATGCAAGGATATGTTGTGGTAGTGATCAATAATCAATCTTGTGAAGGTAGAGTTTTTGGGTAGAATTGCTGGATGATTCACTCTGCTAGGTAACAATGCATTTTCCAGTCTCCCTTCCACCTTCAGTATACCATCCTGCAGAACGGGATTAAGCTTGTACAATGGGTTGTTGTTTGGAAGCCTTTTAGGTTCTTGACTAAGTCTCTTCAACTCTTCACTGTAGAATCTCTGTTGAATGAGTCTTATGACTGTTTCTTTAGCTTTCATTCTTTCTTCTACATTCAACAATTCATTCTTTCTGATTCCCTTTGCCAAACATTGAATTCGAGCTACTACGTTTCCATTTGAACATCTGGCTAGTCTTTCAAGTATGTCATCTTGATACTTGGCAGCAGTGCTCAATGTTTGTACAACTTTTACTTCTGGATCACCCATAGACAATTCTGTGTAACCTTTACTGGGCATGATTTCCTTTTCCCAAAGAAACTCTGGACCGGTGAACCAGTTTGAATTTTTCCATTCTTTTACTTTCAGGCCTCTTGAAGCATGATCTGCTGGGTTATGCTTTGTGTCAATGGGATGCCAATGTTCCGGATTTGCCATTTCCCGAATTCTCTCAACTCTGTTGGCGACAAAGACATGGAATCCTCAAGCTTAGTTGTTTATGTATCCTAGGACAACTTGTGAATCCGTCCAAAAATATTAATCTATTTTCAATTCCAATTCTTCTCTCAGAAACTTGCTCACTGATGCTGAAACCACGGCTGCTGTCAGTTCAAGTCTTGGCATTGTCCAAATACTGGTTGGTGCAACTCTGGCCTTCCTCACAACAGGGCACAGTGCATCTTTTCCTCTCCTATTACTCTGATGTAGGAGCATATACATAACTACTGGCATCTGAAAAATGATGAAGTTCTATTTTCTTGTACTTTCCGAAAACATGAGGTACAAAACATCTGGGTATCCGAACTTCAGTTATGCAAGTCTCTTATCCAACTCTCCCACCTTGGCCTCAAATTTTCAGGTATGGGCTCATCCCATCCCAACTTCTGTCTGCATAATTCTTGCAGTATTTCTTTTGCTCTGAGGATTACTAGAGCCAAGAATCCCAATGGATTAAATATAGAAACCACTGCGGAAAGAATAGTTCGTCTAGTTGCAACTTTCTCTTCAATAGATACTTCAAAGAAGAACTTGTCGTTCTCTATATTCCATCCCAATCCAAGTACGTTCTGAACTGGAAGATGATCATAATTGAGATCAACATTCTTTATTGTTGCTGCACGTTCAGAGTCACTGATGGATTCCAGTACCACTCTGTTGTTTGAGATGAATATGTGAAGGAGCAGGTTTCCTCTTGCGCATAACTCTTGGCTTTCTTTAACTAGTTTGATTGCAGATTCTGTAGACTCTAGACTTATGAGACCATCATCTACATAAAGGTTTTTCTTCAGAAAATTTGCTACTGATGGGCAATCCTTTTCATTCTGATTAGCCAGGTACTTCATACCATAATTGGCGCAAACTGGAGAGATGATGCTATTAGTAGATGATCGTTCAATGCAACAACATTGTACTTTGCTGAGCAATCAAATAGTACTCTAATCTTATCTGGTTTCTTTGAGTGGTAAACACCTTGATGTGGGATGTACCACACTTATCCTTCTTTGGGTTGGTTATTAACTTTCTCTGCATGTCCTTCTTCGAGGATGTCTTCCATGAATTTCAAATAATCCTGCTTGAATTTGGGATCTCTTCCCATCTTTTTCTTCAAACATTTCAATCTTGCTAGGGCAAGATTTCTGTTATTTGGCAGGCGAGGTCGTTCTCTAAAAGGTAAGGGCATTTCAAGATGACCTTGTTGATTCTGCTGAATACTTTATTCTAGAGTGTGTACGACATCACAAACCTGCTTGGCAGTAAATAAATCTAAGGGAAGAATAATTGAATATATACTGGAACACCTTCCCAATTAAAATATACCTTTTAATGATATTCTATTAAAATCTGGCCTACAGCCGGACTACACATACAAGGAAAGTCGACAAACAATGTCCTATTATGGCAAAAAAAGGAATAGCTACAGTTACACCTATATCAAGGTAAAGATACACGACTGGTAAGCAATCCTGGGGATTTTGATTACCCCTGCACAAGGTACTCTGAGTGTAAGGCACAGTTGAGGACCAGAAAAAATCGTTAAAGAAACCAATATATTGTCGTTCACTATTAATCCTATTGCATAAGTTCACATGGTACACATTCCGTTAATATTCACGGTTAGATGAACTAAAATACACATTCCGTGATTGTTCACGGTTAGCTGAAATATGATACACATTCAATAATTATTCACGGTTAGCTGAAGATACTGAGTCTGTATATCGTGAATATTCACATATTGTTGAACCACAGCCAAGGTTACTTGGTAACTTACGATTTGCTGAAATACCAGAACAGATGGAATCAGATGGTTACTCACGATTGCTGAAATACCAGGGCAGATGGAATAGGATGGTTAGCTCAGTCGTCAAGGGGTGTAGTGCTCCATAACTAGACGGAGATCTAGTGCTGGTAAAGGAAGCGTTACGATGATTATTTCGCACTAATGATGATTGAGGTGGTCTGTAGGTCGTGATGGCAATAATACAGCTCACAAATGTGATATCCAATAGTAGAAACAATAATCCTATCCTATAAATGTCCCTTCATGACCCTACATAGACTCAGCCCAGGGACACCCCTTAATGGTAGAGGCTCCCTGTCCTCGTGCCTATACTGGCTCTCCCTTTATCACCCTATCCTAATTGCCATAGGCTAGGCATATAAGACACACTAGAAAAACAGATACAGACATACAAATCCCAACGCTACGTTTCCCCAGTCCAAATATTTTCCGACTGGTTCGTCAGGGGAAGTGGAGACCAATCCTCCATCAGCAATATCTCATGATAGAGATTTTCAGATTCGGCGTCTCTCAATCAAGACCCTCCAGGAATGGAAGCCCAGATGTAGGCAAAAAATGACCGGTCATTTTTTGCCTACATCTGGGCTTCCATTCCTGGAGGGTCTTGATTGAGAGACGCCGAATCTGAAAACCTCTATCATGAGATATTGCTGATGGAGGATTGGTCTCCACTTCCCCTGACGAACCAGTCGGAAAATATTTGGACTGGGGAAACGTAGCGTTGGGATTTGTATGTCTGTATCTGTTTTTCTAGTGTGTCTTATATGCCTAGCCTATGGCAATTAGGATAGGGTGATAAAGGGAGAGCCAGTATAGGCACGAGGACAGGGAGCCTCTACCATTAAGGGGTGTCCCTGGGCTGAGTCTATGTAGGGTCATGAAGGGACATTTATAGGATAGGATTATTGTTTCTACTATTGGATATCACATTTGTGAGCTGTATTATTGCCATCACGACCTACAGACCACCTCAATCATCATTAGTGCGAAATAATCATCGTAACGCTTCCTTTACCAGCACTAGATCTCCGTCTAGTTATGGAGCACTACACCCCTTGACGACTGAGCTAACCATCCTATTCCATCTGCCCTGGTATTTCAGCAATCGTGAGTAACCATCTGATTCCATCTGTTCTGGTATTTCAGCAAATCGTAAGTTACCAAGTAACCTTGGCTGTGGTTCAACAATATGTGAATATTCACGATATACAGACTCAGTATCTTCAGCTAACCGTGAATAATTATTGAATGTGTATCATATTTCAGCTAACCGTGAACAATCACGGAATTTGTATTTTAGTTCATCTAACCGTGAATATTAACGGAATGTGTACCATGTGAACTTATGCAATAGGATTAAAAGTGAACTACAATATATTGGTTTCCTTAACGATTTTTTCTGGTCCTCAACTGTGCCTTACACTCAGAGTACCTTGTGCAGGGGTAATCAAAATTCCCAGGATTGCTTACCAGTCGTGTATCTTTACTTTAAAATAGGTGTAACTGTAGCCATTCCTTTTTTGCCATAATAGGACATTGTTTGTCGACTTTCCTTGTATGTGTAGTCCGGCTGTAGGCCAGATTTTAATAGAATATCATTAAAAGGTATATTTTAATTGGGATGGTGTTCCAGTATATATAGAGTGTGTACGAACTTTATGTCTTCTAGGGATACACTCTTTTCTTTAGAACTTATGTCTGCAAAGTCAGATTCAAGGATCTTGATTACTTTCGCTGGACTTACAGTTGGTAACTCTTGGACAGATATTCAATGACACAATCCTGTCACCTGTCCTGAGTTTGCGATCTGCTGTTTTCCTCCAACAACACTCCATCCTAGATCAGTTTGAACAGCATAGGGTTCACCCTTTCCTCCTGTGATTACCTTTTGGTGTACAAAGGCTTCGGGACAATTGTAGCCTATCAACAATCCAACACCAAACTCCTTCAGCGGAGACATTTCATGAGATATGACAGATAGGTGCTCCCATTCATTGGCTGTTTCATAGGTAGGTATGCGATCTCGATCTAGAGGTATATCTTCTTTTGTATAAGCTGGAGGTAGATCTAATGTGCAGTTTGAATGAAGTCCTCTAACTCTCAGTCCATTGACCCTTTGACTGTTCACTAATGTCTCTCCTCGTCATTGTGGTGAGTTTGAGCATCACTGGTTCTGTAGCCACTTGTAATTTCTTGCAGATTTCTTGATCAATAAAGGTGACGTCACTCTGGGCATCCAGTAGTGCATAGGCGTATACCTTCTTGTTCCTCCTTTTAGGATTTTAAATGCACACTGGTACAACCATTGATGTGCCATTGCTCTCTCCCTCCCTCACTCTGCAAGAGAATACCGATACTTTCTTTCCTTCCTCAGTAATACTTTAGGTATTGAGGATTTATCTTTCTTTGGACGTTCATGTAGTGGTGTAGGATGGCGTCCTTTGCAAATGCTGCATGTGGCTTTTTTCTTAAACTCCTTAGTAACATGGCCTTTTCTTAGACAACCAAAACACAGTTGGTTCTCAAGTACAATTTTTTTCTTTTCTTCTAGGGACTTCTCCTTCAATTGTTGGCATTTATGTATGGAGTGGTTCTCTCCACAGAACATACACTTGAAGGTAGTCTTATGATTTGTCGGTTCTGTCTCTCTACTGATCCCAGTAGTGACTTTGAACTTACTCTCGTAGGTATCTGGACCTTTAGCTGCTGTGTTGTTTGCAAAGCTAGTTGCTCTTGCACGTCTTATCTCTCTTGCAAGCCTTTCTTCTAAGTATTTTAAGACATAAGATGATGTTACTGGATTGCATGCTATCTGTGCTTCCTTATTGACAAACTCAGAGAACTCTTTAAAACTTGGGAAGTTTTTGCCTAGATCTAACTGTTCAGTCACATAGCGATTCCATCTAGAAGCCACTTTTTCAGGTAGCTTAGTTAGCATCATGTGGTTTTCTAGATAGTCGTTCAGTACTTTCAGTCCTTAAACGTGTGGGATGGCATTGCTGCATGCTTGCAGGAAGTCACCGTACTCTTGAAGTCTGAAGTGTTCTTTAGGATCTATTTTAGGCCAGTTATTCAATTTCTCTCTAAAAGCTCTTTGCACTAAGAAAGGATGACCATATCTTGCATTAAATTTTCCCAAGCTTTCTTGTAGGATTCTTCGTCTTTTCTATAGAATTTACCTTCAAGAACTTTCTTTGCTTCCCCACCAACATATCTCTGAAGGAAGAATAACTTGTCAATTGGACTGAAGCAATGATGCTCAGTGATTATTTCAAAACTTGCCTTCCACTCTATGAACTTCAGTACATCTCCTGAAAATACAGTAGGTTCCTGAATGGGAAGTCTAGCTAGGACTGTTTTCTGTGGTCTTGCTGGGACAATGGTTGTAACACTCTCCTGAGCATTGCCATGGCATCTAGGAATAGAATCGTCCGGTTCTATTTTCTCACTTAGTTCTGAATCAGGTAAGTCCTTTTCTTTATCTTTTTTGGTAGAGATAGAGGGTAAATTCACACACTTTTTTCCTAACACTGGACTAGGCATCTCTTTGTTTTTATGAGCAGGGATGGAAGGATAATAACTTTTTTCTCACTACAAGCTGGAGATTTCCTTTTATTCTCTTGAGTGTATGAAGGAAAATAGGAGTCTTTTTCTTCACTTAGTACAGATTTGAACCTATGACTACTCTGACTCATATCTTCCTCATGTACTCTGAGTCTGGGTTCTATGATCTTAACTTCTTTCTGCCTTTCAAGACTTTTCATCTGTTGGCGCTGTGCTTCTATTTCAGCTTCCATCTGATGGCACTGTAAATCCTTTACAGCCATCAGTTGGCGCTGCGCCACGATGGCAGCTTCCATCTCAATTTCTGCTCTCTTGACAGCAAGTTGTTCAGCTAATTCCTTTTTTTGGGCTGAAGTATTTGAGGACTCTGATATGTGGGTGGCACTTCTGCTAGCGAAGGAAGTCACACTTCAGATTGCTAGTTCCTTAGCGGGAACCACATAGTCTCTCATAAAAAGCTTGTTCATTCAACTTCTTGCTTTAACTTTATCATAGTTTGCTGCAGATAATAGTTCTCTCATGAGCTTTACTAAATCTTTAGTGACTGCAGTACATGTGTCCATGTTCCTTACAATATCCTGTGAAGGTGTCGTAAGTGACGGCAGGTTGACTCTCTTGAGTATCTGTACTCTCACTTTAAGTTATTTAAGCACTTTATGATCTCTCTGAGAGGTACAGTCATGTGAAAAAATTAGGACACCCTTTGAAAGCATGTGGTTTTTTGTAACATTTTTAATAAAAGGTTATTTCATCTCCATTTCAACAATACAGAGAGATTAAAGTAATCCAACTAAACAAAGAAAACTGAAGAAAAGTCTTTTCAAGATCTTCTGTAAATGTCATTCTACAAAAATGCCTATTCTAACTGAGGAAAAAGATAGGACACCCTCACATGTATTCCCTCTTAAATTGGCTCAGATCTCACACAGGTATATCACACCAGGTGCACATAATTAGTAGATCGTTACTCTGCATGTTGAATGAGGCTTGCCCTATTTAAACCTCAGACATTTAGTTTGGTGTGCTCCTGACTGTTGAAGTGAGAGTGAGCACCATGGTGAGAGCAAAAGAGCTGTCAGAGGACTTCAGAAAAAAGATTGTAGCAGCCTATGAGTCTGGGAAGGGATTTAAAAAGATCTCAAAAGATTTTGAAATCAGCCATTCCACTGTCCGGAAGATAGTCTACAAGTGGAGGGCTTTCAAAACAACTGCCAACATGCCCAGGACTGGTCGCCCCAGCAAGTTCACCCCAAGAGCAGACCGCAAGATGCTAAAAGAGGTCTCCAAAAACCCTAAAGTGTCATCTCGAGAACTACAGCAGGCTCTGGCTACTGTTGATGTAGAAGTACATGCCTCTACAATCAGAAAGACTGTACAAGTTTAACTTGCATGGGAGGTGTGCAAGGAGGAAACCTTTGCTTTCCAAGAGAAACATCGAGGCCAGACTGACATTTGCCAGAGATAAAGTTGACAAAGACCAGGACTTCTGGAATAATGTTCTTTGGACAGATGAGTCCAAAATTGAATTATTTGGACACAACAGCAGAGGACATGTTTGGCGTAAACCAAACACAGCATTCCAAGAAAAGAACCTCATACCAACTGTGAAGCATGGAGGTGGAAGTGTCATGGTTTGGGGCTGCTTTGCTGCAGCAGGACCTGGTCAGCTCACCATCATAGAATCCACGATGAATTCTACTGTGTATCAGAAGGTGCTTGAAGAACATGTGAGACCATCAGTTAGAAAATTAAAGCTGAAGCGGAACTGGACCATGCAACATGACAATGACCCAAAACATACTAGTAAATCAACCAAAGATTGGCTGAAAAAGACGAAATGGAGAGTCCTGGAATGGCCAAGTCAAAGTCCAGATTTGAATCCCATTGAGATGCTGTGGGGTGACTTGAAAAGGGCTGTACGTGCAAGAAACCCCTCAAACATCTCACAGCTGAAAAAGTTCTGCATTGAGGAGTGGGGTAAAATTTCCTCAGACCGATGTCGAAGACTGGTAGATGGCTACAAGAACCGTCTCACTGCAGTTATTTCAGCCAAAGGAGGTAACACTCGCTATTAGGGGCAAGGGTGTCCTATCTTTTTCCTCAGTTAGAATAGGCATTTTTGTAGAATGACATTTACAGAAGATCTTGAAAAGACTTTTCTTCAGTTTTCTTTGTTTAGTCGGATTACTTTAATCTCTCTGTATTGTTGAAACGGAGATGAAATAACCTTTTATTAAAAATGTTACAAAAAACCACATGCTTTCAAAGGGTGTCCTAATTTTTTCACATGACTGTATATCTGAGGTCTAACTAATAGTTCACTTGAAGTATGCAGTTAGCTTTTGCAATTTGTATCTGGCAATTTGAATTTGTACTTTGCAATTGTATTAGCAATTGAATTTGTATGGTTTTGGTCGAACTGTAAGTAAACACATATATATCTAGTTCAGTATACAGTTCTAAACACAATACTAACAATATGAATATTATATAACTGTTTTAAATACCTATATTGGCCTCTTGTTCCCATAAAACTCAGCTCTCAGTGTAGTGAATGTTTCTTCAGCTCCTGTCTTCTGGTGAATAATGATTGTAGCAGCAGGAGCTGGGGGAATTCCCAGACAGGCTGGCTGTGAGGCTGGCTGTGATAGGTGAAAACTCTTGCTGTATGAGAAGCTGGCTGTGATTGGTCTAGACTTCTGCCCAGCAACAACAGATTAACACTATACTTTCTGTAGTTTATGCTGTGTCCATGAGCTTACCTTACATAACAAAATTAATCTTTAAGGCAAATTATATTTTCTGCTTCTGTGAACACAAAATATATAACAGTTATATGACATCCAAAACCTGATGTCACAGTAAATAACTCTTCTTTTGTCTTTAACACATAAACATGGGAACTGTATTAAGGCTATTAGCAGGTTTAGCTGTATACACATATAAGCTACACTAGCAATCTAGGACAGGTCTTAGCTGGCCAGCTACACCCATTGACTTTCAATGGTGTTCCTAACGGATCAGTCATTGCTGTGTTAAAGATAATTCAACCGGATCCATTCATATCAGATGCAGATGGTTGTATTATCAGTAACGGAAGCGTTTTTGCAGATTCCTGCCAGATCAGGCAAAAACGCAAGTTTGAAAGTAGCCTTATTCAGTAACGACAGGGCGGAATTATTCATCTGTGGTAATAAGTGGCACCGTGTAGCAGTCATTTTTGGCCCTTGTATAATAGTATTATTGGTAATGTCAGCCTTTGTACACTGGTGTTTGTTCGGTAATAGATTGGTGATAATATTTGTGTCTTTTTCTGTTAGTTTCCTATACAAAAAATTGTGTTGCAGTCGTGTTGTGTTTGCTATATACAGTATATATGTTTTTTTTTTGGTGGGGGGTTACACAAATATTATTATAGACCATAACAATATCACTGTAACCTGCACATCTCAGCAACAAGCCAGGTTTTCGGGTAGCTGAGGTCCAAGATTTGCCCTGGGACTCGTATGACTCTGCTTTCGGCCCTTGAAGAAAAATCTACACATAAAAAATTCCATCAGTGGTAACCGATGGGTCCTATGGATAGAAACTATCAGCATGTTGTGGACAAGTAATGGTCAGCAGAAACTAATCCGGAATTACCCAAGGAGACTGTGATGAATACCACCCCTCGTGTCCGCTGACGTCAACCACGTCGAGCTCACGAGACCTGGTATGATCACGGGGTTTACCAAAAACGTGAAGTTACGCCCTCCAGAGGAGCACGTAAGGTCAGGCTGGTATAGTTTACACACACACCTCCTGTCCACGCGGGCACAGAGAGGCAACAAGCTGGAAGGGCCTTTTCACTGCCGCAGTGAAAACAGCCCACACTCAGCCCGGGTAACTGCCACCAGTTTCTCGTTTGATATAAGCCCGGTCCGCTAACGGGATTATATAGGGTCAGAAACCAACCCACGGTAGCTTATAACTAGGCCAAAACACGGACGTGGGGATTCGTGATCGAGATACAAGATAGCACAAGATTAAATTATATATTTAATCGCTATAAGAGCACACTAGATATAACACACTATACACAGACAATATATATACAGTGGTCTGAGGTTACAGATTACAGGGTATATGGTTACAATAGGATTAAGCAGTGTGAAAGTAAGTTACCAAGTATGATGAAAGTTCCTTGGCGATGTCCTGAGCTGGAGGCCACACGAGGGGCTGTGATCTCCTGCTATTTCCTGGGTCCCTCTAAACACATGTGTAGAATGTGACCCCTCTTCAGAGAAAAGACGCCGCCTACTTGCTGGCACCAGGCTTTAAACCTGTAGCTGGTCCATCCCCTCCCTGCCTCAGGGAGGGGTCAACTCCCCCTCTTCTGGGCTGACGGTGAATGACCCACAAAACCCTTTAGGGGTCATAGCTCCAGACCAGAGGGTCACAGGGAGATGGTTCTGGGACTAATGGACCTACCTGGGTTCCGGCTACAATTAGAGCCCAAACCTGGTACCGGTAGGTGGCTTCTATGGGGAGATATGGGTATCTCCCTACCCCGACTGGGTACGAGTAAACAAAGACCATGGGACCGTACCTCGTGGCCACCGGGACACAAATATGTATCCGGTTTGCGCCTGCGATGGCCAGGTGATTCATAATTCCTTATGAGAGGTAGGTGCCAGTATGTCTAGGAAATCTCATTGATCCAGGCAAAAGCAGATACCCACAGCAGGGTGTTTTCCTGCAGATTCAGGTGGCTCCCAATTGCTGCACAGAGGTGTGAACTTCTCCTTGAAGCTTGGACCCCCTGAGGGGTGTCTTCCTGGCCAACTGACACTCAGTTGGCTGGGCTGGAAACTTATTTTGCATGTACTCTGAGTCATGCCAAGAGGTGCATCAAATTGCAATCAGGGCTGGGGGGGCTTTGAAGCAGGGAAATCCCTACCTCTGCTGTCTGTCAGCAAATGGGGGTGTGAGGACATGGCTGACAGTAAATATTAATCCATATTCCTCACAGAGACCTCAAAGGAATCTATAATTCCGCTATTGCGCCAGTCTGAAAACTGGATTTCACAATTTTCTCTGGATTGGATTTTTCCTGATATTAGGAATCTACTGTACTTGAGCATATATCGATTGAATGGACACTGGAGGGATCGACGGTGTTTGGGAAATCGATGAAGAATATTTTCTTATGCCCAGATTAGAAATTTGAAACCTACAGAGGGACTCTGATATCATTCCTGATCTTGACACACACAAGTAACAAAAACATACCTAGGGCACTATGTCCAAATACTCCTACCAAGAAAGCCCATCGCACCCAACAATAGATTATTAATGGAGATGAGCAATTCCATTCTCAAAGCCAACCATAATACAAAATAATAATAGCATAAGAAAAAAGCACCGCGGCACTCACCATTGGTCACGTAGTTGCTATTTTCAGTTTATTTCTTGGTTACATATTATCAGTAGACGCGGACGAAACACAGGTGCATAGATAGGCCTATCTATGCACCTGTGTTTCGTCCGTGTCCACTGATAATATGTAACCAAGAAATAAACTGAAAATAGCAACTTCGTGACCAATGGTGAGTGCCGCGGTGCTTTTTGTTCTTATGCTATTATTATCATAATCACTACATCACCGAGAGAGCACCACCGTGAAGGTTCGGGATACCAGTGTTTAAAGCGCCCCAGTGATCGTATAGACACATGTGGCAGTGCTGGCTGCGTTCTTTCTTACTCTCTGCATAATACAAGATAACTTCAATTCATTTCATAGATGGAGGCCATAACAGCCTATATAATGTACATACACGTTGATAAAAATGGGCAGCAACAAAGCAAGTATGCAACCTAAAAGATAATGCGAGAAAAGAGGAGTGTGATGACGCTGAACTAAAACCAATATTCATGCCGTTTCACAATAAATATACTGTAAGAGTGCCATACAGTGGTGTACTTTCCAAGAAAAAAGACCATGTCACTTCTATAGAACCCAGGGTCGGTACACCTGTCATAATTATACTACATTTTCATGAGCCACCACTAGGGGGAGCAAAAGTGCAAATAGATTTTTCAGCTTCCATAGCATTCAATGGTAGCTGCATAAATTCTTATGCACTGAACTCCCCCTAGTGGTGGCAGACAAAAAAAATTACATTTGTATAATGTACTAGGTGAAGGGAATCAGGGGCTTTAGAGCTGTATGGGAGAGCTTTATCCATGTACAGTATTTATGCCAGGTGTCTGGTGTTCAAAGAGACCACTATTTTTATAAAGCATCGGTTCACTTTTTTATAGAAGTTTGTAAAGTAGACAGAGGCAGACTCCTCTATGAATAAACAGAAAAAAATTGTCAATATATATATATATATATATATATATATATATATATACATATACATAGAGAGAGAGAGAGCTAACACAGGGTCCACCATTCACAATAGGTGATGGTCACAGCTAATATACCGTATTTTTCGCTTTATAAGACGCACCTGATGATAAGACGCACCTAGGTTTTTGAGGAGGAAAATAAGAAAAAAATATTTTGAACCAAAAGGTGTGCTTTTGGTAGCTTTTGAACTAAAGGTGGTCTGTGGATGATGTACTGTTATGGGGATCTGGGGATGACACTGTTATGGGGGGATCTGTGGATGACGCACTGTTATGGGGGGATCTGTGGATGACGCACTGTTATGGGGGATCTGTGGATGACGCACTGTTATGGGGGATCTGTGGATGACGCACTGTTATGGGGGATCTGTGGATGACGCACTGTTATGGGGGGATCTGTGGATGACACTGTTATGGGGGGATCTGTGGATGACGCACTGTTATGGGGGGGATCTGTGGATGACGCACTGTTATGGGGATCTGTGGATGACACTGTTATGGGGATCTGTGGATGACGCACTGTTATGGGAGATCTGTGGATGACGCACTGTTATGGGGGGATCTGTGGATGACGCACTGTCATCCCCCTAGTGGTGGCAGACAAAAAAAATTACATTTGTATAATGTACTAGGTGAAGGGAATCAGGGGCTTTAGAGCTGTATGGGAGAGCTTTATCCATGTACAGTATTTATGCCAGTTGTCTGGTGTTCAAAGAGACCACTATTTTTATAAAGCATCGGTTCACTTTTTTATAGAAGTTTGTAAAGTAGACAGAGGCAGACTCCTCTATGAATAAACAGAAAAAAATTGTCAATATATTATATATATATATATATATTATATATATATATATATATATATACATAGAGAGAGAGAGAGAGAGAGAGCTAACACAGGGTCCACCATTCACAATAGGTGATGGTCACAGCTAATATACCGTATTTTTCGCTTTATAAGACGCACCTGATGATAAGACGCACCTAGGTTTTTGAGGAGGAAAATAAGAAAATAATATTTTGAACCAAAAGGTGTGCTTTTGGTAGCTTTTGAACTAAAGGTGGTCTGTGGATGATGTACTGTTATGGGGATCTGGGGATGACACTGTTATGGGGGGATCTGTGGATGACGCACTGTTATGGGGGGATCTGTGGATGACGCACTGTTATGGGGGATCTGTGGATGACGCACTGTTATGGGGGGATCTGTGGATGACACTGTTATGGGGGGATCTGTGGATGACGCACTGTTATGGGGGGGATCTGTGGATGACGCACTGTTATGGGGATCTGTGGATGACACTGTTATGGGGATCTGTGGATGACGCACTGTTATGGGGGATCTGTGGATGACGCACTGTTATGGGGGGATCTGTGGATGACGCACTGTTATGGGGGGGATCTGTGGATGACGCACTGTTATGGGGGGATCTGTGGATGACGCACTGTTATGGGGGGATCTGTGGATGATGCACTGTTATGGGGGATCTGTAGATTACACTGAAGGGGATCTGTGCATGACACTGAGGGGGGATCTGTGGATAACACTTATGGGGCTCTGTGGATGACACTTATGTCATCCACAGATCCCCCTAAGTGTCATCTACAGATCCCCCATCAGATGCATCAGTGTGGAGGGAGGAGGCGGAGACACTCATGGCGGGGCCCGGTGCAGTGACTCTACTCTAATACACCGGGCCCCGCAACTGTTAAACATTCAATCTGATCTATATCTAATAGTATATGCTCTGTACGGCTCTTAATGTAGTACCGTAAGTATAGCGCAGACCGGCATCTCCATCGGTCATGCACCACCTGCCGCAGCTCCCTCCTCATGCGCCGTCTGCTCCAGCTCCCTCTGTCATGCGCCGCCTGCCCCAGCTCCCTCCTCATGCGCCGCCTGCCTGCTTATCTCACTTTATGAATGAACAGGCAGGCGGCGCATGACAGAGGGAGCTGGGGCAGGCGGCGCATGACAGAGGGAGCTGGAGCAGACGGCGCATGAGGAAGGAGGTGCGGCAAGCGGCGCGTGACCGAGGGAGATGCCGGTCTGCGCTATACTTACGGTACTACAGTAAGAGCCGTACAAAGCATATACTATTAGATATAGATCAGATTGAATGTTTAACAGTTGCGGGGCCCGGTGTATTAGAGTAGAGTCACTGCACCGGGCCCCGCCTCCTCCCTCCACACTGTCACTGATACTTCGCTGGCCGCGCTGTGCAGCATAGCGGCCAGCGAAGTATTCGCTTTATAAGACGCACGGCCATTTCCCCCCCACTTTTGGGGGGAAAAAAGTGCGTCTTATAAAGCGAAAAATACGGTACTTCCTTCCTGTACAGTGAACTCTCCACAGGTCACAAAGCATACCCACGGCACTCTCCTATAGAAGTTCGTGAGTCCCCTCCAGTCTATTATGTCCATGGTCCATGTGACTGCTGCAATGGGCCGCCTTCCAGGTGATGTGGCCTTAGTAGTTCTGTGTGTCATGGTACTCCTACCTGGATACTGTCGCTCCCCAGAGTTAAGCTCTGCAGCATTTAAAGGAGCTGTAGTTGGAGGAATAAGCCGAGTCCAGACTTGGTAAAGTTCAACAGTTTTACTTGAATAAACTTGCATCCAGACAATATTTGATCTTTCTCTGGGCTCCAGCAGGTTTTAGGCTGTCTGGTATCTGGAATTTCTGGCAGTTCGGTACCTTTGAGTGGGGTGCCTTTGGCCATTGATACCCCTCATACTACTCAGTCCCTTCCAACTCTCTACTCGGCTCACTATAGCTTCCTGCAACCCCATCCCTTGGTAGGAAGCAGTACTAGCCCACTTCTGTCAAAAAGGGGGGCAAATGGAATGGTAAGTTCCATTCTATCTGAAGCTCTCGCTCTGCCAGATACACTGCCACGTGTTGGTAAACTAGGCACACTGCATAAAATACATTAAATAACAGTTACATAGCACTGAACAGACCTAGAAACAAAAGGCATAGTGGGGTCACACATTGGTTAGGCATTAGAGACAGTAGTAGGTTGTAGGAATAGTATTGCCTGGTCTGGGGTACTACACTGCTATAAATCATATATCTAAATGCTATTAAGAACATCCCAAACAAGATGGCTACCCCCATAATCATGTTCAGGAAATAGAATAAAAAATCTACAATCAGAAAATAAAAATCATATTAGCAAAAAAACACATTCCATTTAAAACAAAGCATTCATGAGGTACATGTTCGTCCTATTTTGTTAATTAGGGTTAAGCAGGGTCCGGCTTTAGGATCAGCTGTTATGCCTGGCATATAGGAGCTGTGGCAGACCATGCATTTGTCCTGCAGTGGCCACTATAGGGGAAATGTAGTATTGCATGTTGGCCATTTGACTACATGTAATACATGAGCAGGCCATGTCCATCAAAATGAGAGCAGCTCTTCTTTCTACTCAATTGGCAACCCTTCCCCCTCTTTATGAAAAGCACATATGCCTTAATAGGTGAGGGAGTTGTCTACACCCCTTTAAATTCCCTTATAGTTATGGGATAATTCAGCTTTGAATGAACCATATGGCATCTACATGTAAGCAGTGCCTTGACTATACCCGCCTTAATTAGTCAAATATAGAAATTTCAATCTATCATATGAAGAATATCGGGAATTCAATTGACTGATCAATTAACCAATGAAGTAACCCGCTAGAAAATCAATCAAGTAATGAGGCCAGCAGTTCATTTGACAGAAACTGTATAAAAGATAATATATTTAAAACCAATCTCCAATTTTCTTCTCTTTAAAAAACGCTGTCTGGATTGTAATTCAGTATTAAGCATAACAATTATGGTTTGTGAGGAGAGAAAAAAAATAATTGTAAAACTAATTGACTTAAATAGAAATCATTAGTTTCAGGTGAATCATTAACATTTTAACGCTGGCTCTTTGCTTACATAATGTGTAATCAAATACCCAGCGGCTGCCAAATGAATAGCATTTAGTTATTGATCAATATGCAGGCTGAAAATGTGATTATTCTTGTAATAGCTAAGTCCATGATAATGCAAGTAAAAGCTAGACAGTTTTCTGGCTTTTGAGGGGCCTAGGTTAATCAGGTTGTCCACTGTCCAACCTACTCTTCTCAAAATCAATGGGATGTAACCCCGAGAAGCCCGATGAGGTGATATAATGTGCCCCCTTCAAACCCCAAGACAACAGTAGAGTCCTTCACATGATCTAAAACCAGCCAATCTGGCTGACAGATCATATTGAGTTTTGCCTAAATGCTATCATTGCAACCATGTAGGAACAGCAGTGCCAAAGAACTCACCACCAGAGACATGTTAATGTCCCCTAGGCAGCAGACTCTTCCATTAACCACTGAACATCTGGGCATGGACTCCTTTATGGACCAGATACTGCCATAAACTACCTGCTTACTTTTCAAGTTAAGGGGGAGTTTGAGGTCATTAGGACCCTACCAGTTGGCAAATGTTTTGGCAGTGCAATGTGCCGCCCCTCAGGGCCGATTGTGTCCCAGGTTTCTACGAATGCTGAGTGTTGTGGTGCAGCCTTAATAGTGTTTGTGTGTGTCACAGTGCTCCTACCTGGATACCGTTACATTTGGATAGTTACATTCCTTCCTTTCACCCTGAACTTAGATTTAAAACTACTAAAACTGGGAAGATTGGCCAACAGTGTGACTTGTACGGAGAAAGCCTGAAAGCTGCCAATGTGTCACTTCATAGATGAAAAGGATCCACAGTCAGCGGTGTCTGGTAATGCCTAATTTCTCTCTTCCCATTGAACCAAATATGTATCTTACACTGATCCAAATATCAATGTTTATAGAGGAATCAGGTGACATCTACGTAATGTGTTTGATTGCCTTAGGCTACTTTCACACTAGCGTTAATATTTTACGGTATTGAGATCCGTCATAGGGTCTCAATACCGGAAAAAAAAAAACGCTTCCGTTTTGTCCCCATTCATTGTCAATGGGGTCAAAACTTAACTGAACAGAACAGAATGCTCCAAAATGCATTCCGTTCCGTTCTAATGCCTTATTCAAGTAAAGCTGTTGAACCTTCACCAAGTCTGGACTGAACTTATTCTCCACCTCTACCATTATTCTCTCCTTTATTGCTTCGGAGCCTAACCTAGGGAAGCGAATTATGTATATAATTCCACATGTGTTAATTCATAGTTTTGATGCCTTCAGTGTGAATCTACAATTTTCATAGTCATGAAAATAAAGAAAACTTTTTGAATGAGAAGGTGTGTCCAAACTTTTGGTCTGTACTGTATATGTTACCTAGCGTGTCAGAACGACTTTGTGTAAACCAATATGGTTACAGTAATGGGTGTCATTATTAGTGGCCATCCAACGTCTGATGCCCTTGTAGGATACTAAGACTAAACAGTAATTTAATTGAAAGCCAGTTGATATACTGGTGTGATGTTGAAGTTGAAAGTGTAAGTGTAACCCAGACGAAGAACATTTCTTCAAAGAAACAGCCTACTGAGCCACTACACTACTCCATCAAATGACTACGTACTGTATGCTTATGGTCTACTGGAGCCTTATAGACATAAATGTAAGCTACCCTATATGTTGTCTCCTAGCAGTATCACATGAATGTACAAAATGATTTACAATTGGCGTAGCGAAGGGTGTGCACACCATAGAGGAAGAACATATGTATTTAATGAGACCCTTGGAATGTGGCTGTCTAACCTATTTGGTAACATTGCCTTTGAGCAAGCTCTCCAGGACAACAACATTAGTGGTAAGCAAGGAGATGAGAAATTGGCACCAAATTCATGGAAAGAGCATGTGAGGGAGAAACAAATACCAAGCCATTCTATTTTGGGTGGAGAAACCAAATGCAATACCATAATGGGGGACTACTTTGATCTTTCCTATAGGTTTCCTATCTGAAAAGAATAAATCAAGGCAACTGGACGTACTGTAGATTTCTTGAAAACGTTTTACTCGTTCTTCCAACGAGCTTTCTCAATTCTGAGTGACTGTACAAGAATTCTCTGGGAATAAATATGTAACTGAATCAACATCTGGTAATTATACTCAGCATGGGGTCAAAGGTGTTGATACCAGTATCCTAATTGGAGTCAGTAGGTGATAAAGACGTCCCAGAAAAAGGTGTCAAGACAGAATTCTTGTACAGTCACTCAGAATTGAGAAAGCTCTTTGGAAGAACGAGTGAAACGTTTTCAAGAAATCTACAGTACATCCAGTTGCCTTGATTTATTCTTTACAGATATACCATGACCTGGATAAATGAGAACCTTCACAGACTTATAGGTTTCCTACCTCTTCTCATCTATGCATGCCAGTATATGTAGTAACTACCCTGACCATCCACAGTTCATGGTGCCTACTATTGTGTCTATAAGTTGCATATACAATGTACCCTGTGTGCCTATTCCCATATACCAATGTTGATTAGGAATTTGTAGAATATTAGGGTATCCACGACAAACCGGTGCACTAAGGTCAAGGAGAAAACTAATTTATTTAAATAAAATCATGACTATCCGGTCAATATTTTCCATTATTATTTAATTGATCAATCTTGTGTGCAAATAAGTAGTAAAGGTCTACTCCTTATTATGCGGTGCAATCAGCCGAGTATATTTATGGGTGACTAACTGGTTAAATGGGAGCTTTCATGCAAACATGTATTAAGGTTTACCTCCATTGGCATAAAGAACGGCCTCTTTGCTAATAAAGTAATTGCAATCTTTAGAGGGAATACGAGCTACTTCACGGCACCATTCATCATTTTCACTCAACAGTGACATATTTTACATATTTCAGATAAAATTTCACACCAAGTAATGGCAGCTGTTTGATAAATTCTTAGAACTCTGAATGCCCTAAAAAACACTGGAAATAAGTATATATAGAGTATATAAAATGATTTGCTATAGCAGAGCTGTAGATATATGTATGCACTGCGTAGTCTACAGTCTTTACACATGGTGTCCATTCAGGGGCATTACTTGAACATTACCTTGGACCCCAATGCAAATCTGTACCAGTGGCCCCAACTTCCATGTTCCATTAACAGTACAATACTGGTGTTTAGTGTAGCAAATGGGCCTTAGGACCTCCTCGGGTGTCAGGGCATGGATGCATCTGCTAGCTCTGCACCCCCTATAGCTTATATTGCATTAGCAAGGCATCATATAGAAATATTGCACCATAGGAGATCCACTGTGTTATCATTAGCCTTCAGATTTTGGCCTGAATTGTGCCTCTGGGACATAAATTTTGAGTGTCTAGGCAGATCTTATCAGGCTAGTCAAGTGACACCCAAATTAGGACAATCCACAGTTCCCAGATGGTCCTTGTAGGGTTACGTTCACATCACCAGCATGTAAATTTGGTAGTCTGTTCTGGAAGAGGAATAGACTACTGGAGTTACTGTATAGTCCATTGACTATAATGCATGCAGTGGTATTTGTCTGGCATAATGTAGGCATTTATGCCGAAAACCCCCTGGATCCCTGTCAGATCTCAATAGGGATCTAGCGGTGCCCAGCGATGTCCGGCTATACTGAATATGGTAACTCCGGTAGTCTGTTCCTCAGCCAGACCAAACTACCGGATTTACCGGAGATGTAAAGTTCAACATAGCCTTAGAAGACCTTTCTGGACTTAGGTAATATGAGTTATCATTTGAATAGAGGACCTATTGTCTTTAGCGGAACCTCTGTTGATAAGCATAATACCTAGACATTCCATAATACCCTTGGATGGCAATTTGAAATTTACTGCAAGGAACCAGATTCTCAAGAGTTGTTATGGGTGTGCCGACTATACTGTATTCTTAACTTTTTACCAACTTTTTTTTACAATTTTTGTATTCAGATGAAGCAATATATTTTTAGCATACCCCTCTTTTTCAAAACTACATTTATTGGTTCTGTGTTAGCCAACAATCCAGAAAATAAGGATTTTTGGATTCTGATTTCTGAAAACTTCAAAACAAATCAAGAGTGTGGTCAGGTTGTAGTTAAAGCAAGTAGGATGCTGGATTGCATAGCAAGAGGTATAGCCAGTAGAAAGATTGTGATCCCGCTGCATAGAGCTCTAGCGAGACCACATCTGGTGGACTCTAGTGAGACCCCACCTACAATAAGGCAGTAACAAAATAGAACAGGTCCAAAGACGGCTACAACAATAGTGGAAGGTGTTAAGCATGAAACCTATCAGAAAGGCCTAAAGAACTTATCTTTATAGCCTGGATGAAAGAAAGGAAAAAGGGCAACATGACTGAGCCTTTATATGTATTTAACGTTTAAATAAGGTTCAGGAGGGAAGTGAACACAAGAACAGGGGGACACAATCTAAAATTAGTTGGAGGGAATCAAAAGCAATGTCAGAAAATATTTTACTGAAAGAGTAGATGCTTGGGACAAACTTCCAACAAATCTGGTTGGAAAATGTACAGGAATTGAATGTAAACCTGCCTGGGATAAACATATATTTCCAAAAAATAAGAAATAATATAAGGGCAGTCTAGATGGACCATGTGGTCTTCTTCTGCCTTCATTCTTCTATGTTTCTATGACTGCTGCGGCTCCTTTAGGCAGCTGATTGGCAATGGTGCTTAGATTTAGACCTCTGCCAGTCTAAAATTGTGATACCTGACAACCCCTATAAGACCCAAAATAATCTGGCAGTCATATTTTTTCAATTTTTTATTTTTTTACAAGCTTGAATGAGGACTTGTTTTTTGTCAGAGTAGTTGTACTTTGTTTCTTAAAGATTGCTTTGGTGGATTTTTAATAATTTTTATCTTTTTTATTATTAAAAATGTTTAAAATTTTTTCATAAATTTTTTTTTATTTATAAATTATTAATAATTTGACACAATAACGCACATCCCTATACACATCTATACATGTACATAAGCCTGTGACTCGATAAGTATTTTTGACCTATGTATGTCGCATCTAGTGATGACTTCCTCGCACTTCGCAGTAGCGAATCGATTTAAACTGAAATAGTGTAAAAAAACAAAAGAATAATACTTACATGGTACATTTTCTCCTGACGGGCCGGCCGCCACCATCTTGCTTGAAGATATCGGATGAAATTCCGTGCACGGTGATGTATGACGTCACCATGCCGTCCGGCGTGATGACGTCGATTCGGGCTGCGCGAGATTTCGCACCAGACCTTCAAGCAAGGTGGGAGCAGCCAGCACGTCACGAGCAAATGGATCAGGTATTTTTTTTTATTTTTTTTTATTTGCACTGTTATTTGCATCAGATGCCACGATCATGTATGACCGTGGCATCTGAAGGGTATAATGTGATTGCACCCACTACTTACAAAGAAATGGGCTTCGGTACGCATAGGGCATTCTGAACAAACAGGAGTAGTGTCCTTCAATGGACCCTGGGCTGTCCAGCTGTACACGGCATGGGTATAGATCTTGTCACAGGGAATACTTCCTTCATTTTCCCATTGTGATCAGTTTTGATTGTGGCAAACAATAAGAACAGATGCAAAAATTGAAGCTAATACTTCCATTAACCTGAACATTTGAGTGACCATTGGCCACCACAGGTGAGGTTTGAAGTTTAGCCACCCCTTGGAAACTGAGCCTTGTGCCACAGGTTATTAAAGGATTAAAGTCCAAATCCTACAAACAACTCTGGAACCAGATATCAGCATTTCAACTGTGAGCTCTTCAAATCAAGAACATTTTTTAATCACCATACAAAACCAAATAAAACATGTAGCCAGTCCTAACGAATGTGGAAAATTAGTCCTGCAGCCTATTGAGTGACACCCAATGAGCACCAACATGTATAATGACTATTAATTACTATAAATTAAGGCTTCCGAGGACTTTGACATTCTTGCTTGGATTGTGAAGCTTCTCTGGGAGAAAAACAATTTCAAAAAGTTATGATCAGCGACTAATAACGTATTTATAAGACATAATTTTCATCCACTGAGGACTATTGGAGTTTATATGTTCTATAATCAGTGATATCAAGCTCATTCTATTAAAAAGAGAGAAAGTGAAAAGCCCCCAATGAATCTCTGTGAAGGCCATGAATCATGCATAATTGATCCTGTAATTAGATGTTATTGGAGAAATGAAATAGGTGATAGTTCTGAAGATCGCGGCCCTTTGTTGAATGTGGACGTCAATAGACAATTCATATAGATGATACTAACTATCATCAGAGGAGTGATAGACTCTTTATTGATAGATAAATCTCAGACGGACAGAACAAATGGTAGTTAACTGGCCATGCATGACATTAACGGGGATGAGCTGGAAACAGCCTTGCAGGCATGTTAGTTTAGAGAGATGAGACAAAAATATGTAGTGAGATTAATTTCCAACTTACAAGGTCAAATCTAAAATGATATTGTGGACTAAAGTTGAGCTGAGCTGTAAATGAGGCTGGAATATGAATTTTAAAAATGAACCAACATGGACTACAAAGGGTTATTCGAAGAAGTATTTTCCATAATGGTCCTCTTCAATTAGGCACACACACATTGTAATTAGTGTTGAGCGCGAATATTCGAATTGCGAATATTTTTCTCGAATATCACGATTTCGAGATTTCGCGAATATTTAGAATATAGTGCTATATATTCGCGAAATCGAATATTCGTTTTTTTTTTGTTTTTTTTTTAATGCTCCATTCAGGGCCCGTTGCCGTGCTCATGGAGCATCCCCATCACCATGGGGACGCTCCATATACTAGAATGTACTGTCGGATTAGAGAATTACGTTGAAATCACCATGCGATTTTTTCGTGTTATATTAATCGCATCGCAATTTCAGCTTCGCACTGCTATATTCCATATATGTGTATTTTACGAAATTTCGTACTATTGCTCTAACTTCGTCTTTTAGAATATTACGAATATTCTAAAAGACGAAGTTAGAGCAATATTACGAAATTTCGTAAAATACACATATATATTGTAATTTAGCTAATATACTGCTATATTAACTTTTTTAACAGTGTACATATTTTACAAAGCTTAAGTTCAGAAGAGGGAAAAAAAATGAAAGAAAAAAAAAATGATTATAGCACTATATTAGCTAAATTACAATATATATGTGTATTTTACGAAATTTCGTAATATTGCTCTAACTTCGTCTTTTAGAATATTCGTAATATTCTAAAAGACGAAGTTAGAGCAATAGTACGAAATTTCGTAAAATACCATTGCCTTATACTAATATACTAGAAAAATCGCAACACGCGATTAAAATAATCGCATATTATTCGCGAAAATTGAAATAATTACGAATATTCGATTTCAACGAATATAACACGAATATTCACTCAAATATTCGCGATATATCGCAAAATCGAATATGGCACCTCTCGCTCATCACTAATTGTAATAATATGTGGGTCCTTAAATTGTTCATCAATTCTAAGGGTAACTGTCCAATTTATTTTTTTATTTTTTTACCAGTGGTGGACTTGTGCAGATATCTGAGATGGGTTGTCTACCCTTTTTGTTGTAAAAGCCTCCAAAATCTGATCATAAGTCTCGAATTTGGAACCCCTGTATCCTGATAGCAAGTGTTTAATTCTCCAGCAGCACTACCATGGTGCATATTGCAGTTAATGGGCGAAGTAATGCACTTTCTCCAGAGAGTTCTTTACAGCCAGACTCCCTTTTTCTTTTTCTATCTCCACGTTTCAAAAGCCATAACCTTTTGGGTTTTCTGTCGACATAGCTGTATGAGGGCATGTTTTAGGTATGAGTTGTGTTTCTTAATGCTACCATCTTGGGGTACTGTAGCTTTGCTGTAACTTAAAAAAAAACGGATAAAAAAACCCCCCTTAATTCTGCCATTATTTTGGGGTATTGTTTTTATGGTGTTTGCTGCATGGTAAAAATTATGTTAACTTTATTTGGAGGTCAGTACGATTATGGAGATATCAAATGATTTTTATTATATTTATTACAGTTAAAAAATTAAAGCTCTGTTACTTTGTGTCCCCATATTCTGACATCCATCACTTTTTTATTTTTCTCTGTCCGGGTTTGTGTTTTGCAGAGTGAGCTGTCGTTTCTATTGATGCCATTTGGCAAATGCGACTTGTTGAGAATTTTTTTATTCATTTTTATTGGGAGGCAAGATGAACAGAAAGCTTCAATTCTGGCATTGGAGATTTTTTTTTTTTTTTTTACTGCATTCACCATGTGAGTTAAATAATGAGCTAATTTAATAGATCAGGTGGTTGCTGTATAGTACTCCTACAATATACTGTTCAGGTCTTTTGTTACTATACCAATTTATGTTTACCATATTTTTGGCCCTATAAGATGGCCCCCCCAAAGTAGTGGGAAAATGTCAGTGTGTCTTATGGGGTGAATACTAATGAGCACTCCCATTATAGAAGCGCTCATTAGTACAGAAGGACCAGGAAGCAGTGGTGAATGCAGCGCTCCCTAGGCTCTGTACTCACCGCTTCCTGGCCACTCTGCAGAAAGAAGAAGAGCACACGATGTGATGAGCAGTGTCCAGAGCAGGAGAGGTTGGTTGATTATTTTTTTTTTAAAATCTGATCTGAGCATGGGGGTTATTCACATGGAGATCTGATCTGAGGTCTAATTGGGGGACTTATGGAGGTCTGATTGGGGGTCATTCACATGGAGGTGTTATCTGAGGTCTGATTGGGGGACTTATTGAGGTCTGATCTGAGGTCTGAATAGGGGTTATTCACATGTAGGTCTGATCTGAAGTCTGATAGGGGGACTTATGGACGTCTGATGGGGGGTCATTCACATAGAGGTCTGGTCTGAGGTCTGATTGGGGGACTTATGGAGCTCTGATGGGGGGTAATTCACATGTAGGTCTGATCTGAGGTCTGATTGGGGGACTTATGGAGGTCTGATGGAGGGTCATTCACATGGAGGTCTGGTCTGAGGTCTGATTGGGTGACTTATGGAGGTCTGATTGGGGGTCATTAATGTGGAAGTCTTATCTGAGGTCTGATTTGGGGACTTATTGAGGTCTGATCTGAAGTCTGAATAGGGGTCATTCACATGTAGGTCTGATCTGAGGTCTGGTTGGGGGACATGGTGGTCTGGTGGGGGGTCATTCACATGGAGGTCTGATCTGAGGTCTGATTGGGGGTCATTCGCATGGAGGTCTTATGTGAGGTCTGATTGGGGGACTTATTGAGGTCTGATCTGAGCTCTGAATAGAGGTCATTCACATGGAGGTCTGATCTTAGGTCTGATTGGGGTACTTATGGAGGTCTGATTGAGGGTCATTCACATGGAGGTCTTATCTGACATCTGATTGGGCGACTTATTGAGGTCTGATCTGAAGTCTGAATAGGGGTCATGCACATGGAGGTCTGATTGGGGGACTTATTGAAGTCTGATCTGAGTTCTGATTGGGGGACTTATTAACACTAAGGGTCTGTTCTGATTGGGGGACTTATTAACACTAAGGGTCTGTTCTGAGGTCTGATTAAGATTGGGGGTCTGAATTTATTTTTTTTTTTTCTTATTTTCCTCCTCTAAAACCTAAGTGCGTCTTATGGGCAGGTGTGTCTTATAGGATGAAAAATACGGTATCTTTCTATACGGATGAAGTAGAGTTAATAGTCCTGTTTTCTGAGATTTCTGAATTGTGTCATCTAATCTAAGCAAACACCTTCAATTGCTTTTCAATGGCTTTTGTCTCAAGATAACGCGATGAGTTAAGAAATTTGAGTTAAGAGCTGGAGTGCTAACCCTGCTACATTGGGTATAATGGGATTTTTTTTTTTATATATATACTACTATTATGGCCCTGATCATTAGCTACCTGTTCTTTGTGACTTAGTATGTCATTGAGCAAGAAGGGTGGCAATCAACTAGACTTCTATAAGCTAGGCTTGTGCAGCCCAGAAGTCAAGATGTTACCTTGTTAATTTTTTAAATTTTAAAGGCAATCTGTCACCACAATTTTGGACTATTATCTGCCGTAATACATGGGTAGGACTACAGATATGGATTCCAGATCACTATTTTTTATGTTCCAACCCCCTCCCCCCCATTTTCCTCTGCTGCCAGCACTCCTCAGAGCTGCATTAAAATAGATTGTCAGGATTGCTCAGCATGTTCCAAGAAGTCCTCTCCATTGTGTTTGAGTGGCATAGCAATTCTGACTGTGTATTTCAGTGCAGCTTTGAGTGCTGAGAGCAGAGGAATGGGGGATAGGAAAATAAAAAGTAAAGGAGGGGGGAGGAAAATACAAAATAGTGATATGAACTCCTTATGTGCAGTACTACTCATGTATTATTGCAGATAATAGCCCAGAATCATGGTATCATATTCCCCTCTAACAACCATTCTCATTTTAGAAGTATTAAAAAAGGGGGACATTTTTTTATTCTAAAAATAAATGCAGATAACAAATTCTAAATATATCCCATAGCTTACACATCTCAAAAGCTATGTCTATCTTCTCAACTAATTCCTTTCATTTTTCTATACATTTGCAGCTTTGTAAATATTGTACATCTCCTAGGCAGATTTCTATAATCGCCATAGTAACAGACTACAAGTAAAGTAGTCTGATCCTGCAGTTAAATATCCTTTACTATCCATGCCATACTTTTTACTAACGTACATTTGGTAGGTTTGTAAGAAGTAGGGGACAGATGACTGGCAAGATGCAGGATCTAATTACATTATCTGTAGACATATAGATCAGCATAAGAGCTGCAGGCTCATGATGATTTTATTTTATTTTTTCAAATGGTTGCAAGGTGGAACTTCCCAAAAATGTTTGAACCATTATGACTAGAGATGAGAAAAGTTTTAAAAAATTAGATTTGGTCAATTTGCCAAACTTCAGCAATAAATTTGATTAGTTACAAATTAATTTGTTACAAATCGCGATAAATCGTGTATACCCGTACGTCACAGTGGCTGAGGGAATGTATGGAGCTGGCTGCAGCAGTGAGCCAGTTCCATACGCAGCGGGCGCCGTCTGTATCATATAGACCCAGCCGCAATGACGGGGAATGGTGATCCCGCCAAACCCCACCATTTAACTAGTGTTGATCACGAATATTCGAATTGCGAATTTTAATCGCGAATATCGGCACTTCGAGAATTCGCAAATATTTAGAATATCACAAAATATATTCGTAATTGCGAATATTAGATTTTTTTTTTTAATTCCTGTTCATGCGAATTTTATGCAAATTTTCACAATCAAGAAAATAATGCCTGGAGATCACGAATTTGCGAATTCTCGAATATATGGCAAATATTCGCCCAAATATTTGCGAAATATCGCGAATTCGAATATTGCCCCTGCCGCTCATCACTACATTTAACCCCTCAGATGCCACAATCAACACCAATCGCGGCATCTGTGAGGCGGCTCCCTCTGCCTTCCAATCAGAGCTCCCGCAGTGAAATCGCGGGGCGCCCATCGTCACCATGGCAACCTCTGAGCTCCATGATGTGTGATACTAAATACTGACCTCAGCTTGTCTTTAAAGGCTATGTGCCCCTTTGGGGGCAATTTTTTTGTTTATTGTTGCATTGTACTCATTATGAGGTAAAAATATTTTTTTCAACTGGTCTTTATAAAAAAATATGGCGTCCTTTTTTCTGTACATAGCTGAGATGCTCTAGTAGCATTTGGATTTTTTCTCTTTTCCGTCAGTCAGGGAGCTGACGGGTTCCTTATCTCTCTGACATTATAAACACTCATTATAGCTCAGTTCTTATCTTACTAATAAGAATGTGGCTTAAATAGGTGTTTATGTCCGCTTAGTAATTTACAGATAAGGTTTCTTAGATGACCGGCACAAAGTGAAAGTGACAGTAGGATTCACACAGCTAGAAAAACAGTTAACCCTTTGTGACAAAAAGGCTGAATATTTTTAATAAAGGCCAATTTAAAAAATTATTTTTAGCCCAAAATTAGTAAAATGCAATCGTAAAAAAAAAAAAAATGCCCCCAAAGGTGTACATAGCCTTTAATATAAGTTCTTAGTCAATCTGACTTATTTATTCTACTACCAGTTCACCCCACTGTGTTGCAGAAGCACAAGAGCCCGGTATCATCTAGCCCAGAATCAAATCTCTACCTGATCCTCACTTTGTCTATAAACGTCTAGATTCAAAGTTTCTAGGTGCAGAAACATCCCTTGGATAATTCCCTATATGTAACATGTTTCAGTTAATAGAAAATGGACATTTGTTGGGCTAATAGTCAGTGGAGCGCCTTCAGTAGAGTCTGACCACGCAACTGCTTCTTCTTTTCCTGCATTGTCATACAGCCACCACTAGGAGATTAGTAGATGATAACTGTATACATTCCTAATCACTGAGCTCCCCCTAGTGGTGTCTGCAGACAGCCAGCTTTGTAATAGAAGGGAAGCAGATTTATCAATGTATTTTTGCCAGCTGTCAGAGGGGCCCATACTATGTTTTGCTCCTATGGGGCTCCTTCCATTAATATTTTAGATTTAATCCCTTTGGGGCAGCTCAGGTCATTTTATTTTTATTTTTCTACTTTTCCCACCCTTGAAATGCGAATGCCATTCCTTTGTATTTACTGATCGTTTTCAGCAGTTAAACAGCCGATACACCCCTCCCTTCACCACTTTATTCCTTTCCAATTAATTCATTGGAATTGTCTGCAGGGACTTGATTGATAATTGCAATAACAGCCCTCTTATGCAGACCCGTCCAACACCTAAGAAATGATAATGCCCCAATCTGCATGATAGGACTGAACGACTCCTTTCACCACGATGCACCTCTGAATTATTGCAGGGAGCGAGCGCTTTGGTGGAGTGTAATTTGAATACAGATTAGCTGCCCCAGTCTTCCAGAGCTTTGACATTATCATTACTGGGGACAGTAATTTGACTGATGAACACATAGGTTATCGCAAGGTCATCACCTTCACGGCACAGACTGGTCCATCTTCTCCATTTTAGAGGCGTGGAGAGCAAAGCTTTCAATAGCAAAATTAAGTCTTGTAATTAACTTGTCCAATAAGTTATTGAATAAATCCTTTACTAATTAAAGAACCAATATGGCTTTTTGTTCTAAGATCATGGAAGGCTTTATTAAAATCAATGAGATAGCATTAGCTTAACAGTATTTCTTAACAGGAATTAAAGTCCTTCATCCAATTATACACAAGTGGTATACACTCCAGACAATGAGCTGGAAACAAGTTTCTGAATTCGACATGTCATCTAGTGCCAGACTTACGCAATTGTTAAGGTGGTGATTTGCATAAATTTTTGGGCGATCTTCATAATGGTGTATCTGGAGGCTTGGATGAAATACACCAAGCACTTCACTTCAAAGCAGCCCTTTTAATCAGGTGATGGGTAGGCTAGTGTTAGTCCCTAAAAATGAGCCCTGCTTACATGATTTTATTTGTGGCTTTAGCCATAGGGGGTGCAGAGGTACAGTTGCATGCAGGCCATTGTGACCAAGGGAGCCCAAAGGCCCCAGTGTCCTATAAGGAGACACCAGTGTTGTAGATGGCACATGGTAGGTATAGGGCACTGTGAAAAACTTTGTATTGGTATCAATTTTTTATTTATAAAATGTACTAAAAAATGAATCATGAAGCTCATCTCTGGTGTAGGTGGACCAACAGCTTCTATATGATGCCCCATTAATGTCAGGAAGGAAGTTGCGAGACATAGGGGAAAATAATGTATAGGCCACTAGACTTAAAGGGGTTTTCGAAGGCTTGAAATGGCCCCCCATACGCCCGGGACCCTCACACTGATTCTACTTACCTGGCTCCCTGTGCCTATCCTGGTCCCCATATGGCCACAACTGCTTCTCCCCGTGCACGGATGAAAAAATCCGGTAGCGCCACCCGCGATGCTAGGGAGGCTCTTCCCCGATCACCGCCTGCCATTGGCTGCTCCCCCCGACATCGGATGTTTTCATCCGTGCACGGGGAGAAGCAGCTGTGGCCATGCAGGGACCAGGAGAGGCACAGGGAGCCAGGTAAGTAGAATCAGTGTGAGGGGCCCGGACATATTGGAAGCCATTTTCAGCCTCGGACAACCCCTTTAAAGGGTTTGCCCCATCTCAGACATTGATGACATATCACTAGGATATGCCATCAATGTCAGATGGATCCCACCTCTGGGACCTGCTCATATCTCCAGAATGGAGCCCCTGAAATTAACAGAGAGTAGCTGTGCATGCATGGCCATCCTCTGTTCATTGCTATAAGGGTTTTGATAATAACAAAAGTGCTGGCTCAGCCATTTCCGGAGTCTCCATTCACCTATATGGACTTTTCGAAAAAAGCAGAGTGCGCTTGCTTGGCTATTTTCGAAACTCCAATACCAATGAATGGAGAGCACACTGCACATGCGCAGTGTGCTCTCCTTCCCTTTGGAGGCCCTATTCTGGAGCTAGGAGCAGTTCCCAGAGGTGGTACCCGGAACTATCTGACATTGATAGCATATCCTTTTAATGTGCTAAGGTGTAAGGGGTTGTCTGGTTTGAAAAAAATCTATTTTAAACCACAATAATTGTAAGTTAACAGAGTGGAGTCCTTTGCTCAGGACACTCATCTATTAGCCAGTACTAAAATCAGGAAGATTACATTTGCTTCTCTTATATTGGAGGACCAGTGGCACACCTTCCATGGAAGCAGACCATACAACTGCTAAGGGGCCCCAGGAGAAGAGGACCTTGCGCTGAAGTCATTTTTCTGTTCCTTAAATAAAAACACTGTTCCTTAAATAAAAACACTAGGGGGAGCTCACTGCAAAAAGAATTTTAACAACTTCCATTACAGTCAATTGTATTGTATAAATTTCTATGCACTGAGCTCCCCTAGTGGTGGCTGCTGCCAAACAGTTATATAATATGCTGTATGAGGGAAGAGAGCTGTATGGGGGGATTTTTATATATATATATGTATTTTTGCCATTTGTGTGACTTAAATGCATTGAAAAATATGTTTGAGTCTGGAATAAGTGGCATATTTATGAAGCACCTGTCCCCTTTTTCCAAGATAGAGGCTGGAAAAAGAGGTGAGGCAGAGGGCAACTTTTTTATTAGAATTTTTTTTATGTCTTCTACTAAATAAAAAATAAATAAAATAAAATGTTCAGAAATCTGGGGAATTTCGCTTTGGGTTCTGGGTTGCCTGGAAGTGTGTCACGCACACATACTAAGAAACTTGATGGGGTGGTTTGGTTTAACTATGAGATCTATGGAGATCAGCTGTGTAATGCCTCAGTCCAACTGTGGTGGCGCTGTAAGGACATTCAATACTTGTTGCCAGATTCCTCCACAGAATTCAGCTGGGGGTCCCAACAGCAAAACTTCTTGTAATAGTCAAGCAATCCCGCTGATAAAAAGGGAATGTCCAAAGTAGAGAATCCCTTTAAGGTATCATCCATTAGTTTAAGTGCACCCTCTCCTCCTTGCTGTTTTTAACCCAAAATATCATATTTCATTTCCTTTGTGTATTAGCAGTCAGTCCATTGTATCCTTAGGTAAAAATCAAAGACATTTAGTAAGACATTTTATTGTAGTAAACGACTATTATTAATGAAGAATTGAACATTAGACGTGAAAACAAAGCAAAAGCTAAAAGCTAAAATTCTTACCTAATGAATATAATCACTGAATCATCGACACAATTTGGCTCCTAAAATAGAATGGTCATTAAGATGTTATCTTCTAAACATATATATTCCGTCTGCATAAAGATTACCCTCTGTTATCTCGCCGCACATCCCCCCTTCACTTAGCTCAAATGATAATCTGATAGTCGCAAAAACATCTGCCTTCGTAATTGAATTTCTAAGGCCCCATGCGATGTGAAATCAATAGAAATACTGTACATTCAAGTAGTAGAAAAAAATAATCAAACTGTGCAAAAAATTTACTTTTTGCATTCACCGCTAATACACCCTTATAGAATTATAAAATTAATGGCAGAGATGTATCATTGCAATATTATGGCTTATATAAAAGATATTGAGGGCTAAAAGAGGCCAAAATATTGTATCTAAAATGAATATAAATCCAACAATACTTGAGTTTTTTCTTAACAATATAAATAACATTATTAATTACAGTGATAAGGAGTTGACTAGGTAACACCACCAGGGTCTAAAGGTGGCCATAAGTATTAGATTAATGTTGGCTGAACCCAAAGATCATCTAATGTGTATTATGGTGTTGAAATCCAACAGTCCGATCCTTCTCTCCCCGGCATCTATCAGCAGGGAAACGAATGACTGAGCTGTTGGATTTCAACTGTTACGGATCAGCGACTATGGACCCATTGTGCCAACCAACTAGTTTGGCTTTGGGTTAAACCCTAAGGGCATTATTATGGCACTCCCCAGGTGTTCACCCTTTAACCCCTGTATAGGGATCTGGACTTCACTGCTGGGGCGTAACCAAACTTCTACCTCCTGGGATAGTCCTAGGATTTGGCAGCTGACCCACTTGGGTCAGGGAACCTGGAGAAAGTACCAGGAGCTCAGGATAACAAAAACATACCAGAACCGCAGGTATGTGTGGACAGGTATTTAGACAGGTTTTTGAAAACTTGAGTCCTGGCTGTATAGAAAGACGCAGATTGAGTCTTGTATGCAGGGTGGTGAGCAGACTCTGGCAGGGAAAACAGGCTGAATACATGGACATGACAGACAAGCTAGGTAAACAGTTGACACTGAAAACTAGAGGTACTGGAACACACGGTTAGGCAAGACGCCAGAGAATAGCTGAAGTACCAAAACATTGAACAAGGCATAGTCTGAACACAGTCCAAGGTCAGAGCAGGCTAGATGGTAAATCCAAGGTCGGGGCAGATGGCAAGGAACACAATCAGTAGACAGGCAAGGTACAGTACACGGGTAGACAGACAAGAGATCACACCTTCGCTGGTTACTAAACACTAGAAAACGCAAAGTTCAGGCAGCCTCCTCTTGGGGAAAGTGCTTTATATTCCAAGGAAACCACAGCCATTGGCTAGGGAAGGAATAGCAGATGCGAGCACTGGCGCTATAAGAGGCCACAGGTGAGCGGGCGCCCTAAGGGAATAGAGACTGGAGAAATGGAGACACCAGCTTGCAGAGGTTGCTAGACGTCATGGTAAAGTAGCAAGACAGTGGCAGACAGAGGCCGCCGGCCTAACATCAACATGCATGTTCTTTTATTCCCAGGAGAGGTAAGCCACCACCAGAGGAGTATGGCAATGGCTTTTATTTTCATAACTTTTCATGCATAACCAAATATGTATGTGTATGGGAGGTGATCCAGAGGAATTGTAACGATCGGCAGGGTGGTTCCATCTGCAGCACAGCGACTCCTCCCACTGGGCGGAGCTACCCCATATAAGCCCCGTGGCAGCTATGCACAGTGTTCCACTAATTTGGAGTGTGCACCGTGCATACTGCTACAGAAGCCTCCCCCATAGGCATTGGATCCGGACCCCGGAACCCCTGGGAACCTTATTCCTCACTCCGCTAACCTCCCTGGCAATCCGGGACGCTACTGAGGACTCTACCAAACCGCAAGTATAATGAATTCAGTGGCTGAATATAACCTGGACTATCAGTACCTTCCAACTAAACAATAATATTCAAGGCACTCTGTTCTCTGTATAACTTATGCAAGTGAGGTGTGTGTTATGGAAAACAAGATTTATGGACTATAACTGTTGCCTTTATCAAAATGAATTACTACATCCACCTGTAGGGCGTATGGCATCTCGCCGCTAATAATACATTCAGAGCAGGGAACAGGTGTATGATGTCAGGATCCCTAACTCTCCGCTCAGTTGTTTGAGAGAGCCGCCTGGGAATCCACTACTGAACCTGATCTATAACCTCACTTTCCTTCTGGGTCTTGGGCACTGGTTAATGCAACACGATTCCGCAGTTGAGATCCTCGCAAAACAGCTCGGTGCATTACATATTAGTGGAACCCCAATGGATCCAGCGGAACTAGCACGACACATCGTCATCCTCTCACAAAAGGTTGAGAACCTCTCAGAGGATGTTCAGAACCTGCAACTAGAGAACCAGACATTGCGAGACCTTGTCGCACAGAACACAAACCCCCCAAGGGAGGGACCTGAGCCAATGGTCAGTCCTCCGGAACTATTCTCAGGCGATCGCAAGCAGTTCCGAGATTTCATTAATGCTTCCAAATTAATGTTTGAGCTTCGTCCTAGGACCTACCCTACTGACCGGATAAAAGTCCTCACTATGATCTCCTTTCTTAGGGGGGAGCCCAGAGCCTGGGCAAATACCTACTTGGAGAGGGAGGACCCCGTCCTAGACAACTACCACCAATTTCTTACAATCATGGCCCTCTTGTATGAAGACCATAGCAAGCAGCTGACGGCGGAATCCGCCATCAGGAGCATTAAACAAGGCAGACGACCTGTTGAGGATTTTATCGCGGAATATACGCGGTGGGCTCGGGAGACTGAGTGGAACGATCTCAGTCTTAGGAACCAGTTCCGTCTCGGCCTTTCCGAAGCACTGAAGGATGAGTTGGCAAGAGGTGACATGCCCCTCACCCTAGAAGATCTTATGCAACGTGTCACCATCCTCGACAGGCGTCTCCGTGAACGCAGAGCAGAGCGGTCCTATAGATATCTACCTCCCAGTAGACAAACCGAGATGCATCCTCCTGCAGAAAAGATGGAGATAGCTGCTCTCAGGGGCCCTCTAACAGAAAGAGAGAAAACCAGAAGACGCAACCTGAATCTCTGCCTATATTGCTCTTCCGAAGGCCATGGGGTAGAAGATTGCCCGGTAATACGGAAGAAGTCCGAAGGTAAGCGATACTCTCTATGTAAAATCGTAGATCCCCAGATCAGAACCCCGGGTTACTTATACACCTCTCTTACTCTACAGTGGGACCAAAATCGTCTTACCGTTGACGCAATGGTGGATACAGGATCCTGCGGAAATTTTATCGATACGCTGTTGATTAAGCGAAATAAAATTCCATTGATCAAAAAGAATTCCCCGTTGTCCGTGAGTTTTATTGACGGTACTACTTCGGCCTCAGGCCCAGTTCAAAACCAAACCTTACCTATAATGGTGACCTGTGAAAACAACCACACTGAATTTATGTCCTTTGACATTATACCCTCCCCTCTATTCCCTATCATACTAGGACTACCTTGGTTAAAACTACATAGACCAACACTACTATGGGACCAAGGAAGGGTACGGTTAGATTCGGGGTATTGCCAGGAGACCTGTTATCCTACAAATTCCATACTACTGGTTGGCGGCACCCAGGTACCAGACCACTACCAGGATTTCGCCGACGTGTTCAGTTCAAAGAATGCAGAGATGCTTCCGCCTCACAGGACATACGACTGTCCCATAGATCTACTTCCAGGAAGTGAAATACCTAAGGGGAGAATCTACCCATTGGCGAAACCTGAGCTAGACCACCTCAAACAGTATCTAGAGGAAAACCTGAAAAAGGGATTCATTAGGGCCTCTACTTCACCCGCAGGATCGGGAATGTTCTTTGTTCGGAACAAGGATTCCAGCCTCCGTCCTATCATCGACTATAGAGCCCTAAATAAAGTGACGGTAAAGAACAGGTACCCACTGCATCTCATTAACGAACTGATTGAACGTCTCAGCACTGCCACTGTCTATACCAAACTGGACCTTAGAGGAGCTTATAACTTGATAAGGATCAGAAAAGGAGACGAGTGGAAAACCGCTTTTCGCACCCGTTACGGACTCTTTGAGTACCAAGTGATGACGTTCGGACTGTGCAATGCACCTGCAACATTCCAAAATTTTATAAATGATATTTTTCGAGATCTACTGGATGTTTGTGTCATTGTCTACCTCGATGACATATTGGTTTATTCAGACAACATCCAAGACCATAGAAGACATGTGCGTTGGGTATTAGCACGTTTGAGAGCCCATTGCCTGTACGCAAAATTCGAGAAATGCGTATTTGATACGACTACACTACCGTTCCTGGGTTACATCATCTCCCCCGAGGGGATTCAGATGGACCAGACAAAGATTGAATGTATACAAAATTGGCCCACTCCAGGATCCAGAAAGGCACTTCAAAGGTTTTTGGGGTTCGCTAATTTCTATAGGAAATTCATCAAGAATTACTCTGCAACTACAAAACCGCTCACCAGACTTACAAGCATCAACACGAGGTTCATATGGAATGGAGAAGCTCAGGAAGCATTCCAACTACTGAAGGAGAGGTTTACATCCGCTCCCATTCTCACCATACCTGACCCTAACAACTTGTACGTCCTCGAAGTGGATGCTTCCCAACATGCTGTTGGAGCTGTCTTATCTCAACGTTCATCATTAATGACGCCCCTACATCCGGTAGGGTTTTTCTCCCGGACACTCAATCCGGCCGAGGTTAACTACCCCATAGGGGAAAAAGAACTTCTGGCAATAAAAAACGCGTTGGAAAATTGGAGACATATATTGGAAGGCTCAACACACCCAATCACCATATACTCAGACCACCGCAACCTCCAATACCTAAAGACGGGTAAGACATTATCCTCTCGCCAAGTGAGGTGGAGTTTCTTCTTCGACCGCTTCGATTTTCAAATCACATACAGACCCGGTTCAAAAAACGGAAAGGCAGACGCCCTATCTCGTTTGAATGATCCCCATCCAGGAGCAGAATTCCCTTCGTGGGTAATTCCACCAAAAAAAATTATCGCCACTGTAGCTCTACGACAAAGACTCAAGGACTGTCTAACCCTAAATGAAAATGATCTACCTCCAGGACTCCGTAAGGATGATGAAGGCTTCTATTATAAGGGAAATCATCTATATATACCACCAAACGTTACAACACAAGTAATTCAACTATGCCATGATACTCCCATGGCGGGTCATCCGGGCATCTCCAAAACCGTGGATTTAGTCCGCAGATATTACTGGTGGCCCAACATGATACAGGAAATTGAGGACTACGTCGCCTCATGTGAGATTTGTGCCACCTGCAAACATGATCGTAAGCAACCTTACGGCCTACTAATGAATCTCCCGATACCCTCCAGACCCTGGGAGTGGGTATCACTGGATTTTATAGTTGATCTTCCTCCCTCACATGGTCATAATACCGTACTTGTTGTTGTGGATCTACTAACAAAAATGGCACATTTTGTGGCCCTGAAAAAATTACCATATTCGAAGGAGACTGCTGAGGTTTTTGTGACTAACATCGTCCGTCTACATGGAGTGCCTACTAAACTGATATCGGACAAAGGCTCACAATTTATCTCCAAGTACTGGAAGGCTCTTTGTGGGAAACTCCAGATAGACCATCGGATGTCCAGTGCATACCACCCGCAGACAAACGGACAAACTGAGAGAGTAAACCAATGCCTCGAGCAGTACCTTCGCTGTCACTGCTCATATCTCCAGGACGACTGGGAGCGCCTGCTTCCTCTCGCGGAATTCTCCTATAACAATTCCAAAAGTGCCTCCACTCTTCACTCTCCATTCTTCTCGAACTACGGTTTTCACCCTTCTCCTCTCACTCCGATGAGTATCCCTACTAACGTGCCAGCTACTGAAGATTACATCTCCACATTACAGAAGACCCTCAAGGAGCTTAAAGAAAACCTTATCCGAGCTAGAGATCGACAAAAATGTTATTATGATCGACGCAGGAGGCCGAGTCCCCCATATCAAGCAGGGGACTCCGTCTGGCTCTCCACCAAAAACCTCCGCTTGGGTACTCCTTCTAAAAAATTGGGGAAACAGTTCCTGGGACCATTCCGTATCGAGAAGGTCGTCAACCACAACACGATGAAACTCATTCTACCTCCTCGTTTTCAGGTACACCCCACCTTTCACGTATCTTTGCTGAAGCCTTTTCGTCCTAACCCTTTCCCGGGCAGGAACCCTGCCCCGTCACCTCCGGTCATTGTCCAAGGTGATGAAGAGTTCGAGGTTGAGGAGCTCTTGGATTCCAGAAGGAGGAGGGGGAGACTCCAGTACCTCATACGATGGAAGGGTTATGGTCCCCAAGATGATTCCTGGGAGGAGGCCGATGATGTCCACGCTCCAAAATTGCAAAGGGAGTTTCACCGCAGGTTCCCCGACCGGCCCTCCCCTTCTAGGGTACCCCGGAGGGGTTCCCTTGGGAGGGGGGTACTGTAACGATCGGCAGGGTGGTTCCATCTGCAGCACAGCGACTCCTCCCACTGGGCGGAGCTACCCCATATAAGCCCCGTGGCAGCTATGCACAGTGTTCCACTAATTTGGAGTGTGCACCGTGCATACTGCTACAGAAGCCTCCCCCATAGGCATTGGATCCGGAACCCCTGGGAACCTTATTCCTCACTCCGCTAACCTCCCTGGCAATCCGGGACGCTACTGAGGACTCTACCAAACCGCAAGTATAATGAATTCAGTGGCTGAATATAACCTGGACTATCAGTACCTTCCAACTAAACAATAATATTCAAGGCACTCTGTTCTCTGTATAACTTATGCAAGTGAGGTGTGTGTTATGGAAAACAAGATTTATGGACTATAACTGTTGCCTTTATCAAAATGAATTACTACATCCACCTGTAGGGCGTATGGCATCTCGCCGCTAATAATACATTCAGAGCAGGGAACAGGTGTATGATGTCAGGATCCCTAACTCTCCGCTCAGTTGTTTGAGAGAGCCGCCTGGGAATCCACTACTGAACCTGATCTATAACCTCACTTTCCTTCTGGGTCTTGGGCACTGGTTAATGCAACACGATTCCGCAGTTGAGATCCTCGCAAAACAGCTCGGTGCATTACAGGAATATCTGTGTTTTGCCTGGTTGAGGCTACTTTCACACTAGTGTTTTTGCTGGATCCGGCAGAGATCAGCAAAAACGCTTCCGTTACTGATAATACAACCGTCTGCATCCGTCATGAACGGATCCTGTTGTATTATCTTTAACATAGCCAAGACTGATCCGTCATGAACTCCATTGAAAGTCAATGGGGGACGGATCCGTTTTCTATTGTGTCAGAGAAAATACGTCCCCATTGACTTGCATTGCGGGTCATGACGGATCCGTCTTGCTCCGCAACCCAGGACGGAAAGCAAACCGCTGCATGCTGCATATTGCTCTCCGGTATGAGAACGGAATGGAATGCATTTTGGAACACTCCGTTCTGTTCAGTTACGTTTTGTCCCCATTGACAATGAATAGTGACAAAACGGAAGCGTTTTTTTCAGGTATTGAGACCCAATGATGGATCTAAATACCGGAAAATATTAACGCTAGTGTGAAAGTAGCCTGAGGTGTAGAAAAAGGTCTAAATGTAAGACAGCTCGGAAGCTGTCTTACGTTTAGAACTGGCGGAGGATCCGCCAAAGTTATTAAGAGGCCGGCGCCTCTAAAACGCTGGTCTTAATAAATGTGCCCCTTAGTTCAAAATGAATCACAAAAGATTGAGATTAGCTATTATCCAAACTTTTGGGGAAAGTTGTAGTGAATTTAATTAATTTAGAATAGATTTGCTCATCTGTATCCATGATCTCTCCAGGGAAAATAAGTTTTGCTATGGACCTGAGCCTATAAAGTTGGAAGGTGAAGATTAAGAACTATTCTTATGATTAGCTACATGTGTTGGTCCATCAAGGAATCTTCTCATTGGGTCAGTAGGTATAACATACTTGACTGATTGTAAAATGCTATATAAAATTAACAGTTTCTATAGGGTCATGAATGTTCACGCAAACTTTCTGATCTCACACAGTTGAAAGGTGTGTTCTAGAGTTTGAATTGGCTAATCAGCTATGCTTGTACCAGAACACAGAAATTGTCCAATAATCTTACAAAGTATTCTGTTTTATTAGATTGTTTGATTTGGTAATCTTAAATTAATTTCTTTCTTTTATGAAGATAATTAACCACTTTTCAGCTTCTCTAACCCCAGGTGACCAGATAATATTGTTTGGGGAAACTATGTCTGGCCACTGCATTATAAATGAAGTCAACCATTTAATTAAATGGGTGACCCGGTAATCCATGAACAGGGTCACCAAAATGTCCCCCTAGATAAAATAAAAAATAAAAAATTACCCCAATCTTAAAGGAGTTGTCTTACAAAAAAGCATTATGTCATATTACAGAATGGCAGGAGAAACCTTCTCTGGCCAGACATGGTGTCCATTCGCATGAGTGGATGCCCGTCTATGACATTCATAGAGATGGCTTGCGAAGACAACTTCTTTAACCTTTAGCCATCCTTAAAGCAATATGTGTAACCATTTTTTACTAATTAACAACAGATAAACAATTATTTTTCTACAGTTTTTATTTATTTTTTACTATTCTTTTTATTTAAGTCTTCAATTATAATCCATAAATCATAACATTTGATTTTTTACAAGCCTTTTTGGTAGTATAGTCACTTGCTTTTTGTAAAATACATACAATATATAAATATCAGGTCTAACATATTCAAATTATATATATATACACTGCCTGTCCACCTGGATTTAACTAAGTAAATAGTTATGAGCCTCCTACTGGATAGTTACTGCATGGGCGATTATCTTTCAGTTGGCAATAAGTTATTTAACCCCAACTGGTGCAATGAGTTGCTTCTCATTTCTTAAATAACCATGTCGAAAGACACATCTCGTGGTCGTGAAAAAGATGTTAGTCTGTTTGAGAAGGGTCAAATCATTGGCATGCATCAAGCAGAGAAAACGTCTAAGGAGATTGCAGAAATTACTAAAATTGGGTTAAGAACTGTCCAACGCATTATTAAAAACTGGAAGGATAGTGGGGACCCATCGTATTCAAGGAAGAAATGTGGCCGGAAAAAAATCCTGAATGATCGTGATCGGCGATCACTTAAACGCTTGGTGAAATCAAATCGAAGAAAAACAACTGTAGAACTTAGGGCTATGTTTAATAGTGAAAGTAAGAGCATTTCCACATGGACAATGCGAAGGGAACTCAAGGGATTGGGACTGAACAGCTGTGTAGCCGTAAGAAAACCACTAATCAGTGAGGCAAACCAGAAAAAATGGCATAAAGCATAAAGATTGGACTCTGAAGCAATGGAAGAAGGTCATGTGGTCTGATGAGTCCAGATTTAGCGTGTTCCAGAGTGATGGGGGCATCAGGGTAAGAGGAGAGGCAGATGAAGTGATGCACCCATCATGCCTAGTGCCTACTGTACCAGCCTGTGGGGGCAGTGCTATGATCTGGGGTTGCTGCAGTTGGTCAGGTCTAGGTTCAGCAACAATATGTGCTCCAAGAATGAGGACAGCTGACTACCTGAACATACTGAATGACCAGGTTATTCCATCAATGGATTTTTTTCTTCCCTGATGGCACGGGCATATTCCAGGATGACAATGCCAGGACTTATCGGGCTTAAATTGTGAAAGAGTGGCTGAGGGAGCATGAGACATCATTTTCACACATGTATTGGCCGCCACAGAGTCCAGACCTCAACCCCATTCTTTGGGATGTGCTGGAGAAGGCTTTGCGCAGCGGTTAGACTCTACCATCATCAATGCAAGATCTTGGTGAAAAATTAATGCAACACTGGATGGAAATAAATCTTGTGACATTGCAGAAACTTATCGAAACAATGCCACGGGCGGGCAGGCAGTGTATATATATGTATATGTTTTTCTTTGTTTTATTTCTGTATAAGATTATGTATGCAGTCATCTTGCTTGATCTGCTGTTAACAACATTTAGCTATATGCCCTACAGTATCTGGACCATAGACACAATGGACATAGTATATTTTTTGACTTCTATGGCAGAGTATTCTAGGCATGCTCTGTGACCTGTACAGAGCTCATTGTGCAGTGAGGGGAAGTACATAAGCTGTGACCATCACCTATTGTAAATGGTGGATCCTGCGTTATTTATACAGAGCTGTTATCTTTCATAGTAATTCTACCTGTGATGACAATGAGATGACTGCAGAAAATGTATCTCCACCGAACAGGAGGTGTCAGCATATTAATAATTTTAATGGCCAGTGTGAAAACTGAAGGATTTTAGGATTTTTGTTAAAAAAAAAAATCTATCTGAAAAATGCAAAAAGACTGCACTGTATAGATAGATAGATAGATATTTCACATGAGTAATAAAAAAATCTAATTACAAAAAATGTATTTAAAATTATGTTAACATAAAAGTTTGATTTAACCAATGGCTCTTTTTCTGATGTCCCATTCCTTTTAAGTATTACCGCACATGAGAATACACTGTAGCTGTACACAAAGACCGACATAGATTGCCTTCCCAATATTTAATATAGGATATTCATCACATTAAAAATCGCCTTCATAGCAAAATTCCAGAATAAGGAACTTCATGTAGTGCGTAATCATATTATTCTCTGAAAATCTATATTCAATTCCGAAGTGGAGCTAGTTATGTGGTGCAATACGCTAACATGCCCACCAATGAATACAAGATGCATCAAAAGATTTAAGGCACCTGTTGTGTATATAAAAGAGTTATATCTTGTTTATTGTACAGTATAAAATCCCAGAGAAGATTTATAGGGCCACTCGCCCATTGCAGGGAAAATCTCATTTCAATCATAAATGGCATGAGTTGATTTAAGAATTCATTCTTTAATAGTTCTGCAATGTTCAAATTTAAACTCATTCAATTCATCAGCAGAATATTCAATATGGTGGCACAGGAAACTCATTTAAGCAAACAGCGACTTTTAATATAAATTTTCCAGGAGATTTCTTCATCGATTCAGCAGTTTAGTGCAAAATGATTTGTGCGATACATTTTCATGGATCAATGCGAGCTGACTCAATGGGTAATATAAAACAATCATCATACCACGTACACACGACGTCTCCGTGAACTTTGACTTAGCATTGAACGACCCTGTGGATGAAAAAAATGTGTCTTGCAGGAATAGATTTTTATAACATCATCTACTCACTGATATTTTTTATTAGAGGCTGGAGATCATTCCACATAGAAAATGACGAGCCATACTTCTGCATTATCCAATGCACTCACTTGCAAATTACAGGGACTGTCCCACAATTAACAATCCCTTATATGTCACCGCCAGTTCTGTGAGAAGATCTGGCAGACGTTCTTCTCTACCTCTTGTATGATGTTCTTTGTTTTGGTTTCACTTTCTCATCTCCTTTCCTTCTGCCAGGTGTCACTTATTTCGACTAATCGTCTTCCTTTATAATCCCTCCCATACTGCCTCACTTTGCGGTTTATACTACTTCCTGGATGAGGTGTTCACTGCTGGAGGCTGCTTCTGCTGTTTGTTCAGATAAGTCATTTACTTTATTGTGTTTCCTTGCTGGCTTGATTCTAGGTGACCCTGACTCCGTCCGTATTAAGTGCAGGGAGCCGGTGGTCGTGTCCCCCCACTATTATAGGGTTTTCAGGTGTCGCACAGTATTAGGTATGCGGGCATGCAATCGTCTACCATACAGACCCTTGCATGTGCATAGCAGTCAGGGAGAGCTCTTAGGGTTTTATAGGGCTCACCTATAAGCTCCTTAGTTTGGGATCAAGCCAGTCACTTGTTTATTTATATGTTCCAGCTATCTGCTAACTTCATCTGTGACATTATATTGAGGATAACTAACAAGTCAGATCTCTAGATCCCTCGCAACTGGAGGAGTTTGAACGGAGTGGCATTCCAGCATGTGCACTCCCACTCCATTCAAAGTCTATGGGACTGGCAAAGATAGCGAAGTACAGACTCCCTTAGAATTTGAATCGAGTAGCAGAACACATGTGCAATAAACCCTTGAGGAGCCAGTGCAGAGGATGGGAGTGGTAGTGGCCCTGATGAGATGTTGTGTTACGGTGTACTCCCTCAGGCCATTCCTCTCTGGGGATCGGTGCAGTGGAAAGGTGGCTTGAAGAATCAGGGAAGAGGTAAAGATATAAAAATTCCCTCTTTACTTAGTGCAAAATATAACTGGTGGCACATCCAGCAATATTAAGTACAAAGAGTAGTTTCTGACACTAGATGAGGAGGTATGATGGCTGGTTGAGTGGCAATTTATTGGCACTAGCAGGTACTTGTGGCTATAGGTGTCCAGTGTGAGATTCAGACTTGATGTTTGCCTGGCCTGGTTGTTAGCTAGGTGATGGGTGTCTGAACTGTAGTTCCTCACCTGCAGCAGTTTCTGTAAAGCTGTAATTTTGCTGATCACTCTGCTGTTTTGGCACACTGATGCTTTCTGGAAGCAGTGTTCTGGATTCTGATGAACTCTCTAGAGTTATGGTCTTACAGGAGAATGGGATAAAATCCCTAGGAGTAGGAGCTCTTGCATGTGCTTCCTATCCCTTTGCTATCTACTCAAGAACTTCACCTTCTGGCAGAAAGCAGGACCAGCCCAGTCCTACCAAAAGAGGGGCAACAGAGTGGTTAGCCATGTTTCTGTCAATCTTACCGTCTCTTGCTGGAACACACGGCCAAAAACATACGAAACTACACAAGATTACAACATAATAATACAAACAATTGCAAATACTGTACCTAGAAGCCTGGGGTAATGCACATGATCAACCACCTTGTATTACTCTAGATGCCCTTATTTGGAGTCTCTCTTTTTCTACTAACTGGTTCTGAAAACTGTAGTGCATACTCAAGATACTATTGTACCGCGTCTTTATAAAAGGGTATACTTTATTTTCTAGGTCATGCTTTTCTTAAGACAATATATTATCTTGTTGGCTTTTGATGCAGCAGACTGGCATTGAATGTTATAATTTAGCTTATTTTAAAGAATTACACCCAACTGCTTCTCCTTAGGGTAGTTTCACACTTGCGTTAAAGAATTCCGGCAGGCATTTCCTTTGGTGGGACTGCCCGCCGGATCTGGAAATCTGTATGCAAACGGATAGCATTTGTTTCCGGATCTGGATGCGGATCCGTCTGACAAATGCATTGAAATGCTGGATCTGTCTCTTCGGTGTCATCCAGAAAAACGGATCCGGTATTAATTTTTTTCTCATTTTTAAAGGTCTGCGCATGCGCAGACCGGGAAACCGGATTCATATTTCCAGAACACTTGGTACGGATCCGGCATTAATACATTTCAATGGAATTGCAAGTGTTCCGGAATTTTGGCCGGAAAAAATACTGCAGCATGCTGCGGTATTTTCTCCAGCCAAATACCGTAAGAGGGACTGAACTGAAGGCATCCTGATGCATACTGAATACAAATGCTCTCCATTCAGAATGCATTAGAATTAAAACGGAAGCTTTTTTTTTTACGGTATTGAGCCCTTGTGACGGAACTCAATACCGGAAAACTTTAGCGCTAGTGTGAAAGTAGCCTTAGTAGACTCATACAATAGTGACACTTATAAGCAGCTTAAACGATAATCTCTCTAGAAAAGACCCCTCTGGTACCCCACTCATAACTCTAGTCCAGGTTGAATATGACCCAGTTATGACTACTCTTAGACTTCTAGCTAATTTTGTATCCAGTTACAAACCAATAGACCTTAATTTATGCAATCAAAGGCTTTAGAAAAATCCATGTCTATTATATTACATCTACTGGCAACCTCCAGCCCAGGATCATGCTTACTACTTTGTAGTATAAGTCTATAGTTGCCATATTTTATCCTTGAATAACTTTTGAATATAGAGGTACTACAGAATAAGAATTTTGCCAGTCCATTGGAACTTTACCTACATGTATGGAACATGACTGTGCTACAGTATCATACACAGCTGCCTAGACTATAATGGTATTTTGTAGAGATATCCTTCGTTCTGGTGGTATTAAGGGTCTTGGACAGAAACATTCATCCCAACCAACTGACTGCACTCAAATTGACAAGCCCTGGAGATAAGACAGCTTGGCATTCCAAGGACCCACGGACCAGTTCTGATCATTTCTGCCAATAGAGATAACTATGTGGTTGCTAATTCTCTAGTAATCTCAATGGTGACTGCAGGGGAGTAAGAGGAATCTGAATGCCACAAGCCATGTTGAAGTTCCAGTTAGGCTTCAAAAACTTTGCTAGAGTCTGAGAAGATGGTTCACTCACTGGACACTAAGTTTGAATTAGCCTCTTCACTACTCTAGACCACTAGGAATGTTGGCATAAAACCTAGCCTCTTCACTATCCTAGACCACAAAGAATGCTGGTACCATCCATTCATCACCATAGACCATCAGGGATGCTCGGATTTACCGTTTAACAACCATAGTGCCTTCACTAAAGATTATAACATATCTTTACTACCCTAGACTACCAGGGAATTGACCCCTTAAGTACACTGGATCAGCAGGGATTCTGATATTAATGTCTTAGGTACACTGGACCATTAAGGAAGTTGACATTAATTCCTTAACTTCTCTAGTACACAAGACATTCTGGAATTAGCCCTTAGATCTCTGCACACACACACACACACAGAGACCGTCCATGATGGTAATTTAATAATTACCATCACTCCAGATCACCAGGGATATTATATCCACATATACATTCATTCCACATGACCAGCAAGAATCAGCATTAACCATTAACCTACACCATACGTTTTAGGTTCATGTGTAAACCAATCTCTCTTTTTTAGTGCATTGGAAATTGGTGGCAGAGGGGTTATTGTTCACCTTCACCGATCCACGGCCATTGCCACTCCGATGCTCTTTACTTCCAGCTCCCATCTTGACATGCAGGATATGCCCTGGCTGCAGCTATTGTTTGGCGGAGGGAACATTTTGAGGCACTTCCTGCTTGGTAAAATGTGAACTGAAAGTAGGGAGCAGCGGGTACCCAGGCAGCACTGGAATGGCAGCACTGGGGGAATTGGTGTAGGTGAGTTTTGCTTCTTATGTTTATAATCTTGTTTCACTGAAAAACCCCTTTAAATGTAAATAAGTGAGATTTCTGAATTTCACAGGTTGGAAAATATCTTTATGACTCACATATAATGCTCTCTATCTTTTGTTTTAAAGATCTACACTAGTTAAGGGAATAAAGAGTGGATAGGTAGAAGTCCCACATAGGCCCTAGTGTCTGATTAGGGCCAAGGGCTCCCCTGCCACATTATAAATGACATATGATAGGTGAGGAGCCTTATTACATAGGGGGCCCAGAAGTTTCAAATTGAACCTCATGCATGACGTCAATATCGTTAAAGGGGTTGACCGGCTTATTTGACTTTTTTAAAATGTTAGTAGCAGCCTGCGTCCCTGTTAAAAAAACTCCTAGTCAGCTGCTTCCTGTTTCTCAATTCCACCTCCCTGGGTCCCTGGCTCCCTTCTATGGTCTTCCAGCCCCCATCCTGTAAACTTCCAAAGAGACAAATTAAAATGTATAGCTGCAGCCAATGACTGGCCTCATCTGTGACCTATCCCGTAGTGACAAATCACTGCTGGTTCATTGCCTAGTCAGAGTTGGAGAAACCCTTCAAGATACCGGTACTTGTCATCATCTTCTGCACTTAGCCTTCAAATAGGACTTTCTGTACAGTCATGGCCAAAAGTTGAGAATGACACAAATATTAGTTTTCACAAAGTTTGCTGCTAAACTGCTTTTAGATCTTTGTTTCAGTTGTTTCTGTGATGTAGTGAAATATAATTACACGCACTTCATACGTTTCAAAGGCTTTTATCGACAATTACATAACATTTATGCAAAGAGTCAATACTTGCAGTGTTGGCCCTTCTTTTTCGGGACCTCTGCAATTCGACTGGGCATGCTCTCAATCAACTTTTGGGCCAATTCCTGACTGATAGCTAGCAACCCATTCTTTCATAATCACTTCTTGGAGTTTGTCAGAATTAGTGGGTTTTTGTTTGTCCACCTGCCTCTTGAGGATTGACCACAAGTTCTCAATGGGATTAAGATCTGGGGAGTTTCCAGGCCATGGACCCAAAATGTCAAACTTTTGGTCCCCGAGCCACTTAGTTATCACTTTTGCCTTATGGCACGGTGCTCCATCATGCTGGAAAATGCATTGTTCTTCACCAAACTGTTGTTGGATTGTTGGAAGAAGTTGCTGTTGGAGGGTGTTTTGGTACCATTCTTTATTCATGGCTGTGTTTTTGGGCAAAATTGTGAGTGAGCCCACTCCCTTGGATGAGAAGCAACCCCACACATGAATGGTCTCAGGATGCTTTACTGTTGGCATGACACAGGACTGATGGTAGCGCTCACCTTTTCTTCTCCGGACAAGCCTTTTTCCTGATGCCCCAAACAATCGTAAAGAGGCTTCATCGGAGAATATTACTTTGCCCCAATCCTCAGCAGTCCATTCACCATATTTTCTGCAGAAGATAAATCTGTCCCTGATGGGTTTTTTTTTTAGAGAAGTGGCTTCTTTGCTGCCCTTCCTGACACCAGGCCATCTTCCAAAAGTCTTTGCCTGCTGCCATTCCTGAGCAAGCTCTGCACTGGTGGCACTCCGATCCCGCAGCTGAATGCTCTTTAGGAGACGATCCTGGCGCTTGCTGGACTTTCTTGGACGCCCTGAAGCCTTCTTAACAAGAATTGAACCTCTTTCCTTGAAGTCCTCGATGATCCTATAAATTGTTGAGTGAGGTGCAATCTTAGTAGCCCCAATATCCTTGCCTGTGAAGCCATTTTTATGCAACGCAATGATGGCTGCACGCGTTTCTTTGCAGGTCACCATGGTTAACAATGGAAGAACAATGATTTCAAGCGTCACCCTCCTTTTAACAGGTCAAGTCTTCCATTTTAACCCAATCAGCCTGACATAATGATCTCCAGCCTTGTGCTCGTCAACATTCTCACCCGAGTTAACAAGACGATTACTGAAATGATCTCAGCAGGTCCTTTAATGACAGCAATAAAATGCAGTGGAAAGGTTTTTTGGGGATTAAGTTAATTTTCATAGCAAAGAAGGACTATGCAAGTCATCTGATCACTCTTCATAACATTCTGGAGTTTATGCAAATTGCTATTATAAAAACTTAAGCAGCAACTTTTCCAATTTCCAATATTTATGTAATTCTCAAAACTTTTGGCCACGACTGTACATACTTTCTGGGTCTAAGCCTCATACAATATCCAGTCCCAAAACAGTAGACAGTCGCGGAAAAATTCTATACTGTTTCTCTCTGATGCGAAAGAATATACACAGCTATAAAAGTCTATATAGTCCTATCTTCCACCTGTGAATATAAACAAAGCTCCTATTGATTTCATTTCCAAATTATTAATCAATTTCACAGCTGAAGAGGAATATTGTATTGTTCATCTCAAGCAAATCTTAACATCCCTCCCTCTGGCTATGCATCCGGGAGGTGATGAAGGACAAAGCAATTATTGTATTATATCTATAAACTCAATTTTGCTAAAGCTTCAAAACAATATTCACCTGATTTTATATATATATGATGGAAAACCATTTTGTGCTTTTTACAATCTTTTGGAATGGATTCAGTAACGACATCAACCCTGATTGAGGTCTAGGATGGTTACAGTATGAGATTTAAAGGGAATATGTCACCAGAAAATAAAATTTTATTTAAAATTATGCTTTCTTAAAAATATAGAATTTCTAAACATTTTAGTAATTTTTTGAAATTTTATTTTGTTACTATTAACATAAAAATGCATCTCGAAATACTGCAGTTTTCACACTGGCCACTAAAGCATTCACAATACACTTCCTGTTTTCTGTAGCTCACTTATCAGCTTTGCTGTATAGACTGGGATAATAGCTGCAGAGTTAGCGCAATATCGTTAGAGGGTGGGAGAGTTAATGAGACTTATGTTGTACTGCTGGACACCTAGATAAGGATAAAGTAGGTAAGGTATGCAATAGATATATATATAGCCTCTGTATCGATCTAAGATCTGTTTTTTTTTTCAGGCGGGAAAAAAGTCTGCATGCAGGACTTTTTTTCCTTATGGCTGCCACCCCAAAGGCTCTGTTACAACATCTAGGGTGGCAGCCAGGTGGAAACTGGGGCATCAACTGGCTTTGGCTGAGGGTTAGCCACTTGTCCTGGTCCCTTGCAGAAGTCTTCTGACCCGGAGGGACCAGGAATGGTTTACAGGAGCCCTTCTCTTATGAAAAGGACATGCGAAAGACCGTGACCTAGTGTTTTTTTTTTGTGTGGCACGCTGCACATTTTTGATGCACAGGTGTAGAAAGTCACACTCCTTGAGCTTAAGAAAAAAAAGTTTCATTGAGGAGTAAGTTTTGTAGGATGTTGTAATTTTCTTGTCTCACTTTCAGTTGAAGGTGTCTTTGTCTGAAGTTGATCCACAATATAGTGAGATAAAGTTGTTGAAGGTGTTGTCTGTCTTAGATATACTGATGAAGTATCCTCAAGTGGATAAGTAGGAGCTATCCGATTGAAGTAAAACAGCAGAGAGCTGTAATTCCACTTTCTTGCTGCTGCACAGTAAGTAAGTAAATAGTAAGAAATACAGCAATGAGTGCTGCATCATGTTCACACAGTAGATTTGCAAAGATGCTGCCTTTTAAACAGGCTTATGTAGCAAAGCTAGAAAAATAGCTAAGCCAGCCTCACATCCACAGCTAGCTCTTTCAGAAGAAAAGCCATTAATCAGAGAAAAGCAGATGAGAACAACATTTCTAGTTGCAAGACCTTAGGGAGAACCTGTCGATGGGTACTATTTCTATTATGGAGACCAGTTGATATGCGTGATGACAATTGTAGGCGAGACAACGCACCTCAGGATATCTGGGTAAAATATATGCAAATTATAATGTCTAACATCTGTTGGCTTCAGATAGGTTTAGGAAAGCTAAATATCTTTCCCAGCCTGGTCTACAATACTGCATACAAATACTCTGCGTACATGGCATACCTTGGGTTCTCCATAATGAAAAAGAATACCACTTAGTCAACGCATATATATTGTTGAGAAACACACATTTTTCTCCCTCTCCGGTTAGCCTGAAATAAATCACTGAAGCACCACTTGTTTGCATTAGGAGTACTGTTTCGATCAACTATCTTTGTGAATTATAAATTCATTTGGGGGACTTAAACCTTACCCTTTGGAGGCGTGCACCCATCTCCTGACTACATGGAGTGTTGTCTATGTTGAATTTTTTGTTCACTAATTAGATCAAATCTGAAAAAGAAGCCAAGTAGTCTAAGGGAAACAATATCAGGAAAACATTATCTAAAGGCAGAAACCTATATACGGTATACATTTTAGAAATTTTAATTTTTTTTTTTAACTTACCATCGGTGTAACTACCAGGGTAGCAGGTATAACATCTGCTATGGACCTCATAAGCTAAGGAGGATAATTTCCTCCTTAGAGATATGCTGACATCACTGTGTGCATTTTTCTTGTGGTATCATCTCCCAGCTTGCTTACTTACTTTACCGGGTAGACTATCCTTGTATTGTGACATCACTTGGCCAATTGGATAGGATAGGCCATCAATATCAAAATCTTTAACAACCCCTTTAAACTGACTATACATTACGTAGTTTAGACAGTTTTAAAAATCTCTTATGCTGTCATGAAATGTAGACTTTCTTTAAGGCCTCATGCACACGAATGTTGTGTTTTGCGGTCCGCAAATTGCGGATCTTCAAAGCACGGATGGCGTCCGTGTGCGTTCCGCAATTTGCAGAACGGCACGGACAGCCATTGATATAACTGCCTATTCTATTCTTGTCCATTTTGCAGACAAGAACAGGTTATATTTTTATGGCGGACCACGGAACGGAGCAACGGATGCAAACAGAACACTGCTGTCCGCATATTTTGCGGCCCCGTTGAAGTGAATGGGTCCGCATCCAAGCCACAAAAACTGCGGCTCGGGTGCAGACCAAAACAAGGGTTGTGTGCATGAGGCCTTCAGGGCATCTGTCAGCAGTTTTGTACCTATGACACTGGCTGACCTGTTATATGTGCACTTGGCAGCTGAACACATCTGTGTTGGTTCCATGTTCATATGTGCCCGCATTGCTGAGAAAAATTATGTTTTATTATATGCAAATTAGCCTCTAGGAAAGGGGTAGCCAACCTTACAGACACAAAAAGCCAGAAAAAAAATAAAAACTATGACTACCAGGAGCCACAAGCTATACATTTACACACGAGTCACTGTATTTTTCGCACTATAAGATGCACCTAGGTTTTAGCAGAGAAAAATAAGAAATATTATTTTTTTCATCAGACCCCCAATGCTCATCTGACTTCCAAATCAGACCCCAAAAATAAGACCCCAATGCTGAAATCAGACAACACAAATCAGATTCCCAGTGTCAGACCCCCTGTGATCAGATCAGATCCCCCCGTGCTCAGATCAGGACCCCCCGTGCTCAGATCAGGACCCCCCGTGCTCAGATCAGGACCCCCCCAATGCTCAGATCAGGACCCCCCCAATGCTCAGATCAGGACCCCCCCAATGCTCAGATCAGGACCCCCCCAATGCTCAGATCAGGACCCCCCCAATGCTCAGATCCCCCATGCTCACATCAGAACCTTCCATGCTTAGATCAGACCCCCATACTCAGTACTATAATTTCAAGATATCGCCTACCTCTCCTGATCAGGCACCTGCTATTCTGCAGGTCTGACACGGCCTCCACTGTGACCTGATGCGCACAGCGTCAGGTCATAGTGCGCGTCTACACGTACTACGTTCTGACACTGTGCGCATCAGGACGTAGTGGCGAGCGAGCTGGAGCTGCAGAGTAGCAACGGTGCCCGATCAGGAAAAGAGATCTGAGCGTGGGTGTGCGCTGGTCTGACTGCTTCCCAGCTCCACTGCTAGAGCCGCACTTGAAGAGGCAAAGAGTCGCATGCAGCTTGAGAGCCGCGGGTTGGCCACCCCTGCTCTAGGAGGAACGGGGGGAGTTGCCATTACACCTAGAGGCTGTGCTCTCTCTGCAATTGCAAATGATGATTTTAGCAGTGCCTGGCCCTGTCAATCAAAGGGCAGAGGGTGCATCAGTTGCAGAGAGAGCAGAGCCTCTAGGTGTAAGGGTAACGCCCCCATTGCTCCTAGAGTCTCATTTGCATATATTAAAACATCCCTTTTCTCAGCAATGTGGACACATATGAACATGGGACCAACACAGATGTCTTCAGCTGCCAAGCGCACATGTAACAGGTCAGCCAGTTTAATAGGTATTGTCCAGGATCCGTCTGGTTTCCGTTATGCAGGATGGAAAACAAAGTCCTGTTCCGTGCTGCATAACGGAAACCAGATAGATCTGTTATGCTTGGCCTTAGACCTATATTATGATGCATCAAAACGGAATGACTAAAAGGCTTCTATTTTGAATCCCATCTACGTATTTCGTTATATTCCGTTATAACGGAACCTATAATGCAATTCTTAACAAACCCGACCACCGAACCCAGTGCAGTTTGGCTTCGCTCATCCCTAATCACCTCACATAAGGTGCACCCCTGCTTATTAGTGTATAAATATTCTACCTTCTATATTTATATCTCAATTTCTTGAACTACAGTATTTGTGATCAATCCAAGATTCTTTTATGAAATACTGTATAAAAGGATAGAATAGATGCAACGTTTACAATCCCAAAAACTCATCAGACCGTAGACTAGTAAAGGCCAAGAAGATGTTCTCTCGCTCTTTAATTTACTCATATTTTTATCTTCCACACGGTCATCATCTATCATCATCCGATCAGTTAAAAACTTCCTTTATGGAAACGCAGTTCCATTATTTGGTTTGACTTTGCCAAATTACTCGAAAGGTCACAGTGCTTTGTTTTTGTCAAGATTTTGACGAGCTGATAAATGGTAGCACTTTGTTGAATGTATCAGTTATGTTTCTGCTTTTCTACAAATAAACATACAAAAAATAAAATAAAAATGCACAAAAAATGAATTATATTAATGCATAGAAACTGGATGATAATCTAACACTATACTCTATGCTGATCCTATAAAAGAAATATCTATAACTTCTATATCTCTGCTACAGGGGGGACTAAAGGTGACAAAACACATTACAGAAACTGAACTCTCTGATTTCAACAGGATTTGCCAGCTAATATTTATAGGGGGTCCCAACTCTCCCCTGACATTTCAACATGCCTGATCCCTTGTTCCCACAGGAGATGTCACTGCCAGAGGTATTTGGCAGCGGCTGAGATTGGCCATACACATACATAGATAGCTATTGGCCAAAAGATCAGTAGTAATAATTCAAAGCATCTAGACTTGTATTTTTTTCTTGAAGATGTTTTACTAGTCATTTGACTGGCTTTCTCAATTAGAATTACTTGGACAAAGAATCTCCGTCATTAAACACCGGTGACTCGTGCTTCAAGCAGCACAATCTGTTTATCATAATTAACACAAGGTCTAGGTCTTTGATCTTGCCTTGATTATGAAACACAGATTATGGTGACTGAAGTAGTACATCATCACTGAGGCCAGTGAATGGCTGCAGTGGCACACGTGAAATTTTACAGTGCAGAAGAAGTGTGGATCAGGCACTCTGTCACTGAGAAAGATAGGTGAGGAGTAGGTGAGTGTATTTTTTTCTTTAGGTACAGCACTGTCCTCAGGGGCGCACCCAGCCTTTCTGCTGCCTGAGGAGAAAACAGAAACGGCGACCCCCCCTCAATGCCAATTCCTTAACCTAACCCCTTTTCCACAATGAAAGCGCTCATTGCCCATGGCCCTTCCGCTGCCCCCCCTCTTGCCTCTAACTGGTGCTGCCTGAGGCGATCGCCTCACCTGGCCTCATTTGGTGGTGCACCCCTGACTGTCCTGCCCAAATTTAACATGCGGTGGGGTATAAAGCTGGAAAAACCATTTTAAGAAGTTATGCTACAAAACATATTCTACATTTTTCAATCAGCCCTTAGATCTGAATACTTTTGTAATTGCATGTAATAAAAATTTTGCATAGCCAGTTAGATATTCAATAAAATGTATCTTTATAGCGCCACCTGCTGTTTGTTCCTTCCGTTATTTCTTGTCCGTCTCATTGAGTTGGTCGAGCGTGCTCAGTTTTTAATTTTCAACTGTCCCCAGCCATATTTTCTGAAAGGGGCTGTGACAGTTACATGAAGATAGCTGCAGCAGAAAGGACATGCCTCCTGAGCTGCCAGATTGAAGATAATCTAGCAGAGTAATTAAAGCAATGAATGAGGAGATCTCTGGATCCATGTGAGGTCAGGGCTGGTTCTAGCTTTGTTAGAAAGGTATTGTCATGTACTATATGATGTCTGATTTGCATTTTTTACTTCAATCATGATATAACCCCTTTAGGAACCGTATGCCTCTAAATGTTTCCCACCATAAGTTGCATTATGTGCACAAGGCATTTTACCCTCCTAGTACAGTTCCTACTCTTGTGGAACCCCAGCTGGTGTTTCCTAGCAGTATAGATGCATTAACCCAGAATAGGGTTATTGCAAAGGCTAATTACCGTATCTTACTGAGTAAAATGTGATTTGCAATGTTTGCATACCTAATGGCATTGTATGGACAATTAATGGTTAACATTCAGTTAGGTTTCCAGAAGATGGACCTGGGTCCGCCCCTGGTTGGTTAGCGTTAGAGGAGTTTTAGTGCAAGTTTCTTAGCGCTAGTCCCGAACTCAGAGAACCTTCATCTCTGAGACTTTTACAGCCGAGAAAACAAATTTTTTCATCAAAAGTGCTCCAGAAAAAAGGACGTTAGAAGCTCTAGAACCAATAAGGCCATGCACTGAAGTAAGCCAGAAAGGTATTATAATGGTCATGTCCACACACACAAAGGGGGAAGGATAGTGACCACTGCACTTCACCCTCAGCCCTGGCCCTGCCTACTTGCCTCACGAGTCCTGATGACAGGGGACAACTGGACGACAGTCCCTTACTTAGGATACGTGCTGGGAAGACAGACAAGACAAAATACGGAACGTGAAGGGACCGGGTCAGAACCAAGAGAGCTACGCAGTACAATGGTTAAGCAAAGAATGGTCAGGAGAAGCCGGGGTCAAATACTAGGAGAGTAGAGAAGTACCAGAGGAGTCCGCAAAGAGTAGTCAGGTGGGAGCCGAGGTCACAATACCAGGACGGATGCGCAGTACAGGAGGAGCAGGCAAAGGATCATCAGGGAACAGGATCAGGTGAGTATTCAGTAGTCCAACAAATAGCCAGGAACCTAGAATTAACAGGCAACCTGTGGCCAGCAGGCTGCCTGTATTTATAGTGGGGTCTGAGGGTCATGTGACGTGGCCAGCGTCACATGACCGACAACAGACAGACAAGTCGAGCACCGAGTGATCAGCTCGGTGCTCAAGGCAGACCTAGGAGCAGGGAGCCTCCCAGCTAGCAAAGCCGCCCTGGGAACGAGGCCAAACACAGATCCTCGCTCCCGTAGCTAAGCAGCAGGTCTGCGGCTGATGGGAGACCGAGTAAACCTTTGGCGCCCCGGGACAGGTATTGTGCACATTTACGACAGAGAGACCTTACTGCTGTGAGACAGAATATTGCTCCCTTTCACACTAGGAGACAGTTTGGCCAGCTGTATCTTAAATCTGCATCCCTCAGCCCGGGAACTGCAGAATCTTACCAGGAACCTTATTGCATGTCTAAGGTTTTGCACACAGAGAGAGAAACAGAGAAAAATAGTACTACAACCCTCATTATTGCTGCTGTCCATGCTACCATTAGGAAAGAATTGCACTGTTATATGCTGCAGAATTGTCCCTTGTTATTACTGGATGAACTACTACTCCCATTTCGCACCTTAGTAAAGAGAGACTTTACTGCAAACAACTGGTCTGGTTACTGACTGCACCATTGTTCAGACACTTCACCTGCTCAACTGCCTTGCACCCAGACAAGCACTTAGCACCAAGATCACCCCCAACTACCATAGAGCAGGATCCCCAATACCAGGGTGTGCCCCCAAAGAAAGAAGGGAGTGCCAGCGAGGAGATTGTCACTATGATCCGGGATTACCACTACCACCAACATAGCCACTACCACTCCTCACATCCTCCTCCTCTCCCCAGTAATGCTGCATAAGACCCACACAGCACATACGTAACCCCATGTCTCCTAACTCTTGAAAAGCACAAAGTGGGACAATATGCGTAGCGCACCACAGCAATTTTTTTCTTACTAGGCCAGACCTCTAACTCCGCCCAAAACATAATTATACACACCCAAATCCCACCCAGTCCCCTTAATGCCCCCACATAGTAATTATTCCTCCTTTATTTCACCACACAATAGTTATGACCACATTGTGCCCTTTACACTAGTTGTGCCCATATTGTGTCCCCTTCACAGTATATGCCCACATTGTGCCTCTCAAAGTAGTAATGCCCACATTGTGCCTCTTCACAGTAGTTATGCCTACATGTGCGCTATTTACAATAGTTAGACCCACATTGTGCCCTGTCACAGTATTTATGCTACATGTGCCCTCTTCATGGTAATTACACCTAGATTTGCTCCATTCACACTAGTTATGCCCATTGACCCGTTCACAGTAGCTATTCCCAGATGTGCCCCCTTTCACAGTAGTTATGCCCAGGCATGTGACCCTTTCATAGTAGCTATTTCCAGATATGTGACTCCGTTAGTCCTGCTTTCCGAAGGGAGTACACTACAGCCTGCACTTTGGGTAGGTGACTTTCCCAATCGGTACTGTGGATGACAATATCATCCAGGTAAGCAGAAGCGTACCAACGATGTGAATGCAGCACAATGTCCATAAGCCATTGAAAAGTGGCAGGGGCACCATGCAGACCAAAGGGTAGCACCTTGTACTGACACAGCCCTTCAGGTGTGATTAAGGCAGTTTTCTCTTTTGCAGCCTCCGTTAAGGGCACCTCCTAGCACTCCACAAGGTCCACCATCCCAAGGGAATTGCCAGGAGACACCTTGCCGATCCAGTGCTGGAGAGGGGGTGGCAGAGCCCTCCAGAACATATCAGCCAATAGTCTATCCAGCATAGCAGTGGGACTCAGCACATCAGGCTGTAGCCATTTTTGCAAAAGGTGGAATAAGTCATAATACTGGGGTCTCGCAGTCTCCGCCGGCCTAAACCCCCACTGACGTACCCGGACCAACACATTCACCCCTAGTCTTGCCAAAATCTCACCCTTTACTGGTAGTCGGCCGCTTCGTCGTCCGGCAAGTCGAAATACACTCAATAGGAATCAGATGCCAGGAACGGAGCGACGACCTCAGCCCACTGGTCTCGGGGTAGCTTCTCCCTGATGGCCACTTTCTCGTACATCGCCAGGTAGGTTTCGATGTCGTTTGTGGGGTCATCTTAGGAATAGCGGCACGAACTGCTTTCCGGGCATCGTGGATGTTTGGGGTTGCTCCTGCTGTCTGCAAAGCCATCACATGTTGTAGCAGCAACTGGTTGGACTCCTGCTGCTGCTTATTAGCCTCGCATTGGTGCAGGTTTGTCTCTCACTGCTGCAGATTATTCTCCATGAGGGCCTTCACAACAGTCTTCATTTTGTTGTGGGGCACTGGTTGTAATATAGCTGGTTTAATGTACGACATACAACCATGCCTGGAAAAAATGCAGAACCCAAAAATATTGGCGTTCACGCCATCCTCACTGCTTTTGCTTGCATCCTCCACCAATTGTGGGGATTTGCTCTGGTAGACAGGGTGTGCGGACGCAGTACAGAGGCAAATTACTAGTTCTTGAATCAAACTTCCGTGTTTATTCACACATAAAGCAAAAACAAAACGTCACTTTGCAGTCTTGGTGTTAGTTCACACACAATGGAAAGTCCACATAGTAAAAATCACCTTGTTAGCAGTTCTGCCTCCAGCAGTCCATAGCAGGCTTTTAGTGGTCCTGTTTCCCTTACACACGGGTCTCAGCCGTCCAGCACGGCACAAGCCTCAAATTCCAGCAAACACCTCCTGAGCTCCACTGTCAAATCCTCCTCACCTGGCAGTGCTGGCTGTTTTTTTTTTTAGGCCTGGCAAAAACCGGCCTGGAACATGGGGAGTAGTCACTCACCCAGCACTTTGACTACTCCCAGTAAGAGCCGTCCTGGATCAGCTTTACAGCCATACTAAGTATTAAGGTGTCAAACAGCAACTGCTGCTGACACATAAAAACCAGCTCTTACTCCACCGAGGCCAGGAACCTCGGTGACACATACCTATCATCCACGATGATTCCTTGTACCTTCTTACACCATGTATGTGCTCCCTTCACAGCAGTTATGCCCAGGTATATGCTCCCTTCACAGTAGTTATGCCCAGATATGTGCCCCCTTCACAGGAAGAAAAATAAAACAGTAAATACTCACCTGGTTTCTCCAATTATCATCACAGCTCACCCTTCTCAGGCAGGATACTGTTATACATCGCGCTTCTGGGATGTCTAGGAGGAGCACAGACTGATTTCCGGCTTTCTCCTTCATTTCCTACAAGACCAGCAGCGCAATGATTGACCGCATATACAGGGAGTGCAGAATTATTAGGCAAGTTGTATTTTTGAGGATTAATTTTATTATTGAACAACAACCATGTTCTCAATGAACCCAAAAAACTCATTAATATCAAAGCTGAATATTTTTGGAAGTAGTTTTTAGTTTGTTTTTAGTTTTAGCTATTTTAGGGGGATATCTGTGTGTGCAGGTGACTATTACTGTACATAATTATTAGGCAACTTAACAAAAAACAAATATATACCCATTTCAATTATTTACTTTTACCAGTGAAACCAATATAACATCTCAACATTCACAAATATACATTTCTGACATTCAAAAACAAAAACAAATCAGTGACCAATATAGCCACCTTTCTTTGCAAGGACACTCAAAAGCCTGCCATCCATGGATTCTGTCAGTGTTTTGATCTGTTCACCATCAACATTGCATGCAGCAGCAACCACAGCCTCCCAGACACTGTTCAGAGAGGTGCACTGTTTTCCCTCCTTGTAAATCTCACATTTGATGATGGACCACAGGTTCTCAATGGGGTTCAGATCAGGTGAACAAGGAGGCCATGTCATTAGATTTTCTTCTTTTATACCCTTTCTTGCCAGCCACGTTGTGGAGTACTTAGACGCGTGTGATGGAGCATTGTCCTGCATGAAAATCATGTATTTCTTACCTTGCAGACTTCTTCCTGTACCACTGCTTGAAGAAGGTGTCTTCCAGAAACTGGCAGTAGGACTGGGAGTTGAGCTTGACTCCATCCTCAACCCAAAAAGGCCCCACAAGCTCATCTTTGATGATACCAGCCCAAACCAGTACTCCACCTCCACCTTGCCGGGCGTCTGAGTCAGCTGGAGCTCTCTGCCCTTTACCAATCCAGCCATCTGGCCCATCAAGACTCACTCTCATTTCATCAGTCCATAAAACCTTAGAAAAATCAGTCTTGAGATATTTCTTGGCCCAGTCTTGACGTTTCAGCTTGTGTGTCTTGTTCAGTGGTGGTCGTCTTTCAGCCTTTCTTACCTTGGCCATGTCTCTGAGTATTGCACACCTTGTGCTTTTGGGCACTCCAGTGATGTTGCAGCTCTGAAATATGGCTAAACTGGTGGCAAGTGGCATCTTGGCAGCTGCACGCTTGACTTTTCTCAGTTCATGGGCAGTTATTTTGCGCCTTGGTTTTTCCACACGCTTCTTGCGACCCTGTTGACTATTTTGAATGAAACGCTTGATTGTTCGATGATCACGCTTCAGAAGCTTTGCAATTTTAAGAGTGCTGCATCCCTCTGCAAGATATCTCACTATTTTTGACTTTTCTGAGCCTGTCAAGTCCTTCTTTTTACCCATTTTGCCAAAGGAAAGGAAGTTGCCTAATAATTATGCACACCTGATATAGGGTGTTGATGTCATCAGACCACACCCCTTCTCATTACAGAGATGCACATCACCTAATATGCTTAATTGGTAGTAGGCTTTCGAGCCTATACAGCTTGGAGTAAGACAACATGCATAAAGAGGATGATGTGGTCAAAATACTCATTTGCCTAATAATTCTGCACGTAGTGTAGTGCTGCTGCTGTGGAGTGCAGCTGAATGGCGAAGCAGGGAGCAAACAGTTCTCCTCTACCATCACAAGCAACTGTCTTTGTGTCCTATGGATGTAGAGACAGCAGAGAGCTGGACATACCTCAGCAGTTTTGGGACCATGGAAGAGCTGTGAACTGTTCCGCCAGATCCTGGACATTTGAGAGGTATGTGTAACCCATCACATTGCATAGTGTATCATACATTATTGCAAATACACAGCACACGAGATATACTACAGCATAAAAATAGTAGGCACTTAAAAGTATAGCAACAGTCACTTAACAGTTCAACTAGCTGAAGTGACCACTGCAACAGGGTCAGCAGTAATGCAAAGTAACAGTGCTTTAAACAAAGGAGCTCTTAACAAGCTTTGCCTCTAATGCCACCAGATGTAAGGCAGCTATCCTATAAGTCAATGTTCAGCTCTTAAAATAAGCCTTGAGACATGACTTGGATATTAAATAAGCCAGCACCTCATCTGCAAGCTGTTTTGGGGTGATTGCCCCTCATCAGTGCAGAGCAGAGAGTACTGGCTTAACTGGGTGAGAGGCCTGTGTCCGCGAAGGGGGGAACTAACTCTCTTTGGGGAGAGAGCACCTTAATCAGTGTGAGGAGACTTATAGGCCATACATGCTCCTCTCAATCACCCCGAAACAGCTGTGTGCAGATGAGGTGCTGGCTTATTTAATATCCAAGTCATGTCTCAAGGCTTATTTTAAGAGCTGAACATTGACTTAAAGGATAGCTGCCTTACATCTGGTGGCATTAGAGGCAGAGCTTGTTAAGATCTCATTTGCATACCTTCCCTCCCAGAATTCCAGAGGAGCATGTATGGCCTATAACTCACACTGATTAAGGTGCTCACTCCCCAAAGAGAGTTAGTTCCCCCTTGCTTTATACAAAGGATACATGTTTTCTTGCAAGAGGGGTTAGTTTCAACCATCTTACAAATATGTATTAGAAATATCAGCGCTCCCTATTAATGATGAGCGAGAACCAAAGTATTCGGGTGTTCAGCTCGAACACATATATTCGTGTGCGCGGCCGAGCACCCGAGTATAATGGAAGTCAATGGGAGACAACCAGGCACCCCCTGCTCGGAAGATAAAAGGGTGTCTGCTTCATAAAAAAAGGTTAGAAATTGATGGAAACCCCATCAAAATGTTTTGGAAACAGCATTAAGAGAATAGCTGGATGCGTCTTAGACTCCTATTATGTACGACATACAGGTGCAGGTCCACCCAAACCATCCAACAGATGCAAAATAACTTTGAGGTTTACTGGTTCTCAGTCAGATGAGAGCTGGTTTGGAATATCTCATAGTGCACAAGGCTGCCATTGTAAGATATGCTGGCTGTTATCTGTCTCATCAATAGATGGATGGCTTGTACATACCTGGCTTTTGGCATATAGCCTTTGTGTGGTTGTCTATTGTATGTCGTACATAATAGAAGTCTAAGACGCATCCAGCTATCCTCTTATTGCTGTTACCAAACCATTTTGATGGGGTTTCCATCAATTTCTAACATTTTTTTATCGACCAGACACCCTCTTCTCTTCCGAGCAGGGGGTGCCTGGTTGTCTCCCATTGACTTCCATTATACTCGGGTGCTCGGCCGCGCACACGAATATATGTGTTCGAGCTGAACACCCGAATACTTTGGTTCTCGCTCATCATTAATAGGGAGCGCTGATATTTCTAATACATATTTGTAAGATGGTTGAAACTAACCCCTCTTGCAAGAAAACATGTATCCTTTGTATAAAGCAAGGGGGAACTAACTCTCTTTGGGGAGTGAGCACCTTAATCAGTGTGAGTTATAGGCCATTGTATTAAATTGTGTTTGAGCACCCAAATTATTTGGCCGAGCACTCGGATCTGCCGAGCATAGCTATGCTCGAGCCGAACAGGTATTCGGCCGAGCATGTTGGCTCATCACTACTCCCTAGCACTGATACAGTGGGATGCAAAAATTTGGGCAACCTTGTTAATCGTCATGATTTTCCTGTATAAATCGTTGGTTGTTACGATAAAAAATGTCAGTTAAATATATCATATAGGAGACACACACAGTGATATTTGAGGAGAGAAATAAAGTTTATTGGATTTACAGAAAGTGTGCTATAATTGTTTAAACAAAATTAGGCAGGTGCATAAATTTGGGCACTGTTGTCATTTTATTGATTCCAAAACCTTTAGAACTAATTATTGGAACTCAAATTGGCTTGGTAAGCTCAGTGACCCCTGAACTACATACACAGGCGAATCCAATTATAAGAAAAAGTATTTAAGGGGGTCAATTGTAAGTTTCCCTCCTCTTTTAATTTTCTCTGAAGAGTAGCAACATGGGGTCTCAAAACAACTCTGAAATGACCTGAAGACAAAGATTGTTCACCATCATGGTTTAGGGGAAGGATACAGAAAGCTGTCTCAGAGATTTGCGCCGTCTGTTTCCACAGTTAGGAACATATTAAGGAAATGGAAGACCACAGGCTCAGTTCAAGTTCAGGCTCGAAGTGGCAGACCAAGAAAAATCTCGGATAGACAGAAGCGACGAATGGTGAGAACAGTCAGAGTCAACCCACAGACCAGCACCAAAGACCTACAACATCATCTTGTTGCACATGGAGTCACTGTGCATCGTTCAACCATTCGGCGCACTTTACACAAGGAGATGCTGTATGCGAGAGGGATGCAGAGGAAGCCTTTTCTCCGCCCACAGCACAAAAAGTGCCGCTTGAGGTGGACTAAAGCACATTGGGACAAGCCAGCTTCATTTTAGAATAAGGTGCTGTGGACTGATGAAACTAAAATTGCGTTATTTGGCCATAACAAGGGGCGTTATGCATGGAGGAAAAAGAACCCAGCATTCCAAGAAAAACACCTGCTACCTACAGTAAAATATGGTGGTGGTTCCATCATGCTGTGGGGCTATGTGGTCAGTGCAGGGACTGGGAATCTTGTCAAAGTTGAGGGACGCATGGATTCCACTCAGTATCAGCAGATTCTGGAGACCAATGTCCAGGAATCAGTGACAAAGCTGAAGCTGCGCCAGGGCTGGATCTTTCAACAAGACAACGACCCTAAACACTGCTCAAAATCCACTAAGGCATTTATGCAGAGGAACAAATACAACGTTCTGGAATGGCCATCTCAGTCCCCAGACCTGAATATAATGGAAAATCTGTGGTGTGACTTAAAGAGAGCTGTCCATGCTCGGAAGCCATCAAACCTGAATGAACTAAAGATGTTTTGTAAAGAGGAATGGCCCAAAATACCTTCAACCAGAATCCAGAAACTCATTGGAACCTACAGGAAGCGTTTAGAGGCTGTAATTTCTGCAAAAGGAGGATCTACTAAATATTGATTTTATTTCTTTTTTGTGGTGCCCAAATTTATGCACCTGCCTAATTTTGTTTGAACAATTATAGCACTTTCTGTAAATGCAATAAACTTCATTTCACTTCTCAAATATCACTATATGTGTCTCCTATATGATATATCTAACTTACATTTTATATCGTAACAACCAACGATTTATACAGCAAAATCATGACGATTAACAAGGTTGCCCAAACTTTCGCATCCCACTGTATTTCTAATACACAGAAGGCAAAATACAAGTGGAGCCAATAACATGATTGTCCACCCACCAGCTATCATGCTAAACTTTAACAATCAAGGGTGGTTGGGGTGCAAACTGCAATTTTTGCCTTGGGCAAAAAGAGAGCTCTTTCTGCCCCTGATTATACGGTTCTGATTTTTAGGTACACCAAGTTTTCTCATCCACATAAAGAGCAGCTGTAAATCTCTCCCAATCCATGGTAACACCCTTACGCTATTGTGACCACAGTAACTGATGTTAGACTGGAGATGAACACATTTTAGCATTGGTTATGGGGCACTGTGTAGCACTGGTGGTGGAGAGGCTGCAGGTTTAATTGAATGTGGTGATAGCTGGTGTCAAGAGGCCAAGACACTGAGTTAAATGACCCAATGCATTGGCCCCTGGTGCCCGGTGCTAGCATCATCACTGGGTATTGATACGAGGAAATAAAGTAACGTTACTCAACATTCCATGTAACATTTGAGGAGAATAAAAAAGGGACAAAAAAAGGGATTAAATAGAAAAAATAAGCATTAATCACCTCCAATGTTCCTCCATCACTGCTGATTTAGGACCTTTCCTCTTCAGGTGGGATAGGAAGTGGAGAGCAGCAGAGAATGGGAATCGGAATGGCAATGTCATTGTAACAACAGCAGGGGATCAGTGGAGGTGAGTAATGATTCTTTTTTGATTCTTTTCATATTTTCCATTTTTTTGCTCCATTTTTCCTGGAAAACCCTCTTAACTTGAAAATACAGCATAATGGGAGGGAAAGATCACATGTGCTTGTGTTGCTGGGCCATAAATCATCCTAATTTTGCTTTATTTAAATAAATAAAAACATTGTTTAAAGATAAAATATTTCCTTTTTGGCATAAACTTGTAAAACTACAGTCTAACTGAGCCAAGTCAGAGCACATATTGATTTGCGAGGCTTGATTTCTGCTCTGTAACAAGATGATCTTTTCAGTTTCGGAAAGAGGAACACAGAGTCAATGTGATGAAAAAGAAATTAAATTCTGTAGCCGACCCGGGTTAAGTTCACTGATGGTTGGTTGATCACCCTGAGGGGAATGATATGTGAGCAGCAGCTATGATAAATTGGCTTTGCTTAAGCTATCATTATATGGGGAATGTTTATGGGCCTTGGTATTTATAACACTTAGAGTTGATTGAGTAATGTGAGTTGCTTTTGGGGTCCCTTTTGGTCAGCAGAGGTGACAAGCCTTGACAGGCGACATGAAGGTATTACTGCAGCAAGTCTGTTGTAGGATGCTCTGATAATCTTAGGCAATCTGCTGCCTGTTCTACTGTGTAATGATTTCTATAGACTTCCTCCCACATCACTCACACATCAAATGTTGAACGCTGGACAATTTACCTGTGGGATTTTCTGTTCTCAGTGCCCACAGACAGAGTAGACAGAGGCTTGTATTGCATATATATAGTATATACTGTACATACCGATGAGGACAGGATCATTTCAGGTTTATTTGTGCCCTTAATGGGGTATCCCCATATGGATATTTATGGCATACTGATAGTATATGGCCTGAAGGTCCAACAGGTGCAGGTCTCACCTCCAATCTCATGAAGAGCAAGCCATGCTACATTCACTTCTATGGGATTTAGTAGACAGTGTAGACTATGCCACACATGCGTTGCATGCTCTTCATTCATGTTGGGGCCCCCTTCTTGAGAATACCGTATTTTTCGCCCTATAAGACGCACCAGCCCATAAGACGCACCTAGGTTTTTGAGGAGGAAAATAAGAAAATAAATATTTTGAACCAAAAGGTGTGCTTTTGGTGGGCTTTGAACTAATGGTAGCCTGTGAATAACACTATTATGGGGGTCTGTGGATGGCACTGTTATGGGGGTCTGTGGTTGGCACTGTTATGGGGGCATCTGTGGATGGCATGACACTGCTATGGGGGGGATTTGTGGATGACAGATAAATAGCATCTTATGGTATTTGACATCCACAGATCCCCCCCCCATAACAGTGTCAGCCACTGTGAATGACCACCACTACAGGGGCTGGGGGCGGGCATCGACACTAGTTTTTAAATGGCAGCGGGGGCCCAGTGCAGTCATTGTATTCCATTGCACCGGGCCCCGCTCACTGTACTAATGGTATCTGTAACTGCAGGCAGGCAATGGTTAACTATACATATGTTAGATCCAGCACTGAGCAGCCTGTACTTACGATCATAGCAGGCTGGACGCTGGAGGCAGGAGGCTGGGCTGGCGGGCACTGGCAGCGTAACTTCCCACGTCACGTGCCTGCGCCGCCTGCAAGGTCTGTAAACGAAATCCGAGGTCAGAGGCAGGTGGCAAACAAGCAAGGTCCGTAAACGAAGTCCGGGGTCAGAGGCAGGCGGCTCAGGCATCTTCCTGCGGTAGGAAGCGCCTTTAAATACTTCCTGCAATCCAGCTATAGGCTGGTGTGACAGAGGTCGTGTACATGCTGTCTCACAAGTGAGGAGAGACACACCCATGCAAGCCCTAACAACAGTACAGGTCTCCAGCAGGAAGTTGTACGAAAACTAGTTTAACCTAGTTGTCGTGATGAATATTACAGAAGTGGCGCAAAAAGTTTGTAAGAATTTGGTTGCCACGCTCCACTTGACTGTTGGACTGTGGATGATATGCTGAAGAGAAGTCCAGGGATACATTCAGGAGCTTGCAGAGAGCTCTCCAGAATTTTGGAGTGAACTGTACGCCTTTATGGGACACAATACGGAGTGGAGACGGAAAATGTGCTCAATAAATTTCTTGGCCATTTGGGGAGTGAAGGGAGTCCAGGCAGAGGAACTAAATGCGCCATTTTAGAGAAGCGGTCTACCACTACCCAAGTCACAGAACAACCAGAGGAAGTGGATAGATCCGTAATAAAGTCCATGGCTATTTGTTGCCAGGGAACCTTAGGAACAGGAATAGGAAGCAGAAGGCCAGCTGGACATTGTTTGGAAGTCTTATTTTGCGCACAGGATGGACAAGCAGTAACAAATTCTTGGATGTCTTGTCACATGGACGGCCACCAGTACCTCTGTGCAATTAATCTGAAGGTCTTTCGCTGACCAGCATGACCCGCCACTTTAGATGAATGGCCCCATAGTAAGACCTGCTTTCTGGGAGACTCTGCAACAAAGGTCTTTCCAGAAGGAATCTTGGATAGCTTGACAGGACAGGTTGATATTTTAGCGGGATTGATGATATATTGGGGCTTCTCCTCCTGGTTGGTAGAATCAAAGGATCTCAAGAGAGCATCTGTTCTTATCTGCAGTACAAGAGTAAAGAACAAAATCAAAACAGGCAAAGAAAAGGGACTATCTAGCTTGTTGAGGATTAAGTCTCTGTGCAGACTGCAGATAGGTGAGGTTCTTGTGGTTGGTATAGATCACCACAGGATGACTGGCTCCCTCCAGAATGTATCGCCATTCCTTCAATGCCATCTTGATGGCCAACAACTCTCTGTCACCAATCGAGTAGTTGCGCTCAGGAGTGGAGAAGGTCCTGGAGAAGAAGCCACAGGTTGTCATCTTACCTTAGGGAGATTTTTGTGAAAGCACCGCCCCAGCAATAATAGACGATGCATCCACCCCCAGAAAAAAATGCTTACTGGCATCAGGACGATGGAGTACTGAAGCCGTAGAGAAGGCCTGCTTCAAGGCTTGAAAGGCTGATTCAGCCTCAGCAGTCCAACTTTTGTGATTCGCCCCTTTGCGTGTCAAGGATGAGATGGGAGCTGTCAAAGAAGAGAATTGTGGCACAAACTGGCGGTAGTAGTTGGCAAACCCCAATAAACATTGAATTGCCTTTAAACCAGAATGATGAGGCCACTTCAAAATCGGAGACAGCTTCTCAGGATCCATCTGCAGGTGAGTATCAGATATTATGTACCCCAAAAATTGTTCGAAGATACATTTTTCAAATTTGGCATATCATTGATGAATTCTTGAAATACCACCGTCACGGGTGTTAAAGGCGGTCTTCCACTCGTTCCCTTGATGAATTTGGATCAAGTTGTAGGCCCCACGCAGAATTAATTTGGAGAAGATCTTAGCTCCTCTGAGGCGGTCAAACAACTCTGAAATAAGGGGAAGAGGGTATTTGTTCATGACTGTGATCTTATTTAGACCCCTATAATTGATGCATGGCCGGAGAGAACCGTCTTTTTTGTTCACAAAGAAGAAGTCAGTGCCAGCTGGATTCAGAAGACAGGACGCATAGCCGAGCCCAGAGGAAACCTGGAGCTGAATGCTGCTGCTGGACTCGTTTTAAATTTAGAATTAAGGTGAACTAGTAACAGTCACATACCAAGACCAGTTCATGAATTTTTGCCAATAAACTGTAAAATTGATTTTATGCATTCTGGTATTCTCTTATAGGAGTTTATATTGTGTTTTAGGCCGAATGCACACGGCCGTGTTCCACGGCTGTGAGCGGTCCGTGGTATCCCGGCCTGGCATTCTGCTGACAGCAGGAGCGCACGGCGTCATTGGTTTCTGCTATGACGCCGTGCGCTTCATGCCTCCGCTGCACTACAGTAATACACTCGGATGATCTATACGAGTGTATTACTGTAGTGCAGCGGCGGCATGAAGCGCACAGCGTCATAGCAGAAACCAATGACGCCGTGCGCTCCTGCTCTCAGCAGGATGCCAGGCCGGGATACCACGGACCGCTCACAGCCGTGGAACACGGCCGTGTGCATTCGGCCTAAAACACAATATAAACTCCTATAAGAAAATACCAGAACACATGAAATCAATTATATAGTTTATTGGCAAAACTTCATAAGAGGAAATTTTCCTCTTATGAATTTTTGACAATAAAGTGTATTATTGATTATCATTTTCTTATAGGAGTTTGTTTTAAGCCTCATGCACACGGCCGTTGTGTGCCCATGGCTGTATTGCGGCCCGCATACGGCAGGTCCGCAACGCAATACACGGGCACCGGCCCATGTGCACTCCGCATCACAGATGCGGACCCATTCACTTGAATGGGTCCGCAATCACAGAGATGCAGAACGAACGCATGGATCGGAACTCCATGGAAGCACTATGGAGTGCTTCCATGGTATTTCTGGCCGTGCCTCCGCACCCCAATAAAATAGAACTTATTCAATTTTTCTGCAGGGGGCGGACTGTTAACGGACCAATTCAATTTGAATGGGTCTGGATTCGTCCCGGCCACTGCATGGACGTTGCCCGTGCATTGGGGACCGCAACGGATGCACAACGGCCGTGTGCATGAGGCCTAAGGGCTCTTTCATACGAGTGGATGCCGTGCGGGTAATCCGCTGTGTGAAAGACAGCCAAGCCCCGCTCCGGACAGCGGAGACATGGAGCAGTAACATGATTGATAATGCTCTTTGCCTCTCTCTGACATTTTTACTACAAAATCACAGTGACATACAGTTGTCACAGTGATTTTGTAGTAAAATGATCACAGAGAGGCAAAGAGCATTATCAATCATGTTACTGCTCCGTGTCTCTGCTGTCCTGGATGGGGCTTGGCACTCTTTCACGCAGTGGATTACCCGCACGGCATCCGCTCGTATGAAAGAGCCCTTATGCCCCTTGCAGACTAGCGTTCCTCCCGCAGCAAGTCCACATCGCAGCACCCGGCCTGACCTCCCAGCACTGCCGGAGGTCACATAGCATTATATTGATTGATCTAACCCTTAAAGTTCTGGAATGTATTGGATAACACTGGCATAATGCTGTTAGTGTCATCTAATACATTCCAGGACTGTAAGGGTTATATAGCATCATAAATCAATATAATGCTATGTGAATCCCATCAGTGCTGGGAGGTCAGGCCGGACGCTGCGATGCGGACTCGCTGCAGGAGGAATGCTCATCTGCAAGGGGCCTTAGCACAGGGGGGCCCACTGAGGCTTTATCGCCCAAGGGTCCACATGAACCTGGAGCCGGCCCTGGATGTCTTCCATGAATTTCAAAAAATCCTGCTTGAATTTGGGATCTCTTCCCATCTTTTTCTTCAAATATTTCAATCTTGCTAGGGCACGATTTCTGTTATTTGGCAGACGAGGTCGTTCTCTAAAAGGTAAGGGCATTTCAAGATGACCTTGTTGATTCTGCTGAATACTTTATTCTAGAGTGTGTACTAACTTTATGTCTTTTTGGCACACACTCTATTTTTTAGAACTTATGTCTGCAAAGTCGGATTCAAGGATCTTGATTACTTTTGCTGGACTTACAGTTGGTAACTCTTGGACAGATATTCGATGATAAAAACCTGTTACCTGTCTTGAGTTTGCAATCTGCTGTTTTCCTCCAACAACACTCCATCCTAGATCAGTTAGAACAGCGTAGGGTTCACCCTTCCCTCCTGTGATTACCTTTTGTGGTACCAAAGCTTCGGGAGTCGGGACAATCGTAGCCTATCAACAGTCCAACACCAAACTCCTTCATGAGATATTACAGATAGGTGCTCCCATTCATTGGCTGTTTCAGAGGTAGGTATGCGATCTCGATCTAGAGGTATATCGTCTTTTGTATAAGCTGGAGGTAGATCTAATGTGCAGTTTAAATGAAGTCCTCTAACTCTCAGTCCTTTGACCCTTTGACTGTTCACTAATGTGTCTCTCCCTGTCATTGTGGTGAGTTTGAGCTTCACTGGTTCTGTAGCCACTTGTAATTTCTTGCAGATTTCTTGATCAATAAAGATGATGTCACTCTGGGCATCAATTAGCGCATAGGCGTATACCTTCTTGTTCCTCCTTTTAGGATTTGAAATGCACACTGGTACAACCATTGATGTGCCATTGCTTTCTCCTTCCCTGACTCTGCAAGAGAATACCGATACTTTCTTTCTTTCCTCAGTATCTTGGGGTATTGAGGATTTATCTTTCTTTGGACGTTCTTCATGTAGTGGTGTAGGATGGCGTCCTTTGCATAGCATAGTCCTAGCATAGTCTCTCATAAAAAGCTCGTTCATTCAACTTCTTGCTTTAACTTCATTATAATTAGCTGCAGATTAAAGTTCTCTCATGAGCTTTACTAAATCTTTAGTGACTGCAGTACGTGTCCATGTTCCTTACAATGTCCTAGAAAGGTGTCGTAAGCGACCGCAGGTTGACATATGCTACCATAAGCTTTGATTCAGATTCTTCTACCGTCTCTACCATATCACTCAAGTTCTCTTTTATACTTTTTTGTTTTAACTTTCCACGAATGTCTTTAATGTATAATTTCCACTTCTCATACATTCTGGTGAACTTTTTTACTTTTAATGCTGCTTCTTGCTCCAAATTTTCCAGTATCTTTGGGGTCGGTTTTCTTAGTTCATCTATTGGGCTATATTTGTTTGAAGGCAATACTAATGCTGCATCAGACTCTTCTACCTCAGACAGGTTCCCTTGCTCTTCCCCCTCTACTCTATCTATCTTTGTATCCTCTAACAGTGGCATGGTAATACTAAGCTCAGATATTTTACTTTAAATGCTATAATAATCAATACAAATATTAAGAGTCCTTTCACTTTAAATGCAATATTGACAAATTCAGAAATAAATGACTTTCACTTTAAATGTAACAGCGATAAATGCAGGCAATAAATTATTTTCACTTTAAATGCTTTAGAGTCCGTGTACTACAAACTGTCCTGTTTTTATTTAAAGTCTTTATCTGAACACAAAAATTTCTCTTTATGCCAACGCCTATATGCAATGATAAGTAATAAAAGGAAAGCTCTGACCTTAATCTAAATAGCAGGATACTGCGATCTGAAGGTTGCTGGAATAAATGTCTGTCTTAAAGGAGACTTGTCTTTTCTTGATGTGATGCGATGTTCTGCGCTGACTTGCGATGCTCTGTGCAGACTTGCGATGCTCTGCGCTGAGTTGCGATGTGCTGGCTTGGATACGCTGCTGCAGGCTTTGGGCCTAGTGGCGGGAAACTAGCTGACTGCAGTACGTGATCTCTCCGTGGATAGCGGTGCAGGCACTCTAGCTCTGGACTTTGGCCTCCCACCATGCGTCTCTTTCTTTCTAGGGATCGCAGGAGGGTTGGCGCTCTTTCTCTGACTATCTTTCCTTTGCCGTTCTGCCACTTTAAGAATCGGCTGCAGTTTGACTAATGCACAAGTTCTATGGCCTTTATGGTAGCTCCGCTGAGATATCTTTGCTTGCTCACTCAGGGAACAGTTGCTGCGTGGCGGTATATGCTGGCGCTCTGCTGTTCTAATGCGCTCTTTACTTTGCAAGTTGAGGAACGCTATTGCTTTGCCCTCTGAGGGCTATAGTTCCACCGTGACAGGCGCAGCACTATCAATTGCCTTTTGCACTGTGGCATTAGAAGAATTTTGATATCTCTGACTTTTAGTCGAACCAGACTGTCTATTACTCTGTAATTCCTCTAGCGCCGTTCTATGGAAACAGTAGGTTTTAAGACTACACCAAATGCTTGAAATAACATCTTTATTAACTTAAACTTTTCTTCATATATAACACTGCCACCTCCGCAGCAAATAGTCCATGTACAAAACATGTGTTGAAAAGGTATAACAAAATGGCAGTATGCATAAGATGGTGGTTCAACCAGGTAATCTTGTCATTCAACATACAATGGTGGATATATTGCTCTCTTCAGTATCTGTACTCTCACTTTAAGTTATTTAAGCACTTTATGATCTCTCTGAGAGGTATCTCTGAGGTCTAACTAATAGTTCTGCTTGCTAAACTTGGTTTGCAGTTTGCAGTATGCAATTGCCTATGATCTGGTATGAGCAGTTCACAGTTTGTATGCAATTTGTATGGAATCTGGTTTGTATGCTTGCAATTTGTAATTGGCAACTTGAATTTGTAGCTTGCAATTTGTATTTGGTGAAACTTTAAGTAAACAAAATCACAGAAATATAGTGACCAATATGGGGGAACTGCTCAGACCCCAAACACTGTAGCGTGTTTCTCATTGGGGGCAGTCCCACCGCATGTGGACCGCAGCAAACGACCATCCCCAGCAAAAAATGCGAACAATGGAGGATGCCGGCGCAGTCCACATGCACAACAAAGGCATCCTACACAAAACGGAGCATTGTGTGGATGAAAATATATAAATATATAAATCACAGAAAGAAAATGCACCAAACGGATATGCGACTGACTATACTAGCTAGTCATACAAGCAGATATTGAAAGCTGAGACTTTTGCCAATATATTCCTGGCAGGAACACATCGGAGCCCCTCATGCACCACGTCACGGTCTCAGCATGGCAAGGGTCCTACCACTACACTAACTATGGTGTGAACACGGTCTGAAGGTGATGAAATCCAGCTCACAGCCAAGCTTCCACACAACCGCATAGCAGGACAACTATTGCAATGTGAATAAAGCAAGACTGTAAGCCACACCCATATGAGACCGTGTGATGGAGGCTACCAGGTGCAAAAGAATGTTAAAAATGCAAGGTGAAGGCACATTCAATACATATGGAACAAAATCCCAGAAATATAGTGGCCAATATGGGGGAACTGCTCAGACCCCAAACACTGTAGCGTGTTTCGCATTGGGGGAGCAGTCCCACCGCATGTGGACCGCAGAAAACGTTTGCTGCGGTCCACAGTTAGCGTAGTCGTAGGACCCTTGCCATGCAGAGAGACCGTGACGTGGTGCATGAGGGGCTCCGATGTGTTCCTGACAGGAATATATTGGCAAAAGTTTCAGCTTTTAATATCTGCTTGTATGACCAGCCAGTATAGTCAGTCGCATATCCGTTTGGTGCATTTTCGTTCTGTGATTTATATATTTATATATTTTCATCCACACAATGCTCTGTTTTGTGTAGGATGCCTTTGTGGTGCATGTGGACTGCGCCGGCATCCTCCATTGTACGCATTTTTTGCTGGGGATGGTCGTTTGCTGCGGTCCACATGTAGTGGGACTGCTCCCCCAATGAGAAACACGCTACAGTGTTTGGGGTCTGAGCAGTTTCCCCATATTGGCCACTATATTTCTGTGATTTGGTTCCATATGTATTGAATGTGCCTTCACCTGGCATTTAACATTCTTTTGCACCTGGTAGCCTACATCACACGGTCTCATATGGGTGTGGCTTACAGTCTCGCTTTATTCACATTGCATTAGTTGTCCTGCTATGCGGTTGTGTGGAAGCTTGGCTGTGAGCTGGATTTCATCACCTTCAGACCGTGTTCACACCATAGTTAGCGTAGTGGTAGGACCCTTGCCATGCTGAGAGACCGTGACGTGGTGCATGAGGGACTCTGACAGGAATATATTGGCAAAAGTCAGAACTTTAAGTAAACACACATATAACTGGTTCAGTATACAGTTCTAATCACTATACTAACAGTAGAAACATTATATAACTGTTTTAAATACCTATTTTGGCCTCTCTGCTTTCATAAAAACACAGCTCTCAGTGGAGTGAATGTCTCTTCAGCTCCTGTCTCTGGTGAATAATGATTCTAGCAGCTCCTGCTAGGGGAATTCCCTGACAGGCTGTGTGTGAGGCTGGCTGTGATTGGTGAAAACTCTTGCTGTGTGAGATGCTGGCTGTGATTGTTTTTTTTAACTGATGTTATGTTTGCAAAATTCTTGCTCTGTTGTCTATTTTAGCTATATTGTGCTAATGTATGGTGGTTTGATGTGTATACACTCATGTGCCATATCTCTCTTCTTTCCTCTAGTTATTTTTGAGTTATGCAGTGGTGTCAGCCTTGCCGCGTAATCTCTTCAGCCGGTGGGATGACAAGATCGGATGAACTACAACTATTTGCATTTGCTGCTTGATTTATCATTTTTTGAGTTAGGTAGTGATGTTAGCCCTGCGATGCAGGTTTTCTAGCTAGTGGGGTGATACATTTGGATGAACTACTACTATTCTGTATTTGTCTTGAGGGAAACTATGTAACCTGTTGTATATTAGGATTACTCTATATGTAATTATCATGTTTGATATCTTAGTGGATTAATTATGGAACTGAAAATTATGTATCTACTATTCTGATATCATTATCTGTTGCACTGAGCACTTTCTTCACGTCAATTCACATCGGGTCTCCTTCTTTCTGTCTTTCTCCCTTCTTTATTGTTTCTTGGATGCACTTGCACTTTCAGTTATGATATCAGATTGCTTGATTACGTAATGGGAAAAATATATATATTTATGATATTCTTTTTTAATAAAATAATCATGTTAGGATAGAAGGGATTAAATAATTGTTGATTAATTATTGATTATTAGGACTGTTGACTAATCACGTGCTATGAGCTATAAGTTTTAGATATATCTGTAATACATGCCATTTGGTTGTCATTTTCACGTGTCTTTTTGTAATTGCCACTTTATGGGATTATAGTGATTAATTATAGCCAAGAGTGGCATCTTCTGATCTGATTGCACTAGTTGGCACTTTATGGTCTTTTGTTGAATTGTTTAACTTTTAAATGTATACACTTTTTACTCTCAATTATGATATCTTGTCTTATTGGGATATATAACATATATTACAAAACTCACTAACAGAAACGAGAGACGCAGGAGGGCTCTGAGTAAATACAGACTAGGAGTTGCTCCCTTACCGGTATGATGCGAGATTGTGGGTCCGATCATGTGACCCGTCACGTGACTTCGTGATTCCATGTGACGGGTCACGTGGTATCTGACATGGCCCGCTGCATCACATGATCTTTGAAGAGATCCCGGATGTATCTGGAAGCGGGAATAGGTGACCCGATAGCTGATAGGCTGCGAACATTATGTTCATCAATTGGTTGATTTTATGACAGAGGGGTATATAGGAGAGAATGATTGGCCATGGTCTTATTCCCCGTGAGGAAGCGCATAGTGAAACGATCGTCGGTCGGACGCGCCAGGCTGGGTCAGTAATTTTGAATCTTTTTGTGACTTCTATTAGCAGCATTACACTTTGGGTGTGCATAGGTATATCACCGCCCCTCACGCTTTAGTGTTGAGCAGTGAATTGCAATATATGGACGCATGTTTGCTATAATGAGCCCTATGTGATGATGCTGCTATCTGATATTATACTAGTCCCTTGATGTCTGGAGCCTATTTTTACTGACACACTCTAGTGTTCCCATGTTTGCTGCTTTATGTATTTTACTATTGTTTTATGTGGATTTCTAATAAAGTATTAAAATGTATAATATTTACTTGCGTGGTAGCTTTTTAAGCGTTATTGGAGGTGTATGGCTGTGATTGGTCTAGACTTCTGCCCAGCAACAACAGATTAACACTATGCTTTCTGTTGTTTCTGCTGAGTCACTGAGCAAACCTTACTTTACAAAATGAATCTTAAAGGTATATTGTCTTTTCCTGCTTCTGTGAACACAAAATATAACATTATTATTATATTATAATATTATTTGCCATGTAGAAATATAATTTGTACCAAAAACTGTGATTGATCAGGTTAGTGATGTCTGACTGCTATTATTTTGAACACAACTGTATGTATGGACAGCAGAGAAACAGTAATTCCTATCACACTACCTAACACCCTGCACTGGAACCTATCAGCTACACTATATCAGGATATAACCTACACTGACTATCTCCCACTGACTATCTGTATTATATATATGATCTAACTAACTATCTAATGTAATGATACAGCTGTCTCTTTCAGAACTGCAAATAACTGCATAAAATGGCTGCTGGGGAGGTTCTTATATAGTAAGGGGTCGGCAACTTTCCTATTGGTTGCTAGGGATGTTGCTAAGCTCAGACAAAGACATGGCAGCCTTTTTATTGGCCCACAAGCAAGAAGGGAGGTTACTGATGAAAAACAAATCTCGAATATTCGTGATTACGAATATATAGCACTATATTCTACATCTTCGCGAAGTCTCAAAGTGACGGTATTCACGATAAAAATTAGCGATTAAAATATTTGCGATCAACACTATTTTCAGCACGGCGCATGGCAGCAGGAGGGAAAGAGATAGCCCAGCACCCGTGCCCGCGGGTAGGGGCAGCAGCGCCTGCACGGACCGCTGGGCTGAAAGGAGGCAATCTGAAGACCACTAGGGAAAGTAAGAGACATGGTGTGGGCCTAGAATGAGAAGGGAAACTATACTGGAGACCAGGAATGAGAGAAGAGCAATGCAGGGGACTAGGAATAAAAGAGGGAGCCATGCTGGGAACTAGGAATGAGAAGTGAAGCCATTTTGGAGCCTAGGAATGAGAGGTGGAGCTATACTGAGAACTAATGATAAGAGGGGAGCCATGCTCCCCTCCGGTCCCGAGCATGACCCCTTCTTATCCCTAGTTCCTAGTATGTCTCCACCTCTCATTTCTAGTCTCCATTATGGCTTCACTTCTCATTCCTAGTCCCCAGCATGGCTCCATCCCTTATTCCTATAACCCCCACATAGATCCACCCCTGGTCCTCAATATGGCTCCCCTCTTATTCCCAGTCTAGCATATTGCTCCACCTCTCATTCCTAGACCCCACCGTGGCTTCACTTCTGATTCCTAGTCCTCAGCCTGGTCCTCACCCTAGCTTTTCCTCTCACTAGTGATCCCACCATAACTCCCCTCTTATTCCTGGTCCTGATCATGTCTCTCCTCCTATCCCTTGTCCCTAGTATGGCTCCATCTCTCAATCCTAGTCCCCAGCATGGCTCCCTCTTTTATTCCTAGATACCCGCATGAATCCACCTCTAATTCCCAGTCCCCAGCATGGCTCTTCACTCATTCCTGGTCCACACCATGGCTCTTCCTTTCACTAGTGGTCTACACAATGCCTTCCCTCTCACTCCTGGTACTCAAGAAAGTGTTTTGTTGGTTGGATAGGAGGGTGGTATGTTTATAGAGGGACAGCTTCCATACAGTTTAATGTGTAAGAAAAACAGTCACATAAAAAAAATGTCCTGGAGCGGGTCTTCTCAAAGGGCTGGTCTTCTGGGGAAGGTTTACTGGTTCACTGGAATTCTGATTGAATTGAGGTAAGGTCTTCTGTTCAGATTCCTCATCTCAAAGAGCATCTCCAGCTCTGGAGGACATGTCATGCATTACAAAAATAGCCCATTGACACTTACTGCCTGGTTTCCCAGCAGATCACAGCTGATTTATTATCACTGGACCTTTCTAACAAGTAGGGATATTCCAAAGAGAAGATCACTTTAAGTGCTTATACAGATGAAAATTTTTCCCGTATTAGTGAAAACGGACAGCACCTGAACTGAACACTGACCCTTTAAAGTCAATGGGTCAATTTACACAGGCTATTTTCAGCATGAACCATTGGTCATACTGCTCACCTGAAAGAGCCCTTAGGAGGTTGATGGAAGTCTTTGAATGGTTGAGGCCTAATGACATTTGTCTGTTTTGCCCTTTCTGAGCCACCTATTTCATTGCTTTTAGGAAGTTTCCACTAGATACCCCAGATCATGATACCACAGATCACATCTGTCCCATGCATTGATTACCCGAGTCTGAAAAGCTATGGAGTAAGGTTCCCTTTTGAGAAGTCTAAGGAGTATAATCCCATAATTTAGTATGCCGCTGACATTTATACTATATCAATGCAGTTTCCATTCTGCTTCCTGACTCGAGTCCTCGGTTATTCTTGTGGCTTTACATTTATTTAAAGAAAGGAAAACTCAATTAATGTGAATATAGTTCTTTTATCTGGTGCATGGTTCTACACCACAGTAAATGAGCTGGGGTACGAGATCAAATTAACAAATGTGTCTTCATGAATGTAAATGAGAATTTAGACACGCTGCTGCGATGAAGAAACATTGCTGTGTTTTCTTTAATCATAGATAAGTCTGAATTCTTATTTCTTCTTCATCTTACCATGTCTATGCCAGGTATCATGGATTATACGTCTCATGTGATATGTTTTAAAGTGAAGCTCCACACTTGATTACATTTAACTATTAAGTAAATGTAAAAACTAGCCATCTTTATAAATATCCATGTAATAAAAAAACTAAATAGATAGATATACAGCGTGTCGCAGGGGTGTGTATGGAGGATGGCTGTAGTAGTATTCACAGTCCTTTTACTCCCTTCGGCTTTAAGGGGTTCTGCTGCCTGGCGTTGATTGGAGTGCCCTTGGTTGAAGGTTACTTTGTGCAGGGGATGATGTGCAGTGGTCCAGGAAATGGTCCAGGTTAACAGCAAACGCTTCTTTACTGAAGATTCAAGCTAAAATACATTAGTCACAGTTCTTGGCATGCATGGACTGGCATTTCCTTCACAAGTGCAATTTCCACAGATCTTAAAGATTACACGGCTGCAGTTGGAGCACCGTTGTCTCTTTGGAGCAATTATTCTTGACTTCACCACCAGCTGACTCTAATAATCCAGAAATGGGGATTGCAATACTGAATGTTATGTGAGGCAATGCAACCACAGTGCGGTCCCTAACTTTATTTTACACAGGTTGCAGTACTCACAATACATTTCTCCACAACTGTTCTCTGTGGGATGTGAATATTTTCCTACGCAGATGACCAATATGCTCCTCAGGTGTGTCCGGGCACCGTAGGACTTTAATCTCCTAGATACATGGCTATGGAGACTCAAAGGTCTTGTTCAGAAAGCATTATTCGATATGATGTCAACTCACACCTCCTCTTGGTTTCTGACATGCTCCTGGGATATATCTTAGCAGATTTTTTTCATGTTTGCTATTTATCTTCCTGGTCTCTGGGTAATTTAATTTAGATCTGGGTTCAGTTAGCTCTGCTCCCATCAATTTCTAGACTTAGACTAACTCAATCTATCTCTTCCTCCCTATGGGGGAGAGGATACAGCCTCACCTAGTGGTTGGTGTTTGCAGCCTGTGAACTCCTACTGTATTTTAGACAGGAAATATATAATTATACATTTAATCGCAGTTTTTTAGCAGCATAAGTACAGAAAATGCATTTGCCACTTAATAAATTAGATGCATTTTACTCCAGTGCACAGAGGATCAAGACTGGCGTATGGGAATGCCAGTTGTGATAAATCTCCCCTGTTATCTACCTCCAAAACTAGGTCTGCGGCAGCGGAGGTCTGTATTATGGTGCCAGCAACAATGGACCATACGGTCTCAATCCATCCCCCAAAGAGTGAAAGCCAGTGTCCCATACTATTGCAAGACTCAGTGCCTCCTATATAGTAGGCAGCTCCCCTAAAACAGGATGTACACCAAAGTAATAGGGTCCACCATATGTGCTACACTGGTATTCAATTTAACTATTATGTCCACCATTCCATTTTTAAAGAGCTTTTCAGTCGATCAGAGTAGCATAAAACACAAATGAAGTCATGTCGACCTCCACCAGTCCCCCATTGCTCTTGTTTTGATGCTTGCTAGGTCCACGCTGGTCTCTGCTTCCTGTTGCCTTCAGTGTAAATCTACAATTTTCATAGTCATGAAAATAAAGAAAACTCTTTGAATGAGAAAGTGTGTCCAAACTTTTGGTCTTTACTGTATATATATATATACACAGTAAATACTAGCTAAAGGACACGGCTTTGCTTGGGTATATTTAATCTATTTTATTTCATGTTTGTGTGTGTCGTTAAAAGATATCAACACTTTCCACTATAACAGTGACATCTACAGCAGCCCGTCCCCTTAACACTGACCCCCCCACAGTACTATATGGGGGCAGTTTGGGGGAAATTACTATATGGGGGCAGTTTGGGGGAAATTACTATATGGGGCAGTTTGGGGGAAATTACTATATGGGGCCGTTTGGGGGAAATTACTATATGGGGCAGTGTGGGGAAATTACTATATGGAGCAGTGTAGGGGAAATTACGGTGTGGTGCAGTTTGGGGGGAAATTACTGTGGGGGCAGTATGGGGGGAAATTACTATGTGGGGGCAGTGTGGGGGGAAATTACTATGTGGGGGCACATTGGGGGAAATTACTGTGTGGGGGAAATTACTATGTGGGGGCAGTGTCGGGGAAATTACTATATGGGGCAGTGTCGGGGGAATTACTATATGGGGCAGTGTGGGAGAAATTACTATGTGGGGGCAGTGTGGGGGGAATTACTATATGGGGCAGTGTGGGGAAATTACTATATGGGGCAGTGTAGGGGAAATTACGGTGTGGTGCAGTTTGGGGGGAAATTACTGTGGGGGCAGTGGGGGGAAATTACTATGTGGGGGCAGTGTGGGGGAAATTACTATGTGGGGGCACATTGGGGGAAATTACTGTGTGGGGGAAATTACTATGTGGGGGCAGTGTCGGGGAAATTACTATATGGGGCAGTGTGGGGGAATTACTATATGGGGCAGTGTGGGAGAAATTACTATGTGGGGGCAGTGTGGGGGAAATTACTATGTGGGGCAGTTTGGGGGAAATTACTATGTGGGGGCAGTGTGGGGGGAAATTACTATGTGGGGGCACATTGGGGGAAATTACTGTGTGGGGGCAGTTTGGGGGAAATTACTGTGTGGGGGCAGTGTGGGGGTAAATTACTATGTGGGGGAAGTGTGGGGGGAAATTACTATGTGGGGGCAGTGTGGGGGAAATTTACTATATGGGGCAGTGTGGGGGAAATTTACTATATGGGGCAGTATGGGGGAAATTACTATGGGGTGATTACTATGTGGGGGCAGTGTGGGGGAAATTACTATATGGGGGTGTTGCTATTGGGGAGGCACTGTAGGGGCAATTCTATTATTTCTGGAGACACTGTACAGGGATTATTGCCTGGAGCACAATATAGAATGTTATTATTATTACTGGGGGTCTCTAGGTGACATTATAGCTGCTGTGGACACTATAAGACATTTGGGGTAATTTATCAAACTGGTGTAAAGTAGAACTGGCTTAGTTGCCCATAGCAGCCAATCAGATTCCACCTTTCATATTTGACAAATCCTTTGAAAATCCAGTTCTACTTAACACCAGTTTGATAAATGACCCTAATTATGTCTACTAGGGTCACAATTTTTTCAGCAGTATAGTACCTGGGGCATTGGGGGGCACAAAGGGCACAGGTATTGGGGGTGGCAGCAGGATGACACTGTGGGGACACCAGGATGGGGAGGTTGATGGAAAAATTTAGAAATCTAACGTGTCTGTGTTACAAACTCTGTAGAGACGAGATGCGGCTGAAAGAATTTGTCATGGCGGTCTAACGGAGGTGAAGAGGAAAGAGAAGGTCTACATGACAGGAGATGTCCCTGGATGTAACAGGTATGTGGTGCTGTATTCTCCTCCATGTCTTTTTTATTATAATTATATGTATTTTAAGTTTGGCGACCAAATTTTTCAGTTTAGGACCCAATTTGGGGTATTTTGGGGTATTTTTTTTTGTCTGAAGATGTCATATGGCCTAGGAAGAGACTGTGGCGCTCACGAAGCACCGCAGCCTCTTTATACAAAAAAACCTAAACTAGAATGGAGGGAAGGGGGCCCAAGTTGGGTAGACAGCCCCGGGCCTATCATGCACTTAATCCTCCCCTGCTTACAAGTGCCCAGGAGACGCAACTTCACTGTAAAGTGCTGTCCTCTATCTGCATTGAGCTGAATCGCAGACCCTCGACTTTGCTCTGACTGACAGCTGTAGTGTTAGCCTGGTTGGATGCTACAACTGTCACTCAGCTCTGAGGGGAGGGGCTATACAGCAGCACAATGCAAAGAGTGCTTTACAATGAAGCTCCACCTCCAGTGCGCTTGCAGGAGCAGAGCTTGCAGAATAAAAATTTGCATTCACACTACTCCTGATAATAAAAACTCCACAAAATGTGGATTTGTATTGCTCTGCCAAGACCCTACCCTACTGTCAGCAGTTTAGCATGGTCAAAGCTGCTGACAGATTCTCTTTTAGGGTATATGCACACATTCAGGATTTATGTGTGGAGAATCCGTACTGAAAACCGCAGGTGCTCACAGGGAAATCCATGCGGACATTTTGCATCAATTGGTGCGGATTTACATGCGGAATTTGTGCGGATTTTACTAAGTGAAAGGATAAAGTCCGGTCAGGAAAAAATAAATAAATTGACATGCTGCGGATTTTAAAATCAGTGCTGACAAAATCCACATCACGTACATGAGAATTTTAAATTCTCATAGAATACAATATGTATGACCTACGGTGCAGATTTTCCATGCGCAAATCCGCACGGAAAATCGATGCTTAATCCTGATCGTGTGCTTTTATCCTAAACAGTTCAAAACAAACGTCAGAAAATAAATTAACACAAATTGCCACAACAATAATGCTCACTTACCTAAAAATATCAAAAAATACAAAACAAAAATATTTAATTAATATTTTTTAAATTAATATATCCACTGTATTTTTTTTTTTAAATGTCTGTTTCTTACAGATTTATATGATCCTGCGCATTTTGTATTTTTCCCTCTTCGGCAGTAACAATAGAGCATAGCAGGAGCGGCAGCCCACAAACCGCTTAGAATCGACTCTAAATGAAATTCTGTTTAGATTACATATTTTTACTGGAAGTGAATCCATGAAATATGATAAGGTCATGATAATAATGTCAATTCACTGTCTGGTAGGAAGGGAATGGGATTACACAGAGTGAGTTCCTGCCGAGGCCTATCACGTACAATAGTCCTCCGACTAAATGAAATGGTATTTGCCTGTTTAGGTGAAGAATGATGAAACTTTAAATGGATTGTTGACCTCTGTTGAATGACATGCGACCTGTAAGGTATCTGAGCAGTACATCAATACTAGTTGTGGAAAATTGCTGTCCGCTGGCTGAAAATAAACAATATGATATAAAATATGATTTCAAAATGACTCGGTAAAACACTGAGAATGTTATTTCTACTGCCTACCCCGCGCTCATCTCGTGTTAGTAAATTGAACTGTACTGAAAAGTGAAATAGCATTAGAGCAGGTATTTGTTCTTCAAACGAATCTCCACTCCGAAAGTTTGTCCTAAATTGTATTTGTTCTCTGTGATATCACTAGAGCTGCTAGGTTAGATATTGGTTTGGCTTACAAAATTGTTACTCCAGGCAAATTTACATAATTAGTAAGTAGATAGGCGCTACTAGGGTTATGTGTAATGCTAGAGTCAGGGGCGTAGCTATAGGGAGTGCAAAGGTAGCAGTCGCTACTGGGCCCAGGAACCTGATGGGGCCCAAAGACCCTTGGTTCATATAAGAAGACACATTTTGCACTAGGGCCCAGAATCTTCAAGTTACACCTCTGGCTGCAGGGAAGGGGTCTGGTCAAGAATTTGGCATGGGCTACCCCAACATATCAGACTCGCTACCTCAACATATCAGACTCTCACCTACAGTGGAATCCTTCAAAAGAAACCTGAAAACCCACCTCTTCAGACAAGACTACAACCAGTGACCCTGCTGCCTCTATACCGCCATGACCAGCTTCACCCGCACCTACTGTGTCCTTCTCCCATACCATGTAGATTGTAACCCCTCACGGGCAGGGCACTCTTTCCTTCTGTACCAGTCTGTAACTCGTCTTGTTTATGATTAGTGCAATTGTCTGTATTATTTATGTGCACCCCTTATCATATGTACAGCGCCAGGGGATGAATGGTGCTTTAATAATAAATAATAATAATAAAAATGGGGAAGCGGTGCCATTTAAATTTTTACCTCAGGCAGATGGAAGGCTACGTGCTCACTTGCCACAAAGCACTGAGGGAAAGGGGCCCAAGGTGAACTCTTACACAAGGGCCCATGAACCTTTAGCTACTCCCCTGGCCCAAGGTCATTAATTCTTTCACACCCCATTCTCCAACATCACTTCCTGCTCTGCGGGTATTGGCTACAACTGCACCACACAGACTTCCAGCTCTACTCGCTTCCTGCATTAATTATATTAAGCTCTTCATGACATCTGTTGTATCTGGTCTACATGTATGGCCTAACTCAACCGCAGCTGGCCATTCCCCAAATGGCTGATGACCACACCATGTGGTCATAACTTAGTTGATGTGGCCATTTCTGCTGCTGTTCCTGTCTCTGTTTCTGCTCAAGCGCAAAGCAGCAGCTGAGCAGGATCAGTTCATGTGCAAGTGCAGGAGATTCTACTGCTGGTACATTGCATACAATGCATTTAGAAAGTCTTCAGACCCTTTCACTTTTTTCACATTTGTTATGTTGCAGCCTTGTGCTAATATTTAAAAAATAAAGTTTTCCTCCATCAATCTGCCTATAATGACAAAGTAAAAACTGAATTTTAGAAATGTTTGCAAATTTATTCAAAAAAAATACTAAAAATTTGGAAGATATATTCAGATCCTTTGCTATGGAGACCTCCCATCACCTCCCTTGATCATCTTTGATTGGAGTCAACTGTGGTAAATTCAGTTGACTGGGCATGATTTGTAAAGACAAAACCCTGTCTATATAAAGTCTCTCAGCTGACAATGTATATCAGAGTAAAAACCAAGCCATAAAAAGGATAGAACTGTCTGTAGAGCTCAGAGACAGGCTTGTGTGGAGACACACATCTGGAGAAGGTGACAAAAAGTATTCTGCTGCACTGAAAGTTCCCAAGAGCACAGTGGTCTCCATAAATATTTGATTTAAGATGTTTGAAACAAACAGGACTCTTCCTACAGCTGACCACCACATCAAACTCATTTGGGCAGATGGGTCTTGGTAAGAGAGGTGACCAAGAACCCAATGGTCACTGGCTGAGCTTCAAAGATCCTGTGTGCAAAGGAGAGAAACTTCCAGAAGGTCAACTATCACTGAAGTACTCCACAAATGTGGGCTTTATGGCAGACTGGAATGAAGAAAAAACGCACCATGTCAGTAAAAGACACATGAAAGTTTTCAAGAAAAGCACCTAATGGAGTCTCATGCCTCATAATCATGCCACTCGTGTAATAAAAAGCAGCACCAGATGGGTTTACTTTAGCTTTTTCAGTATTATATTAGAAAGGATGCCTGCTTTGCCAATTATGTTAGAAGGACACCCTAACAATAAACTGATCACATAGTACAGCACTGCTTGGACTTTAAATGATCGGATGTTATCTGTAAAGGAAACTTACAGCAAATGTTCTATTTTCCTGCAGTGCCCCCAGAGGGAAAATTAAGCATTACATCATTCCTACTGAAATCAATCAGCTGTCCATGTAATTCATGGTCATATTGGGTCCAAGGCTTTCCCCTCTCCGCCTAACAGATGGTCCTGATTTTGAAACTATCTCCAGAATTTCCTAATAAGGTGTTTTTTAAACTAGACAACCCCTTTAATATAATGATGACATATTATAAAAAATCCAAAAATATCCCTTTTAAGAACACTACAGATATATATTGAGACATTATGGAGCCTTCAGCCAGAATATCTGTTGAAGCTTTCAATGTCCACATCTCTGAAGACAACCAGTGTATGAACATTACTGGGTTAAAATAAAATGCATATATATCCCAAGGACGATATATATAAGAAGAAAAATTGCATTATCAAAAATTTCCAATGATTTGAATAAAAATAGTTTCCCCGTGGTCAGGTATATTGAAATGCATAAAAGATGTCCTTAAGAAGACCTACAGTGCAGGTAATGTAGCCGACTCTACAGTAGAAGTTGTAGAAGGAGAGCAGAAAGATAACTGATGGGCTGTATTTTAAGGCATATTAACCCAATTATGAGTATATTTTTACCAACAGGGCTTCGACATCTATCACACGGCATTTATTAGACCTCTGAGCTAGGTTATGTCAAATGGAAAGCCGAGAAACTAAGGCATTTCATTAAACTGCTGCTCGAGCCCGGCATTCAATCCAGATACTCTTAAACCGCACGATTTTATCAAAATCTTCGGAAATTGAAGCAATCAGTAAAAAGTGTCGGGGAATTAAAATGTTCTGTCTCGGTGAAAGAGATACGTTCCTTGTAACATATATCAGTGGGGTTTTTTTCTTGATTTTTTTTACCGGTCAGAGGAAAGACATCAAACACAAGGCATTCGCTGTACATTCTAGAAAAATCCAAGATGGGACAATTTTTCATACTTAAAAATAGCAGATGTGTTCCTTTTTTGTATTGCTGCATAACAAAGGATGCTATAATATAGTGATTGATAAAAGGATCTGAGAAAATATGCAAACATCCCGGAGTATGGATAGTATGACAAGAGAAGGAACATTTATTTGGGTAAGGTATTTATCGATGCTAGCACTGGCATAGCGATTAATTCCCGCATCCCTTAATATATATGTATTGTGTTGAACTTTATTGCCTGCTTGAATATTCCTTGAGTCTAAAATAAAGTCACAGCCAATATTTTAATACATAAGACTGAGTGGGGCTGCTTTATAAACTGGAAAATATGGTCATTCTGCTAAAAAAAAAAAAAGAACGTAAAGGAAAACTATCACCAGAAAGTCAAAAGTTGTTGAATATCTTTTTTAAAAGAATAATCGCATTATGTGAATTTTTATATGACACCATTTTAGATTAAACAACATTCTGATATATTCAATTTTTCGTACCATTGAGGATTGACTTTAGGATAACACTTCCTGTCACTTTTAAGCTTGTACACTGTGGGCAGGGTCTCTTTATGGTCAAAGGTAGTGATGAGCGGCAGTAGTCATATTCGAATTCGCGATATTTAGCAAATATTTTGTAGAATAAGCAGCGAATATTCTCAAATTCGAATATTCGTTATATTCTACGATTTTTTTTACTATATACGTTTTTTAGAATATTCATCATTTTTACCATTTAAAGTCATGATTCCTCCCTGTTTCTTGCTTGTGGGCCAATGAGTCAGGGAGGAATCATGTTTTTACTCAGCAATTAAAATATTTGCGATAAAAATTCGCATTACAAAAATTTGCAATAAAAAAATCTTGAATATTCGAAATAACTAATATATATCACTATATTCTAAATATTCGAGAATTTTCAAATTACCTATATTCGCAATAAAAATTCGGATTTCGAATATTCGTGATCGACACTAGTCAAAGATGCTATTAACAGTGGCGTGCACAGATCTCAATGGACCCCATAGCAAAACCTAATATGGGAAGCCTTGCCCCACAAAGTTGTGCAGTAGGCAAAGACACCCAGGCAAAGCAGAATGCAAAGCGCAATGTCACAGATTTCTGAGGAATGTACAATTTTTTAAGCAGGCAAAATTTTAATAAAAAAAATTGTAATAACAAAAAGTTGCCCTTTTCCTCATCTGCCCTTTTCCTTTATCTGACTTCTGTGTCGGAAAAAGGGGAACAGGTGCTTTAGAAATACAGCGCTCATTCTGATTCTCCATGTATTTATACCAGACAACTGGTATAAGTAGATTGATTAATCTCCTGCTTTTCTTCACATAGTATATTACAAAGCTGTTTGTCTGCAGTCACCACTAGGGGGAGCTCAGTACATAGAAATGTATTCAGTTACCATTGTCTGTAATGGAAATTGTAATAATCTCTTTGCAATGAGCTACCTCTCGTGACGGCTGCAATTTTTTTATTAGCTGGAACAGAAGAAGTAGTTCAGCACCACCCCATATCATGGTTTGCCTCTATATGCCACTGCATATTAAAAAGCTTGTGGCAGATAACACAGCATCAGAACAGAGCGAGCACCTGGTATCCAGGGCATTGTAAGCCAAGTACCGCAGTGGGCTCCCCAGTACACAGTGAAGTCATGAATAAGGAAAGAAACCCCAACACCAGCTTTTGCCAAAACAGAATTGTACTTAAAGGGATTCTGTCACCTCCCCTAAGCCAAAAAACGATTTTAAAGCAGCCATGAAGCACAGCTTACCTGGATTAGGCTGTGCTCTTTTATCTTGAAATCCGTCCAGCAGTTACTGCAAAAAACGACTTTGATTGATAAGGAAATGTGTCCTAAAGGTGCCCAGAGGGGCGTTTTTTTCTTCTTAGAGAGCCCAGGACCGCCCCTCTTTCAGTGCCCAGCCCGCCTTCCTTGTACTGTCTAACCGCCGCCCCCAGCCTGCCACAGCCTCTCCTCCCTCTCCTCCCCCTCCCTCACGCCGAACGAACTCTCGCACAGGCGCAGTACCCACTGAGGGCTGCGCCTGTGCGATCAGCAGGAGACTGAGGGCAGCAGCTTCATCTTCGTCACTGGGCATGCACCGAGCCCAGTGACGTCCGATGCTCGCTCTTCCCTCAGTCAGCAGGGAAGAGCGAGCATCGGACGTCACTGGGCTCGGCGCATGCCCAGTGACGAGGATGAAGCTCCTGCCCTCAGTCTCCTGCTGATCGCACAGGCGCAGCCCTCAGTGGGTACTGCGCCTGTGCGAGAGTTCGTTCGGCGTGAGGGAGGGGGAGGAGAGGGAGGAGAGGCTGTGGCAGGCTGGGGGCGGCGGTTAGACAGTACAAGGAAGGCGGGCTGGGCACTGAAAGAGGGGCGGTCCTGGGCTCTCTAAGAAGAAAAAAACGCCCCTCTGGGCACCTTTAGGACACATTTCCTTATCAATCAAAGTCGTTTTTTGCAGTAACTGCTGGACGGATTTCAAGATAAAAGAGCACAGCCTAATCCAGGTAAGCTGTGCTTCATGGCTGCTTTAAAATCGTTTTTTGGCTTAGGGGAGGTGACAGAATCCCTTTAAATGTGGCAATAAACACAACAACAAGTGCTGGGAACATGCAATAAATTTACATACACCCAGCCCGAAGGCTGAGACCCTTGTGCTGTACAGCATGCTGCCCTTCGATGGATGCAGGAGGAAAGAGCAGTAATTTACCTACTGGCGGGCATAACTAAACTGCCACACCTTACCTGTTATTACCTTAAAAGAACAATAACCACTGTATGGGTGTGTGGTACAGGCTAGCCTGCAGGGCAACACAACAGCTTACAATCTTACACAGATCTACAGTATTCCCCGTCCCATAACTGATCCTGTAGCACGTGCCTGAGTATTCCTTCTGAGCAAAACGCCAGCCTGGCTTGAGTTTGTGGAAATTTTATCAGCTCTCCAATGTGAAATGTCACTTTAAGTTATAGAGTCCTTGCAATGAACAGTAGTAACACTTGTGTCCTGACACAAACAGAGACCCTAACTAACTAACTATAGGCCTGGTCTCAGTCCCTAGGCGCCAACATTGTAATGGGGTGCGTGCACGATCTTACCGACCCAGGTCTGCTCTGCATCCGCTGGTAACTGTGAACAGAACAAATGCCTGTCCAACAAGCATGCGGTCCCGTAGTGTATGTAGCTTTGCTCCTCAGCTCTCATCAGCGTTCCTGGAAGCAATCCTCGTTCCTCTGGACAGGATCAGGGTCTTGAACACAATCAGCTTCACTTAGCTGCAGCTCTGGTCGCTCTCACACCTGGATGCCGTCGGATTCTCTGCTCACACAGTTCCTCAGTGTCTCTCACACCTCACTATAAGATGGCTGTTGCCTTCCTCTCCAGACTTGTAACTCCACCCCCTGAGAGTTCCTAACATCACATGAAATGCAGTCTGTTGGTGTGCTTAGGAAACAGCGGCATCTTGTGGCCAAACATCAGAATTTCAGTCCAGATTATTTAACTTCATTTAAACAAACACAATGTTCAGACAATGAGAGTGTCACAACCAGACAGCTGAGAAGCTCTGACAGAGGCCTTTCAGAACCTCCTCCTTGAGTTCTCTTTGTTGTGCTGTTCAGTTCCTCATCTCGTTAGCCTCTCTCAGCTGTCATGGAGTTGGACTGATTGCATCCCTTTAAATTCCGCACCATAATGCATTACTGGGCGGCTTATACTTCTTCCTGGAGTGTGTGTGCATGCTGATCTTGTTTTCCTGTCTGCTACTAAGTTAAGTGCTGAACATTTATCTGTTATTTTCTGTTTACTGGATCCCAGGTGACCCTGACTCCCTCCGTGTCTGGTGTAGGGAGCCGGTGGTCGTGTCCCCTCACTATTGTAGGGTGTTCAGGGGTTATATAGTCGAGGTACGTGGATATGCAAACTTCCACCTTTCGGATCTTTGCATAGGCTGAGCAGCCAGGGAAAGTCTCAGGTCTTGTGCAGGGGTCCCCCTTTTGGTTCCTTAGCTTTGGATCCACTCAGTCATATATGCATGTTGCTTTGTCTTGTTTCCTGTACACCGTCCGTGACATTATAAGCCTCCAGAACCGTCTCAAGCATGGATCCGGTTTCACTTTTGGCTGAACGCTTCCAGGGTCTTTCATTGGAGGTAGCTGATCTCCGTAAGACTTTTTCTCAGCTTCAAGTGACCGGTTCAGCTTGCGTTCATGGAGTTTGTTCTGAGCCTAAGATCTCGCTCCCGGATACGTTCTCCGGGGGTAGTGAGAATTTTGTGCGTTTTAGAGAGGCTTGCAAACTCCATTTTCGCCTTCTTCCCCATTCCTCTGGTGATGAGGAACGGAGGGTGGGGATCATTATATCGCTGCTCAGGGGTAACGCTCAGTCCTGGGCCTTTTCGCTGCCGGAGGGGGCACGGGCTCTCCGTTCAGTGGATGAATTCTTTTTAGCCCTGGGTCAGATATATGATGGTCCGGATCGTATTGCTCTGGCTGAGTCTAGACTACGTCTATTATGCCAGGGTAAACAATCCGCAGAAATTTACTGCTCAGAATTTCGGAGATGGGCAGTTGATACTGGTTGGAATGATGCTGCACTCCGAAGTCAATTTTGCCATGGTCTTTCAGAGGGATTGAAAGATGCATTTGCCTTTCATGAGAGGCCTATTTCTTTGGACTCTGCTATGTCTCAGGCCGTTCGTATTGACAGGCGTCTTAGAGAGAGAGGAGAGATGTCCCCTTCCTGTCATACTCAGTCCCAGGACAGTGCAGCAGGGGTCTCAGTCGCTGTCAGCCCCTTCTGAGCAGGAGCCCATGCAGCTGGGGTTGATTGCTTCTGACAATAGAAGATTCAGCTCGCATGGGAGGGTTTGTTTTTGTTGTGGAGGTATAAATCATTTGGCAAATATTTGTCCCTCTAGGAGATTCAGGCAGTTTTCTGGGAGTAATAAAGAAACAAACAGGAAAAAATCTTTTAAAAATGTTCCGTCTGTTACTATTGGCAGGGTTGAGGCGGAAATTGAAAGTTTTCCGTTTGCTTGTAGTTCCCGTTTTGTCCTGCCAGCTAGGGTGGCGCTAGAGAGCAAGAACATTTTTTGTGAGATTTTTGTGGATAGTGGAGCAGCGGTCAATCTCATTGATAATCAATTTGCGATAACTCATGGTTTCCAGGTGCGCACTTTGGGAAAGGATATTCCTGTTTTTGCTATTGATTCCGCTCCACTTTCTCAGAAATCATTAAAGGGCATAGTTCACAATATCCGTTTAATTGTGAGTGATGCTCATGTTGAGGATGTGTCATGTTTCGTCCTTAGCGGATTGCCTACTCCTCTAGTGTTGGGGCTACCCTGGCTCACTAAACATAACCCCACCATTGATTGGCAAGCGAGGCAAATAAATGGTTGGAGTGACTTTTGCAGAGAGAATTGCCTCACGACATCTGTTTCTGAGGTTGCTACTAAGACTGTACCATCTTTTCTCTCTGAATTTTCGAATGTCTTCTCTGAGAGTGGAGTTCAGGATTTGCCCCCGCACAGGGAGTACGATTGCCCTATTAATCTCATCCCAGGCGCCAAACTACCTAAATCTCGTTTATACAATCTTTCCCAACCTGAGAGGATCGCTATGCGTGCTTATATCTCTGAGAGTCTGAGAAAAGGACACATACGACCCTCGAAGTCACCTGTTGCCGCTGTTTTTTTTCTTTGTTAAGAAAAAAGATGGTTCTTTAAGACCTTGTCTGGATTTCAGGGAGCTGAACAGTATCACTATTCGTGACCCTTATCCGCTTCCTCTGATCCCGGACCTGTTTAACCAGGTTGTTGGGGCTAAAGTCTTTTCCAAATTAGATCTAAGAAGGGCATACAACCTGGTCAGGGTCAGAGAAGGAGACGAATGGAAGACGGCCTTCAATACCCCTGAGGGCCATTTTGAGAATTTGGTTATGCCTTTTGGTTTGATGAATGCCCCAGCCGTTTTTCAGCATTTCGTGAACAGCATTTTTTATCATTTGATGGGAAAATTTGTATTAGTGTATTTGGATGACATTTTGATTTTTTCTTCTGATTTCAAAACTCATAAGGAACATTTACGTCAAGTCTTGCTCATCCTGCGGGAGAATAAATTATATGCGAAACTGGAAAAATGTGTGTTTGCGGTTCCAGAAATTCAATTTCTGGGGTTCCTTCTCTCCGCTTTTGGTTTTCGCATGGACCCCGAGAAGGTCCGCGCTGTGCTTGAGTGGGAGCTTCCTGAGAATCAGAAGGCGCTGATGCGTTTTTTGGGCTTTGCCAATTATTACAGGAAGTCTATTTTGAATTATTCCTCTATTGTTAAACCACTCACTGATATGACCAGAAAGGGGGTAGATTTTTCTTCTTGGTCAGTAGAGGCGCGTAAGGCTTTTTCTAATATCAAGGAGAGTTTTGCTTCCGCTCCCATCTTGGTGCAACCTGATATTTCTTTACCCTTCATAGTTGAGGTTGATGCTTCTGAGGTGGGTGTGGGGGCGGTCTTGTCTCAGGGTTCCTCTCCTGCCAAATGGCGACCGTGTGCCTTTTTCTCGAAAAAACTCTCCTCCGCAGAGAGAAATTACGATGTGGGAGATAGGGAAATGTTGGCCAACAAGTTGGCTTTTGAGGAATGGTGCCATTGGCTAGAGGGAGCCAGACACCCTATTACCGTATTTACTGACCATAAAAATCTGGCCTACTTGGAGTCAGCCAAGCGTCTGAACCCGAGACAGGCCAGATGGTCGTTGTTCTTTTCTAGGTTTAATTTTGTGGTCACGTTCCGCCCTGGAGTTAAGAATGTGAAGGCAGATGCCCTGTCACGTTGTTTTCTGGGAGGCGGGAATTTTGAAGACCCGGGTCCCATTTTGGCTGAAGGTGTGGTGGTCTCTGCTCTCTTTTCTGAATTGGAGGCAGAGGTGCAGGCAGCCCAGTCAGAGGCTCCTGATCTTTGTCCTCCTGGGAGGTTGTTTGTGCCTCTCGCTTTAAGACACAAGATTTTTAAGGAACACCACGATACGGTCCTTGCTGGGCACCCGGGGGCAAGAGCCACACTGGATCTCATCGCTCGGAGATTCTGGTGGCCTGCGCTTCGTAAGTCGGTTGAGGGTTTTGTGGCAGCCTGCGAGACTTGCGCTCGTGCCAAAGTCCCCCATTCACGGCCATCAGGTCCTCTCCTTCCCTTACCCATTCCTTCCCGTCCTTGGACACATCTGTCCATGGACTTCATAACGGACCTGCCTCGTTCCTCGGGGAAGACTGTGATTCTGGTGTTGGTGGACCGTTTTAGCAAAATGGTGCATTTCATCCCTTTTCCTGGTTTGCCCAATGGTAAGACGCTGGCGCAGGCATTTATTGATCACATTGTCAAATTGCACCGTATTCCTTCAGACATAGTCTCTGATAGGGGCACACAGTTTGTTTCCAGATTCTGGAAGGCTTTCTGTTCTCGCTTGGGGGTTCGGTTGTCATTCTCTTCTGCTTTCCACCCGCAGTCAAATGGCCAGACAGAGCGCGTCAATCAGAATCTGGAGACATATCTGCGCTGTTTTGTGGCGGAGAATCAAGAGGATTGGTGTTCTTTTTTGTCCCTTGCTGAGTTTGCTTTAAATAACCGTCGTCAGGAGTCCTCTGATAAGTCACCATTTTTTGGTGCATATGGGTTTCATCTGCAGTTTGGGACTTTCTCGGGAGAGGGGTCTTCTGGTTTACCTGATGAGGACAGATTCTCCTCGTCTTTGTCATCTATTTGGCAAAAGATTCAGGATAATCTAAAGAGCATGAGTGAGAGATATAAGCGTGTGGCAGATATGAGACGTGTGCTTGGTCCGGACCTGAATGTTGGTGATCTGGTGTGGTTGTCTACCAAGAATATCAAATTGAAGGTTCCCTCCTGGAAGTTGGGTCCTAGGTTTATTGGGCCTTACAAAATCCTGTCTGTCATCAATCCTGTTGCCTACCGTCTTGATCTTCCTCAGACTTGGAAGATCCATAATGTTTTTCATAAGTCCTTATTGAAACCTTATGTTCAACCCATTGTACCCTCGCCTTTGCCTCCTCCTCCGATTATGGTTGATGGGAATGTTGAATTTCAGGTCTCTAGGATTGTGGATTCTCGTTTTGTCCGCGGTTCTCTTCAGTACCTTGTTCATTGGGAGGGTTATGGTCCTGAGGAGAGGATGTGGGTCCCAGTGACGGACATTAAGGCCTCTCGTCTCATCAGGGCTTTCCATAGGTCCCATCCTGAGAAGGTGGGCTCTGAGTGTCCGGAGTCCACTCGTAGAGGGAGGGGTACTGTCACAACCAGACAGCTGAGAAGCTCTGACAAAGGCCTTTTTTTAGAACCTCCTCCTTGAGTTCTCTTTGTTGTGCTGTTCAGTTCCTCATCTCGTTAGCCTCTCTCAGCTGTCATGGAGTTGGACTGATTGCATCCCTTTAAATTCCGCCCCATAATGCATTACTGGGCGTCTTATACTTCTTCCTGAAGTGTGTGTGCATGCTGATCTTGTTTTCCTGTCTGCTTCTAAGTTAAGTGCTGAACATTTATCTGTTATTTTCTGTTTACTGGATCCCAGGTGACCCTAACTCCCTCCGTGTCTGGTGTAGGGAGCCGGTGGTCGTGTCCCCTCACTATTGTAGGGTGTTCAGGGGTTATATAGTCGAGGTACGTGGATATGCAAACTTCCACCTTTCGGATCTTTGCATAGGCTGAGCAGCCAGGGAAAGTCTCAGGTCTTGTGCAGGGGTACCCCTTTTGGTTCCTTAGCTTTGGATCCACTCAGTCATATATGCATGTTGCTTTGTCTTGTTTCCTGTACACCGTCCGTGACAGAGAGGTGTTTCCCCATCTGACAGCATAATTCCCATGAATTTGGCTGGTGCGCCATAAACCTACAAGAGCAGCCCTGCCAAGTATATCTGTGCCCTAATATGCAGTTGAAATACTATGGTGGAGCAGGGAGCCATCAGCACTGTGCTCCAACGTTCTCTCTACACCCAGTGGCTGGGTGGAGGAAGGTGAGATGATGTTGCTTTATTACACTGACCTGTGCTGGAATTCAATCTAGGTGACACTTAAGTGACATCATGACTGTGTTTGATCATCAATATTGTAGAGAGGGGCACCAATACTAAGAGGGAACATAAATACTAGGCAGGGACACTAAGGGGACACCACTACTCTGTGTAGGACACTAAAGTGACATAGTTACTATGTTGAGGCACTGATATTGCATGGAAGGGAACTTAGGTGGGACCAATACAGTCAGGGGTCACCAATACTGTAGAGTGGCACTAAGGGGACACCAGTAGTCTGTGGGTGACAAGAAAGTGATATCGTTACTGTGTGGGGAATTGATACTGTGGAACAGCACTAAAGTGGCACCAAAAATGTAAGGGGCACCAACATTGTGGTGCACTTAGATGGTACCAATACATTGGGGGGGCAATAAGAGGGTCTATGAGAGGCACTAAGGGGGCACTGTTACTGTGTGGGGAGCAGTAGTACAGTGTCGGGGGCATACAGTGTTGAACACTAAGGGGGCACTATTACTGTGGGGCACAAAGGAGACACTATTACTGTGTAGGCAAAAGGGGGACATTATTACAGTGTGGAGGCATCATTACCGTGTAGGGGCACTTTTACTGTGTGAAGGTGCTATTACTTTGCGTGTGCACTTAGGGGTTCACTAAGAGAGGCACTATCAACATCCGGGGTACAGTCTGTTTGCTACTGTTGATTTTGGGGACACTACCCGTGTGATTCTATTTTTGCAGCAGGTGGGCAATAATAAAGGGGGAGTGGAATGAGGAATGTTTTTTTATAGGTTAACAATGTGCTGAAAAACCAAAGATCCACAGATATCTGGACAGAAAACTCTGCAGAGACAAGTCATGGTTGTCATGGTGGTCTGGGTTGGATGGAGAAGAAAAGGGTCAAATCTAACTCCATGGAATATATCTATACTTACAGCATTATTATTAAGTTGTTTTATCACTATAAAGTCTCTCATACATATTTTTTACGGAGTGGAGGATATGCCTTTGGGCTTTTGTAACTGATCTTTTAAGATCTCAACAATGTCTCTGCCATTGACAATATAAGATTGAGACAGCTCAACCTTCTTCCTCCTCAGTGGCATCTGCACTTATCGCAGAGCATGCCCACAACAACCTTCCATAACAATCAATGAATTGTTTCTTACTGAATCTTCTAATTCCAAGTGTCACTCAGGCAACATGACCGCCACCATAATCATGTAAAGAAAATAAATAGAAATAGAAAACTAAAAGACATCAGAAATAAAAAGAGATAAGTTTCAGTAAAAAACAAAGTAATAAAATAAAGAAGTAATACACTCTTTTTAAAAGACAATAATTGATAACCACCATGTTTCCTGGGAAATACTTGACCAATTAGTCCCTACACCAGAACATGCTCCACCTTTACTCCTAATATGAGTCCTGATATTACATTGCATGGGGTATATCACACAAAAGGATTCTGTTAGAAACCTAAGTATATCCATACATTGGAAATTATTGTATGATACCTTATTGTTCATCTGTACTTATGTGGCAGGGTTTTTATGTGGCCCTACTCCTGGGGCCTGCTGGTGAAACTGCAGCGTAAATGGGACACTTTAAACATCTGCCTATGTATTTGCATCGTATGGTATTTCCTATTATCAGGCTGGCAATGTCATTACACCCAGTCGCCCCTAGGTGGTGCTGTCACCACATAACATGTATAGCTTGGGTATGTCTAGCTGAGAGAAGAACAGGAAGTTAGTAGTTAGTGAGAGGAGGAAAAGCAAGTGTATAAAGGAGAGAAACAGGCATCGTCCACCATGTAGTCTGCCATTTCTACCCCTTGGTCATGGCCAGGCTAAGGAAGTACATCTAACTTTTATCTATAGCAGCCAAGCACCAGACAGTAAGTCTATGTCTAAATATGAAGCAAGCCTAGTGAGGGTTACAGCTGAATCTAGCTTATGGACCTCATCAGCACCAGTGCCTAAGAGTAACTTTCTAAGTGCCAGGACACGTATGGATAATTAGTGCTCAGAATTGTCCTTATCCACTACACAAGTCTTCCGGGACATAGTGGAAAAACCTAAACCTTTTTAGTGGAGCATCCTGCAAATAATGAAGCAGAAGGCCCTTATTGGATAGCTGTTGAAAACAGCATATTTGAAAACAGCATATTTAGTACCAGTGTGCTATAGTTTGGACTTAGAATAATAAATTCAGAAGTCTTGCCTGTAAAGAGTCAATCCTAAAGAGAACTCCTCAACTGACTATTGCCTAAACCTAATAAAAGGAATACAATTGAACTTATTTTTGAGTCATCACTTATATAATACAAATGAACTGTGTCTGTACTGACTACCTGAAGACAATTGATTTAGTAAATGTTCAAATGTTTGATAACAACTGACTCCTCATCATTTCCACTACTAAACTCAACATTTGCACCTTACGTTGCTAGTGTCACGAACCAGGGGCCCAGCCACCAAAGCACCTTGAACACCAATTAACATCAAGGGTACCTCAACCAACATGTGGCTGGTGTTCCCTGCAACAGAGAGTGCCCCAGAAGATTTCGTGCTGCCTTCCCATCCACTGTATGCCAGACCACGGAGGCATCTGCTAACCGTGAGTAGATGAACTATTACACCCATCGGTCCACCGTGAGTCTCACATGTTTCCCCTGTGATTTGGTAGCGTTATAAAACTACTCCAGAAAATCCAAGTTCACACATCTTTATGTACCAGAAAAATATCTGCAGTTCTGCTGTGTAGTGGCAGTTTTGGAAACTGGTACCGTCGGATCCTGATCCTTGTGAAGTACTATTAGCTCTTTTAGATATATGGAGACTTGCAAGCTAATTGACCACAAACTTCAGGAGCCAATAAGAGGTGGGTCTGGCATGGTCTGGTGGTCTTATTTATTGTAGGTCTGTATTAGATAAATATATGGATGGAGCCAGGGGAGCACCCAGGAATCTTGTCTAGGGGGGGTCCTGGTGAAAAAAATGATACGGCAAAAAAACAAGACCACGCCCATTATTATAAGCCACTCCCACGTTTACTAGGCCACTCCCACCATACAGCTGAAATTAGAAACTGTTCTTACAGCAGGATTAACAGAACAACATGTTACGTATTTTATGGCTAGACACTGTCAGGAAATTATTACAATCTTGCTGCCTGTATAGAGCAGCATTATAATAATCCTGCTCTCTACAGGCAACAAGATTGTGGGGGAGAGAAACTTATGCATATCAAGGACTAGTGAGTACATGGATGGTAAGGATAATTTTATTTTTGAATCAGATATTTCTGTATTATTGTTTTTCGTCTTTTTAACATCATTATGTCATGTTTGTAGACAAAATAAAAATAAAAATTATTCACTGTCAAAGTGTAGTACACAATAGACATAGTCAAGTGATACATCCAAGTATACAATCTTATTATGAAAACACTTTTAGAATGGACAATAAAACCTCCCATTAACAAGTAACCTCCCCCCTCCCCTATCCCTACAAGAGCAGGACATAGTCAAAGTAATCTCATCAATAATCCATTTGCAATAAATAGGAAAGCCAACTAAGGATAGCACAAAGCCCTCCTCCCTTGGCAGGTTCCAGCCTCTTTAAAGAGGACCTTTCACCGATCCTGACATTGTGAACTAAGTATACAGACATGGAGAGCGGCACCCGGGGATCTCACTGCACTTACTATTATCCCCGGGCGCCGCTCCGTTCTCCTGCTATGCTCTCCGGTATCTCCGGTCACAAAGTTATGGTAGGCGGAGTCTGCCCTTGTTCTTCTGTAGCGCTGGCCAATCGCATTGCAGAGCTCACAGCCTGGGAGAAAATAACCTCCCAGGCTGTGAGCTCTGCAATGCGATTGGCCAGCGCTAGAGCAGAACAAGGGCAGACTCCGCCTACCATAACTTTGTGACCGGAGAATCTCACATGTAAGGCTCCATTCAGACGTCCGTATGTGTTTTGCGGATCCGATCCATGTATCCGTAAAAATCATACGGATGTCTGAATAGAGCCTTACAGGGGGGTGATCAATGACAGGGGGGTTAATAAGGGGTTAATAAGTGACAGGGGGGGTGTAGTGTAGTGGTGTTTGGTGCTACTTATTACTGAGCTGCCTGTGTCCTCTGGTGGTCGATCCAAGCAAAAGGGATCACCAGAGGACCAGGTAGCAGGTATATTAGACGCTGTTATCAAAACAGCGTCTAATATACCTGTTAGGGGTTAAAAAAATCAGATCTCCAGCCTGCCAGCGAGCGATCGCCGCTGGCAGGCTGGAGATCCACTCGCTTACCTTCCGATCCTGTGAACGCGCGCGCCTGTGTGCCCGGATGCGTCCAGGAGGAATCAATCGACCGCCTCCCGGACGCAGTCGTTTTTGGCATATACTGTATATATGTATATAATACCGGCAGTGGCATACAGAGAGGGTAGGGGAGGGTGAGAATTATTACATGTATATACAGGACACTAATTACGAGATCTCTACCTGTATCTGGTGAATAGTCGTTCCGCGATGTGGTGCTATCCTGTTGTTCCAGGAAGCGCTGTCTAGATCTGATGGGACGCTTCTTGCTCTAACTCTCACCTAGCACGCTGCCCTGGCCGGTAGCTAGCGCACACGTGGAGGAGCCTGCAGGGATGAGTTCAGGAGCGTCTTTGTGTGACGTCACAACTTCGCTCTGGGTGCCTCCAAGGGACAAATTTCCATCCAATGTGTTTCAAAACCTACGGGTTCCTTCGTCATGTATACTATAGGGGTGCAGAGCAGATACCGGAGTCGGGGGGAGTCACATCATATACTATAGGGGTGCAGAGCAGATACCGGAGTCAGGGGGAGTCACATCATATACTATAGGGGTGCAGAGCAGATACTGCAGTCGTCAAATGATATTCTATAGGGATGCAGAGCAGATACTGGGGTCTGGAGGTGTCACAGTCACTGTCAGTATATGATACCTCCAGATGCCATTATCTGCTCTGCACCCCTAAGGACACCTCCAGACCCCAGTATCTGCTCCTGCACCCCTAAAGACACCAGTATCTGCTCCTGCACCCTTACATTATATAATGTGACACCTCCAGTATCTTCTCTGCACCCCTATAGACACCTCCAGACAGTATCTGCTCCTCCAGCACCCTTACATTATATGATGTGAATCATGTGAACATGTGACACATCCAGTATCTGCCCTGCCTGCACCCCTATAGACACCTGCAGACTCCAGTATCTGCCCTGCAGGAGGTGTCACTGTGTCAGACAGCACTATACTCATCATAAACTAAGGTGCAGAGAGAGGTGAGAGCAGATACTGGAGTGGGGTCTGAAGTCTAGCCATGGCCCACGAATGATCCACCACCTAGCTGAATCGCTCTTAATAAATATGAATTGAATCTTACGGCGGAACGGCGCGAAATCGTGAGGGCGGCCGCAGTGCCTTGCTGCTGCATGCACTGACTGGAAGATGGCACCGGTAACAGCGCTTCCGGCGGTGAGAAGGAGGAGGCGGGGAGGAGCCAGGAGCCAGCAAGCAGCAGGAGAAATCCGGTAGGCGATACCAGGCTGAGCTGAGAGCCTGGGGGAGGGGAAATGAGTATAATGCTGCCGGGACGGAAAGCAGGCTAAGCAGCAAAAGTAAAAAAAAATAAAAAAATGGACATATAGGGGGGGGGGGGTCCAGACCCGCTGGACCCACCCTGTAGGTGCGCCACTGGATGGAGTTGTCATGGTCAGGAAGGGTAGGTGGTGAAGTTCCCAAAGGTGTTGAAGGCTTCAAAATGCTCCTTGTGCATATCCAACCAATGGAGCACCATATAATTTGCATTTGGGCAAATGGGTTTAGTCAAGTCCTGCCGTTTGGTTTATTAAGTGAACATCATCCAGCTCAATTCACGATGAGGTCGTCTGGATGCAACAACCCCTGTAACACTAAAGAACATATGTTTTATAACAGTGGTCTCCAATCTGTCGTTCCTCAATATGATCTAATAGATTATTTGAAAACTCCCATAAAAATACACCCTAATTACAGGGTCCTAAAGTCAATTCCAAATGGGGTTGTCTTCTGCTGGATCTTTGGAGGCCTTTACTGTGCCAGGGCTTGGGCCACCCAAGGAGCATCAAGTAGACCAGTTTGATCCTTCCAGACATGCCAGGCATCATGCTGCTTGTGTTTGTTATGTCGAAATTACTGTAACTCTACATTGTATGTACCCTGCCGTGTAACCATGCCGTCGACATGAAATCATGAAGGAAATAACGCCTGTGCATTGCTATGCTTGTATAATGAACTTACCATGCCACTAAAAATGTATGTTCTACTGTTTCTAATTTCTATTAACTGGCAAAATAGAATTCCTTTGTGGTGTGAGTGATGTCACATCACCTGGCCCTGATCTTATTGATTTAATTACTCTTCTCTGAATAAATGTTGTTCAACCTAAAACAGATACTTAAAATGTAAATTAATTCAGTGATGCAGAAAAATACCTCACTCAGTGCAACCACACTGCAAACCCTCATGAGAAATAAAGTGGCAGCTCTTTAAAATTACTCCGAACTTGGAAGAGGGAAAAAATTCTGAAATTGGACATTTATACTATTTCTAGTTATATATGCAAACCAATACTATGTAACTTAAAGGGGGTGTCGATTTTTATATAAATGGCAAATGTGTAATAAACATAAGTGGTAGAGATGAGCATATTTTTCAAAAATTCAATTCTGAATTTTCTGAAAAAATGCCACGAATCGCATTAAAAAATGTATATTTCCTGGCTGCAGAGAGCCTTTATAGTGGTGTAGAACACTGTACCTTGCAGTAACACGCATAGGGAGTCTGCTGTGGTAGTGAAATAATACTGTGAGTCAGTATGACATGTAGATGACAGGCGTTGCTCTTAGAATTACTGCACACTCCATTTATTTGGGCAGTCACGGGGCCAAAACTGACCAAATAACTCAAGTATGAACTCAGCCTTACAGGTCTATGTTAGCGCCAAGAAGAAAGGCACTCCTTTTACACCCTCTTTAGCTGATTCCACATAGATGTCTACAGAACCTGTGATATTAAACGCTTATACAGGTAGAGCCCCCCGACAGAGTGGAGAGGGTGTGAGCAGTAAGTTTGTGTTGACGTCACTAATTATTTTGCTCTTCCTCTGATCCGTCAGAACAATAACCCCAAAAAAATGGATCCTGTCTGTTGAGCATCCACCTCCACTCGGTCAGCATTTGGTCAGTAATCCATCAGTATTGCTAATGCAAAAAAAAAACAGGAGTGGATCCAAAATAAAGATGACACGTGAATGGAATATATGCATATCTTCTGTGTTTTGTACACACTCCTACTTTTGGCTACCAAATCACAAGACAATTCTGATGGGACCATACAGGCCTTACAGCTGCTACACAGACAGGATCCGTTGTGCATCTCATTTTTACTCACTTCTGACCGATCAGAAGAAGGGTCAACTAAATAATAATGTCAGCTAGGCTGAAAGGCAAAAAAGTGGCCCAGTCATGAAGTGGGGAGGGTGGGAACAGCATGAGAAGTCCACAGAGCGGCCCTATGACATAGTGGTGAGGTGGAAGCAGCATGAGCAGGCCACAGAGTGGCACAATGACAGAGTGTGGAGGGGGCGGCAGCAGCAGCATCAGGAGGAGGCCACAGAGTGGCACAATGACAGTGTGGAGGTGGCCAGAGAGTGGCAATGTGACATAGTGTGGAGGTGGCAGCAGCATCATAAGACCACACAGTGGCAAGGTGACATAGTGTGGAGGTAACATCTGCATAAGGAGACCACAGAGTGGCAAGGTGACATAGTGTGGATGTGGCAGCAGCATCAGGAGACGGCAGAGTGGCAAGGTGACATAGTGTGGAGGTGGCAGCAGCATCAGGAGACCACAGAGTGGCAAGGTGACATAATGTGGAGGTGGGTGGCAATACCAGTACCAGATGAAAATGGTGCCTGAAAGAAGGAGCACTTTGCATCAGGTGGGTGGCAGCATCAGAATAGTAGCTGAGGCAGGTAGCCAGAAGAAACCGGTCACTTTTGTCAAAGTGTTGTGTTGTGGCACCATGGATTATCTAGTCTGATGCATAAGGCATTGGTGGGTGGAAATCCTGGCTGATCCACGACTGATACATTTTGACAAAGGTCAGTCTCTCCACATTTTGGGTGGACAGGCGAGTTCTTCTTGGGGTAACTATGGCCCCCGCTGCACTAAACACCCGCTGTGATGCCACACTACTGGCCGGGCAGGACAGCTTCTCCAGTGCTAACTCGGCCAGTTGCGGCCACAAATTCAGTTTGGCTGCCCAGTACTCCAGCGGATCTTCAATGACGGCTGGCAGGGTGCTGTCCAAGTATGCCACCACCTGCTGGTTCAGGTTCTGCTTTATTTCTAGCTGCTGGTGAGTAGTTTCTTCACTATGCGGGTGAAGAAAGCTGCTCATCAGCGACTCTAGACTCAGGCTGCTGCTGCTGATGGAGCTAGTACTGCTCCTGCCACTCCACCCCTCCCCAGCAGCATTGGCAGTGGAACGTCAGTGCAGAGGGCCCCCCCCCCCCCGTCAGACCTGCGAGAGGATGGACGATGGAGCAGATAGGCAACGGCCAACTGACTACATAGCATGTCTACATAGTAGTTAAGTTTGTCCTCCCTCTCAGTGGGTGTGAAAAAGGTCATCATTTTGGACCGGTAGTGAGGGTCCAACAAAGTGGAGAGCCAGAAGTCATCCCTCTGCCGAATGGTGACAATGTGGCTGTCACTACTCAAGCAAGTGAGCATGCATCGGGCCATTTGTGCAAGAGACTCAGAGGGACTCCCTGCCTCCATCTCCAATGCATACTGCCACGGTGTGTCTGGGTCCTCTGCCTCCTCTTCCTCATCACCCTGTAGCTCCTCTGGCTGCTCTTGCTCCTCCTCTCCTGTCACCTGTGTAGAAAAACCACCCATTTCACTACACATTGCTTGTGCTCCAATGTCCTCCTCCTCCTCCAGTTCAGCCCCCACAGGGCTCATGTGGCCGTGAGATGTAGACGCCACTTCTCCAGTCCCCTGACCAGCCAGATTTACCAGCATCTGTTCCAGGACATGAAGCAGTGGAATTACATTGTTCATCCCATAGTCCTGGCAACTGACAAATAACGTGGCCTCCTCAAAGGGCCTGAGAAAACGACAGGTGTCACGCATGAGCTGCCACTGGCTGACATCGAAGTTACACAGGGGAGTACTCCTGTCCTCTTGCATCATCAAGAAATCGTTTATGGCCTTTCTCTGTTCATATAGTCGGTCTAACATATGGAGGGTGGAATTCCAACGGGAGGAAATGTCATATATCAGCCTATGTTGGGGGATGCTGTTCTGCCGCTGCAGCTCAAGGAGGGTGTGCTTTGCGGTGTACGAGTGGCTGAAGTGCATACAAAGTTTCCTAGCCATTTTTAGGATGTCTTGCAGATGGGTGGAAGACTTCAGGAACTGATTGACAACCAGATTGAACACCTGTGCCTTGCAGGGTGCATAGCTCAGCCCTCCTTGACGCTGCGCCAACACCATGTTCTTCCCGTTGTTGGTCACCATGGTTCCGATTTTGAGTTGTCGCAGAGAAAGCTAGGATTCAAATTCTTGATGAAGGAGCAGTTTCTCCCTTGTGTGACTCCGTTTGTCAAGACAAACGTGGTGCAAAACAGCGTGATTAAACATCCAAAGTCGATTCGCATAAAACTTTGTTCTAGCACTGTACAAAGCAGGAGCTCCGTACAGTATTAAAATGTATTGGCTTCAATGAGCCGAAGTTATTGTTACGCAAAGTCTCGTGAGACTTCAAACAATAACTTCATAAATTACTTCATAAATTAATTTGTACTGTAAAAAACTATTTCCCGAACTCGGGTTGGGTTCCAAGGTACCACTTAAAACCGAACCCGAGTTCGGGAAATGTTTTTTTACAGTACAAATTAATTTAGGAAGTAATTTATGAAGTTATTGGTTCGAAGTCTCATGAGATTTTGCGAAGCAATAACTTCGGCTCATCGAGCCAAAACATTCTAATACTGTACGGAGCTCCTGCTCTGAACAGTATTAGAACAAAGTTTTATGCGATTAAACTTCGGATGTTTCATCATCATCGGGAGAAGACGGTGGCAGCATGCCCCTGAGGCAGCCCCTACTTCCCGGGCAGGAAGGCTCCTGCGAAGCGGATGGTCTACTCTGGGCACGTTTGGCTCCCGACCTCCCACTGCTGCCACCCTGCTGACTCCCGGCCACGCTAGCGACTTGCTGACTCCACCGCTGCCTCACGTTCAAGCTGCCACCCTCTTCTCCCGATGACAATGAAGCCCCTTCTTCACCCTGTTCCCAAGTGCGATCAGCTACATAATCATTAGGGATGAGCGAATCAACTTCAGATGAAACATCCAAAGTCGATTCGCTCATCCCTAATAATCATCATCGAGTACTGTCTGCGCGTCACTGATGTCTTCCTCAACCGTTTCTGGGTCAGGAGCTCCTGACCGCTCGCAACACCAACTTCACTCTCCTCATCACTACTTGCCCGCCTAGTGGAGGAAGCAGCGGATGTCTCCTCCACATATTGGTTTGCCAGTAGCTTCTGACTGTCCTCTAGTAGCTCGTCTTCGCTGTATAGTGGAGCTGAGCCCACAGCATACAATACTTCTCTGGCTGAGGGAACAGAAAAGGACAGAGGCAGGTTGAGGACAGGTGAGGGCACAGGGCCTGCTCCCGGGCCATGCCAACTAAGGGTTGTGTCTGATGAACCCACTGACTCTTGGCTGGGGTGTTTGATGTCACTTGCAACGAAGTCGAAGATCGAGTCAACCATTCAAGAACAGCTGGGTTGCTGGTCAAACACACGGCCGCTAGCTGACACTGGGAGCTCAGGCCTCTCGAAGTGATCCCTGCTGCCACAGCCCTTTACTCTGCTGCAACCTCTGGCTACACCAGAAACATTTAGGCCTCTCCCACTCCCCTGTGCAGGCCTGGCATTTCTCTGTCTGACATACTGTTAGATCAAATAAGTAAATAAAAAATACATTTTCTCACTTCACCACACAATAGCTAATAATCCCTTTTTTTTCCCACTATTACATGACAAAAAGGGCTTTATAACATATAACTACACCGCTGTTTGGCAAATATAATTTTCTTTTGCCACTAATACACACCACAAAAGGCTTTAGAACATATAACTGCACCGCTGAACGGCAAATATATTTTTCTTTTGCCATCAATACACACCACAAAAGGCTTTAGAACATATAGCTGCACCACTGAACGGCAAATATATTTTTCTTTTGCCACTAATACACGCCACAAAAGGCTTTAGAACATATAACTGCACCGCTGAATGGCAAAAATATTTTTCTTTTGCCACTAATACACGCCACAAAAGGCTTTAGAACATATAACTGCACCACTGAACGGCAAATATATTTTTCTTTTGCCACTAATACACGCCACAAAAGGCTTTAGAACATATAACTGCACCGCTGAACGACAAATAGTTAAGGCTGAGTGCAGCCTGCAATTGTGGGTGGAGCGACTTACCCTACTTAAACCCCTGGTACAAGCAGGAGGCGCCCGTTCTTTGCTGTTCCGCCCGTCCGTGACGTCACTTCCGGTTTTGATACATTCTGTGACGTCACTTCCGGTTTCGCGTCCTCGTGGAATCCAGACCACGGCGCCTCCGGTAAGTTGGTCCCGGCTGGGTAGCCGAGCCCTGTTGGCAGTGCGGACGCAGCCCCGCTTCTCTCTCCGCAGCCTAGCAGAGTATCACCGCTCTGCGGCCCGGGCGGACGCGCCTGCCACCGGCACCTCATGTTCCACCGATTCACAGCCCGGCCGGTATCTCCACGTCAGGCCCCCTGCCTCACGCCGGCTGCCGGAGCATGCATCGCCCAGTCGCCTCCCCCCTCCAGGTACCGGGCACCTCCGGCGCATGCGCAGCAAGTTGGTGCGGCCCGAAAAAAGGGGGGCAGGCGGGGACGGTGCCGCATGTGTGATGATGGGGCTGTTTGTTGTAGGCTCTATACTGCAAGACCTTGCAGACGCCTGCAAGCCAACCAAGGTTAGGAAGTTTAGATGCAGCACTGTGGTTAAGTCATCTGTTGACCAGTTCTTGAGTTGTTGTGGCTGCCAGGGAAGGTTGGCACTGTGGCAGTCATGCCTTCTTCCTGATTATGTTACCCGGTTCGGGGGTCCCGGGCGGCAGGACTAGCAGCACAGCCGCCCTGTCTGCAGTGAGCGCCGCTTCTCCGTGCGGGCGAGTCGCTGGCTGCCTGGCTGTTTGGCCTGCTGCCCTTAACCCCCGGACTGCTGGAAAAAAGGAAAATTGTGATTTACTGCCAGGTGCAGGCCCCGGTCACCCTGGGCTCCTATGCCAATCACGCCATTACGTTTATAAATCTTCACCCCCTGGGTGGCTGGGGGCTGTGGTATTCCTTGAATTCAGGGGCCAGGTGTTCCCTGAACCTCTCAGGGTTACAGCTGCCCTAAAATTGCCCAGGGGTCCCGTCTTCCCTGAATCGCTCAGGTGTAATGTCTTCCCTGAATTGCTCAGGTGTAATGTCTTCCCTGAATCGCTCAGGTGTAATGTCTTCCCTGAATCGCTCAGGTGTAATGTCTTCCCTGAATCGCTCAGGTGTAATGTCTTCCCTGAATCGCTCAGGTAGTATGGCTCCTCGGATCGCTCATGTGTTATGTCTCCCCTAAACCACTCAAGTGTTATGTCTTCAGGTGTCATGTTTTTCCCCAAATTGCAGGTGTCATGTTCCCGGAATCGCAGGTGTCATGTCTTCCCTGAATCATTCAGGCTTTGTCTTCCCTGATTCGCTCAAGCGTCGTGTTTTTCTCCAAATCACAGGTGTCATGTTCCCAAAATCGCATGTGTCATGTCTTCCCTGAATCGCTCAGGGTTATGTTTTCTCCAAATTGCAGGTGTCATGTTCCCAAAAATTGCATGTGTCATGTCTTCCCTAAGTGACTCAGGGGTCAGGTCCCCTGAATTGCTCTGGTGTTATGCCTCCCCTTAGTCACTTAGGGGTAAGGTTCCCTGAATCGCTCAGGTCTTGTGTGTTCCCTGAATCGCTCAGGTCTTGTGTGTTCCCTGAATCGCTCAGGTCTTGTGTGTTCCCTGAATCGCTCAGGTCTTGTGTGTTCCCTGAATCGCTCAGATCTTGTGTGTTCCCTGAATCACTCGGGTCTTGTGTGTTCCCTGATTCGCTCAGGTGTCATGTATTCCCTGAATCACTCAGGTGCCATGTTCTCTCTGATTCGAATTTTGTTTTTCCTACCTCTTCCAGGTCGGTTGTTTCCCAGGTTGCATATTTTCCTGAACAGTCTGGTTATGTATTCCCCTGATTCACTCAGGTCAGGTTGGCCTGAATCGCCCAGGCTTCTGTTTTTTCCCTGGTCTCCCAGTGGGTAGGTAGTGGCCAGGTCCAACCAGGTTCAAGGTACTGCCCGACCCACCCAGGTGTCTGTCCTCCTTATGAAGGTGTATGTAATTGCCTGCTTTGCTTAGGATTACATGTTGCCTGAACCGCTCAGGATTCAGTGTATCGCCCGAATTATGCGGGTTTCATGCAGCAGCAGCGTCCAGCGGGTTCCTGGATTTGTGTCCGGATTCCTGTTTTCCGCAGGTTTTTTGCATGCGGCGCAACTTCGGGCTCTTATTCTGGCTGTCCAGGGTCACCCAGCAGTTGACCATGGCGCCCAGGCTGCATCCTGGTTCTCCGTCGCCTCTTTTCAGTGCCACCAGATCGCACCTCTCTCCGGGTCTCGTGCCAACGCAAGCTTATTTTTCATGTGAGCAGGGCCTCAGGCCACCGGAATTTCGATCCATCCTCAATTGTGTCGCAGGGCTCCTCCATGCTCGGTCACTCCACGGTGCCGGGTTTCACGTAAGTTCCAGCCGAGTGGCGGCGTGACGCTTCTCCGCAGCTCAGAGCCTTCCTTCGTTCATCACGAGCCTCCATTCCTAGGTCTTCAGTATCGCCGGAGAGTTGGCAGCGCTGTTCGGTTAGGTTGCGATCCTTTCTATACCATGTTCGTTCATGTTTCCTTCTGATTCTCAGGTTTCATGTATTTCCCGGATTAGCCCAAAATTCACGTATTTACCCATTCACCCAGGTCTAATTTTCCGGAGTCGCGCAGGTTTTATGTGTTTCCTGGATCGCTCGGGTTCATGCATTTCCCTGAATCAATCGGGTTTATGTTTCCCGAATCGCCCGGGTTCATGTTTTCTGGATCGCTCAGGTTTATGTATGTGCCCGAGTCACTCAGGTTTACGTATTTCCCTGAATCGCTCAGGTCAGGTATTTCCCTGAATCGCTCAGGTTTTGTATTTCCTGTCTTCAGGTTGCCGGTATTTCCAGGCGGTATGTTTTTCCTGATTCACCCAGGTTACGTATTTCCCTGAATCACTCATGTTTTGTATTTTCCTGTCTCTTTCAGGTTGACGGTATTTCCAGGTTGTGTGTATTTTCTTGATTCACTCAGGTTACGTATTCCCTGAATCGCTCAGGTCTTTTTTCCCACAGGTTGTTCACATTTGCCTGATTCGCTCAGGTCTTTTTCCCGCAGGTGTTCGCATTTGCCTGAATCACTCAGCTCTTTTTCCCACAGGTTGTTCGCATTTGCCTGAATCGCTCAGGTCTTTTGTCCCACAGGTTGTGCGCAGTTGCCTGAATCGCTCAGGTCTTTTCCCACTGGTGGTACACATTTGCCTGAATCACTCAGGACCCGATATATTTGCCTGAAACGCTCGGGGTTTTCCAGCAGTATCCAGTGGTTCCTGTTTACCTGGTTCGGGTTCCACATGTTTGAATCCCTGATTGCATTGGATCCGGGTTCATCACGGGGGTTTGAACATGGTCATCCATTATCTCGACAATTGTTGTTACATCAGGTATTGTACTCTGCTCCCACTCAAGCGGCATTCTCCTGTTCATTGCTACGTCATGGTTTTGCTCAATCTCACCTGGGCAGTCTGCACCCTGATTCCTGATCGTCAAGGGACCTCAGGGCTAGTTGCCCCAGCTTTTCGCCAGGCTTGAGGCCCCCGTGGCGGCCGCCAAGCTGGCTAAGATCCAGGCTGCCGTTCATCTGCGGCTTCTTCCAGGGTCCTGTCCAAGTGGGAGCTCCAGTCCCTGTTAGGGTTCCTCAACTGTACATTTACGATCATGCCCAGAGCAGGTCTTTCACTTCCCGGCCCCTCAGTCTTCAAAAAAAAACACCCATCCTCGGGGGGAGGTGGACGAGGTCACGTTTCATGGCTTTATAGCCCATTGCCACACGCACCGCCTCCTGTCATTTAGCATCATTAAGCTGTATTTGGCCAGCATTCAACACCATCGGATGCTCAGCGACCCCTCTGCCAAATCCATTTTTCGTATTAGGCCATCAAAGCCACCCTCAGGGTTAGCGCAGCGGTCCAGGTGCATAGACAACCAGTGTCAGGCGAGCTTTCCGCAGATTGTCCGTAGCCCTAGACTGTCTCCCTTTTGGGCACTCAGCAAGCATCATCACCAAAGCAGCCATGTACCTAGGGTTCCATGGGTGCTTAGACCCGGGGAGTTCACCTACGGCACGGTCAACCGAGCGACCCTGCTCAGGCGACATCTCGCCTGGCATACGGTCCACTTCATACTGTCCATCCCAGCCACCAAGTCCAATCATGCTGGTCCTCCCACCGAGGTAGAGTTCTTCCCTACGGCCAACTGTTGGTGTTCCGTCTAGGCACTTCAAGAGCTTCTGGCCTCACTCCAGTCTCCCGCGTTAGACGACCTGTTGCTCCTGATTAACGGTAGGCCCCCCTTCTTTGACCCAGTTGTCTCCAATATCCGCACCCTGGCGGCAGGGGTGGGGTTCAACCCTAGCACGGTATCCGGGCACTCCTCTCACGTAGGGTCCGCTTCCGCAGCATCCAGTCATCAGGTACCGGCACACGTCATCTGCAAGGAGGGTCATTAGCGGTTGTCCTGCTACCCTAGGTACATTCCCAATCCGCGAGTTGAGATTGTCAGAGCCTTTCGTTCTTTGGGCTTTATGGGTTCCATGATGCTCCAAGAATACATTCCACCCTACTCCGGGCCGGTTCTCTTTGCCCACTTATCTAGGCCTTACCTCGTCACTGGCACCGGGCACACTCCAGCCAGTTGGTTCAGGGCAGTACATAGGCATGCCTACTCTGTTCCTCGATTAGCTCCTACCACAAATATATTTTTATTTTAAAGGCTCACAGAAGGCTTATACAGGTCCTTCTAAAAAAATTTGCATATTGTGATAAAGTTCATTATTTTCTGTAATGTACTGATAAACATTAGACTTTCATATATTTTAGATTCATTACACACCAACTGAAGTAGTTCAAGCCTTTTATTGTTTTAATATTGATGATTTTGGCATACAGCTCATGAAAACCCCAAATTCCTATCTAAAAAAATTAGCATATCATGAAAAGGTTCTCTAAACGAGCTATTAACCTAATCATCTGAATCAACTAATTAACTCTAAACACCTGCAAAAGATTCCTGAGGCTTTTAAAAACTCCCAGCCTGATTCATTACTCAAAACCACAATCATGGGTAAGACTGCCGACCTGACTGCTGTCCAGAAGGCCATCATTGACACCCTCAAGCAAGAGGGTAAGACACAAAAAGAAATTTCTGAACGAATAGGCTGTTCCCAGAGTGCTGTATCAAGGCACCTCAGTGGGAAGTCTGTGGGAAGGAAAAAGTGTGGCAGAAAACGCTGCACAACGAGAAGAGGTGACCGGACCCTGAGGAAGATTGTGGAAAAGGACCGATTCCAGATCTTGGGGGACCTGCGGAAGCAGTGGACTGAGTCTGGAGTAGAAACATCCAGAGCCACCATGTACAGGCGTGTGCAGGAAATGGGCTACAGGTGCCGCATTCCCCAGAAACAGCGGCAGAAGCGCCTGACCTGGGCTACAGAGAAGCAGCACTGGACTGTTGCATGTCATTCGGAAATCAAGGTGCCAGAGTCTGGAGGAAGACTGGGGAGAGGGAAATGCCAAAATTTCTGAAGTCCAGTGTCAAGTACCCACAGTCAGTGATGGTCTGGGGTGCCATGTCAGCTGCTGGTGTTGGTCCACTGTGTTTTATCAAGGGCAGGGTCAATGCAGCTAGCTATCAGGGGATTTTGGAGCACTTCATGCTTCCATCTGCTGAAAAGCTTTATGGAGATGAAGATTTCATTTTTCAGCACGACCTGGCACCTGCTCACAGTGCCAAAACCACTGGTAAATGGTTTACTGACCATGGTATTACTGTGCTCAATTGGCCTGCCAACTCTCCTGACCTGAACCCCATAGAGAATCTGTGGGATATTGGGAAGAGAAAGTTGAGAGACGCAAGACCCAACACTCTGGATGAGCTTAAGGCCGCTATCGAAGCATCCTGGCCTCCATAACACCTCAGCAGTGCCACAGGCTGATTGCCTCCATGCCACGCCGCATTGAAGCAGTCATTTCTGCAAAAGGATTCCCCACCAAGTATTGAGTGCAGAACTGAACATAATTATTTGAAGGTTGACTTTTTTTGTATTAAAAACACTTTTCTTTTATTGGTCGGATGAAATATGCTAATATTTTGAGATAGGAAATTTGGGTTTTCATGAGCTGTATGCCAAAATCATCAATATTAAAACAATAAAAGGCTTGAACTACTTCAGTTGGTGTGTAATGAATCTAAAATATATGAAAGTCTAATGTTTATCAGTACATTACAGAAAATAGTGAACTTTATCACAATATGCTAATTTTTTTAGAAGGACCTGTATAGCCAAACCAGGTTTGCATCACCTTAAATCACATAATTCACTGTGGGGGATGCTAAAATTGAAAACAAAAAAAACTTTATTTGCAATTACAAAATTTAAAAAGTTGGGAGAAATTAGACGTACAATAATAATTGCCAATCCATGGTAATAGTAATGCTTACCTCGGGTATTGAAGCAGATAAACCCGCAAAAAACACACAGTAGCAATTGCGCCTCAGGTTTCCAAAACACGCAATTGCCACCACTGATGAGAGCTGTAGAGCAAATGGGGTATATTTCACACCTCCCTGCGCTAAAACAGCCTTGTATAACCCATTAACGATTGACTCTGTTCACATCCGGCTGCAGTGTGACACCTAAATCACAGAAACTCCATTCTTGCTATCTAATGTTGTAGCTGGAGCTAAGCTAAAAGACACACTGACCGTCAGTCGAGGGTTAAACAAACTGTCCCTGCCGCTAGTTCGCATGTGCCCCTGGACTGCTGCTCCATCCCTATTGACTATAATGGGGGGCATGGACAGCGCACGGCGAGAGGCAGCTGGACTAAAAGTATGACATGTAGTACTTTTAGTCCGGCTGCATCTCCCCGTGCGCTGCCGTGCTGCAGCCGGAACTCCACCCACCCCCATTATAGTCAATGGGGACAGATCGGCAGTCCGGGGGCACACGTGAACTAGCGGCAGGACGGATCCGACAGCCTGTTTACCCGCCGGAACAGCCTGCCGGACTCCCCTGCCACTAGTGTGAAACTAACTTTAGATGTTCACCAATTCTCCTAAATTGTCTTGTGGTTTTTTCCACGTATTGGATTCCACAAACACAAGTAATCAGGTATACCAGACTCACAGTTCTGCAACTAATAAAAGTCCTGATGTGATATGTGGTACCTGTACTTGTGCTCTGAAAAGTGCTACCTTTTTTGAATGCAACGCATGCGATGCAACCACTGCAACGGTAATTACCAAGCATCGATTCTGTTAACCAATCTGGAGTAAGAGGAATAGGTTCATGAAAACTGTGGACCAAAACAGTCCTTCATATTCCTGCCTCGCCGATAGGTGACTGCCGGAGTGTCCCCCACCAGGTGTCCAATACCTGGATCAGCTTGTAAGATCCCCCAATAGCGGGATAAGATCACCCTCACGTAATTATGGGCCTCGTCAAATTCGCCAATAATACGAACTTGATCAGACTCTGATGGCCTAACGCGAGGAGTCAATAAGGATTCCCTATCACATCCCAGGGCATGTCGATATGCCCAATTAAGCACCGTGGGGGATATCTACGTTGTGAAAACCGCTGCTAAGATCTTTAGCAGCCAAACGAAAATCGTGCATATTGGTGCAATTGCGGCGAAGGCGCAAGTACTGGCCTTTAGGAATACCCTGTTTGAGGGCTACTGGATGACAATTCTACCACTCAAGCAAACTGTTTCTTGCTGTCTTTTTCCGAAAAAGCCTCCAATCACGCCTCTAGGATCCTTATAGATTGTGAGGTCCAAAAAAGTAATAGTGGAATCATGGATCTCAGAGGTAAAGTAGAGACCCCAGTCATTAAAATGAGGAGTTGGACAAATGAGTCAAAGCTATTTTGGTCCCCTTTCCACAGAATCGGCACATCATCAATGTACCTCAGCCAAAGTACAATTTATGATGCAAATTCAATCATTTTTTCTCCAAACACCTCATCTCGCTCCCAGCCCCCCAAGTAAAGGTTTGCGTATGTGGGGGCACAAGGGCTCCCCATCGCCACGTCCCTTACTTGGTGGTAGATTTTTTTATTGAACATAAAGTTGTTGTGTTCTAAAATAAAATTCAGCACCTGTACTACCAGTTCATTATGTGGCCATAGGTGCACCCCCCTCTGCTGTAAAAAGGAGGACACCACAGCACATCCTTTTTCATGGGGAATTGAATTATACAACGCCTCAACATCCAACTGGCCAATTGGACATCCATTTGAACCTAAAGACTGTCCACCATTTTGATCACTTCTGTTAGAATCCCTCACATAGGATGGAAGTGATATAACAAAAGGCCTCAAAATCTGGTCTACCTAGGTACTTATCGGATGTGTTAAACTGCCAGTACTTGAGCCTATGGGTCTCCCCTTAAGTGGCTCTAGGCCCTTATGAATTTTGGCGAGAAGATAGAAGCAGGCCATTTTCGGATGAGGAGGTAACAGGAAATCCCTTTCGGTATTGCTAACGAGCCTGGATTGCTGAGCTTGTGACAATATTGCACAATATTGTTATGCACAATAAGTTCCCTTCGGTCAGAAGTGGATGGATTAGAGGGTAGGATACTATAGCAAGTTGGATCATTAAGGATATTGAGACAAATCATTGTGTATTGATCATGGTCCTGAATGACCAAATTGCCACCTTTATCTGACGGTTTAATTACAATACACGGATCCGTCTCCAAGGCTCGCAGTCCTTCCCTTTCCAACTTAGATAGATTGCTGTACCTAAATTGTAACCCCTCAAGCCTACTTAGTTGTTCCACTTCAATCCGTAGGAACATGTCAATTGGGGTATTATCACCTATAGGTGGGTTCTTTGTGGACTGGGGTCTCAAATTTGTGTAGGGATCTTCACCCAATCCCCTATTCCCCTCCTCCCAGACTTCCGCCAAGAATTGCACATCAGGCAAATCGCTACTCTCTATGCCCAACCTCTCACATTGCAATCTGTCGTGCGTGGCAAACAATTTTTTCCATTTTAATTTGCGCACAAACAGATGCAGATCTTTCACCCACTCAAAGGTATTAGTTGGTACAAAGGACAATCCCTTGCTTAACACTCTCAGCTCATTAGTAGTAAGGACTCTTCTAGAGAGATTAATGGTTTGCATCTCATCACACGATGGTTTACACATTGTTGCTAGTGCAGGGGGAGCTGTATTCTTTGTCTTTGATGCAGGAGAAACAACGGGAACTACTTTCTTTGTCTTAGTAAGTAGCTGCTTACTGGGGGACCCCTGCCTAAAAAATCCCCCCTAGGATGAACTCCTCTACCTCACCTCCCTCCCCTACCCCTAGATCTTCTACGGGGGAGAAAAGGTACAGGAAAATGTGTAGCACTGTGACTACTAGGTTCTGTGTCAGTCTCCCCCTCAGAAGAGGAAGATTCAGTCTCCAATTCTAGCACTTTGTTGGGTTTGGTGTTATAATTAGGGATGAGCGAACTCGAACTGTATAGTTCGGGTTCGTACCGAATTTTGGGGTGTCCGTGACACGGACCCGAACCCGGACATTTTCGTAAAAGTCCGGGTTCGGGTTCGGTGTTCGTCGCTTTCTTGGCGCTTTTGTGACGCTTTCTTGGCGCTTTTTGAAAGGCTGCAAAGCAGCCAATCAACAAGCGTCATACTACTTGCCCCAAGAGGCCATCACAGCCATGCCTACTATTGGCATGGCTGTGATTGGCCAGAGCACCATGTGACCCAGCCTCTATTTAAGCTGGAGTCACATAGCGCCGCCCGTCACTCTGCTCTGATTAGCGTAGGGAGAGGTTGCGGCTGCGACAGTAGGGCGAGATTAGGCAGATTAACTCCTCCAAAGGACTTGATTAACTGATCGATCTGCAGCTGTGGATCATTGAGCTGCTGATCCTCAATTGCTCACTGTTTTTAGGCTGCCCAGACCGTTTGTCAGTCACATTTTTCTGGGGTGATCGGCGGCCATTTTGTGTCTTGTGGTGCGCCAGCACAAGCTGCGACCAAGTGCATTTAACCCTCAATGGTGTGGTTGTTTTTTGGCTAAAGCCTACATCAGGGTGAAGCTGTCACACCAAGTGCATTTAACCAGCAATAGTCTGTTCATTTTTTGGCCATATACAAAATCAGGGGCAAGCTGCGCCTGTCACCAAGTGCATTTAACCCTCAATGGTGTGGTTGTTTTTTGGCTAAAGCCTACATCAGGGTGAAGCTGTCACACCAAGTGCATTTAACCAGCAATAGTCTGTTCATTTTTTGGCCATATACAAAATCAGGGGCAAGCTGCGCCTGTCACCAAGTGCATTTAACCCTCAATGGTGTGGTTGTTTTTTGGCTAAAGCCTACATCAGGGTGAAGCTGTCACACCAAGTGCATTTAACCAGCAATAGTCTGTTCATTTTTTGGCCATATACAAAATCAGGGGCAAGCTGCGCCTGTCACCAAGTGCATTTAACCCTCAATGGTGTGGTTGTTTTTTGGCTAAAGCCTACATCAGGGTGAAGCTGTCACACCAAGTGCATTTAACCAGCAATAGTCTGTTCATTTTTTGGCCATATACAAAATCAGGGGCAAGCTGCGCCTGTCACCAAGTGCATTTAACCCTCAATGGTGTGGTTGTTTTCTGGCTAAAGCCTACATCAGGGTGAAGCTGTCACACCAAGTGCATTTAACCAGCAATAGTCTGTTTATTTTTTGGCCATATACTACATCAGGGGCAAGCTGCGCCCGTCACCAAGTGCATTTAACCCTCAGTAGTGTGGTTGGTCAAGCTGTGACACCAAGTGCATTTAACCAGCAATAGTCTGTTCATTTTTTGGCCATATACTACATCAGGGGCAAGCTGCGCCCGTCACCAAGTGCATTTAACCAGCAATAGTGTGGTTATTTTTTGGCCATATCCCAGTCTAATTCTGTCACTAAATCCATACCGGTCACCCAGCGCCTAAATACTAGGCCTCAAATTTATATCCCGCTAAATCTCTCGTTACCGCTGTCCTGTTGTAGCTGGGAAAGTTATTTAGTGTCCGTCAAAGCACATTTTTTGTTCTGGGTTGAAGTACAATTCCCAATTTAGCAATTTCATAATTTAGTGGTTTCTGCTATATCAGAGCTATTTAAAATCTATCCCTAAAAGGGTATATAATATTCAAGGTGCACATTGGGTCATTCAGAATAACTTCACACACACCCGCTACTGTGTATTTTCAAGTCTAATTCTGTCACTAAACCCATACCTGTCACCCAGCGCCTAAATACTAGGCCTCAAATTTATATCCTGCTAAATCTCTCGTTACCGCTGTCCTGTTGTAGCTGGGAAAGTTATTTAGTGTCCGTCAAAGCACATTTTTTGTTCTGGGTTGAAGTACAATTCCCAATTTAGCAATTTCATAATTTAGTGGTTTCTGCTATATCAGAGCTATTTGAAATCTATCCCTAAAAGGGTATATAATATTCAAGGTGCACATTGGGTCATTCAGAATAACTTCACACACACCCGCTACTGTGTATTTTCAAGTCTAATTCTGTCACTAAACCCATACCTGTCACCCAGCGCCTAAATACTAGGCCTCAAATTTATATCCTGCTAAATCTCTCGTTACCGCTGTCCTGTTGTAGCTGGGAAAGTTATTTAGTGTCCGTCAAAGCACATTTTTTGTTCTGGGTTGAAATACAATTCCCAATTTAGCAATTTCATAATTTAGTGGTTTCTGCTATATCAGAGCTATTTGAAATCTATCCCTAAAAGGGTAGATCATATTGAAGGTGCACATAGGGTCATTCAGAATAACTTCACACACACCCGCTACTGTGTATTTCCAAGTCTAATTCTGTCACTAAACCCATACCTGTCACCCAGCGCCTAAATACTAGGCCTCAAATTTATATCCCGCTAAATCTCTCGTTACCGCTGTCCTGTTGTAGCTGGGAAAGTTATTTAGTGTCCGTCAAAGCACATTTTTTGTTCTGGGTTGAAGTACAATTCCCAATTTAGCAATTTCATAATTTAGTGGTTTCTGCTATATCAGAGCTATTTGAAATCTATCCCTAAAAGGGTATATAATATTCAAGGTGCACATTGGGTCATTCAGAATAACTTCACACACACCCGCTACTGTGTATTTCCAAGTCTAATTCTGTCACTAAACCCATACCTGTCACCCAGCGCCTAAATACTAGGCCTCAAATTTATATCCTGCTAAATCTCTCGTTACCGCTGTACTGTTGTTGCTTGGAAAGATATTTAGTGTCCGTCAAAGCACATTTTTTGTTCTGGGTTGAAGTACAATTCCCAATTTAGCAATTTCATAATTTAGTGGTTTCTGCTATATCAGAGCTATTTGAAATCTATCCCTAAAAGGGTATATAATATTCAAGGTGCACATTGGGTCATTCAGAATAACTTCACACACACCCGCTACTGTGTATTTTCAAGTCTAATTCTGTCACTAAACCCATACCTGTCACCCAGCGCCTAAATACTAGGCCTCAAATTTATATCCTGCTAAATCTCTCGTTACCGCTGTCCTGTTGTAGCTGGGAAAGTTATTTAGTGTCCGTCAAAGCACATTTTTTGTTCTGGGTTGAAATACAATTCCCAATTTAGCAATTTCATAATTTAGTGGTTTCTGCTATATCAGAGCTATTTGAAATCTATCCCTAAAAGGGTAGATCATATTGAAGGTGCACATAGGGTCATTCAGAATAACTTCACACACACCCGCTACTGTGTATTTCCAAGTCTAATTCTGTCACTAAACCCATACCTGTCACCCAGCGCCTAAATACTAGGCCTCAAATTTATATCCCGCTAAATCTCTCGTTACCGCTGTCCTGTTGTAGCTGGGAAAGTTATTTAGTGTCCGTCAAAGCACATTTTTTGTTCTGGGTTGAAGTACAATTCCCAATTTAGCAATTTCATAATTTAGTGGTTTCTGCTATATCAGAGCTATTTGAAATCTATCCCTAAAAGGGTATATAATATTCAAGGTGCACATTGGGTCATTCAGAATAACTTCACACACACCCGCTACTGTGTATTTCCAAGTCTAATTCTGTCACTAAACCCATACCTGTCACCCAGCGCCTAAATACTAGGCCTCAAATTTATATCCTGCTAAATCTCTCGTTACCGCTGTCCTGTTGTAGCTGGGAAAGTTATTTAGTGTCCGTCAAAGCACATTTTTTGTTCTGGGTTGAAATACAATTCCCAATTTAGCAATTTCATAATTTAGTGGTTTCTGCTATATCAGAGCTATTTGAAATCTATCCCTAAAAGGGTATATAATATTCAAGGTGCACATTGGGTCATTCAGAATAACTTCACACACACCCGCTACTGTGTATTTCCAAGTCTAATTCTGTCACTAAACCCATACCTGTCACCCAGCGCCTAAATACTAGGCCTCAAATTTATATCCTGCTAAATCTCTCGTTACCGCTGTACTGTTGTTGCTTGGAAAGATATTTAGTGTCCGTCAAAGCACATTTTTTGTTCTGGGTTGAAATACAATTCCCAATTTAGCAATTTCATAATTTAGTGGTTCCTGCTATATCAGAGCTATTTGAAATCTATCCCAAAAAGGGTATATAATATTCAAGGTGCACATAGGGTCATTCAGAATAACTTCACACACACGCTTCTGTGCATTTCCAAGTCTAATTCTGTCACTAAATCCATACCGGTCACCCAGCGCCTAAATACTAGGCCTCAAATTTATATCCCGCTGAATTTGAATACAATACATTGGGCCAAATAATATATTTGTTGTTGTGGTGAACCATAACAATGAGAAAAACATCTAGTAAGGGACGCGGACGTGGACATGGTCGTGGTGGTGTTAGTGGACCCTCTGGTGCTGGGAGAGGACGTGGCCGTTCTGCCACATCCACACGTCCTAGTGTACCAACTACCTCAGGTCCCAGTAGCCGCCAGAATTTACAGCGATATATGGTGGGGCCCAATGCCGTTCTAAGGATGGTAAGGCCTGAGCAGGTACAGGCATTAGTCAATTGGGTGGCCGACAGTGGATCCAGCACGTTCACATTATCTCCCACCCAGTCTTCTGCAGAAAGCGCACAGATGGCGCCTGAAAACCAACCCCATCAGTCTGTCACATCACCCCCATGCATACCAGGGAAACTGTCTCAGCCTCAAGTTATGCAGCAGTCTCTTATGCTGTTTGAAGACTCCGCTGGCAGGGTTTCCCAAGGGCATCCACCTAGCCCTTCCCCAGCGGTGAAAGACATAGAATGCACTGACGCACAACCACTTATGTTTCCTGATGATGAGGACATGGGAATACCACCTCAGCATGTCTCTGATGATGACGAAACACAGGTGCCAACTGCTGCGTCTTTCTGCAGTGTGCAGACTGAACAGGAGGTCAGGGATCAAGACTGGGTGGAAGACGATGCAGGGGACGATGAGGTCCTAGACCCCACATGGAATGAAGGTCGTGCCACTGACTTTCACAGTTCGGAGGAAGAGGCAGTGGTGAGACCGAGCCAACAGCGTAGCAAAAGAGGGAGCAGTGGGCAAAAGCAGAACACCCGCCGCCAAGAGACTCCGCCTGCTACTGACCGCCGCCATCTGGGACCGAGCACCCCAAAGGCAGCTTCAAGGAGTTCCCTGGCATGGCACTTCTTCAAACAATGTGCTGACGACAAGACCCGAGTGGTTTGCACGCTGTGCCATCAGAGCCTGAAGCGAGGCATTAACGTTCTGAACCTGAGCACAACCTGCATGACCAGGCACCTGCATGCAAAGCATGAACTGCAGTGGAGTAAACACCTTAAAACCAAGGAAGTCACTCAGGCTCCCCCTGCTACCTCTTCTGCTGCTGCCGCCTCGGCCTATTCTGCTGCTGCCGCCTCGGCCTCTTCCTCCGCCTCTGGAGGAACGTTGGCACCTGCCGCCCAGCAAACAGGGGATGTACCACCAACACCACCACCACCACCTCCGTCACCAAGCGTCTCAACCATGTCACACGCCAGCGTTCAGCTCTCCATCTCACAAACATTTGATAGAAAGCGTAAATTCCCACCTAGCCACCCTCGATCCCTGGCCCTGAATGCCAGCATTTCTAAACTACTGGCCTATGAAATGCTGTCATTTAGGCTGGTGGACACAGACAGCTTCAAACAGCTCATGTCGCTTGCTGTCCCACAGTATGTTGTTCCCAGCCGGCACTACTTCTCCAAGAGAGCCGTGCCTTCCCTGCACAACCAAGTATCCGATAAAATCAAGTGTGCACTGCGCAACGCCATCTGTAGCAAGGTCCACCTAACCACAGATACGTGGACCAGTAAGCACGGCCAGGGACGCTATATCTCCCTAACTGCACACTGGGTAAATGTAGTGGCAGCTGGGCCCCAGGCGGAGAGCTGTTTGGCGCACGTCCTTCCGCCGCCAAGGATCGCAGGGCAACATTCTTTGCCTCCTGTTGCCACCTCCTCCTTCTCGGCTTCCTCCTCCTCTTCTTCCACCTGCTCATCCAGTCAGCCACACACCTTCACCACCAACTTCAGCACAGCCCGGGGTAAACGTCAGCAGGCCATTCTGAAACTCATATGTTTGGGGGACAGGCCCCACACCGCACAGGAGTTGTGGCGGGGTATTGAACAACAGACCGACGAGTGGTTGCTGCCGGTGAGCCTCAAGCCCGGCCTGGTGGTGTGTGATAATGGGCGAAATCTCGTTGCAGCTCTGGGACTAGCCAATTTGACGCACATCCCTTGCTTGGCGCATGTGCTGAATTTGGTGGTGCAGAAGTTCATTCACAACTACCCCGACATGTCAGAGCTGCTGCATAAAGTGCGGGCCGTCTGTTCGCGCTTCCGGCGTTCACATCCTGCCGCTGCTCGCCTGTCTGCGCTACAGCGTAACTTCGGCCTTCCCGCTCACCGCCTCATATGCGACGTGCCCACCAGGTGGAACTCCACCTTGCACATGCTGGACAGACTGTGCGAGCAGCAGCAGGCCATAGTGGAGTTTCAGCTGCAGCACGCACGGGTCAGTCGCACTACAGAACAGCACCACTTCACCACCAATGACTGGGCCTCCATGCGAGACCTGTGTGCCCTGTTGCGCTGTTTCGAGTACTCCACCAACATGGCCAGTGGCGATGACACCGTTATCAGCGTTACAATACCACTTCTATGTCTCCTTGAGAAAACACTTAGGGCGATGATGGAAGAGGAGGTGGCCCAGGAGGAGGAGGAGGAGGAGGAGGAAGAGGGGTCATTTTTAGCACTTTCAGGCCAGTCTCTTCGAAGTGACTCAGAGGGAGGTTTTTGGCAACAGCAGAGGCCAGGTACAAATGTGGCCAGCCAGGGCCCACTACTGGAGGACGAGGAGGACGAGGATGAGGAGGAGGTGGAGGAGGATGAGGATGAAGCATGGTCACAGCGGGGTGGCACCCAACGCAGCTCGGGTCCATCACTGGTGCGTGGCTGGGGGGAAAGGCAGGACGATGACGATACGCCTCCCACAGAGGACAGCTTGTCCTTACCCCTGGGCAGCCTGGCACACATGAGCGACTACATGCTGCAGTGCCTGCGCAACGACAGCAGAGTTGCCCACATTTTAACCTGTGCGGACTACTGGGTTGCCACCCTGCTGGATCCACGCTACAAAGACAATGTGCCCACCTTACTTCCTGCACTGGAGCGTGATAGGAAGATGCGCGAGTACAAGCGCACGTTGGTAGACGCGCTACTGAGAGCATTCCCAAATGTCACAGGGGAACAAGTGGAAGCCCAAGGCCAAGGCAGAGGAGGAGCAAGAGGTCGCCAAGGCAGCTGTGTCACGGCCAGCTCCTCTGAGGGCAGGGTTAGCATGGCAGAGATGTGGAAAACTTTTGTCAACACGCCACAGCTAACTGCACCACCACCTGATACGCAACGTGTTAGCAGGAGGCAACATTTCACTAACATGGTGGAACAGTACGTGTGCACACCCCTCCACGTACTGACTGATGGTTCGGCCCCATTCAACTTCTGGGTCTCTAAATTGTCCACGTGGCCAGAGCTAGCCTTTTATGCCTTGGAGGTGCTGGCCTGCCCGGCAGCCAGCGTTTTGTCTGAACGTGTATTCAGCACGGCAGGGGGCGTCATTACAGACAAACGCAGCCGCCTGTCTACAGCCAATGTGGACAAGCTGACGTTCATAAAAATGAACCAGGCATGGATCCCACAGGACCTGTCCGTCCCTTGTCCAGATTAGACATTAACTACCTCCCCATAACCATATATTATTGGACTCCAGGGCACTTCCTCATTCAATCCTATTTTTATTTTCATTTTACCATTATATTGCAAGGCTACCCAAAGTTGAATGAACCTCTCCTCTGCCTGTGTGCTAGGCCTAAATATATGCCAATGGATTGTTGCAGTGGTGGCTGATGTGAAGCCTCATTCTCTGCTATGACATGCAGACTGATTCTCTAGTGACATGAAGCCAGATTGTCTGTTACGGGACCTCTCTCCTCTGCCTGGGTGCTGGGCCTGAATTTATGACAATGGACTGTTGCAGTGGTGGCTGACGTGAAGCCTGATTCTCTGCTATGACATGCAGACTGATTCTCTGCTGACATGAAGCCAGATCCTCTGTTACGGGACCTCTCTCCTCTGCCTGGGTGCTGGGCCTAAATTTATGAAAATGGACTGTTGCAGTGGTGGGTGACGTGAAGCCTCATTCTCTGCTATGACATGCAGACTGATTCTCTGCTGACATGAAGCCAGATTGTCTGTTACGGGACCTCTCTCCTCTGCCTGGGTGCTGGGCCTGAATTTATGACAATGGACTGTTGCAGTGGTGGCTGACGTGAAGCCTGATTCTCTGCTATGACATGCAGACTAATTCTCTGCTGACATGAAGCCAGATTGTCTGTTACGGGACCTCTCTCCTCTGCCTGGGTGCTGGGCCTAAATTTATGAAAATGGACTCTTACAGTGGTGGGTGACGTGAAGCCTGATTCTCTGCTATGACATGAAGACTGATTCTCTGCTGACATGAAGCCAGATCCTCTGTTACGGGACCTCTCTCCTCTGCCTGGGTGCTGGGCCTAAATATCTGACAATGGACTGTTGCAGTGGTGGGTGACGTGAAGCCTCATTCTCTGCTATGACATGCAGACTGATTCTCTGCTGACATGAAGCCAGATCGTCTGTTACGGGACCTCTCTCCTCTGCCTGGGTGCTGGGCCTAAATTTATGAAAATGGACTCTTACAGTGGTGGGTGACGTGAAGCCTGATTCTCTGCTATGACATGAAGACTGATTCTCTGCTGACATGAAGCCAGATCCTCTGTTACGGGACCTCTCTCCTCTGCCTGGGTGCTGGGCCTAAATTTATGAAAATGGACTCTTACAGTGGTGGGTGACGTGAAGCCTGATTCTCTGCTATGACATGAAGACTGATTCTCTGCTGACATGAAGCCAGATCCTCTGTTACGGGACCTCTCTCCTCTGCCTGGGTGCTGGGCCTAAATATCTGACAATGGACTGTTGCATTGGTGGCTGACGTGAAGCCTGATTCTCTGCTATGATATGAAGACTGATTCTCTGCTGACATGAAGCCAGATTGTCTGTTACGGGACCTCTCTCCTCTGCCTGTGTGCTAGGCCTAAATATATGCCAATGGATTGTTGCAGTGGTGGCTGACGTGAAGCCTGATTCTCTGCTATGACATGCAGACTGATTCTCTGGTGACATGAAGCCAGATCCTCTGTTACGGGACCTCTCTCCTCTGCCTGGGTGCTGGGCCTAAATTTATGAAAATGGACTGTTGCAGTGGTGGGTGACGTGAAGCCTGATTCTCTGCTATGACATGCAGACTGATTCTCTGGTGACATGAAGCCAGATTGTCTGTTACGGGACCTCTCTCCTCTGCCTGGGTGCCGGGGCCTAAATATCTGAGAATGGACTGTTCCAGTGGTGGGTGACGGGAAGCCAGATTCTCTGCTATGGAACCTCTCTCCAATTGATTTTGGTTAATTTTTATTTATTTAATTTTTATTTTAATTAATTTCCCTATCCACATTTGTTTGCAGGGGATTTACCTACATGTTGCTGCCTTTTGCAGCCCTCTAGCCCTTTCCTGGGCTGTTTTACAGCCGTTTTAGTGCCGAAAAGTTCGGGTCCCCATTGACTTCAATGGGGTTCGGGTTCGGGACGAAGTTCGGATCGGGTTCGGATCCCGAACCCGAACATTTCCGGGATGTTCGGCCGAACTTCTCGAACCCGAACATCCAGGTGTTCGCTCAACTCTAGTTATAATCAAAAACCTGCCCTTCTCTGAAATCAGAGGTATCCCACAGGTATTGGAAATTTTTCCTCTCCTTAAGTTGGGCCATGAATCTTTCTATTGTCTGTTGTAGTATTGATTCTTTCCTGGAAAAATCTGGATTGTTAGAAAATTTCTGAACCGCCTCAATCTGCTCTCGGTGGATAGTGGTGTTTTTTTCAAATACTTTCTTCTCCTCCTCCAGGAGCAGAGTAATCAACCAGAGAGAGGAGTCTATCAACTCCTTCTCCCACTTACAGTAGATCCAAATTCGGGAGACCTAATCCGAGACACAGGCATAAGCGGGTTTCTCAGTCCACTTGGTACAATTTTTTGTTTGAGATATGTTTCCAAGGTCTAGATTTCCCACCAACCTCTCATGTGGTCTTTTTATGTGTTAGTTAGTGACTTAAAGGAACTCGATATACTTGCGCTCTTAGTCTCAGTAGGTAACTGTGCGTCTGAAAACACAAGTCTAGCCTCGCTGTTCCAACTAGTAACTTTTGGTGCTCCTGCCAAAAATCCTGCCATCCCTACACAAATCAAAATTTTAATATAAAGGCTCACAGAAGGCTTTTATAGCCAAATCAGGTTTACGTCACCTTAAATCACGTAATTCACTATCATGTGGGGGACGCTAAAATTGAAAACAAAAAAAACCTTTATTTGCAATTACTAAATTTAAAAAAGTTGGGAGAAATTAGACGTACAATAATAATTGCCAATCAGTGGTAATAGTAATGCTTACTGCGGGTAATGGAGTAGATAAACCCGGAAAAATACACACAGTAGCAATTGCGCCTCAGGTTTCCAAAACGTGCAATTGCCACCACTGATGAGAGCTGTAGAGCAAATGGGGTAGATTTCACACCCCCTGCGCTAAAACAGCCTTTTATAACCCACTAACGATTGACTCTATTCAGACCATTTAACTACTGCCCGCATGTCCCTTCGGATATAAGCCATTGGTCCTTTTTCTAGGCTTTTCTTACATATCCGCCGTTCTTGATCACTACTTAGTTAAGGGGAAATGTCCCCTGTCAAGTCCCCAACTTACAGTGCCAGCATCTGCACACAAGAGAATCGCCCTGGAGCTTTCCATCATGCTCCGATCATGTGACGCAGGGTGGGCACAGCTTGGTCGGCGATGGGAGGGGTTTTAGATTTGAATGCCCTGTGTTTTGGCGGCCGCTTCACGGCCGCACTAATGCTGGAGCGCTGCCCCATACAAGACGGGGGTTGGGCGATAAATTAAGTTAATATATAGAGTACACTATGCTTCCAATATAGGGCTCCTGATGATTGATATAAGAAACGCATTGAGCCTCGGCATAATGAGCGAAAAGCATAGGCAGTAACTATCTGTAGCGAGCACCTAGCGGCAGGGACAGTTTGTTTAATCCTCGACTAACGGTCAAGGTGTCTTTTAGCTTAGCTTCAGCTACAACATTAGATAGCAAGAGTGGAGTTTCTGCGATTTAGGTGTCACACTGCAGCCGGATGTGAACAGAGTCAATCGTTAGTGGGTTATAAAAGGCTGTTTTAGCGCAGGGGTGTGTGGAATATACCCCTTTTGCGCTACAGCTCTCATCAGTTGTGGCAATTGCGGGTTTATCCGCAGTAAGCATTACTATTACCACTGATTGGCAATTATTATTGTACGTCTAATTTCTCCCAACTTTTTTAATTTAGTAATTGCAAATAAAGTTTTTTTTGTTTTCAATTTTAGCGTCCCCCACATGATAGTGAATTATATATTTTTATTTTGCCACTAATACACGCCACAAAAGGCTTTATAACATATAACTGCACCGCTGAACAGCAAATATATTTTACTTTTGTCACTAATGCACGACAAAAAGGGCTTTAGAACATATAACTGCACCGCTGAATGGCAAATATATTTTTCTTTTTTCTAATACAAGTCGAAAAAGGGCTGTAATTTTCGCACTTCACCACAGAATAGCTAATAAAGCCCCCACACACACACTAATACAAGCTGGAAAATGTGTTAGGACAAATAACTGCACCGCACAAGGGAAAATAAGACATAGAAATATGCACTTGCACCCTAATAACAAGAACGGTTTGCTGGAATTACAGAGCTGTATAATGGAAAATCCCTCCTATTACCCAGGCTGTAACCTCCCCTACTGAACCCTGTTCTACATAAATGCTGCAGAATGATTCCTCCCCATCTTTTCCCTACACCTTGAATAATCTTTCCCTGCACTTGTAAATCTATTTTTTAGCACATTGAAGTTTTTTTCTAGCACTGTCCCTGACGTCTCTCCCTGCACTAAGTACACTGGAAAATGGCAGAATCCAAGATGGCTGAGAGTATTTATAGGGCTGTGACATCACAGGGCTGTCTGGCTGCTGACTGGCTGCATACATGGCATTATGGGTGATCCCGCCTTCCCAGAGTTCCTTGCTCCACGTCCTCACACGTGCAGCAGCCATTTTAGGAAAAAATGAGATTCGTTACCACAAAGCGTGATTACCACAAATAAGTGGTATACGCAATAATTGATCCATATGCAGTACCCCAGAATAGGGTACTTGCAAATTGTTTCTTGTTGTATGTTCTGATATATTGTATAACCCAGTATAGCTCTGTCAAGGTTAACAATCCTGACTCTTTCCTTGTAGGAAGCTAGGTGATGGACTTAGGTCCGGCCCTAGTTCAATGGTGTGTGTGATAGCTGAGGAGGTAAGTTACATGTGCTCACTCCTTGGTGCTTTGCATCAAGAAAGCCATCTCTACTTCACAGTACTCCTGAAAAAGAAAGAAAGAATTAGGAGGCTGAGAATCTGCATGGCCGAGCATTGGAGTCAGTCAGTAAGGTATTCTCTGTTTAAGGCTGATAGAGACTTTACTGCAGTGAGAGGGACATTGCTTATACACCCTTCCACACTTTGACACGGTCTTGGCCAGCCATTTCTTAATCCTGTACCCCTCATCTGGGAATTACAGACAAGTTTAGAACTTTATTACTAGCCATAGATTCTACAGAGAGAGAAACTTTGGAGAGATAGAGGAAAAGAGTACTACAATCACCATCCTTGCTTATATCCATACATTGCAATCTGGGAAGATTTCCACTGTGAATTGTTTGGAACTCTTTTTGATATTGTTGGATGTACTACAAATCCTATTCTACAATTTAGTAAAGTGAAACTTACTTATTTTCTGCAACTGCCCTGGTTAATGACCCCAGAACCATTCGCTGGCCACATCACCAACATCTCCTGCCATGCACCAAACCCACAGCAGCAAACCCACCCCGACTACCATTAGACAGGAGCCCCAACATCAGGGTTTTCCCCAAGGAAAGAAAGGGTGTGTCCTGCTATCACTGCCCTGGACCTAGAGAGCATCAGTGTGAGGATTGTCACTGTGAATTATTATTCTAGCTAGAGCCACTACCACTCCGACCCTCTGCTCCACTCCTCCAGGGCTTGCGGAAAATAGTCAAAATTAAAATTTGGCCTAATGTTGATCCTCGCTCATACCATCCATCCCAAACATCCATGTTCGCCGCCTCCATGGCATGTATGCCCTTGACAAATACCCAACTAGCTGGAAACCAGATGCAAGACTAACAAATTGATGGGACTCATTTGGCTTTGAGTGATGACAAATACCAATAATGACTCTGTGCTCTATCCCGGCTTACTGTGGCCAATTCTCTGGCTTGTTTCAGTCTCTCTAGGAATAAGTCACTTCTGCTCATCTACTGCCCATTTCCGTCAATCTCGGGACCCTTTAGCAGTTGCTTTCTACAGAGATATGCTAGAACTCTAGTTATAGACAGACTTCACTCAATGATTTTGCACCAGTGCGCCCTTGATGCAAAAACCATGATATTAAAATATCCTGGCAGTTGCAGCTGTAGGCGTGACCATGTGTTATGCTAGTCCTCCTGGCAGCAGCAGTGCAAGTTCTATCACCTTGTTCTAAAAGTCATTCAAGGTTTCTCAACTACTTCTTAATTTACTATTATGTCAAGTTAAAGGCACAGGCAGTAATGTATTGGGTCGAAATACTATCGTTAAAGGGGTTGTCTCACTTCAGCAAATAACATTTATTAAATAGAGGAAGTTAATACCAGGCACTTACTAATGTATTGTGATCATTCATATTGCCTCCTTTGCTGGCAGGATTTATTTTTCCATGACATTATTCACTGCTTGTTTCCATGGTTACGACTAGAGATGAGTGAATTTTTAAAAAATTCGATTTGGCTGGTTCGCCGATTTTTTGGGGAAAAATTTGGTTTGATCCGAATTTATTTGCAGCGAATTACGTTAAAAACAGCTATTTCCTGGCTGCAGAGAGCCTTTATAGTGGTGTAGAACACTGTGCCTTGCGTTAACACTCATAGGAAGTCTGCTTTGGTAGAGAAGTAATACTGTGAGTCAGTATGACATGTAGATGACAGGCGTCACACTTAGAATCATGGGGCCAAAACTGACCAAATAACTCAAGTATGAACATATCCTTACAGGATGATGTTAGCGCCAAGAAGAAGCGCACTCCTTTTACACCGTCGCAAACTGATTCCACATAGATGTCTACAGAACCTGCTCTATTAAACGTGTATACAAGTAGAGCCCCCCCCCCCGACAGAGTGGAGAGGGTGTCAGCAGTAAGTTTGTGTTGAAGTCACTGATTAATTTGCCCTTCCTCTGATCCGTCAGAACAATAACCCACAAAAAACGGATAATGTCTGACGAGCATATTCCTTCACTCGGTCAGCATTTGCATTGACACGTGAATGGAATATTTGCATTTCTTCTGTGTTTTGTACCCACTTTTGGCTACTAAACATAAGCCAATTCTGATGGGACTATACAGGCATTACAGCTGTTACACAGACAGGATCTGTTGTGCGTCTCATTTTTCCTTCCTTCGGAGAGATCAGAAGAAAGATAAAATAAATGATGATGTCAGCCAGGTCGAAAGCCAAAATAGTGGAACAGTCATGAAGTGGGGAGGGTGGAAACAGCATGAGAAGTCCACATAGTGGCCATATGACATAGTGGTGAGGTGGAAGCAGCATGAGGAGATCACAAAGTGGCCCACTTACAGAGTCTGGAGGTGGCGGCAGCATCAGAAGGCCACAGAGTGGCACGACGACAAGAGATTGTGGAGGTGGCAGCAGCATGAGGAGGCCACAGAGTAGCACGATGACGAGGTCGTCGTGCCACTTTTTGGCCTCCTCATTCTGCTGCCACTTCCACAATCTCTCGTCGTCCTGCTAATCTGGTCTCCTCATGCTGCTGACATCTCCACACTTTGTCGTCGTGCCACTCTGTGACCTCCTCATTCTGCTGCCACCTCCACAATCTCTCGTCACTGTGCTACTCTGGCGTCCTCATGCTGCTGCCACCTCCACAATTTCTCATTGTCATGCTGCTCTGTACTCCTTATGCTGCTGACACCTCCACACTTTGTCGTCGTGCCACTCTGTGAGAGTTTGTGGAGTTGGCAGCAGCATGAGGAGGTCACAGAATGGCACGATGACGAGAGATTGTGTAGGTGTCAGCAGCATGAGGAGGCCACAGAGTAGCACGACGACGAGAGATTGTAGAGGTGTCAGCATCATGAGGAGGCCACAGAGTAGCACGACAACGAGAGATTGTGGAGGTGGCAACAGCATGAGGAGGCCACAGAGTATTACGACGACGAGAGATTGTAGAAGTGTCAGCAGCATAAGGAGGCCACAGAGTGGCACGACGACAAAGTGTGGAGGTGTCAGCAGCATAAGGAGGACAGAGTAGCATGAGAACGAGAAAATGTGGAGGTGGCAGCAGCATGAGGACGCCAGAGTAGCACAACGACGAGAGATTGTGGAGGTGGCAGCAGAATGAGGAGGTCACAGAGTGGCACGACGACAAAGTGTGGAGATGTCAGCAGCATGAGGAGACCAGAGTAGCAGGACGACGAGAGATTGTGGAGGTTGCAGCAGAATGAGGAGGCCACAAAGTGGCACGACGACCAGAGTTGTGGAGGTGTCAGCAGCATGAGGAGGCCACAGAGTGGCACAATGACGAGAGATTGTGGAAGTGTCAGCAGCATGAGGAGGCCACAGAGTAGCACGACAATGAGAGATTGTGGAGGTGGCAACAGCATGAGGAGGCCAAAGAGTGGTACGACGATGAGAGATTGTGGAGGTGGCAGCAGCATGAGGAAGCCACAGAGTGGTACGATGACAAAGTGTGGAGGTGTCAGTAGCATGAGGAGGCCAGAGTAGCACAACAACGAAAGATTGTGGAGGTGGCAGCAGCATGAGGAGGCCACAGAGTAGCACGACGACGAGAGATTGTAGAGGTGTCAGCATCATGAGGAGGCCACAGAGTAGCACGACAACGAGAGATTGTGGAGGTGGCAACAGCATGAGGAGGCCACAGAGTATCACGACGACGAGAGATTGTAGAAGTGTCAGCAGCATAAGGAGGCCACAGAGTGGCACGACGACAAAGTGTGGAGGTGTCAGCAGCATAAGGAGGACAGAGTAGCATGAGAACGAGAAAATGTGGAGGTGGCAGCAGCATGAGGACGCCAGAGTAGCACAACGACGAGAGATTGTGGAGGTGGCAGCAGAATGAGGAGGTCACAGAGTGGCACGACGACAAAGTGTGGAGATGTCAGCAGCATGAGGAGACCAGAGTAGCAGGACGACGAGAGATTGTGGAGGTTGCAGCAGAATGAGGAGGCCACAAAGTGGCACGACGACCAGAGTTGTGGAGGTGTCAGCAGCATGAGGAGGCCACAGAGTGGCACAATGACGAGAGATTGTGGAAGTGTCAGCAGCATGAGGAGGCCACAGAGTAGCACGACAATGAGAGATTGTGAAGGTGGCAACAGCATGAGGAGGCCAAAGAGTGGTACGACGATGAGAGATTGTGGAGGTGGCAGCAGCATGAGGAAGCCACAGAGTGGTACGATGACAAAGTGTGGAGGTGTCAGTAGCATGAGGAGACCAGAGTAGCACAACAACGAAAGATTGTGGAGGTGGCAGCAGCATGAGGAGGCCAGAGTAGCACGACGACGAGAGATTGTGGAGGTGGCAGCAGAATGAGTAGGCCATGGAGTGGCATAACAACGAGAGATTGTGGAGGTGTCAGCAGCATGAGAAGGCCACTGTCACAACCAGACAGCTGAGAAGCTCTGACAGAAGCCTTTCAGAACCTCCTCCTTGAGTTCTCTTTGTTGTGGTATTCAGTTCCTCATCTCGTTAGCCTCTCTCAGCTGTCATGTAGTTGGACTAATTGCATCCCTTTAAATTCCGCCCCATAATGCATTACTGGGCGGCTTATACTTCTTCCTGGAGTGTGTGTGCATGCTCATCCTGTTTTCCTGTCTGCTACAAAGTTAAGTGCTGTACATTTATCTGTTATTTTCTGTTTGCTGGATCCCAGGTGACCCTGACTCCCTCCGTGTCTGGTGTAAGGAGCCGGTGGTCGTGTCCCCTCACTATTGTAGGGTGTTCAGGGGTTATATAGTCGAGGTACGTGGCTATGCAACCATCCACCTCTGGGATCTTTGCATAGGCTGAGCAGCCAGGGAAAGTGCTAGGTCTTGTGCAGGGGTCTCCCCTTTTGGTTCCTTAGCTTTGGATCCAGTGAGTCATATATGCATGTTGCTTTGTCTTGTTTCCTGTACACCGTCCGTGGCAGCCACAGAGTGGCACGATGACAAAGTGTGGAGGTGTCAGCAGCATGAGGAGGCCAGAGTAGCACAGCAACGAGAGATTGTGGAGGTGGCAGCAGCATAAGGAGGCCAGAGTAGCACGAAAACGAGAGATTGTGGAGGTGTCAACAGCATAAGGAGGCCAGAGTAGCACAACGACAAGAGATTATGGAGTTGGCAGCAGAATGAGGAGGGCACAGAGTGGCACAACGATGAGAGATTGTAGAGGTGGCAGCAGCATGAGGAGGTCACAGAGTGACACGACGATGAGAGATTGTGGAGGTGTCAGCAGCATGAGGAGGCCACAGAGTATCATGACGATGAGAGATTGTGGAGGTGACAGCAGCATGAAGAGGCCACAGAGTATCATGACGATGAGAGATTGTGGAGGTGGAAGCAGCATGAAGAGGCCACAGAGTAGCATGACAACTAGAGATTGTAGAGGTGTCAGCAGCATGAGGAGGCCACAGAGTAGCACGACGACGAGAGATTGTGGAGGTTGCAGCAGCATGAGGAGGCCACAGAGTAGCACGATGATGAGAGATTTTGGAGGTGGCAGCAGCATGATGAGGCCACAGAGTAGCATGAAGACAAGATATTGTGGAGTTGGCAGCAGCCTGAGGAGACCCCAGAGTGGCACGATGACGAGAGATTGTGGAGGTGGCAGCAGCCTGAGGAGGCCACAGCGTAGCACGAAGATGAGAGATTTTGTAGGTGGCAGCAGCATGAGGAGGCCACAGAGTAGCATGAGAATGAGAGATTTTGGAGTTGGCAGCAGCATGAGAGGGCCACTGAGTAGCACGAAGATGAGAGATTTTGTAGGTGGCAGCAGCATGACGGAGGCTACAGAGTAGCACGACGACAAGAGATTGTGGAGGTGTCAGCAGCATGAGGAGGTCACACAGTGGCACGACAACAAAGTGTGGAGGTATCAGCAGCATGAATGCAGCAGTCACTTTCAGTCTGTGGTAGTTTCTATCCTAGGAAGGGGCAATAATCTCCGAGCATTTAGGAGACTGATTGCTTTGGGGTAAAAGCTGTTCTTCAGCCTAGTGGTGCGGGCATGAATGGGCTCTAAGACGCCTACCAGAGGGTAGGAGAGTGAAAAGGCTGTGGCCGGGGTGAGTTGGATCCCCGCAGATAATTTTTGCCCTGTTGTTGCAGCGAGCAGTGAAGATGTCATCCAGTGATGGTAACTGAGTACCAGTGATTCTGCTAGCCATTCTGATGATGCGCTTGAGGGTCTTCTCGTCCTCAGAAGAGCAGCCGGAGTACCAAACTGTAATGCAGTATGTGATAATAGATTCTATGGTGCACCTGTAAAAATTGACAAGAAGCTGTTTTGGGAGTTGTGCTTTCTTCAGACTCCTCAGAAAAATAAAGCCTCTGAAGGCCTTTTTTGGTAATTTCTGTTGTGTTTTTTATCCATGATAGGTCCTGACTAATATGAACTCCCAAGAATCTGAAACTTTGAACTATCTCCACGTTTCCACCATTAATGCTAATGGGATGGTGTCCATTTTGTTTCTTCGTCCTAAAATCTAGAATTAGCTCCTTTGTTTTCTTGGTATTGAATATGAGGTTGTTGTTCTTACTCCATCTCTCTAGGTTCTCAACCTCTTTCCTATAGGCTGTTTCATCATTGTTGGAGATTATGCCTATCACGGTCGTGTCATCTGTACATTTTATAATGGTATTGGTATTGTGAATAGGTTTACAGTCATTTGTGAAGAGGGAGTAAAGGAGAGGGCTCAACACACAGCCTTGCGGTACCCCAGTGTTTAGTGTTAAGGATGAAGAAAAGTGCTTGCCCATGCGTACGATTTGTGGTCTTTTTGTAAGAAAATCCAGTATCCAGTTGCACAGGTGTGAGCTGAGACCCAAGTTGTTCAGTTTCGTTGCCAACTTGTTGGGAGGGATGGTGTTAAAGGCCGAGCTGTAATCAATGAACAGCATCCGCACATAGCTGTGAAGGGTAAGTGAGACAGCATCCTCAGTTGACCTATGTGCTCTGTAAGCAAACTGGTATTGGTCCATGGAGGTGCAGATCTTGCTCCTTATGTGCCTGAGGACAAGTTGTTCAAAACACTTCATAGCAATAGGAGTGAGAGCCACCGGGCCATAATCACTTAAGGTCTTCACCCCGGCCTGTTTTGGAATTGGGACAATTGTGGAGGACTTCAGGCAAGTGGGGGACAATGGCCTGCTCTAGTGAGCTGTTAAATATACTGGTAAACACTGTTCTCAGCTGTTTAGCACAGTTTTTTAAGACTTTTCCAGGAACTTCATCAGGGCCAGCTGCTTTGTGGGGATTAATGTGGCTGAAGGCCCATTCTACCTCACGTGCTCTCAGCATCAGGGAACATGATGGAGCCTCTTGCTGGGCAAATTTGATGATAGGCAGCTCATTGTCTTTGTCAAATCGTGCAAAAAAATGATTTAGGTCATCAGGAGAGAAAGAATTTCCAGTGTTGATAGAATAGATTGTGGAGGTTGCAGCAGCATGAGGAGGCCACAGAGTAGCACGATGACGAGAGATTTTGGAGGTGGCAGCAGCATGATGAGGCCACAGAGTAGCATGAAGACAAGAGATTGTGGAGTTGGCAGCAGCCTGAGGAGGCCCCAGAGTGGCACGATGACGAGAGATTGTGGAGGTGGCAGCAGCCTGAGGAGGCCACAGCGTGGCACGAAGATGAGAGATTTTTTAGGTGGCAGCAGCATGAGGAGGCCACAGAGTAGCACGGTGACAAGAGATTGTGGAGGTGGCAGCAGCATGAGGAGGTCACAGAGTGGCACAACAACAAAGTGTGGAGGTGTCAGCAGAATGAGGAGGCCAGAGTAGAACAACAAAGAGAGATTGTGGAGGTGGCAGCAGCATGTGGAGGCCACAGAGTGGCACGATGACGAGAGATTGTGGTGGTGGCGGCAAGACGACGAGAGATTGTGGAGGTGTCAGCAGCTTGAGGAGGCCACAGAGTAGCATGACGATGAGAGATTTTGGAGTTGGCAGCAGCATGAGGAGGCCACAGAGTAGCACTACGATGAGAGATTGCAGAGGTGGAAGCAGCATATGAACGCCACAGAGTAGCACAACGACGAGAGATTGTGGAGGTGGCAGCAGCATGAGGAAGCCACAGAGTGGCATGACAATAAAGTGTGAAGGTGTCAGCAGCATGAGGAAGTCAGAGTAGCACGACCAAAAAAAGATATTGTGGAGTTGGCAGCAGCATGTGGAGGAAACAGAGTGGCACGATGACAAAGTGTGGAGATGTCAGCAGCATGAGTAGGCCACAGAGTAGTACAACAATGAGAGATTTTGGAGTTGGCAGCAGCATGAGGAGGCCACAGAGTAGCACTACGACTAGAGATTGTGGAGGTGGCAGCAGCATGAGGAGGCCACAGAGTGGCACGACGACAAAGTGTAGAGGTCTCAGCAGCATAAGGAGGCCAGAGTAACACAGTATACTGGTAAACACTGTTTTCAGCTGTTTAGCACAGTTTTTTAAGACTTTTCCAGGAACTTCATCAGGGTCAGCTGCTTTGTGGGGATTAATGTGGCTGAAGGCCCATTCTACCTCATGTGCTCTCAGCATCAGGGAACATGATGGAGCCTCTTGCTGGGCAAATTTGATGATAGGCAGCTCATTGTCTTTGTCAAATCGTGCAAAAAAATGATTTAGGTCATCAGGAGAGAAAGAATTTCCAGTGTTGATAGAATAGATTGTGGAGGTGGCAGCAGTGGTGGTGGCAAGACGACGAGAGATTGTGGAGGTGTCAGCAGCTTGAGGAGGCCACAGAGTAGCATGACGATGAGAGATTTTGGAGTTGGCAGCAGCATGAGGAGGCCACAGAGTAGCACGAAGATGAGAGATTTTGCAGGTGGCAGCAGCATGACGGAGGCCACAGAATAGCACGGCGACAAGAGATTGTGGAGGTGTCAGCAGCATGAGGAGGTCACACAGTGGCACGACGACAAAGTGTGGAGGTGTCAGCAGCATGAGGAGGCCAGAGTAGCACAATGAAGAGAGATTGTGGAGGTGGCAGCAGCATGAGGAGGCCTCAGAGTAGCACAACGACGAGAGATTGTGGAGGTGGCAGAAGCATGAGAAGGCCACAGAGTGGCATGACGACGAGAGATTGTGGAGGTGGCAGCAGCATGTGGAGGCCACAGAGTAGCACAACAACAAAGTGTGGAGGTGTCAGCAGAATGAGGAGGCCAGAGTAGAACAACGAAGAGAGATTGTGGAGGTGGCAGCAGCATGAGGAGGCCACAGGGTAGCATAACGATGAAAGATTGTGGAGGTGGCAGAAGCATGAGAAGGCCACAGAGTGGCATGACGATGAGAGATTGTGGAGGTGGCAGCAGCATGTGGAGGCCACAGAGTGGCACGACGATGAGAGATTGTGGTGGTGGCAAGATGACGAGAGATTGTAGAGGTGTCAGCAGCTTGAGGAGGCCAGAGTAGCATGACGATGAGAGATTTTGGAGTTGGCAGCAGCATGAGGAGGCCACAGAGTAGCACTACGATGAGAGATTGCGGAGGTGGAAGCAGCATATGAACGCCATAGAGTAGCACAACGACGAGAGATTGTGGAGGTGGCAGCAGCATGAGGAAGCCACAGAGTGGCATGACAATAAAGTGTGAAGGTGTCAGCAGCATGAGGAAGTTAGAGTAGCACGACGAAAAGATATTGTGGAGTTGGCAGCAGCATGTAGAGGAAACAGAGTGGCACGACGACAAAGTGTGGAGTTGTCAGCAGCATGAGTAGGCCACAGAGTAGCACAACAATGAGAGATTTTGGAGTTGGCAGCAGCATGAGGAGGCCACAGAGTAGCACTACGACTAGAGATTGTGGAGGTGGCAGCAGCATGAGGAGGCCACAGAGTGGCACGACGACAAAGTGTGGAGTTGTCAGCAGCATGAGTAGGCCACAGAGTAGCACAACAATGAGAGATTTTGGAGTTGGCAGCAGCATGAGGAGGCCACAGAGTGGCACGACGACAAAGTGTGGAGGTCTCAGCAGAATAAGGAGGCCAGAGTAACACAGTATACTGGTAAACACTGTTTTCAGCTGTTTAGCACAGTTTTTTAAGACTTTTCCAGGAACTTCATCAGGGCCAGCTGCTTTGTGGGGATTAATGTGGCTGAAGGCCCATTCTACCTCATGTGCTCTCAGCATCAGGGAACATGATGGAGCCTCTTGCTGGGCAAATTTGATGATAGGCAGCTCATTGTCTTTGTCAAATCGTGCAAAAAAATGATTTAGGTCATCAGGAGAGAAAGAATTTCCAGTGTTGATAGAATAGATTGTGGAGGTTGCAGCAGCATGAGGAGGCCACAGAGTAGCACGATGACGAGAGATTTTGGAGGTGGCAGCAGCATGATGAGGCCACAGAGTAGCATGAAGACAAGAGATTGTGGAGTTGGCAGCAGCCTGAGGAGGCCCCAGAGTGGCACGATGACGAGAGATTGTGGAGGTGGCAGCAGCCTGAGGAGGCCACAGCGTGGCACGAAGATGAGAGATTTTGTAGGTGGCAGCAGCATGAGGAGGCCACAGAGTAGCACGGCGACAAGAGATTGTGGAGGTGGCAGCAGCATGAGGAGGTTACAGAGTGGCACAACAACAAAGTGTGGAGGTGTCAGCAGAATGAGGAGGCCAGAGTAGAACAACAAAGAGAGATTGTGGAGGTGGCAGCAGCATGTGGAGGCCACAGAGTGGCACGATGACGAGAGATTGTGGTGGTGGCAAGACGACGAGAGATTGTGGAGGTGTCAGCAGCTTGAGGAGGCCACAGAGTAGCATGACGATGAGAGATTTTGGAGTTGGAAGCAGCATGAGGAGGCCACAGAGTAGCACTACGATGAGAGATTGTGGAGATGGCAGCAGCATGTGAACGCCACAGAGACAGAGTAGCACAACGACGAGAGATTGTGGAGTTGGCAGCAGCATGTGGAGGCCACAGAGTGGCACGACGACAAGGTGTGGAGGTGTCAGCAGCATGAGTAGGCCTCAGAGTAGCACGACAATGAGAGATTTTGGAGTTGGCAGCAGCATGAGAGGGCCACAGAGTAGCACGAAGATGAGAGCTTTTGTAGGTGGCAGCAGCATGATGAGGCCACAGAGTAGCACAATGACAAGAGATTGTGGAGGTGTCAGCAGCATGAGGAGGTCACACAGTGGCACGATGACAAAGTGTGGAGGTGTCAGCAGCATGAGGAGGCCAGAGTAGCACAATGAAGAGAGATTTTAGAGGCAGCAGCAGCATGAGGAGGCTTCAGAGTAGCACAACGATGAGAGATTGTGGAGGTGGCAGAAGCATGAGAAGGCCACAGAGTGGCACGACGACGAGAGATTGTGGAGGTGGCAGTAGCATGTGGAGGCCACAGAGTAGCACAACAACAAGAGATTTTGGTGGTGGAATGGCAACGAGAGATTGTGGAGGTTTTAGCAGCTTGAGGAGGCCACAGAGTAGAACTACGATGAGAGATTGTGGAGATGGCAGCAGCATGTGAACGCAACAGAGTAGCATAACGACGAGAGATTGTGGAGGTAGCAGCAGCATGAGGAGGCCACAGAGTGGCACGACGACAAAGTGTGGAGGTGTCAGCAGCATGACGAAGCCAGAGGAGCATGACAAAGAGATATTGTGGAGGTGGCAGCAGCATGTGGAGGCCACAGAGTGGCACGATGACAAAATGTGGAGGTGTCAGCAGCATAAGGAGGCCAGAGTAGCACAGCGACGAGAGATTGTGGAGGTGGCAGCAGGATGAAGTGTCCACAGACTAGCACAAGGACGAGAGATTGTGGAGGTGGCAGAAGCATGAGGAGGCCATAGAGTAGCACGACGACTAGAGATTGTGGAGGTGGCAGCAGCATGAGGAGGCCACTTTGGATCTGCATGATTTAATAATACACGTTCTCCGGCACAAAAGGCTTTGCAAATTGATTGTCCAGGAATTTCCATCTAAGATTGGGATAATATATTGGTGAATTTAAGTTTAGTTTATTATAGTTTTAGTCAAGTTTTGGTTCCATTTAATTTTAAATATTTAATAAATTTCATAAAAAAAATTAAGTGTTGCTTAAGACAGGAGAGAATAGGCCAGTCTTCTGGTTATTCAACGACGTGGTTGCAATGGAGAAAGCATTCCAAAAAACAAGATTGATGCAAGTGCGATATTGGCTGCTCATCGAGCCAGATACTTCTGGGGGAACCTGCCTGGCATGAACAGGGCTCTAGTAGCTACAGACAATGGGAAGACAACGCTTCAAGTTTGCTTGCAGCCCGGAAGAGTCGCGAAGTTCATCAAGATTCAAACCATAACTATCAGCCCTTGTTCTCTTCATCAGGGAAAACATCACGAGTTCCCAGTCATCATGGATGGGAAGGATGATGGTGCATGGAGATGGAAATGGTCTTTGGATTCCCCCCCTGCACTATACGGACGTCTAATGAAATGAACTGCTGCTCCCGACTGAAGCTCCTGGGAAGGTCATCCGGCATCTATTCACCCCGCTGAAGGATTATTTTGAAAGTGTGTTGAAACCATACGGGGCCCCCATGCTGCAAATTTATCATGAAGACACCGGATTTTAAAATAATACATTATTATATAAAGAAAGAAAAAAATAAGCTCCTTCGTCCCCCGACTCCCAAGTGCGATCAGCTACATCATCATCATCATCGAGTACTGTCTGCATGTCACTGATGTCTTCCTCAACTGTCTCTGGGTCAGGAGCCTGACTGCTTGCAACACCAGCTCCCATGCCACTCTCCTCATCACTACTTGACCGCCTAGTGGAGGAAAGGACAGAGGCAGGTTGAGGACAGGTGAGGGCACAGGGCCTGCTTCCGGGCCATTCCAACTAATGGTTGTGTCTGACGAACCCACTGACTGTTGGCTGGGGGTGTCTGATGTCACTTGGGATGAAGTGGATGACCAATTTAACCAATCAAGAACCGCTAGGTTCCTGTTCAACACGACTGCTAGATGACACCAGGAGAGAAGGCCTCTCGCTGCGACTCCTGCTGCCTCGCCCCCTTACTCTGCTGCGACCTCTGCCAGCACCAGAAACATTTAGGCCTCTGCCACTCCTCTGTGCATTGCCTAGCACTTCTCTGTCTGACATACTTTTAGCTGAACTAAATAAATTAAAAGCAAATTTAAACACCCCTAAAAGCGACGAATATATTTTTCTTTCTGTACTGAAATAGGCCACTAAATGCTTTCACCACAAATAACTGCCTATCACAAATTAGAAAACACCCTTTAAAAACACCTTTTATAAATACAGCATTATAAAAATAATAAAACATAAACATAGTAAAACATAAAAAAAATGGTTTCCCGATTGACTGTAATGACCCTTGTTAAGAAGCTAATAGTAAATTGTGAACAATGTAAATATCCAAAGGGGAGACAGTCGATCTCCCCCTCCAACAACCAGGCTCCAACCAGTCTTCTTCCGTGGTAGCGCTGGCACCAGGGCAGAGTACCGCTGATCCCTGCCCACAAAGCAACCTCCACTCCAAGCTAGGGAGCAACACAGAGACCGGGAGTACCAGTTACCAACATAACCTTGGTGGACTCACTGGACAGAGACAGGCTACCAAATACTGGACCTGTTGAATTTGGTAGCCTGTCTCTGTCCAGTGAGTCGACCAAGGTCTGTTGCTGTGGGATGGATACTGGGCTCCCAATTCCCAACAACTCAATCTGCTGCTGGGGGACAGGACCGACTGTCTCTGCCCCCTGTAACTCAGCCTGCCACTGGGGAATGGAGACTGGGCTCTCAATTCCCAATAAATCACACGGCTGCTGGGGAATGGAGACTGGGCTCCCAATTCCCTATAAATCAAACGGCCGCTGGGGAACGGAGACTGGGCTCCCAATTCCCTGCAATTCACACTGCCAATAGGGAGTGGGGGTAGCAAGCTCCTCTCCCATACGTTTTTCCAGCCTCTGGGGAGGGAGACCGACTGTCTCTGCTCCCAATACAGTGTCCTGTTGCTGGGGAAAGGAGACTGGGCTCTCTATTCCCTGTAGGACACTCTGCCGCTGAGGAATGGAGACTGGGCTCTCAATTCCCTGTAAATCACACTGCCGCTGGGGGACAGGACTGACTGTCTCTGCCCCCTGTAACTCAGCCTACCGCTAGGGAATGGAGACTAGGCTCCCAATTCCCTGCAGGACCGGTGGAGAGACCTCGGTCCCATCTCCACCGGCCACCTGTGTTTCTTCCCAGTAAACATCCACAATATCCTCCCAGCTGAAGGGCTCTGGACCTGAGTCTGACTTCTTGCTGTCCTGCTGAGCCTTCCCAATGGAGTGGAAAAGATCTTGGTAGTCCTGCTCCAGTTCCCACTCCAGGGTTGCTAGGTGAGCCAGGTCTTTCTCTACCTCATGGAGGTCATCCCAATTCTGCCTAGCCTCCCTCTCGTAGAAAATGTCCTGAAGTCTGGACTGTGCAGGGCTCCCGAAGTCAGGCTCTGCAAAGGACTCCCATAACAAGCCAGGACCCTCCAACTCCTCTCCCTCTGGCTTGTCATGCTCAGCTGTCCAGGTTATATACTGTGCCATATACCACAAGAGCGCCTGGTAGGCATCCTCCAGCCATAGCTCCTGCCTGTCACAACCAGACAGCTGAGAAGCTCTGACAGAGGCCTTTCAGAACCTCCTCCTTGAGTTTTCTTTGTTGTGGTATTCAGTTCCTCATCTCGTTAGCCTCTCTCAGCTGTCATGTAGTTGGACTGATTGCTTCCCTTAAAATTCCTCCCCATAATGCTTTACTGGGCGGCTTATACTTCTTCCTGGAGTGTGTGTGCATGCTGATCCTGTTTCCCAGTCTGCTACAAAGTTAAGTGCTGTACATTTATGTTTTATTTTCTGTTTGCTGGATCCCAGGTGACCCTGACTCCCTCCGTGTCTGGTGTAGGGAGCCGGTGGTCGTGTCCCCTCACTATTGTAGGGTGTTCAGGGGTTATATAGTCGAGTTACGTGGATATGCAACCATCCACCTTTGGGATCTTTGCATAGGCTGAGCAGCCAGGGAAAGTGCTAGGTCTTGTGCAGGGGTCTTCCTTTTGGTTCCTTAGCTTTGGATCCAGTGAGTCATATATGCATGTTGCTTTGTCTTGTTTCCTGTACACCATCCGCGACATTATAAGTCTGAGAGTGGAGTTCAGAATTTGCCCCCGCACAGGGAGTACGATTGCCCTATTAATCTCATCCCAGGCGTCAAGCTGCCTAAATCTCGTTTATACAATCTTTCCCAACCTGAAAGGATCGCTATGCGTGCTTATATCTCTGAGAGTCTGAGAAAAGGACACATACGACCCTCGAAGTCACCTGTTGAAGCAGGTTTTTTCTTTGTTAAGAAAAAAGATGGTTCTTTAAGACCTTGTCTGGATTTCAGGGAGCTGAACAGTATCACTATTCGTGACCCTTATCCACTTCCTCTAATCCCGGACCTGTTTAATCAGGTTGTTGGGGCTAAAGTCTTTTCCAAATTAGATCTAAGAGGGGCATACAACCTGGTCAGGGTCAGAGAAGGAGACGAATGGAAGACGGCCTTCAATACCCCTGAGGGCCATTTAAAAAATTTGGTTATGCCTTTTGGTTTGATGAATGCCCCAGCCGTTTTTCAGCATTTCGTGAACAGCATTTTTTTATCATTTGATGGGAAAATTTGTATTAGTGTATTTGGAGGACATTTTGATTTTTTCTCCTGATTTCAAAACTCATAAGGAACATTTACGTCAGGTCTTGCTCATTCTGCGGGAGAATAAATTATATACGAAACTGGAAAAATGTGTGTTTGCGGTTCCAGAAATTCAATTTCTGGGGTTTCTTCTCTCCGCTTCTGGTTTTCACATGGACCCCGAGAAGGTCTGCGCTGTGCTTGAGTGGGAGCTTCCTGAGAATCAGAAGGCGCTGATGCGTTTTTTGGGCTTTGCCAATTATTACAGGAAGTTTATTTTGAATTATTCCTCTATTGTTAAACCACTCACTGATATGACCAGAAAGGGGGTAGATTTTTCTTCTTGGTCGGTAGAGGCGCGTAAGGCTTTTTCTAATATCAAGGAGAGTTTTGCTTCCGCTCCCATCTTGATGCAACCTGATATTTCTTTACCCTTCATAGTTGAGGTTGATGCTTCTGAGGTGGGTGTGGGTGCGGTCTTGTCTCAGGGTTCCTCTCCTGCCAAATGGCGACCGTGTGCCTTTTTCTCGAAAAAACTCTCCTCCGCAGAGAGAAATTACGATGTGGGAGATAGGGAATTGTTGGCCATCAAGTTGGCTTTTGAGGAATGGCGCCATTGGCTGGAGGGAGCCAGACACCCTATTAACGTGTTTACTGACCATAAAAATCTGGCCTACTTGGAGTCAGCCAAGCGTCTGAACCCGAGACAGGCCAGATGGTCTTTGTTCTTTTCAAGATTTAATTTTGTTGTCACGTTCCGCCCTGGAGTTAAGAATATGAAGGCAGATGCCCTGTCACGTTGTTTTCCGGGAGGCGGGAATTTTGAAGACCCGGGTCCCATTTTGGCTGAAGGTGTGGTGGTCTCTTTTTTCTGAATTGGAGGCAGAGGTGCAGGCAGCCCAGTCAGAGGCTCCTGATCTTTGTCCTCCTGGGAGGTTGCTTGTGCCTCTCGCTTTAAGACACAAGATTTTTAAGGAACACCACGATACGGTCCTTGCTGGGCACCCGGGGGCAAGAGCCACACTGGATCTCATCGCTCGGAGATTCTGGTGGCCTGCGCTTCGTAAGTCGGTTGAGGGTTTTGTGGCAGCCTGCAAGACTTGCGCTCGTGCCAAAGTCCCTCATTCACGGCCATCAGGTCCTCTCCTTCCCTTACCCATTCCTTCCCGTCCTTGGACACATCTATCCATGGACTTCATAACGGACCTGCCTCGTTCCTCGGGGAAGACTGTGATTCTGGTGGTGGTGGACCGTTTTAGCAAAATGGTGCATTTCATCCCTTTTCCTGGTTTGCCCAATGCTAAGACGCTGGCGCAGGCATTTATTGATCACATTGTCAAATTGCACGGTATTCCTTCAGACATAGTCTCTGATAGGGGCACGCAGTTTGTTTCCAGATTCTGGAAGGCTTTCTGTTCTCGCTTGGGGGTTCGGTTGTCATTCTCTTCTGCTTTCCACCCGCAGTCGAATGGCCAGACAGAGCGCGTCAATCAGAATCTAGAGACATATCTGCACTGTTTTGTGGCGGAGAATCAAGAGGATTGGTGTTCTTTTTTGTCCCTTGCTGAGTTTGCTTTAAATAACCGTCGTCAGGAGTCCTCTGATAAGTCACCATTTTTTGGTGCATATGGGTTTCATCCGCAGTTTGGGACTTTCTCGGGAGAGGGGTCTTCTGGTTTACCTGATGAGGACAGATTCTCCTCGTCTTTGTCATCTATTTGGCAAAAGATTCAGGGTAATCTAAAGAGCATGAGTGAGAGATATAGGCGTGTGGCAGATAAGAGACGTGTGCTTGGTCCGGACCTGAATGTTGGTGATCTGGTGTGGTTGTCTACCAAGAATATCAAATTGAAGGTTCCTTCCTGGAAGTTGGGTCCTAGGTTTATTGGGCATTACAAAATCCTGTCTGTCATCAATCCTGTTGCCTACCGTCTTGATCTTCCTCAGACTTGGAAGATCCATAATGTTTTTCATAAGTCCTTATTGAAACCTTATGTTCAACTCATTGTACCCTCGCCTTTGCCTCCTCCTCCGATTATGGTTGATGGGAATCTTGAATTTCAGGTCTCTAGGATTGTGGATTCTCGTCTTGTCCGCGGTTCTCTTCAGTACCTTGTTCATTGGGAGGGTTATGGTCCTGAGGAGAGGATGTGGGTCCCAGGGATGGACATTAAGGCCTCTCGTCTCATCAGGGCTTTCCATAGATCCCATCTTGAGAAGGTGGGTTCTGAGTGTCCGGAGTCCACTCATAGAGGAAGGGGTACTGTCACAACCAGACAGCTGAGAAGCTCTGACAGAGGCCTTTCAGAACCTCCTCCTTGAGTTTTCTTTGTTGTGGTATTCAGTTCCTCATCTCGTTAGCCTCTCTCAGCTGTCATGTAGTTGGACTGATTGCTTCCCTTTAAATTCTTCCCCATAATGCTTTACTGGGCGGCTTATACTTCTTCCTGGAGTGTGTGTGCATGCTGATCCTGTTTCCCAGTCTGCTACAAAGTTAAGTGCTGTACATTTATGTGTTATTTTCTGTTTGCTGGATCCCAGGTGACGCTGACTCCCTCTGTGTCTGGTGTAGGGAGCCGATGGTCGTGTCCCCTCACTATTGTAGGGTGTTCAGGGGTTATATAGTCGAGGTACGTGGATATGCAACCATCTACCTTTGGAATCTTTGCATAGGCTGAGCAGCCAGGGAAAGTGCTAGGTCTTGTGCAGTGGTCTTCCTTTTGGTTCCTTAGCTTTGGATCCAGTGAGTCATATATGCATGTTGCTTTGTCTTGTTTCCTGTACACCGTCCGTGACACTGCCATACCCGGTGCTGTAGTTCCTTCACCCATTCCTCCAGGGGCTGCTCTCCCAGGAAGGGCATCCGCAGGGCCACTTGCTTCTGCAATAGCTGCTCTTCACTGGGGAGACTCTCGCCTCGCTGGTATTGTACATTATCCAGGGCCTTGTACCAGATGCCTTTCCTTAATGCATCCCGGCCATCCAGGTCTTCCTCATCGTATGCCACTGCTGGTTCCATCCTGCAGCTGTCTGGGTCACTGTACTGGGACATGCTTTGCACTCAAATTGTAAAATCCATTGAATGGTGTCTCCTGTAGCTGTCCTTCTCGCTGTGGGAATGATCCCGCCGCTTGCCACCAATTGTAACGGCATACAAGGGAATGCTCCAAACTCTGAACGGAACCTCACGAATAGCTGCTAGTAGACGAATAGGAAACGCACCCAAGCGGCTTACACTCCTAGCAATCAGTCTCTAACAGCATACAGTGAATCCCCCCAAGAACGAGACGAGGCTCTGTGTTGAGGGTCAAGCAGTGGTCAGCCAGAGCTGTGCGTTTATTGTTCTTATATAACATTGTTACACACTAGTACCACCCACAGGGTTTTGTAAAACAACCAATAAACACGTACAATACAGTAAAACACTCCCACACAAAATCCTCCCCTCAGCCTGTGATACAATTATCTTACACAATGGGTTGATGTAATTATTACAGACAGGAGAATACACAATGTCTTCTGTCCTGGAGACAACCGAGGAGTAAGTCAATTATCTCTCAGGACAAAGGGAAATCGACAATACACACGTGGGGACAATAAGACATATATCTGTAAAGAATAAATCAAGGCAACTGGATGTACTGTAGATTTCTTGAAAACGTTCACTCGTTCTTCCAACGAGCTTTCTCAATTCTGGGTGATTGTACAAAAATTCTGGGAATAAATATGTAACTGAATCCACATCTGGTAATTATACCCAGCATTGGGTCAAAGGTGTTGATTCCATTATCCTAATTGGAGTCAGTAGGTGATAATGACTTCCCAGAAAAAGGTGTCAAGACAGCATTGTATCTGGCAGACAATAGATGTCTAACCCCCCACCTCTATTCAAGCTTGGCTTCTCCATTTTTACGTAGATGGCCTCCTTCACGCCTCGTTTGTACCAATTGGCCTCCTTATCCAAAACACGTACTTGACTGTCTTCAAAGGTGTGACCTGTTCCTTTTAGATGTAAGTACACGGCTGAATCTTGACCAGAGGTTTTGGCTCTTCTATGCTGAGCCATACGCTGATGTAGTTGTTGTTTTGTTTCACTGATATACAGTTCTGAGCATTCCTCATTGCACTGGACTGTGTACACAATGTTGTCCATCTTGTGTTTAGGCGTTGGGTCTTATACCATGACCTGGATAAATGAGAACCTTCACAGACACCGACAATAAGACAGACATCACTATTCAAATATACAATGTCACAACCATTACAGTAAACACAGACATTTAACATATCCCAAAATGGCACGAATTAGACCAGGGGTTCAAAAGTTAGTAAAAGTCCTTTGTGAACAAAGGAAGCATGGCTTTTCTGCCCAAAACCAGTTTTTACAGAGTTAGGCTGTGTGAGATAATTGGCTTAACTGGGTGTGGTAAGTCAACTAGGTACAGAAAATACCTCTATTCACAACAGCAAAACTACACAAAAATACATAACTCCTATCAAACTGAACAGAACCCCCACATTCAACTTATCCCCAGATGGCTTGGATCTGAGCGCTCAATATATCCAAACAGCGCTCAGATGCCACAAACACAGTCACATCGCCATGGGGTTTAAGTTTAGCATGGGCTGATGAGAGGGCCCATAATCCTGGGGCAAGAGGCTGGCAAACAGGCCCCTCCAAAACCCAGTGGCGAGGTTACTTTCGCCACACTGACATTCCTGTTTTAATAGCTTAATGCATTCCCCATGCAATAACAATTCTGGAGCATCTATTCTTATGGCTCTATGTTGTGCCATTCCTTAATTATTTGCATTAGAAGTTATGAATACATTGCTATTAGCCTTTAGTAAGGGTACAGAGGGGAGGTAACCAGTTGGGGAGGGGGGGGTGTACCTCCACAGACTGACTCTATCCAATCAGTGCTGCAATTTTCAGACTGTGCAGGTACATCCCCCCCACCCCCGCAACTAGTCACCTCCCCTCTGTACCCTTACTGAAGGCTAATAGCAATTCATTCATAAATTCTAGTGCAAATAATAAAGGAATGGCACAAAATAGAGCCATAAGAATAGATGCTCCAGAATTGTTAGTACGTGGGGAATGCATGTAGCTATTACAACAGAAATGTCAGGAGCGGTGAAAGGTCCTCTTTAAAGGGGTTGTCCAGTTTAGAATACACATTTTCATATACCCAATGAGGGTGCATGGAGGGGCGGAATCTGTTCAGGATTTTCAACACTTGACCAGAGTGGAGTGTGGTTACAAAGAGCACCTGTCCTGTACCGCATTACACAGACTACTTATTGATCTGTATGGGCATTGTGTATTTTTGCATTTCCCTTGTGGTGGCGCTGCTGGGAAACTTAACACTTACTGCCCGGTTTCCCCACTGATATGAGCTGATCACTGAAGGTCCCAAAAGGAGAACAGTTTGTGATCTGCTTATTGTCAATGAACTTTTCCAATAAGAAATAATTGTCTAAGCCCTTTATAGTGGACCTTTCAGTTCTCCTGACATCTACATTCTCGTAAATACATTACTTGTATAACAACTTCAGCATTTTCCTGTTCCCCTGTGATTCGTCTTAGATATTTATAAACAAATTGACAACTAGGTGCTACCAGTTGGAGGCGTGTCCAATCAGAGCTGGCAATCCTTGACTGTGAGGACACCCCCTTTTGACAAGAGGAAAAATAACTCTCAGCTGTCAATTTTGTCCTAAATTTCTCCAAGAAATAAAAGAGGAGCGGCACTGTGTAGAATTATAAGAAATTATAGGGGGAATAAATTTACTAAATACACATGTTAGTAGAAATGAGTGATTTGCTAAAAATTCAAATTGGCCGCATCAGTTGACCCATTTGATTTGGATTAAACTCGATTCTACCTGAATCAAAAGTGCTCTAATTGGCTGGAAAATTTGTGTATGACACTCTAAGGTCTTCTAGGACTCCTATTTCTCTCTGTCTGCCTTCTTTCCGAAGTCACACAAATTGATTCATCAAAAAGTTGGATTCAGATCCTACTCAAATTTTTACAAAATTCAGGTCAAATTCGATTTACCGTAGGCCTCATGCACATGACCATGTCTGTATAAATGTAAATTGCCTTACTGCTTTATGAAATTTAGAAGCTCTTTGTGCAAATTTGTGCAAATTGTGTTGGGCCCGTCTCCCAGCAACAAGGTGTCTTTCAACACATAGGACCTACACTATGAAACTTACCTCTCCTGGATTTTAGGCCCACGCAATTCAGGGCAATGTAGAATCCAGCTATATTATACTCTGATTAGAAGCCCTGGGCAAGGAGTCCATGGTCCAAACAGGGGAAACCACTACCGAAAATGTACAATGCCAAAAAATAAGTTAGACCAGCGCCTCCAAAGAATGTGAAAACAGGGTCCATGTGCAATCTGCAAAAAATGTGGAATGGACATGGCTGCAAACTACAGCAGTGTGGACGAGGCCTTATTTAGAATCGATTCATTCACCTCTACATGTCAGGAAGAGGTGACAGGTCCTCTTAATAAGAGTTTAAGGTAGAACTAGATAATTCACTGTTATCTAACCTGTTGCTTTCTTTTATGGTCTTGTCTCATCTTTTCTTTGATGTCTTTATTTAAACAAAATTCTTTAAAAAAAATTGCCAAATGTTTTATTGGGCTGTGGCGGACCTCCTTGCCCCATGTAATGTTAATAGATATATTAGAGGAAGAGGCGGTGGGAAAATAATTTGTGCAGATCACTTTATGCAGATTATTAAATAGGTTTACTCCGATTTAATCACGAGGCACAATTTTTGCTATGTAGCCTCTTGGCCCATTATTAACCTTCCGACAAAAGTAAAAAAAAAAAATAGCGTTCTACGTAGAAGTGATTTCTCTCCCTTCATTCACCAGGCAACCTTTAAATAAGCTATTACTCTCAACAAACCCCCATCACTTACATTTGTAATAGAAAGACAATTCCACAGCCCGATTGTATTTTCTACTTCAGAAAGCTTTGCCATCTGAGGTCAAGAGTTATCCTGCCTCGTCTTTTGTGTTCTAAATTTAATTGTTCCACTCCTTTTTTTTTTCTGTTTAAGAGATCGGTAAAAACTGTTAATTTGATCAATACTTAATTTTTTCACCCAGAGCTCTTTTCTTCTGCTGAACTCCGATAAGCAGTCAAAAGGGCACTAGGACAAGTAAATTGTCAGAATTTTCTTCGTTCTCTTCAGGCCATTCCACCACTTAGAGTGATGTAATTTATACCATAGTAGTGGCTCTGCAATTACCCTGTCTATTGCTGTCGACAGTATCTCACTATCTTTTAAATGGATCCGGCTTCAGTCGTCCAGCAGAGCAAACACTACAAATGATGCTATTCCTCATGCAGCAAGCCCTTAAGAGATAAGTTCCTTAAAGAGGGGGCCATTTATCAGCTGATACAAGCAGGATACTTACAAGAGCGCTTCTTTGTTTAGGTTCTTTGGCAGCCTTTTCACATTTCCAAAGGCTATCGATCTACCTGGAGAAGGAAAGGAGCTCAAAAATCATAGGTAGGAAGTATTATCAATGCGGTCACGTAGGCAAACCCTTTCCTGGGTGGATAGGGTCCATTGTTTTGGAGAAAAAAAAATTGAAAGAAAATTGAAAAAATTTAATAAAAAATGTATTTTCCTGATTTGGTCTTCATGTGTTCCCCGGTTTAAGTTGATTTAGGGGTGGACTAAGAATCATCTTGGCTCTCCTGGGGATTAAAGTTCTTGAGACCTTTGCCAACCATTAAAGCCAGGATACACTTAATAAGAGTTAATGAAATGCATGAGGAGCCCGGAACACTTGAAAGTCTTTTAAAGTTCCTCCAATGAAACTTTAAAGGGCTTGTCCTGCCACCTAAATATTTTTTAAATCACTATAAATGCATTAAATAAAATAAAAAAGAAGTAATACTCAGCTTACCGATCCCCTGTGACTTCCTTTCTGATTCTTCCTAGGTTCTTCCACCAGCCTCTGTCCTTCCTGTGTCAACACGGACATGTGAAAGTTGAAAACCAATCACTGGCCACCATGGTGACCTCAGTGGTGTAGACATGTCACCGTTAATGCCAGTAGCTGGCAGGAATAAGAACAGAGACCGGACCAGGAAGTGTTGAAAAAGAAGTAATGGGGATCGATAAGGTGAGTATTACTGTGAGTGGACAACCCTTTTAGGATGCTTTCTAATTGACGAAGGGGCTTTTGTTTGTGTTTAAATGGAACTATATTGGGATTACAACAGGGTAAACTGCAGTCACCACATAGAGAGGCATAAAGGCTTGTCCCATGAAGGCATGACTGAACTGAACCCTATCTAATAGCTTTAGTTGACAGCTGTTAGAAAAGAGACGTCCTCAATCAAGTAGAATTGGCCAAGAACTAGACAGTATTTAGAATTTGCATCAGCAGAGAAAAATGTGTCATAAAGTGACAGCAACTAACTGCTACCGGGGGCCCATTTTTATTTTAATAGGTGGTAAAAATATGCACAGGGATTTGGTCTCCATTTGTGTGGAAAATGAACTTAAACGGGTTGTCCCATGAAAAATATTCTACATTTTTCAAACTAACAATTGGATCTGAATACTTATGTAATTGCAGCATGTAATTAGCATAGCCACTGAGTCACTCAATACAATATATCAATATAGCACCACCTGCTGTTTGTTCTTTTCCTTATTTCTCTGTCCACCTCCTTGAGGTGGTCGCTCCTGCTCAGTTCCATCCTTCAACTGCCACCAACCATACGTTGTCTGTAAGAAACTGTGACATTTACAGGGAGAGAGCTTCAGCAGAAAGGATGAGCCCCCTGAACTCTGGCAGGGAAAGCGTGGAGCAGAAAGGACACACACCCTGAGCTGTGATAGGGAGAGAGCTGCAGCAGAGGGGACACCCCCCTGAACTCTGATAGGGAAAGAGCTACAGAAGAAATGACACACTCCCTGAGCAGCCAGCTTGAAATAAATCTAGCAGAACAATTAGAGCAATGTATAGGGAATTTTTGGATCCATGTGAGGTACAGGAATGATTCTAGCTTTATTAGAAAGATATTGTCCTGTATTATATGATTTTCATTTTTTACATTTATCATGGCATAACCCCTTTTAGTCATTATAAAGAGGACCTTTTAAACCTTAGTCTTTACTATCAAGGCAGCTTGACCTATATTTACGCCATACCTAATAGATGATGGGCCTCCACTTACTCCTGTAAGCAAAGATTCTTAGCTCGAAACCCATAGCATACCAATCAACTATAAAGCCATCACAGAAGGCACTGCTAAAAACAAATGAATAAATAAGGTAATACCATGTACAGTTCTATCCCATTGCCTGCAATGCTTTCGCTTTATGGAATGTCTCATTTTATTTAATTTATCCAGTATCTTCTTCAGGATGGTAACTGGAAACTAAGCAATTCAATTTCATAGCCATGCAAATCATCACCGTGTTCAGTTTCAACATTAACATTCCCATTGGTGACTCTGATGATTTAAACAAGATATTGTCCTTTTCTTTTTTTCATTTTTATTTTCGCCTTTACCCAGATGTCGAACGCTATGGAGAGATATAAATTCTGCAACGGGAGAGCATTAAGCCTGGTGTCAGCGGACAGTGATAGAGAAGTGTTTCTCATAATCCTTTCCGGTCGAAGCCTAGCCCCGTTGTATTTTTGATTTCTATGTGAGCTTTTGTATGCACGCAATAAAAAGCCGCAATGCTAAAACACTATTCAATGAAACCCACGGCAGTTACCATTTACAGTATATCATAGGCGGATGACAGCTGGAATAGTGGGAGTTCATTATAGGGACCATGAATTGTTGGAGGTAATTTAGATTACGATTCAAAGTTTAATTTAAAAATCTATCAACAAATGTGAAAGTGCTCGGGGAACATTTTAAAATGCGCTTTAATCTCCCCGGCACAAATAGCTTTTCAGAGCCCTAAACATCATCACCTGGGAGAGAGAAAAAAACACTAAAACTTTACAGCCGCCTTAATTAAATTACAAACACAAGCGATAATTAACTTTTTTTTATTTTTATTTTATTCATGTCATTGTTTCGCTCTGGAATCAATATCTCGAGGTTGCAGGGACAGGAGGACTTTACGGTTTTACGGCTGCACCAGAAGATTTTCCAAGGGAGAGGAGATTTGGCAAATAAAATCTATTTTATATATGTACATTTTACCCTTAAAAATGGGGCGGGTGGAGGGGGTAAATATGAGGAGGCATGGCCATCCATTTCCTTCCAAATAATTGAAACATTGATTTTAAAACGGGAGAAGCAATAAATTCACGCGGCTGTAAATGTGTTTCAGACAATATGTGAAAGCTATATTTCTATTTTGTAGAATGTGACCTGTCATAGCGTCGTACATCTTTACCAGGGCATAAATAAAAGGCAATGTCAGGCTTAGCCAAGAAGCTTCCCTCTTGTAATAACTAGAAGAACATTAGGAATCTTGACAAGAAGCCGTAATTGTTCTAGAAGAGCTCACGTCTAAGGAACACTTCAATGTCCTGGCCAGTGATGGGAAGAAGGCCACTAGGTGAGAACAGTATGAGGTCCGCTTACTATCTAAAGTCCAAAGAGCAAGGCGGTCATGGTATATCTCCTTTCTGATAACTGTTAGGTCAAGTTCAAACAAGTGTAATATGGAGGAGCATGTTTGTGCCTGGATCTAATAATTGGAACTGAAAGTTTCAGCTCCCAAGACCAGGTCAAGCAGCATGGAAGGCTCTGGTTTGATGGAACAAGAGCACTGCTTGTTAGCTCCTCTCTGCTGTGGCTCACCTAGGATCCTGAACAGGAGAAATCCCGCTAAGATATTCATATGAACAGAGTTGTCTTGATAGGTAAACCCCATTAACTAGAAGACGGGTATGGGTAAACAATAGCAAAATCTGCAAACTTTTCAAGTTGCTTATTAAGCAAAATTTTTTCACACGGTAGCCTTGCCCCCTTCAAACATACCACACTCCTGACTTGATTCGTAAGTCATGCCCTATTCAGTTCATAACCTTGACCTTTTACACATACTACATCACTTATTCTATAATACTCCACCTCTTTTTCTGATTTAATCCCCTCAGTCAAGCCCCCTTTCACTGTAGGAAAGACTGCATCATATAATGTAAGTCCAGGTGTCAAACACGACTAGGCAATCTCTCCAGGAGATGCTAGGGTACTTTTCCAGGACCGAGGAGATTTGCCAACTCCCTCAGGAGTATGGGAGGTCTCAACAATTTCCTGGAGACTCTAGGACTTTCCAGAAGGCTTCAATCAGATTAAAAACCTGTAGCTGATGACATGTTACACAGAACAAAAAATAACAAAGCTTACGAAAATGCAATTCTCCTTGGGTACAAGATCTCCACCACTTACCATGGATGCCATAGATCAACAATAATTGGAAAGATCTTACCTCGTCACATTTTGGTGTCATTTAGTCCATGTATATTGGGATGTCCTTTGTCCCTAATGCGCCCTGTTGGAGAACTAGTAGACCCTAGTTAACTTAACACTCAAATTGCCTGCCCTGATAAGGGTGACCCTGTCAGAAGCCTTAGCCTCCTGCTGTTCACTCTAGTGTGCCCCTTTTAAGTTGTGTGTCCTGCCATGGCATGTTTCCATCATGGATGCCGTTTTATTTGCGGAGTAAAATAATGAAATCCCTCTTTGCACTTTAAATGATTGTGTAAAATACCCTATATGTTCCACAGGAAGACAGAGTTCAGGAGTTGGGTGCCTCGTCAATATGTTGCACTCTTATATAAGTATACTATTCATTTCCAGGGATGAAAAATGTATCTCCTAGTTCTTTAAAGCTTAACAACTGATCTCCATTATATAATTGTAAAACCTTACTGAGGAACTGATCATGTAACCACAGTGAATTAATATTTTTAGGTTCAGCCAATAGCTAGCCGATTTATTATGATATGAAGACATGACTGAGACACAATCACTTAAGCTATTGGCAATTTCAATACTCATCCTGCAGCAAGCCCAGGAGAGCAGAGGAGATGAGGATGGTGGCAAGAATGGAGGTTGTAGTACTCACTCTATTGTTCCCCTGGGCCGTGCAGTTTTAGGAAGAGCAAACCTGTTCCTCCCTTTGAGGCATAACCTGGTTCTTGGCGTCTCATCCCTGGTGTAGGTTGGGGTGCACTTGGTGTTGGTGGTTTTAAGGTGCAAGGCAGGGTCCATTGGTACAGCTGTAGATGTTGGTGCAGGTAGCTGTGCAGGAAATAATGAGGTTGGGTTAACAGCAGAATGGTTCTCTACTGAAGATTCAAATGCAAGAACCTCACTACAGTTCTCACTTTGCATGGACCTCCATATGTTACACTAATGCACTTTTCACAGTTCTCTTTACAGGTGATACGACTTCATAGCTAGTTAATAGGTCAAGTTGTCTCTTTAAAGCAATTCTCCTTATACTGCATTTCTCTAGCTGAATCTTGCATAATCATCCAGGCATGGGATGTAGCACTTCTTTTCTGCAATGCAACCTCAGGGCAGTCCTAATATCAGACTATGCTCTGCAGTCTGTACTTTTTTATATAGTACAAGAAAATATGTATGGCTATAAACAATGAACTCCTGAAGGTGGCTTTGGAGACTAAGTAGTCCTTTTCAAATAGCAATTCTCCAAAGTACTTCTCACTACGCCTCCTCTGTTACATCTGGCCTGCTTTCCAATTTGAGTTATTTTCTGGTCTGGCCTGTTGGTACCTAAACCAGGCCGGGCTTCTATGTTAGCTTCTACATTTTTACTTCTGTTTACCCTCTTCACTGGCTCAGACTAGACTACTCTGGCTCTATACTGATTCAATCTTCCCTATAACCCCTTTGTAGTGTACTGCTGCTCTGCAGTGGGTTACTGCAGTTCCCATATGGAGCAGGGGGACCAGAAGTACAGTACCAAGCTCAGTGGCATGGTTAAGCACCCTTTAATTTTACTGAGAGGTAGGGGTCTCATCGGTTAGGCTGGCCTTGGGATATGTCAGCCAAGTGTTCATTCAGCAATACATCTTATCAGACCCCACCATGCACATGCATGCTCAGCATTGGCAGCAGCTTATCTTCCAGAGAAAAAAAAGGATTGGGAACGTTGAAGTCAAGCTCAATCCTTATTTCCCCAAATATCTGGGAGTGTCAGGAGGCACTCATATACCTTAAATGGTAATCTGGTTCCATCAAAATTGTTAGGCTTCGTCAATAATCATCTATGTGTCTTGCCAGCTTTAGGGCTCTTTCACACTTGCGTTGTCCGGATCTGTCGTGTACTCCATTTGCCGGAATTTCACGCCGGATCCGGAAAGACGCAAGTGAACTGAAAGCATTTAAAGACGGATCCGTCTTCAAAATGCGTTCAGTGTTACTATGGCAGCCAGGACGCTATTAAAGTCCTGGTTGCCATAGTAGTAGTGTGGAGCGGGGGAGCAGTATACTTACCGTCCGTGCGGCTCCCGGGGCGCTCCAGAATGACGTCAGAGCGCACCATGCGCATGGATGACGTGATCCATGCGATCACGTCATCCATGCGCGTGGGGCGCCCTGACGTCACTCTGGAGCGCCCCGGGAGCCGCACGGACGGTAAGTATACTGGCCCCCTACTACACTTTACCATGGCAAACAGGACTTTAGCGTCCCGGCAGCCATGGTAACCATTCAGAAAAAGCTAAACGTCGGGTCCGGCAATGCGCCGAAACGACGTTTAGCTTAAGGCCGGATCCGGATTAATGCCTTTCAATGGGCATTCATTCCGTATCCGGCCTTGCGGCAAGTGTTGAGGATTTTTGGCCGGAGCAAAAAGCGCAGCATGCTGCAGTATTTTCTCCGGTCAAAAAACGTTCCGGTCCGGAACTGAAGACATCCTGATGCATCCTGAACGGATTTCTCTCCATTCAGAATGCATTAGGATAATCCTGATCAGGATTCTTCCGGCATAGAGCCCCGACGACGGAACTCTATGCTGGAACAGAACAACGCAAGTGTGAAAGAGCCCTTAGACTTCTAGCAAGCACACACTGATAGCCTATCAATAGTATTCCTGGGGAAAAAAAATATTTAAACCTTTAATCCTAATAAATTATCATTTGTCTCTGATTATAATGATTAATGTGGATGTTCTTGCATATCTCCAACTGACGTCCAGTAAAACTTTTTGTAATGACATGAATAGCGTCTTCCTGACTGTAACCCTGTAAGTCTATCTTACCTAATGAGTTTTAATTATGTCCATTGTTCTCCATTACAATACAAATTTAATAGTTGCTCTTGCTTTTTTTTTTTGCAGTGTCGCAAGATCCTTCCATAAAAGTGTAGCATAAAAGGGCTACACAAACGGTAGAAAAAAAAATTCTGATAATCATTTTTGTAGACGTTTCCTGCTTTACAAAGCATCACGCACATGAGGGAAGTGTACGCCGGAGAAGACAAGCCAAGTAATTTCTTTGATAAAAACGAGCAGGCATGACACATTACCATCACAAAAGAGGAAGATCTGCCCATGTGTATTAAACATGAGCGCTCCGGCTGCTTAATTATTGGTTAATCTAGCAATTATGCATGCTTCATTTAATTCTAATTAGGTGAATTAATAGGCAGAGAATAAAGATTCAAATAGACTGGCACAAAACAAAATGAGTGCTAACTTCATTTATACTCTTGATGCCTCTGGCCCGCTGGAGACGGTGACTGCAGTGAGTAAAGTTCTACCTTCAGGACTGGAATAATGATGTGGCGGTATTTTATATACAGGATGTGTGTGCCTAATTAATGTGATGATGATATGTTGTCCTCTTGGGACTCTTTAAGGAAATTTATGCCTATTGTTTCGATACGTTTTTGTGTTAAACAGGCTTTTATAACATTTTTTTTTTTTTTTTACATCAGTGTATAGAAAATTCTAAAATATTCTCACACATTTTGTCACTTTTCAACTTGTGCTCTATACAAGGGGGCAAGGTCAGCAGTCATCTTATTATCAGCAGAGTTAAGAGTTAGCCTGTGGCTAGATTCCTGTATTTTGTTCCAGCATAGGAACAACAACACAATTTCATCTCCAGATCCAACATATGCCAGACACTCACTCTATGATAAAGCTGGAGGTAGGTATCACAGAAGAACATCATTGACAATAAGTGATATTCCCCATTGGCTTGGAAAGTTTTCAGAATGTAAAACCCATGCTCATACTGGTTCACTAGAGTACTAGATGGTCCTCCAGTGGGCCCCAACTGTGGTAAAATTCTGGGCCCAAAAGGCCCAGCAGAAGACAACCCCATTTGGAGGTGACTTTGGAGTCAATCAATTTCCACTAAGGTCTATTTCTTAGGAGATGATTCACAAAATATTGTGAATTATCTCCATTTCCTTATTATTATTGGCATGCCCTGTGTATCTAAAGAGGTTGTCCAACCACATAATTTTGAAAAAAAAAAAATTTTGACAACATAAACATTAAATATCAAATGAGGCTAGAACTTTCGAAATCCTGCAGCCTGCCGGAGTTGATTGTATCTGGCATAGCGGGATCATTCTGGGAACTGCTGGATATCTATTGACTATTATAGGATCGGATAGTGATCCAGCTGCTTTCTGACACAAATTCAGGTTTTGCCTGGCCGACAGCCATCATTTATGCCGGAACAGGCTGAAGGATCTCATAAAGCTAATGTGAACTTAGCGTAACTTTATCACACTCCTGACACTCGGATGCCAAAACTTACCAATACATTAAGAATTGAATATGGACATTTACCCAAAAACTTGTTATTCATGGATGGTATGTGAAAGGTGTTTTGGATGACAATGCTATACGTTAACCTGAGATATTGCTAACCCATCTCTGCTGTGATCTGTGTTCTGGGTTTCCATTAATGCATATCTGTCATTACAACTGCAGAATCTGACAAATGCGAAAAAAATCCAACACAGCATTTTTTGACAGATTTTTACCTTTGGTTGGCATCTGCCATGGTCAGCAGAAAATGGTCTAACAGTCTTTTCTTTCATCCAAAATCTTTATTGTATGGCCAGTGTTAGAATTTACTTTCAACTGGGAACCTGTCTTCCCAAAAGCTCTTAGTCTACAGCAATTAGAATTTCCTATAGGTGGAGGTCTTTCAGAAAGAAATTTTGGCAGGAACAGCTGACCGTCTAATGTGGGCCTCCTGACTCTCCCCCGATAGCAAGCTTCAAGGTAGATAAAGAATGAGAATATTGGATTTAAACTGCCCGATCCTTTTGTTTTTAGGCTTTTGAGATAAGCCACCACCAGAGTAGTCTGTTAGTGGTCCCTCCGCTTATCCTGTTGAAGACACATGCATGGTTGGCCAAGTTGAGCAATGAGGCGAACGGGAGTGAGAAGCTTGGCCATACTCTTGAAAGTAACTCTACTCCCTGTGTACAGACGGAGCACTCGAGCAGCAAAAATATAAATTATGGACATTTTCTTAGATTATAGACCTGATGACAATGATGGTTGCATTAGGATGTCCAGACAGTTCAGAAATAAAGATGTGCCAGTTTTCCACTTCACCGGACGGCTTCCTTTTACTCCCGCCACCCACCCAAAAGCATTTCATTCTGATTTGCATGGTATGTTTGTCTTTGTTAATCAAGCTTCACACTGCGACAAGGCCTACTACATTGGGCCTGGCTGTTCCTCTAATTAAGGTGCTAATTGAATTAAATGGCTGCTGTAATGAGCAGATGAGCAGCATAAAAATAAAGAGTCAGATAGACCAATTAACAAAAGAGCTGAGCATAATTATAACATTTAAATACATGCAACTCAGCACCAATATTGTTAATTGTTACAGGGCAATTTATGATAATTGGTTTCACAACAGGCGCACAGGTTCAGCCGCAGCCGCTAATTAAAAAAATGATATTCTACACAAATGCAGCTCATGGATAATTAACGCTTGATTTACATAAAATATATTTATAGGGTGGCTAAGAGTTTGCGATTAGAATTATATTGGTGATGCAAAGTAGAACCTTTCTCAGTAATTGGGGAAGGAATTTTACTTTGAAAAGATTCTTTACATATTTAATATCCATAAAAGTGTCCTCTGCTAGAAAAAAGAGAGAAAAAGTCTAACGTTTCTAAGGCATGTTAAAGAGTCTGACATTGAATATAGAGCAGCTAACTCCACTAGATGGCAGTAGAGAGATAATTTGCATGTCCTGTTTTCCCAGAAAGCACTGCCTGGTCTTTAGGACTTCCTATACCAATGTTGGTCTTCTCTCCATAAGGAAAAACAGTACCCTCCAGACCTATATCAAATTCGTCTCACTTAGCCAACAAAACACTGTCAACCATGTATCAGCTGCCTGCAGATGAGTCTCATTTTCCTATTGGAGAAGGCTCTTGGTCTACCTAATATCCATATACCGTAGTCATGTTGAAAATTGACTAAAGTACAGCTACCTCCAATAGGTGGCTTTACAGAGACATTTTTCTTTCTCTTAGAAAAGGGCAACTCCCGTGGGTCGGAATCTAATGGTTCATTAATGAGAAGGATGATCTTTGACTTGAGAGGAACACCCATGGGGAATTTGTTTAGTCCTTGCTGACAAATCAAACTTCTGATATATCTCTTCGGTGGAAAGGAGAGGTATAGAAAAATATTACACATATCATATACACACACTGTACTTTTAACATATACTGCACAAAGAATAACATAAAGAAATCAAAAGTTCATAGACCTGCATTCTTCTCAACAGATTTACATATTCCTCCATCTTACCAGAGGATGCACTATTTTCAAATAATGTGTTCAACATTAGCTTACTAGGTTCCATTATACATTGAAAATCAGAAGCCATTCTGTACTCCCATTCAGACATTTATTTATTTTAATTTAAGGTCCATTAAGCACTCAGAACAGCAAAGAACCCCACTTTCACATTAGTAAAATGGCTATATATATATTTCTAAAAAGTTCCATCATCTATGTTATTTCTAAAAAGAGCCATGATCCAAAAGGAATATAAGCAAGATTCAGCATGGTGGGGCATGAGCTGACACATAAAGGGAATCACCCCATTATATGTTGTCTGGAGATTCCAATTTTACCTTCCTAACTCTTGTTCCTGACTATGCTCCTCCCTTGCACTTGGCCTTGGATACTCTGACTAGTAATTGTAGGGTTAAATCATGGCTATAACTGACCACACTCCTACCTTGCCCAATAGATATTGTGCCTGCTACTTGTAATATCATTCCTTGTCCTGACTTCCACCTTGCTCCAGACTTTTCTGCTGTCTCATCCCTTAGCCTCTCACATCCCGATTGCTCTCCTAGTGATAACACATGGCTCCATTTGTGACCACCTTGCTTCAACATCATTGTCCACCAGTCCATGATTATTTTGAGGACCATGACTGGGGAATCCTTCTTCTACAAGTCCCTGGTTAAAGGTAAATACCAGGGAACTTCTTAGATTCCACACCGTAGTCTAGCTTGCGTGAAATGCGTTATGGTTTAGAGGGTCAACATTTGTGAGTGGTCATAACAAATTTCTTAATACATGTCTATTATACTAATAATGCTAACTTGTATAATTTCTAGAAAACAACAACGTGTATTTGGATGACATACTAATTAATTCTCCAGACGTGGAGACTCATCAGGATCACGTTAGACAAGAGTTACAGATCCTAAGAGATAATAAATTGTACACAAAATTAGAGAAGTGTGTTTTTGTTGTACACGAGGTGCAGTTTTTGGGCTACCTGCTGTCACCTTCAAGTTTCAAATGGATCCAGAGAAAGTCTGTGCTGTATTGGACTGGGATTGACATACATATACAGTATATGTATATACTTATATAATATGCCCCCTGTAGAGGGAAATGCCAGGTTCCCCAGGCTAGATATATGGGCTATATGCCCCAGGTTTTATGTGTTGTAATTTGCTATATATATATACAGTCAGGTCCATAAATATTGCATATGTGCCTCCCACTTGTTAAGTGACCAAAAGTAATGGGACAATTGGCTTCTCAGCTGTCCCATGGCCAGGTGTGTGTTATTCCCTCATTATCCCAATTACAATGAGCAGATAAAAGGTCCAGAGTTCATTTCAAGTGTTCTATTTGCATTTGTAATCTATTGTTGTCAACTTTTAAGATGAGATCAAAAGAGCTGTCACTATCAGTGAAGCAAGCCATCATTAGGCTGAAAAAACACAACAAACCCATCAGAGAGATAGCAAAAACATTAGGCCGGGCCAAAACAACTGTTTGGAACATTCTTAAAAAGAAGGAACGCACCGGTGAGCTCATCAACACCAAAAGACCCGGAAGACCACAGAAAACAACTGTGGTGGATGACTGAAAAATTATTTCCCTGGTAAAGAAAACACCCTTCACAACAGTTGGCCAGATCAAGAACACTCTCCAGGAGGTAGGTGTATGTTTGTCAAAGTCAACAATCAAGAGAAGACTTCACCAGAGTGAATACAGAGGGTTCACCACAAGATATAAACCATTGGTGAGCCTCAAAAACAGGAAAGCCAGATTAGAGTTTGCCAAACGACATCTAAAAAAGCCTTTACAGTTCTGGAACAACATCCTATGGACAGATGAGACCAAGATCAACTTGTACCAGAGTGATGGGAAGAGAAGAGTATGGAGAAGGAAAGGAACTGCTCATGATCCTAAGCATACCACCTCATCAGTGAAGCATGGTGGTGGTAGTGTCATGGCGTGGACATGTAAGGCTGCCAATGGAACTGGTTCTCTTGTATTTATTGAATTCTGAAGTGTTTCGGGCAATATTATCTGCTCATATTCAGCCAAATGCTTCAGAACTCATTGGACGGCGCTTCACAGTGCAGATGGACAATGACCCAAAGCATACTGCAAAAGCAACCAAAGAGTTTTTTAAGGGAAATAAGTGGATTGTTATGCAATGACCAAGTCAATCCCCGGACCTGAATCCGATTGAGCATGCATTTCAATTGCTGAAGACAAAACTGAAGGGAAAATGCCCCAAGAACAAGCAGGAACTGAAGACAGTTGCAGTAGAGGCCTGACAGAGCATCACCAGGGATGAAACCCAGCGTCTGGTGATGTCTATGCGTCTCAGACTTTAGGCTGTAATTGACTGCAAAGGATTTGCAACCAAGTATTAAAAAGTGAAAGTTTGATTTATGATTATTATTCTGTCCCATTACTTTTCGTCCCTTAACAAGTGGGAGGCACATATGCAAACTGTTGTAATTACTACACCGTTCACCTGATTTGGATGTAAATACCCTCAAATTAAAGCTGACAGTCTGCAGTTAAAGCACATCTTGTTAGTTTCATTTCAAATCCATTGTGGTGGTGTATAGAGACAAAAATTTTAGAATTGTGTCGATGTCCCAATATTTATGGACCTGACTGTATATATGTATATAGATATGCCCCAGATCTATATGCATATATATATTTATATAAACCTAAATGCGGTCAGCATGTACCCCAACTACGGGTGCCTTCTTGCCAGTCTAATCTCCCTGCAGGCACATACCAGCGCACCTGCAGAAGAGAGATGCCGCCTAGATGGCTGGCCAGGTGCGGCCAAAGACAAGGGATCAATAATGATCCCCTGCCCTTTGATAACATCTCTGGAGGCATTTCCACGTACTTCCAGGAGATGTGCGGCCCCTGGAAGCGTGCGCCAGCCCACATGGAGTTAGCTGAAGGAGTGCGTGCGCACGCCTGCAGCACGGGAAGTCAGGAGCGAGCGCGGCCGAGTTTAACCACTTCAACCCCGCTAGCTAAAACCCCCTTCATGACCAGGCCACTTTTTACACTTCGGCACTACACTACTTTCACCGTTTATCGCTCGGTCACGCAACTTACCACCCAAATGAATTTTACCTCCTTTTCTTCTCACTAATAGAGCTTTCATTTGGTGGTATTTCATTGCTGCTGAAATTTTTACTTTTTTTGTTATTAATCGAAATGTAACGATTTTTTTTGCAAAAAAATGATATTTTTCACTTTCAGCTGTAAAATTTTGCAAAAAAAAACGACATCCATATATAAATTTTTTGCTAAATTTATTGTTCTACATGTCTTTGATAAAAAAAAATGTTTGGGCAAAAAAAAATGGTTTGGGTAAAAGTTATAGCGTTTACAAACTATGGTACAAAAATGTGAATTTCCGCTTTTTGAAGCAGCTCTGACTTTCTGAGCACCTGTCATGATTCCTGAGGTTCTACAATGCCCAGACAGTAGAAAAACCCCACAAATGACCCCATTTCGGAAAGTAGACACCCTAAGGTATTCGCTGATGGGCATAGTGAGTTCATAGAACTTTTTATTTTTTGTCACAAGTTAGCGGAAAATGATGATTTTTATTTTAATTATTTTTTTTCTTAAAAAGTCTCATATTCCACTAACTTGCGACAAAAAATAAAAAAATCTAGGAACTCGCCATGCCCCTCACGGAATACCTTGGGGTGTCTTCTTTCCAAAATGGGGTCACTTGTGGGGTAGTTATACTGCCCTGGCAATTTAGGGGCCCATATGTGTGAGAAGTACCTTGCAATCAAAATCTGTAAAAAATGGCCTGTGAAATCCGAAAGGTGCTCTTTGGAATGTGTGCCCCTTTGCCCACCTAGGCTGCAAAAAAGTGTCACACATCTGGTATCGCCGTACTCAGGAGAAGTTGGGGAATGTGTTTTGGGGGGTCATTTTACATATACCCATGCTGGGTGAGAGAAATATCTTGGCAAAAGATAACTTTTCCCATTTTTTTATACAAAGTTGGCATTTGACCAAGATATTTTTCTCACCCAGCATGGGTATATGTAAAATGACACCCCAAAACACATTCCCCAACTTCTCCTGAGTACGGCGATACCAGATGTGTGACACTTTTTTGCAGCCTAGATGCGCAAAGGTGCCCAAATTCCTTTTAGGAGGGCATTTTTAGACATTTGGATCCCAGACTTCTTCTCACGCTTTCGGGCCCCTAAAAATCCAGGGCAGTATAAATACCCCACATGTGACCCCACTTTGGAAAGAAGACACCCCTAGGTATTCAATGAGGGGCATGGCGAGTCCATAGAATTTTCTTTTTTTTTGCATAAGTTAGCGGAAATTGATTTTTTTTTGTTTTTTTCTCACAAAGTCTCACTTTCCGCTAACTTAGGACAAAAATTTCAATCTTTCATGGACTCAATATGCCCCTCACGGAATACCTTGGGGTGTCTTCTTTCCGAAATGGGGTCACATGTGGGGTATTTATACTGCCCTGGCTTTTTAGGGGCCCTAAAGCGTGAGAAGAAGTCTGGAATATAAATGTCTAAAAATGTTTACGCATTTGGATTCCGTGAGGGGTATGGCGAGTTCATGTGAGATTTTATTTTTTGACACAAGTTAGTGGAATATGAGACTTTGTAAGAAAAAACAAACAAAAAAATATATATATTTCCGCTAACTTGGGCCAAAAAAATGTCTGAATGGAGCCTTACAGGGGGGTGATCAATGACAGGGGGTGATCAATGACAGGGAGGTGATCACCCATATAGACTCCCTGATCACCCCCCTGTCATTGATCCCCCCCTGTCATTGATCACCCCCCTGTAAGGCTCCATTCAGACGTCCGTATGATTTTTACGGATCCACGGATACATGGATCGGATCCGCAAAACACATACGGACGTCTGAATGGAGCCTTACAGGGGGATGATTAATGACAGGGGGTGATCAGGGAGTGTATATGGGTGATCACCCCCCTGTCATTGATCACCCCCCTGGTAAGGCTCCATTCAGACGTCCGTATGATTTTTACGGATCCATGGATACATGGATCGGATCCGCAAAACACATGCGGACGTCTGAATGGAGCCTTACAGGGGGGTGATCAATTACAGGGGGCGATCAGGGAGTCTATATGGGTGATCACCCGCCTGTCATTGATCACCCCCCTGTAAGGCTCCATTCAGACGTCCGCATGTGTTTTGCAGATCCGATCCATGTATCCGTGGATCCGTAGAAATCATACGGACGTCTGAACGGAGCCTGACAGGGGGGTGATCAATGACAGGGGGGTGATCAATGACAGGGGGGTGATCAGGGAGTTTATATGGGGTGATCATGGGTGATCAGGGGTTCATAAGGGGTTAATAAGTGACGGGGGGGGTGTAGTGTAGTGTGGTGTTTGGTGCGACTTTACTGACCTACCTGAGTCCTCTGGTGGTCGATCCTAACAAAAGGGACCACCAGAGGACCAGGTAGCAGGTATATTAGACGCTGTTATCAAAACAGCGTCTAATATACCTTTTAGGGGTTAAAAAAAATCAGATCTCCAGCCTGCCAGCGAACGATCGCCGCTGGCAGGCTGGAGATCCACTCGCTTACCTTCCGTTCCTGTGAGCGCGCGCGCCTGTGTGCGCGCGTTCACAGGAAATCCCGGCCCTCGCGAGATGACGCGTATATGCGTCACTGTGCGCAGGGCTGCCGCCTCCGGATCGCACATCTGCGTTAGGCGGTCCGGAGGCGGTTAAATAACCCGGCAGCGCAGCGCTCAAGGAGTTAACTCAGCAGCCCCAGGAGGAAAAGCGCACTCAGCGCTCAGAAGGAAGGTTAACTCTATAAGCCCCACAGAAGAGAAGGAGAGCGCAGGCAGTGCTCAAAGGCAAGAGGAGAGCCCCCCCCCCCCAGGGAAGAAGGAGAGAGTGCGGGGAAGGAAGATGGAGGGAAGAGACCCCTTTGCGATGGGAGAAGAGGAGCTGTGCGGCCGGAACAGCCCCTTGACCTGGATAAGTATCCTTGCAGCCCATTAACCCCTGCCCTGCTACCCCTACAATATTACCCCTACCTATTATCTCCTGTAATAGCCCCTATAATTCCTGCCAATTAAACCCTGCATTCCCAGCAGCCCCAGCATTAACCCCTGAGTTTTGACCCCTGATATCCCTGGCCTGCCTCATCCTGTACCCTGAAATTGGTACATTTGCCCTTGCAGTGTCATCCCCTGTAACCCCTGCCTATATCCTTGGCCTGTATGTATTAACCCTTGCAGTGCCACCATTTGTGTTTCCCCATAGGGACAGTGTGTAGCCAGGAGGGTGGGAGCTACTACTGATATTATGTGTGTATGTAAGTATAATGTATAGCTAGTTTGTGGGGTGGAATTGCAATTGTGTAATATATTGAGAGCGTGTTGTGTAGCGTAGTTTAGATGTATTATAGTGTTGTTAATGTATTACTGTGTGTGACTATAAGTATATACACTCACCTAAAGAATTATTAGGAACACCTGTTCTATTTCTCATTAATGCGATTATCTAGTCAACCAATCACATGGCAGTTGCTTCAATGCATGTAGGGTTGTGGTCCTGGTCAAGACAATCTCCTGAACTCCAAACTGAATGTCAGAATAGGAAAGAAAGGTGGGCTACAACAGCAGAAGACCCCACCGGGTACCACTCATCAGCACCTTGTTGAATCAATGCCATGTAGAATTAAGGCAGTTCTGAAGGCAAAAGGGGGTCCAACACCGTATTAGTATGGTGTTCCTAATAATTCTTTAGGTGAGTGTATATATTATGTCCATTGATATAAACATATATATATAGTTATAGGAATTATAGACTGTAGATGTGTAGTTGTTTTAATAAATTCCTTTTATTATTCAAAGTACAGCGTATAGTAATTTATTGTAGTAGTCGCCTTAGTAGTAACAGAGGTAACGCACGTAGTTCAGGGAATTAGGTAAGGCAACACAGTTCCTTTTAAGGTATAAATAGGCGGAGTCATCAATAGACGACTCACGCCTATTTATGAATATTAATTATTAAGAATACCCAAAATATCAATAATTTATATCCCCTTTTACACCTGGAGTCGGCTAAACGACTGAACCCGAGGCAGGCCAGATGGTCTTTGTTTTTCAGCAGATTTAATTTCATTGTCACTTATTGTCCTGGGGTTAAGAACGTCAAGGCAGATGCCTTGTCACGTAGTTTTCCTGGAGGTGGTGATTTTGAATATCCGAGTCCGATACTGTCGGAGGGGGTGGTGATATCTGCTCTATACCCTAACATAGAGGTGAAGGTGTTAGAGGCTCAGGGAGACACACCGGAGTCTTGCCCCTCTGGGAAATTGTTTGTTCCATCAGAGTTGCATCAGTGTTTGAGGAACATCACTGTACGGTTCTTATGGGATACCCTGGGAGTAGATCCACTGCCGACCTCATCTCTCGTAGATTCTGGTGGCCTGGGTTGCGTAAGTGTGTTGAGGACTATGTGTCGGCCTGTAGTTTCTGTGCACACGCTACAGTGACACATACTCGACCTTCTGGATCTCTACTTCTTTTGCCCATACTGTCCAGACCATGGACTCACTTATCTATGGATTTTATTACTGATCTGTCAAATTCGTCTGGAAAGGTTCTGGTGGTAGCTGATCGTTTTGAGCAAGTGTTTGTTGACAACATTGTGAAACTTCATGGCATTCCCTCTGACGTGGTCTCGGATAGTTGGACTCAGTTTGTGTCCAGATACTGGAAGGCGTTCTGTACTGGGGGTACAACTGTCTTTTTCTTCTGCTTTTCATCCTCAGATTAATGGACAGATGGAGCGCACTAATCTGGAGGATGAATAGTCTGGAGACTTACTTAAGATGTTTTGTCTCTGGCAGAGCTTGCCATAAACAATCGTAGACAGGAGTCCACTGGTAAGTCGCCATTTTTTGGGGCATATGGGTTTCACCCACAATTTGGCACATTCTCTGGTTCTGATACTTCTGGTATCCCTGAGAAGGAGCATTTTTCATCATCATTGTCTTCTATATGGCGGAAAATTCAAAATAACTTGATGAATATGGGCAACATGTATAAATGTGTGGCTGACAGGAAACATATGAATGGTCCAGACCTAAGTGTGGGTGATTTTGTGTGGCTGTCCACAATAAATATTAAGTTGAAGGTTCCTTCTTGGAAGTTGGGTCTAAGGTTTATTGGTCCATATAAGATCACTGCCATTATTAATCCTGTAGCTTTTCGTCTTGAACTTCATCGGGCTCTAAAAATTCAAACTGCCGTCCACCCGCTCCTGTCATGGTGGACGGCAGTTTTGAATTCCGGATCACCAATATTATTGACTCTTGAGTTCTCCGTAGATCTCTTCAGTATCTTGTTCACTAGAAGGGTTATGGACCAGGGGAGAGGATATTGCTACCGGCATCTGACGCGAATGCCAGTCATTTAGTGAAAGCCTTTCACAGGTCTCATCTGGATAAGGTTGGTCCTGGGTGCCCGGAGGTCACCCGTAGAAGGGGGGGTGTACTGTCACGGAGGTTACCGCGACAGGTGGGAGGAGATTAGTGAGACTGGCAACACGTGGTTTGATCTGACATGTTTTCTGTTTGGATCAAATGACATCTGTGTTGTTTTTGGTGCTTGCCACACCTTCTTTCCCCGGGTGTGACTGTGTGACTATTATAGTCATTTAACCATCTCATTTATTGTTGTTTCTCCCACTATGCTATGCAGTTTATAGCTTCAATTTGAGTTGTGGATAGCTGGTGTGTGGATCTCGGCTGAGTTCCTGGTGCTGCCATTTCCACTTGAAGTTAACTGTTTTCTTTCCCTTTTGTATTTTGTTTGGGTTATTTTATGTGTTGCATTTCCCTGTCATTTGTATCAAGACCTGAGGGAGACTCCTGTTTGTCTTTCCTTTTGAAGGAACTGGTTGTCTCAGTTCTGACATTAGTACCAGGGTCCTATAGGGTGAGTTAGGACATTAGGTATTCCTGTGTATGAACTCACCTACCTCTGGGGTCTGTTCATACTGGTAGTTAGTCAGGACTTTGATTAGGGTTTTACTAGGGGGTGTCCATCTCCTTTCCCTAGTTTCCAGGCCTTATTCCCACACCCCTTTCACTCCTATGTTTGGTGTGGTGTCTCCCTCCCACACCCGAATGTGACAAATATATGGTATATTTCAACGTCTAATTAGGCTCTAAGTCGAGAAAGAAACGTCTATAGACAAATATTTCAGATATCGAGCTTACTTTAGAAAATATAGTCCATTAGATACAATGGCTTGCTTATACTTGGCAGAGAGACCTCATTCCCTGTATGCCTGCTATCAACGGTAATTACAATTTCTACCCCAACAGCAACCAAGTAAAATTAACAGGGCATAATAATAGCATGCACCTTTTTCAATCATTGTTATGCCTGATCATTTAACACTGCACATTGCTTTTATAGGCATGAACTAAAACGACGATCCAGGATTGAAATATTCAAGGTCTTCTGAAGCATTATATGAAACTGTTAGAAAGATAACAACATCGGAATTGACCTACATTATTTTCCAATTATTTTTAGCCATAAAAGTATTCCCAAGTAATTTCTGGGCTTAATAAAAAATAAGTGGTAGCATTGTAGCATATATAAAAGAGAGGGGGCACACAGCAAATATCAAAATTTGCCCCCATTGGGTCTCTGTTTTATCCTCAATGCCCTTTCCACAACCCTTGACCCAACTGCCCATCTTCTAACAATGTTGTTTCTCTAAAGATGGGATTTCTGAACAGGTTTCACAATTCAGTATTGGATGAGGAAGAGGATGGTATCAACAAGGTCTGGACCCTATGTCTCCAAGGGTCCCATAACAGTTGTCTGGTCTTCCTCTATGAAAACAATATTGTGACCATATTAGATGCTGCTCATTTGTCCTGTAAACAGATATAACTAAAGGTGGCCACACATGTTTCATTTAAATTGACCCACCGATTTCAGCAGGATCCACCGACTCGTTAACTGGTATGAAATGTTTGACCATGTTCATTATATCAGGGAAAAGAGGATATATAGAGTTCCACCATACCCTATCTTTATATCAAGAGAAATAAGCTACTACCAGAGATGTCTGGCATACATTTGTTCCCCTCTTCCCACTGAAAATACATGCATTATCAGCCAACATGGGCATGCAATGGCAAAAGGAGTTAACTAGGAATAGTTGTTCAGCCGAATTATATTTTTAACAACTTAGCAGAATAGTTTTACTCAAGAATGTACTGAAAATCTTGCTATTAAAAGGGGTTGGCCCATCTTATATATTGGGGGCATGTCTGATAGGTGTGATACGTGTGAGTCCCATCTCTGGGACCTGCACCTACCGTATCTCTAGAATAGAGCCCGCAAAGTGAAGGAGAACAGACCTTGCATTCACGACCACTTTCCATTCATTCCTATAGGCGTCCCAAAAATAGCCGAGCGTTGTGCTTTGCTATTCTTGGAAGTTCTGCAGAAATTAATAGGGAGCACACTGCATAAGCGCAGCCACCGCTCCATTTACTTCTATGGGGCTGACATAAATAGGCTATTTTCAGCGGCAGTCCCATAGAGATGATTGGAGCATGCTGGGATAGGTCAGAAAACCCATTAGGAAGCTGATGAAAACAAAAGGTTCTGCATGTAAACATCCTGCCAGGATGGAGTGCTGTTAAAGGGGTTGTCCGGGTTCAGAGCTGAACCAGGACATACCGCCATTTTCACCCAGGCAGCCCCCCTGACTTGAGCATCAGAGCAGTTCATGCTCCGATGCTCTCCTTTGCCCTGCGCTAAATCACGCAGGGCAAAGGCATTTTCAGGAGTTCCGGTGACGAATTGGGCTCTGCATGGGGATGCCAGGAAGCATGGTGATGTCACCGGCACTGATGGGCGGCTTTAGCGCTGCCCTATCTAGTAAAACGGCTAGGGCAATGCTAAAGCACTCCCATCAGAGTCGGTGACATCACCGAACACACTGCCGGGCGGAAGCCTCCACCCGGCAGTGTGTTATTGTAATCAAAAGAGCCCGTGCTCTGCGCGATCTAGCACAGGGCAAGGGAGCACATCGGAGCATGAGATCCTCCGATGCTAACATCAGGTGGGCTGCCGAGGTGAAATTATGGGTATGTCCGGGTTCAGCTCTAAACCTGGACAACCCCTTTTAGCAGCAAAGTCCCCATGTCTGGATGCTTAAGTACAAGTCAACTAGAGAGGCGTAGTTTGAGGAAGACTACTTTAAGGAAACACTTTGGCCTATTAACTACCTGTACAGCCGTGAAACCTGTAACATCTGTGGAAAGTGCATGCTAAGAACTGTCTTGATCGGTTCGCATTTGAATTCTTCAGTAAAGAACTGTTCTGCTGCACAACTGTCTCATCATTGCTTCCTGCACTACTACTACACTGCAATTTGTTGGCCTCACAAATCAGGATCCTGCCTTGCACCTCGAAAACCTTCAACATCTAGGGCCCCTCAACCATCATCAGGCAGGAGAGCCAAAGAAACAGAAGTGTGCCCGACGGGAAAAAAGGTGTGTCCTTGCACATCACTGCACAAGCCCAGGGAGCTTCAGGACTGAAAGTAATACCACTACTCCCATCCGGCCACCCACGCCTCTGCAGTATTTATCTTGGGACCACCCTAAGTATACATGATTCACATATAAACACACTGTTTAATTTATTTATGTCTTCCTCCATCCTGCAGGTCTGCAGAGCCTGTAGGCAAATCCACCCCTGACTCGGCCACAAGTATGTAGTAAATGCTCCACTAACCATAATAACAACCCAATAGAAATCTCCATTTCACTTATGATTCATGATATTTGTATGACGGTCCTGGAAATATTTCTTATTATTGTCGTAACCTACATAACCGAGAGGTACTCAGCACCGATAATGTCTCCCACGACAGTGCCAGTGGACAAGGCACAAGTCATTCCCGAGCCGAATACCTGCGCCAACTCGCCACAAGCCAGTGCGTTGGAGAAAAAAAGCATGCCTCATTTACAAATGTAATTTCAATTGAAGATACTCTTCCAATCTCCTTTCATTTGGTTCTCAATTGAACGGGCTCCCTGTCTTTTGATAGTATGATTAGACATTGCAAGAGCTGTTGCAGATTAGTCAAGCACAGAGAGACTAAATTGGGAAGGATGTTTTATCAGGGAACGTCACAATATATGAGACCAGATGTGTATGCTCCGAGCTGTTCTCTCAAATTACTGTTATGGAATAATTTAGCCGTTTTGATTCTCACAGATTACTGCTTCCACTGATCATGCTGTCAAAATCCAAGTGAGCACTTCATTCCGCTCTTATATATGCCAGATCTGTTTTGCTTTCATAATGAGCAGATATTACCACTGCACAAAGAGGATAAAGACATCAGCAGTGATAGATAGGAGGGAGATTAAATGGGATCTTTATGACTTCTTCAACCATCAGTTTTGACTGCGCGATAAGACGAGTCAAGTTGGCCACTGATTTGTTCTTTATTGGAGCCAATATTAGCATGAGCTTAGTGCTGCATCGGCTGATAACATCTATTTAAGGTGGAATCGGGTTTTACAGCATGTGAGTGTTGGAAATACATGGAAATACACGGTGAAGAAGAGCATTTAGACAGCAAGGATGGTTCATGGGAATGAATTTCAATTAAAAGGGGGAAAAATGTAACAATTTAGCAAATTTTTGATCACATTTGCAAGGGTATTTCACATTGGACAACCTATTTTAGGGAAAAGGTTCCTCTAATAAAAGGCAGGTCATGGGCTACTGGGAAAAAGTAGTAGAGGAGGAAATCAATTTGAAATGAATTGCATTTGTTACGAATTTCACCCAAAAATTTTATCCAAAACTTTTGTGCTTTGTTTTGAACGGATCAAGATGGTGCCACCATTTTACTCTGTCAGAAGACAGAGAAGAAGACATCTTTCACCAAAAAGGTGGTTCATTTTTTATTTAAAAAAAAAAATCTAAACAGGCTGTTTGTTTTCCTCGGCTACTATCGTTTACCCATAGCTGTCACTGTGACATTAATAATGCTGTCTTGCCATTAAAGAGCTTGAAAGGAGTTGGATACAGTCCTAGGAGACCTTAGGACAAACACATGTCATTTCAGAGCAATTGGGGAACTTTCAATTTGAGTTACATGTACTACCACCCAAATCGAATCCGACAACTGATTTGTACAAATCAGACCCAAACCGAATTGAAAGAGACGCAGAAAAGTGTTGTTTCCCTGCAACACCCCTGCAGGTGAAAGTAAGCATTACACAGCAGTACCTATTGAACTGAATGGAGTGTGCACGTATTGCATGGATGTTTTGAGTCCTCCAGGGTGAGACACGCTCTGTGTAGCTGCTTTGGTTGATGAATGAGTTCTTGAATGGGGGTACCCCACCCTCTCTATTAGTGTTGAGCACGAATATTTGAATAGTGAATTTTTATCGCGAATATCGCCAATTCGAGAATTCGCAAATATTTAGAATATAGTGCTACAGCCAGGTCTATAAATATTGGGACATCTACACAATTCTAAAATGTTTAGCTCAATGGATTTGAAATGAAACGAACAAGATGTGCTTCAACTGCAGACTGTCAGCTTTAATTTGAGGGTATTTACATCCAAATCAGGTGAACGGTGCAGGAATTACAACAGTTTGCATATGTGCCTCCCACTTGTTAAGGAACCAAAAGTAATGGGACAGAATAATAATCATCAATCAAACTTTCACTTTTTAATACTTGGTTGCAAATCCTTTGCAGTCAATTACAGCCGGAAGTCTGGAACGCATAGACATTACCAGACGCTGGGTTTCATCCCTGGTGATGCTCTGCCAGGCCTCTACTGCAACTGTCTTCAGTTCCTGCTTGTTCTTGGGGCATTTTGCCTTCAGTTTTGCCTTCAGCAAGTGAAATGCATGCTCAATCGGATTCAGGTCAGGTGATTGACTTGGCCATTGCAGAACATTCCACTTCTTTCCCTTAAAAAAACTCTTTGGTTGCTTTTGCAGTATGCTTTGGGTCATTGTCCATCTGCACTGTGAAGCGCTGTCCAATAAGTTCTGAAGCATTTGGCTGAATATGAGCAGATATTGCCCGAAACACTTCAGAATTCATCCTGCTGCTTTTGTCAGCAGTCACATCATTAATAAATACAAGAGAACCAATTCAATTGGCAGCCATACATTCCCACGCCATGACACTACCACCACCATGCTTCACTGATGAGGTGGTATGCTTAGGATCATGAGCAGTTCCTTTCCTTCTCCATACTCTTCTCTTCCCATCACTCTGGTACAAGTTTATCTTAGTCTCATCTGTCCAAAGGATGTTGTTCCAGAACTGTGAAGGCTTTTTTAGATGCCTTCCTGTTTTTGAGGCTTACCAATGGTTTACATCTTGTGGTGAACCCTCTGTATTCACTCTGGTGAAGTCTTCTCTTGATTGTTGACTTTGACACACATACACCTACCTCCTGGAGAGTGTTCTTGATCTGGCCAATGGTTGTGAAGGGTGTTTTCTTCACCAGGGAAAGAATTCTTTGGTCATCTACACAGTTGTTTTCCGTGGTCTTCCGGGTCTTTTGGTGTTGTTGAGCTCACCAGTGCGTTCCTTCTTTTTAAGAATGTTCCAAACAGTTGTTTTGGCCAGGCCTAATGTTTTTGCTATCTTTCTGATGTTTTTTTTAGTTTTTTCAGCCTAATGATGGCTTGCTTCACTGATAGTGACAGCTCTTTGGATCTCATCTTGAGAGTTGACAGCAACAGATTCCAAATGCAAATAGCACACTTGAAATGAACTCTGGACTTTTTATCTGCTCATTTTAATTGGGATAATGAGGGAATAACACACACCTGGCCATGGAACAGCTGAGAAGCCAATTGTCCCATTACTTTTGGTTCCTTAACAAGTGGGAGGCACATATGCAAACTGTTGTAATTCCTACACCGTTCACCTGATTTGGATGTAAGTACCCTCAAATTAAAGCTGACAGTCTCCAGTTAAAGCACATCTTATTTGTTTCCTTTCAAGTCCATTGTGGTGGTGTATAGAGCCAAAAATGTTAGAATTGTGTCAATGTCCCAATATTTATGGACCTGACTGTATATATTTGTTATATCGAATATTCAGCTTTTTTTTTTCCATCTGAACACATGATTCCTCTCTGCTTCTTGCTTATGGGACAATGAGAAGGAAGCAATGTTAAGTTCACAACAATACTTAGTGCACCAATCAGTAATCTGTAGTCACACCTGCTAAAAAGTTGCACGTAGTTCAAAAAAATATTCTAATCACTGCCGATTAGTGCAATCGAGAATATATTGGAGCACTTGACTCTATATATATAAAGCTATTGTAATGTTCTGCCCTGCCAACCATTTTCTCCAGTCTCAGGAAACTTCTAGCAGCTTTAAAAATGTAGCCAAAGTGATCCATGCCTGTATTTCACGCTACAATTTTGCATTACGCAATTTTTACATTGCCGATTTTTCGCATTCAATAAAATAATCTCGAATTCTCGAAATTCGCGAATATATGACGAATATTCTACAAAATATTTGTGAAATATCACAAATTCGAATATAGCCCCTGCCGCTCATCACTACTCTCTATATTAACTCAGAATTTTCTAAACGGGTGGACTTTCTAGAGTAGACATAGCATATAGTGACATAGAGGCCAAATAAATCTGCCCATACTGGATGCATCTGTTGATGATCTGTGTCTACGGCATTTTCATTTTGTTATATTATTGAAATAGAGAGGGCATATTGCAATGGCCTAAGAAATAATTGAAGTAGGAGTAAGAACTTGATTTTGGTTTCTTTGTCCCTAGTCACCAGACTTAACCTGGCATACAATTCAGCCAGTTTTCACTGTATAGTTACGATTGCAGGGAATTAAAGGGGTTGTCCCATGAAAAATATTCAACATTTTTCAAATCAGCACCTGGCTCTGAATACTTTTGTAATTGCATGTATAGCACCACCTGCTGTTTATCCTTTTCCTCATCTCTCTGTCCACCTCGCTGAGGTGGTTGCACAAGCTTAGTTCCATTCTTCAACTGCCACCAGCCATATGATCAGTTAGAAGGTTCAAATAAATTTAGCAGATTAATTGGGGATCTGCTAAATGGGGAGATCTCTGGATCCATTTGAGGTACAGGGCAGGTCATACTATATGATATCTGATAATTTAAATTATATATTTTCATTTTTATTATATTAATGATGGGATAGGGGCTCCCGGCAGGAGCCTCTATGTTCTTCATAGTGGCTCAGGAGGGAAGTGGGCCCACCAAATTTGAAAAAAAAATAAGAAATAAGACTGCTTCCTGCTACCTGTTATATTACATGTAAAGGAATGAACTTACAATTTCTGATGGAATGCCATCCTTCAAGGAAATCAGCCTATATGCTTGAGAGACATAAGAGATATACTCTATGATGACCTGTTGGAGAGTATGGAGCCCATAACCTATTCTGGTATGGAGCCATCTACCATCTGTGCCTATCCCTGACATCAGAAAAAACAATTGTTTAGTAGAATGATCTTTATTAAATCCATGAAGCAATGTGCCCTAATAGGTCATATAGACATCATAAATGGTTTGGTCCCCCACTCGGGAAGCTCCTCTATGGCCACTGCAGGGGTAATTTCTGGCTGATTGTTGCTTAACCTGCAAAATCAGCTGTTTTTCTGGTGTACCAGAACACAAGCTAAATAGCGGATCCCCTCGGGGGTTACATTTTGAAAGGGTTATTTCTCATTGGTTTTTGGCTAGCTGGTGTACTGAAATACCAGGTTTCCAGACTCTTAAGTCTGATCAACACTGAAGTATGAGGAAATCTGCATAATGTTTTTACCATTTTTGTACTGTTTTTAGGATCAGTGGCATTTTCATCACACACAACATACCCTAGGTATGGAGTTGTTTTCTCCCGTTTTTCTCCATAGGCTTCTTTATCAACAACAGGAATAATGCAAGGACAAAATGTTACTAACAAACATCGCCACCAAAAACATAAATGTACCATTAAAACCTTTCAAATGCATGGTGTAAAAATACAGGAAGAATGATGGTCCAAAAGTGGAATGTCTTATAGACGGTGTTTGTTAGTAACATTTTGTCCTTGCATTATTCCTGTTGTTGATAAAGAAGCCTGTTGATGGAGAGTGGATCCTCAGAATTATTTCATCTGGTGGGTCCAAAGAATCTCAGTCTGACTCTGTGTTAGAACCAGTCCTGGAGGCTGAACGTAGCACATATTGATGGCCTTAAATGGGTATTCCAGGATTGTAATAGTGATGCTCTGTCCTCTGGATAGATGATCAATATAAGATCGGGGTGTCCAACACCACGCACCCTCACCCAACAGCTGTTTCACAGTAGCGTCAGTCCCGGAAGTTGGCACTACACAGCTACCCTGATTCACCAAAGTGGATGGGAGCAGTTCTGCAGTTACAAACTCCCTCCATTACACAATGGATGGAGATGTCTAGTTCCAGCACTGACTTCTGGAACCATAGCTACTCTGAAACAGCTGATTGGTGGTGGACGGTGGTGCATGGTGTCTGATCCCTGCCAATCAGATACTGAAGACCTATCCTGAAAATTGTTGACAAACCCTTTAAGGATATTGCCCTGGAAAACCCTTTTAGCAATAAAGATATTAACAGCCAATGTTCTGCTGGATGTAACTGAAAAAGGTCAGTCAACAGACATAACTCTAGGTTCTTAAAATAGGTCCTGCAATATAATGTTCTCCACTGCCATGCATTTTATACTGTAGCTTTCCAACATCAGATATAGATATAGATAGTCCATGGTCAGTTATGAAATCTCAGACTGAAACAGTCAGACATTGAACGAGTAGTGGAAGTGAAGAGATTTGAGCTGAAATTCTGCAGAATTGTGAATGCAGCTGAGGTGGCGTTTACTCATATAGAGATTTTATATGTGCATTAATCTATCGATCTCTTGCACAAATTTTACCAAAATTACTATATTCAAAATAAAAGTTACATTTACTAACCAAAAGAATCATAGGTACAATAAAACTCAACTTCAACTAGGGCGATAGGAAAACTATTTTCCAAAATGATGTAGCACAAGAAGCAGATACAACTTTAAATGGGCAGCAGGTGACTGCATGAATATTCTGTAATATAAAATAGTGTTTCTAGAACATTGTAGGAACTTGAGATGGACTCGGAGTCACCATCCTGCTCCAGTAAGTACTGCATTAAGCGCATAAGAAGGTAAAACGAACTTATGGTGCTGAAATGTCATGTAAAATGCCATCCTCCAGGTCTCTCTGTGTTATAATGCAAACACATTACTCATAATTTGCAATGCACGTAGTGAGCTTTACATAGAAATATCAAAGGTGACGCAGTATGTCACATAGTGAAGCTGCTCTAACTACAGCACATATATCTCAGCCACCACGTAAGCATGTAGGAATGTAGGAGTGAACATCAAAGCCACATACATGTGTACATACACTGTTTATATATATACAGTATATATATATATATATATATACTGTATAACTATACACAAACACACATATACATAGCTACTCACTTTTATACCAGCAAACATGTATGCAAAGTTTAACCCATATTCTCTTATACATGCACATCTACATGCACATACTTATAGATACATACAGTACCCACATTATCCCATATATTTACACCCACATACATGCACGCCTACATGCTCTCAAATATAAATATCCACATAAAAACTAATTTATACACATTCTTACGTACATGCTTATTAAAGTGTGTTTCCATTTTGAACAACTCCTATCTTCTGTGGGGTTAGAGTTTAGTTTCCCTGCAGCGCCACCACAGGAGAAAAAAGGCATTATACAGTGCCCTATCACATCAATGTGTATGACCGGACAGGAGAGGTCCTACAAAGCAAGAGACACTCTTTGTAACCACTCTCCACAGGAGATGAGGATTCTGAACAGAAGACTCTCCCCCATTAACTCAGTAATATAAGTTATGTACCAGCTCCACCCCCTCCCCTGCCTTTTACTTTGAAAAATGCCTTTTTTCCCCTCTCTGCGGGATTATCTCTGCAGTAGTATCATATTACAATGCAAGTCTATGGGGAGGAGTTAAGAGGAACTGAGGAGACTCACACAGACAAGCAGGACTGCACATCCGTCACAAGTGCTTCATTCACAAAAATACAGGTATGTAGTTCTCTGTTACGTCCTCCATTATTCTGGGGCTAATTCTTAATGACTGTGAGACAGTTAGGAAGAAGATTTTTCTCTACTTTCTGTATGTGCAGTGGATGGCAGCTAGTCATTGCTTGATGCTAAAGTATCTCTGTCTGGCCCTATAATGGGAACTGGCGGAGAATCGGAACAGGCTGTTCGATACTAAGCACTAGTGTTAAACTAGCCTTACACTCATAGAAACATGGATACTAGAAGCATAACCTGAAAATATGAAACATTAATATAATTGAATTGTCATCGTCCCCATCTGAGCCGTCTCCATCGGAGCTCACAATTTAAATTTCCTATTAGTATGTCTCTAGAGTGTGTAAGGAAACCAGAGTCCCCAGAGAAAACCCAAACAAACAGGGGAAAACATCCAAATTCTATGTAGATATTGCCCTTGGATGGATTCAAAACCATGGCCCTGGTGAACAAGACCACGGGGCTAACCACTGAGCCACCATATTGCCCCATCATATCATATATCCATTTGCACATACAAAATACACATGCCCATGCTGAAACATGCTCTCCCATGCTTTTGTAGGTTTCCTCAGGGAACTAAAGATTCCTATGAGACACGTATATGTGAAAGAAGACTTTACAGGCTTTTGAGAACCTCTTAGGTAGGACAGTACTTCCAAAGCAAATGGAAGAGTAGAAACTGCCCTAAGGATCGTGGAAATTTATGGAGGGCATAACAGAGACCAGAATGTTCTGTACTGGGTGGTCAATCATAGCACCATAATGGGGGCCCATTATGACTTTGATGATGGGACCCCTTCTTTTCAATATTCACTTACAGGACCTCCTGCACTTGCAGTTCCAGCCTGCTATTCAATACATCAGCGAAAGCCAGAAACTACCCAATTCTTATGTGCATCCTTCCAACTCTAAAGATAAAATAATAGCTTGTCATCTCTTTGGTCTAAACACATAAGTGACAAATTAGTCCTTACATATGCATTAACCCTCTCTGACCTGGAGGATTGCCGATCCCATGCTCCAGTGGTGCCCAAAACTGGGGCAGTTCTTGCTCAGTGAAGTTTAATATAAATGTTTTATTTGCATGCAGATATAGTTTGTTTCATATGACATGTATGCTTTAATATTCTATGATATGGAAAATACAATCTCTGAATGTATATTTAATTGGTTTTATTTTGTTCTGTTTTTTATTTTTTAAATGTATTATGCAATTTATGTAATTTGTATTATTTCTATTTGCTGAAAACCTCTTGTATCAATAATGACCATTTATTTTTGCTACCAGTGTGCTACTGGTCAGGTGCCTGATTTCTATCAGTTAAAGGTTATGGACACATTTGCATGCAATTTTTTTTACATTTTGCTAATTTTGGGTAAAAATTCCGTATTTTTTTCCCCTCTACAGCTTACAATTTCAGTGCATTTTCAGATCTGTAGCCCTTATCTGTGAACTCCTATCAGCTCTTAAACCAACATTTTACCAAACCAATAAGAATTTAAACTATAATGAGAGATTATGAGCTGCCAGAAAAATACAGATAAGGGCTACAGACCGAGTTGTAGTCTGAAAAGGCATTCAAATTGTAAATTGTAGAGGAAAAACTGTAGACTTTTTTTTAATAAAGAGGCAAGACCAATTGAAATAATGATCTTAGCTTAAAATTAGTGAAATCAAATGATAAAGCAAATTGACCCCAAATGTGTCCATTGTCTTTAATATCAATACTATTCCAGGACCTTCAAAAACAGGGCTCTACACCCAACTGTAATAGAGATAACCAAACATCAGGGCCAGTTTGTAGATAGGTCCACCAAATAAGCCTCACAAGTTCCTAATTTAAAAAAAAAACTATTTTAAAATATCCTGTTAGGGAATTTTAAGTTAATAGATCCAGGTTCAGAACATCTCAGCATGATCATGCATTGCACAGTCTATTCACTTAAAAGAGAGTGGTGTAATACTTAATTTCCCCTGTGGGGGAGCTGCAGGGAAATTGTGCAGTAGCTGCCAGGTTCCCTTACAGCCGATCACTGAGGGTTAAAAAAAAAAAAAAAAAACATTAAGATGTTGTAATAGTTTTGTACTAACTTTAGAAGTGTAAATAGCATGAACCACTGGGCTATCTATTGGTATTAACTCTTTAAAGCCTAACTGATGTTGACTAAATTGTGTCACTGAGGGTTTATATAAGGGTATGGCCAAATTGTGAGGTTTCCTGATGCCGCTTTGGAAGCCAAAACCAGGAGTGAATTTGAAACAGAGGTGGTCATATCTTTTCTTTATAATTTCTCTTCTTTTATGACCCACTCGTGAATTTGGTTTCCAAAACTCGTGTGGTCATACCCTAAGGGTGGTCCCAAGAGTAATTTCATTGATATTTAGAGTAGGATTTTGAGTGTAACAAGGGTTATAACTACAATATTATCGACAGTGGAACCAGCCATATTTATGGTACTTAATGTTTTTGACACTTTTTATACTGATGCATCTCTTCTCTATCGTATCTCTCTCTTGTTCCTTTTCTTTAGCAGGTTAAAGTCACTTTTGGTAAAATCTACTACTGAAGTTTCCACCTTAAGTAAGTTGAGAGCAAACTGTGATATGTAGAGCGGAGCCCCTGCAATCCTGGTGACAAATACTAATGTATAAATCAGCAGGCCAATCCTGGCCCGGACCGCTGCTCATGTTCTTTGCTGAAATGTCACCTGTTCCTATCTAACGATTTGCATAATGCAAAGCTTCTCACTCGTAAAATACAGATTAAGAAGGGAAGCAAAGAGTCATTCTCGAAGCATGGAGGCATTTCAGGAAAAAAAGAGGCTTCTTTTTAACCCGATATTTGATTTTTTTCAATATTTCAAGGACTCTGATATGTTTTCAAAGGTGTTGAAATGAGAAATGAAAGCAAAATGCTTTATCCAAAAATATTACAAGCATACGAAATAGCATAATGTTGAATACAAAAAAAACAAAAAAATGTATTTAAACAATACAATAATTGATAAGAATATGTATTATATATCTTATAATATTGTTAATATTATGTTTACAAATTTATATTTTTTATTTTATTTTCTGCTTTATTTTTTATGTGTGCCAATTTCACAAGGAAACAGGTTTTATTATATGTTTAAAAATTTTAAGAAATCAGTTTTTTTCAATTAATTAATATAATTATATGTGCATTGTCATGGTTATAATTCTTACTTTTTTTTAGTATATTTAGCAAATTTTATTACTAGTTTATAAAAAGGAATATTAGCAATAATTAGTCTATTAACAATGTATAAATATATTTTCTGCTTCCTTTCTTCCTTTTTATTATAATTTCTTTTATTATCGTTTTTCTTTTATGAATTTATGTAACACCAATTTACTGTATTAGTAAATTAAATTTAATGTCTCTAGTATAATCCAAGCATGGTAAAATGTTTTTGATCTGTTTTAAATTTTTATTCTTCAAATGTTACTATTATTATTATTTTATTATTAAATGTTGTTACGTTATCAACTCCAGCTACCCAAGTGAAGTTTATAGTCATTCTTAATAATGTTTAATCTTCAAGCTTTCCGGGGCAGGTGGTACAAAATTGTTCAACAGTTTTTTATTTAACTAAATAAAAAATAAATAAAATCAATTAAAAAAATTAAAGTAAAATGTTATTTGCATCACTGTTACAACTTATGTATAAATATTGTCATTAATATGAACTTGGAGTATATGAGCGATACAAATTCAGAATATTTAGAATCAAGACATTTTGGTCATGGCTACCGGTGTGTATCTAAATTTACCAAGTAGACTGTAATGAAAACTCAGAGATGACCACCCAAAACTGCAATTAAAAAATTTTCTTTTCGAAAGGATGGTCCTCTTAAAGAAGAGACTTATATAAACAGAGAATAAAGGCATTGAAAATCCATCACAAAAATATCTAATCTAGATGGGGGTGGTCTTTATGAAGGGGTGGTCTTTTGAGGAGTTTCCCTGCATATTATGAGAGGCCCTTCTGCATTATTTTCTCAGTTCTAAGATTGTTCTATAGACCTACCCTATACATGACTCCCATCATACCAAAAAACTGCATTTACAGTGATATAAGATGGTGGGGCATCATTGGCCTCAACCCTATGAGCCGAGGTGTAACCTTCAAGGACCCCACCTACCCTGTGCCTTGAATAATACAGGTGTCTTTATGTGGTAGATGGGCCTTTGGGCTCCCTCAAGCACAAGGACACAAGTGCAACTGCTGCCTCTGCACCCCCTATAGCTACATTTCTGCATATAAGGTAATAAACACAGAACAAATATACATATCAGTCGCTTACTGTCTAGAATTTAGATGGACTAACTTTCTGTAATCCTTCCTTTATACAAGGTCATGTGGACAATAGCTCAGGCTGTGTAGGTGAAGCTAGCAGAGCTATCTGGTTGGTGTTATATTTGTAGGCTTTTGATATGACACCTCCATACAGTGACCATATAAATACCAGGTCCACATGGGTGCTCTGGAGACTAAGTTAGAGTACAGTCAAATCCAGTGACTCACAGGTCTTTTCTGATTGTAGATGTTCCCTTTTACTTTTCTTCTCCATCCGACCCTGACCTCTATGACATCTTCTCTGGATGACTACACAGCTCACTGCTAAGATATCTTCTATAGTCATACCCATCCTTTACAGCAAAACAAATAAAGTCATCCCCCAGACCACAGATAGACCTACTATACAGTGACTTTTAGTGCTCCGTGAAGATCCTAGGGTGGGGGAACCCAGTAAGTGTCAATATTTCTGCCAAAGTAAGTGAGTTCTAGCTGCTTCTGTCCTTGTGGCCTCATTAAACCCAAAGCTGAAATAGTGAATTTAGCTGACTCAACTATGTGGACCCCGAAATGGCATTTAAGGAGCCTAATAAAGCAACACTCCACTCCTCCCCCAAACACCCTTAAAACAGAACTTTACCAGAGCAATAGGTAAGCGTCCTGTGAGTGTTCTGGCAATATGGTCTCAGTATTCATGCGATTGTCCTGTGAAATGGGTTACAAGTGGCTGGGGCTTACGCCACAAGTAGGCATGCCTGCAGTTTTTTGTGGGGACGTTACCAGGTGGATTGGGGATGCTATTGTTGGGAATATGCAGGTCTTTAACAATTTTTGCACAAAAATCATTATGATTAACTAGTATGAAGTTTGCTGGTAAAGGTCCACTAGCTAAAGGACCACAACACTCTGGGGAGCACCATAACCCCATTAATGTTTAACCAGGGACACATTCATGTCCTTACATGCACCTCAGCACCATTCAAATAATGATGGCAATCTCTGTACAGCGCTGTTGACTATGTAGGTGCTATATCTGGAATGGGTGGACTACAGTACCCAGAAAGATGATTAAAATTAGGGTATTCACTTTAGAAAAAAGACGTAGATCTAATAACTATGTATAAATATATCAGGGGTCAGTACAGAGATCTATCCCATCATCTGTTTATCCCCAGGACGGTGACTGTGACGAGGGGACATCCTCTGCGTCTGGAGGAAAGAAGGTTTGTACACAAACATAGAAGAGGATTCTTTACGGTAAGAGCAGTGAGACTATGGAGCTCTCTGCCTGAGGAGGTGGTGATGGTGAGTACAATAAAGGAATTCAAGATGGGCCTGGATGTATTTCTGGAGCGTAATAATATTACAGGCTATAGCTACTAGAGAGGGGTCGTTGATCCAGGGAGTTATTCTGAGTCGGGAAGGAATTTTTTTCCCCTAAAGTGAGTAAAAGTGGCTTCTACCTCTCAGGGTTTTTTCACCTTCCTTTGGATCAACTTGCAGGATGACAGGCCGAACTGGGCTTTTATCAGCCTTATAAAGGATATAAATAAATAACACTATAGTATTAACCTTCACACACACACAGTAACATACATGAGTGTGACCTCTATCGGCAGATGCCAAAGTCAGGCTCAGTGGCCCTTTTAAAAGAAGTCTTAGCAGGAATCGATCCCGTTTCGTCCCCCTGCCCCGTACATAGTCTGATATGTAATTCCACACATCTGCAGTTTACTTGGTTACCTCTCAGAGAAGGACTTGGTAAGTCGGAGTTTGGCTTATTAAATCTGCGCTAGCCCTCTGAACCCCCTGGTTACACTCCAGGATTGCTGAGTGCCCCCGATAACTCACAGCTGCAGATAAACTCCACTGGTAATGGCTTTTTGCTAATGAGAAAAGTGCCGCTGATTATGACAAATAGCCGTGGACCAACAGGCTAAGCTGCTACACAGCCTCCCAATTGTCAGACTGGCTGATTTTTGCATTTCATTATTTTCTCTCTGATGCACACTGCCCCCTTTCCATCCCGAGACGACTTTCCCGGCGGCTTGTCACTATTTTAATAACACTTCTTTATCTCCATTCTCCCCTCCGAAGCTGCCACACAGACAGCGGGGAGAACAGGCGCCCCTCTACACTGCCTATTGTTTGGAAGTTATCAGTTATAATTGCTTAGACTGCTCCACCAGTCCTGGCCGCTCTTCTCTAGGTTTACTGGCTATTCTCAACATTTAACCCCTTCCTGCTGGGTGACGACTATGATTACAACGTTTTCTATTGACAAAGCAGGAAATATTATTTCAATAAATATCAAATATAGGTGGCGGACCCTGACGGTCATACAGTGATGAGCGGCATTATATGGGCACTGCTTATCTCTTCCTGCAGAAGGAGTCTGACAGAGATCACTTATGTAAGAAGTTTCCCTACTGCATAAACTCCTGATTGACAGGTGGAGCTCCACCTTTCTGAGCTGCTGCAGAACCTCATAATACACAACTCAGCTGCTGCAGAACCTTATAATACACGACTCAGCTGCTGCAGAACCTCATAATACATACCTCAGCTGCTGCAGAACATCATAATACACACCTCAGCTGCTGCAGAACCTTATAATACACATCTCAGCTGCTGCAGAACCTCATAATACACATCTCAGCTGCTGCAGAACCTCATAATACACACCTCAGCTGCTGCAGAACCTCATAGTACACACCTCAGCTGCTGTAGAACCTCAAAATACACATATCAGCTGCTGCAGAACCTCATAATACACATCTCAGCTGCTGCAGAACCTCATAATACACACCTCAGCTGCTGAAGGACATCATAATACACACCTCAGCTGCTGAAGAACCTCATAATACACACCTCAGCTGCTGAACATCAGAATACACTTCTCAGCTGCTGCAGAACCTCATAATACACACCTCAGCTGCTGCAGAACATCATAATACACACCTCAGCTGCTGCAGAACCTCATAATACACATCTCAGCTGCTGCAGAATCTCATAATACACACCTCAGCTGCTGAAGAACCTCATAATACACACCTCAGCTGCTGCAGAACCTCATAATACACACCTCAGCTGCTGAACTTCAGAATACACTTCTCAGCTGCTGCAGAACCTCATAATACACACCTCAGCTGCTGCAGAACCTCATAATACACACCTCAGCTGCTGCAGAACCTCATAATACACATCTCAGCTGCTGCAGAACCTCATAATACACACCTCATCTGCTGAAGAACCTCATAATACACACCTCAGCTGCTGCAGAACCTCATAATATACACCTCAGCTGCTGCAGAACCTCATAATACACACCTCAGCTGCTGAACATCAGAATACACTTCTCAGCTGCTGCAGAACCTCATAATACACACCTCAGCTGCTGCAGAATATCATAATACACACCTCAGCTGCTGCAGAACCTCATAATACACACCTCAGCTGCTGAAGAACATCATAATACGCACCTCAGCTGCTGCAGAACCTCATAATACACATCTCAGCTGCTGCAGAACATCATTATACTCCTCAGTTGCTGCAGAACATCATAATACACACCTCAGCTGCTGCAGAACATCATAATACACACCTCAGCTGCTGCAGAACATCATAATACACACCTCAGCTGCTGCAGAACCTCATAATACACATCTCAGCTGCTGCAGAATCTCATAATACACACCTCAGCTGCTGAAGAACCTCATAATACACACCTCAGCTGCTGCAGAACCTCATAATACACACCTCAGCTGCTGAACTTCAGAATACACTTCTCAGCTGCTGCAGAACCTCATAATACACACCTCAGCTGCTGCAGAACCTCATAATACACACCTCAGCTGCTGCAGAACCTCATAATACACACCTCAGCTGCTGCAGAACCTCATAATACACACCTCATCTGCTGAAGAACCTCATAATACACACCTCAGCTGCTGCAGAACCTCATAATATACACCTCAGCTGCTGCAGAACCTCATAATACACAACTCAGCTGCTGAACATCAGAATACACTTCTCAGCTGCTGCAGAACCTCATAATACACACCTCAGCTGCTGCAGAACCTCATAATACACACCTCAGCTGCTGCAGAACATCATAATACACACCTCAGCTGCTGAACTTCAGAATACACTTCTCAGCTGCTGCAGAACCTCATAATACACACCTCAGCTGCTGCAGAACCTCATAATACACACCTCAGCTGCTGCAGAACCTCATAATACACATCTCAGCTGCTGCAGAACCTCATAATACACACCTCATCTGCTGAAGAACCTCATAATACACACCTCAGCTGCTGCAGAACCTCATAATATACACCTCAGCTGCTGCAGAATCTCATAATACACACCTCAGCTGCTGAACATCAGAATACACTTCTCAGCTGCTGCAGAACCTCATAATACACACCTCAGCTGCTGCAGAACCTCATAATACACACCTCAGCTGCTGCAGAATATCATAATACACACCTCAGCTGCTGCAGAACCTCATAATACACACCTCAGCTGCTGCAGAATATCATAATACACACCTCAGCTGCTGCAGAACATCATAATACACACCTCAGCTGCTGCAGAACCTCATAATACACATCTCAGCTGCTGCAGAACATCATTATACTCCTCAGTTGCTGCAGAACATCATAATACACACCTCCTCTGTTACAGAACATCACAATACACACATCAGCTGCTGAAGAACCTCATAATACACAACTCAGTTGCTGTAGAACATCATAATACACACTTCAACTGCTGCAGAACATCATAATACACCTCCGCTGCTGCTCCAAAACATCATAATACACACCTCAGCTGCTGCAGAACATCATAAAACACACCTCAGCTGCTGCAGAACCTCATAATACACACCTCAGCTGCTGCAGAACCTCATCATACTACCTCAGCTGCTGAAGAACTTCATAACACACACCTCAGCTGCTGTAGAACCTCATACTTGTGGATAGGGGATAACTTTCTTTAACTAGAATCCCCCTTTAAATGTTCCTTTTCTACCTATTGATTTATTTTTTTCTCAAGAAACAGTGCCTCTTTTATCCACAGGCTATGCTTGGTATTGCATCTAATCCCTGTTTGTGAATAGAGTTGACCCTTTTTTCTAACTTTGATCAGCCCCTTTAGTAAATTTACTCTTATGGCTCCAGCTAGAGCTCCTAACAGTAAATTTGACCCCAAGTTGTATAATTTTTTATGATTTGAAGGAATTTGGATATTAAGAATGTATCCAAATCACTATCCACATGAATATTCACATAATGATTTTACTTATAGCAGTTATGTTTGCATACACATATACTTTGTGTAGATACAAGCCACCATCCATGATCCACTGTCCCACAGAGCAGATGGGTGAAGTGTTGACATAGGCTCGTGGGAGCTCTAAACATCATCTCCTCTAGCTTTAAACAATGATGACGCTGAGAAGATTTAATACTGCATATCAAACCATTTTTTTTTGTTGCAATTTTGATGAACACTATAGGATATTCTGGCATATTAGGGCAGTGTTATGTTATTTCCTTAGTCATCCTTTGACCATGGAATATAGTGTGAGAATAAAACAAAATGTTATAAGCATCACTAAATAGTCTTTTTTTGCAATTCATTCTGAATGAGGTTATTATAAAGAAGATAGAAAATGTCATATTTTAACGCCATCACCATGCTGAAGCTAATAATTCTAAATCACATCTTCACAAAACACATTACATGCCACCTAGTGGACATCAGAAGGAAGTTCAGAGTCCCTATATCCCCAACATTGTATCTGTAATAGTATATGGATTGTACCCACACTGCATACTACTGGGATTATACTGTGCATGTGGCATCTACTGTGCATGTACTCTGCTGTGGCCATTGTATGGAATTTTGTGTATAAACCCAAGATGTGCCCACCAAAGGACTTAATGTTGGCTCTCTTACCATATGATTTCACATATGTTAGTGGCTACCCTAAATACAAAAAGCTTCACTAAGTTTTACCATGCAATCATTTCTTCCTATATTCAGTTGGAACCTGCTTCAAGATTCAGACTTTTCTCATATGGATGCCCTCCCAGTAATACATGCCGGATCTGTCTAACCCCTGATGCTGCAAGAAAATTTTGACTAGAACCTTCAGAATCACAGGTGCATTTCCATGAAGCAAACATAATTGCAAAAAACAAAATGGCTGCAGCCATTTTGTTTTTTGTAACCCCTGATGCTGTCATTCCCCAATTTCCCCCTGTGCATTCTTTTCTCCCTATCTACAGCCTGTGTGAGCTGCCCTCTTTGGATCCTTTCCTCCTCCTCCACGCTCTTATCTATGGTGAACAACCTGCTCCCCCTCCCTGCTGCTATCTCTAACACTGAGAGCAGGGAGGGGAAGAGCACAGAGGTGAACAACCTGCTCCCCCTCCCTGCTGCTATCTCTAACACTGAGAGCAGGGAGGGGAAGAGCAGAGATTGCCATCAAAATCAGGAGCAGAGCTTTGACTGATTTATGTCAAATTCAAATCACAGCGGGAGAAGAAAAGGAGAGGGTTAATCACCAGACCTCCGGTTCGAGGGTCTGAGAAAAACTTTGCCGGGCGCCAAAGGAGGGCAAACTAGGAAGTTTCTACTAATTGAGGAAAATAATGGAAAGAAATCGAGTGTAGGTGGGCAGGCTGCCACTGGTCTCAACCTAACCCTGATGACCACATACCCTGTGGTCATCAGGGTTAGGTTGAGACCAGTGGCAGCCTGCCCACCTACACTCGATTTCTTTCCATTATTTTCCTCAATTAGTAGAAACTTCCTAGTGGTAGTGCGTGAAAACGCTAAAAAAGACCAGACGAGAGGCGCCAAAAAACCCCAAATCCGTATTTAAGGGTTTTTGGCGCCTCCCGCCTGGTCTTTTTTAGCGTTTTCACGCACTACCACTTTTCTTATGTCAAATTCGCCAGCATCATCAGCTAGGTGTAGGACTTACATACACTCTGTAGAACCAGAACTGTAGAAAGTTGCCTTAATTTTGTATTTTGGAAGCAAAAAAACAAAGGTGCCCCTAGCTTTAGTCTTGTTTTGATTGCTGCATTTTGATCTAAGTGTCATAGACAGTTATCTTCTATCTCATCAGCAAGATATCCCATTTGGTATTGTAGGCATTTGCCTATGAGTAGCTCACAGCTTGAAGGATGCTGGCAGAGACCACCGCCTTAAAGAAGAACAGTCAGCAATCAATGCAAGTACAGCTGAGAATAGGGTTAGGTGTGTAGATATAGGGGGTACAGAGGTAGCCACATTTTGCATTGGAATGACAGCAGAGGCCACAGCACTAGCTGACATTATCTTGACTGCTCTCGGGTGAACTGCACAGACTACAGCTAGACTGGCCATACACGTTAAATAGGAGTTAGCCCACCCACTACCCACAATACAATTTGTTTTCGACATGCATACATTGTAAATAATACAGTGCTATATTCCGCAGCGCTTTACAATCTAAGGTCCCTATCAGTATGCCTTTGGAGTGTGGGAGGAAACCGGAGAACCCGGAGGAAACCCAGGCAAACACGGGGAGAACATACAAATTCTATACATCAGTTGTCCTTGGTCGATTCGAACCTAAGACCCCAGCGCTGCAAAGCACCAGTGCTAACCATTGAGCCACCAGTGGCTCAAATAATTATTATAAATAATTTATGAATTAATTAAATACATAAAATACATAGAATAATAGTATACATAAGTAAAATAAACAAATAATTACTAATATATACGGTAAACAAAAAATACTGAATTGAATTCATGAATAAATATATGTAGGTATATAACGAAATAGATATAAAAGTAAAAAAAAACATAAAAAATTACTTAAATGAATAATGAAAAAAAAATCAATATGTAATAAAGTAAATAAAATAGGCAAATTAAATGTACAGTTAAGGCTATACTCACACTTGAGTCAGAGGCTCACCTGGAGCCTTCGTACCAGATCCTGTCATACTTAACAGGAAAAGATTACGCAGCACGTAGTACTAATTTCCCCGGTAAACTCATGGACCACATTATAAGTTAAAGGATCCGTCATTCGCTATCGGTGTCTGTCATGCGACACATCCGGAACTCCATCATGGTTTTGTTCATGATCGACACCACAAACATAAACAGAGTCTTTTGAGAAATATTGTTGAAGCAAATACGTAAAAAAATGAAAATTGAAATAATATAATAAGTAGCTAAAATACTATCTAAATTTAATTGATGAAGAAAATATTAGTATATTAGTATAATAGTATAAAAATTCTGCAGCACTGTGAACAGATTGTCACCATTCACATCAGTCCTGGTCCCTAATAAGGTTCCTCATCTAAATAAACAGGTAATAATATGGATAGAAGGCAGTAATAAATGAAGGAATTAATACATTGCGTATAATAAATAATCTGATTGCTTTTGATACATTCTTTATTTTTTCCAACCACAGATTGACTGTAATCAATTAACCACTTTAGTAGATAGTCGAGTGGATCAGGAGGTGACCCTTTGTAATACTTGAGGACAGTAATAACCTTCGAAACCAATCCCTGTGTGCAGCCATCAGCTTATCTATTAGGTTCCAAAAATGTAATTCATTATTAATAATTAAGAAGCCGTCATTTGCCCTTAAAGAACCGCACCTCCTATCATCCTGAGGACAGGACGGATCTGGAAGAGTCATTAGGTGTTTTTTTCCCCCCACCCTCCTCCATTGAAGGACTCTCGGACATTAGGGTAGAAGAAGGGCTTCGGGTCTCGCTATCGTCCTATAGCAGGAGCTAAACAATATTAGCCATTCATTTTTGATAGATGGAGCATGGAAATTAGTTACAGAGTTTAACTGATAACTGAAACCACACACTTACATTTCATTATGGCAGCCTTAATTGATGAGCTCATTAAATCCATTATTAGAGAAATTGATTTCAAATAGGCATTTAAAACCGCCTGGCGAAAGGGGAAAAAAAAGGTGAATAGAAGATATCAGAGAATGGAGAGAAAATAACTAAAATACATAATGAAGCAAGTCATTTTATAGGTTTGTTTAATGGAAACATCGAATATGTATCACTTTCTCGAAGCTCTCATTTATGTACTAATAAAGGTTTGCTTTTTGGCTTTTTGGCTTTTTTTTTTTCCTTTCTCCTCTTTGCGGCCCATTAAAGGAAAGGCGAGAAAGACTGCAATCTTTAATTCCAGTCTGCAACTAATTAATTAATTAACCCCAGCTGAAACAATCAATTAGCCAGTCATGCAGAATCGACACTTTAAAGGTCTGCGGGAAATGGTCGAGCGGCTCCAACGCTGGAGGAATTTTTTAGCATTTCATTTATTTTCGCTGAGAATAAGTGAAATTAATATTTAGTGACACTGAGAATATGGCAATTGTTGAGATCTTCGTTCTAACACTGTATTTTTTAAAAATCTAGTTATACGAGGGGGTAGAATGGGAGGACAAGTGGTCTGTAGTGGCGCATTGATGTTTTGGGAGTAGGTGTTTGAACCTGTGCGCATCTTGTTTGTTCTTGTTCTTCCCATGCTCCAATGGGTTTCTATCACATATCTTCAGTTAAAAAATTGTCACTTACCTACAGAAGATGCCTTGTAGTCCTGCGACTATTGTTTAAAAGGGTTTTCTGGGAGTAAATATTGATCACCTATCCTGAGGATTGGTGGGGTCCAGCACATTGCACAACCATCAATCAGTAGTTTGAAGATGCCGCTGTGGCTTCCTCACAAAGCCCAATGCCACACATTATATAGTGGTTGGTATGACAGCCCAGGCCCGTTCACTTGAATGCCACTGATCTGCAAATAGGCCATGTGACCAATAAGTGTGGTGTAGTTGGCCTAGGAAGAGGCCCGACACTTACCAGAGCACCGTAGCCTCTTCAAATAGCGGATTGGCGGGGGTGCCAGGAATTGGACCACGACCAACTCCTATCCTGGTGATATGCTATCAATATCCTTTTAAGTATGGTGAAGGCCACATTGATCACCACTTTGTTCTTGCTCTTGCCAAACTCATTTGGGCTTCCTATCTTTGTCATGACTTGACTACTTACAACATACTACGCACATCCTTGTGACAATAGATTTTAATATGATGAAGGTCATGCAGGCTCTTCCTAAGCTCACATGGCTTTCCTCGTGGCTACCCGAGAAGTTGGCTATAAGATGGCCATTTGCATGATGTCTCTAAGCTCTGGTCTATGGAGTTGAGTGAGATGAAGGCCACATTTGTCCAACTTGTTTGTTTCCCATCACAAATTGGTTACCTAACGATCTGTCCATACTATGTGCACTTACCTACATGAGAAGCATTGCAGCCCTGGGGTCATAGATTTGAATGTAGTGTAATGAAGGCCAAGTGTGTCTGATGTTTGTTCTTGTTCTTCCCATGCTTAAATAGACAGAGTATATGTCACGCTCGTGTGTGGGAGGAAAACACTACACCGAGCATGGGAGTTAAAGGGGATACCGGAATAAGGCCTGTAAACTAGGGAAGGAAGATGAACACCTCCTAGAGAAAACCCTAACTCCAGTCCTGACAGATTACCTGTATAAACAGGCCCCAAAGGTAGGCAAGTTGATACACTGGATACCTAGAATCATATCTCACCCAATAGGACCATGGAACTAATGTCAGGACTGAGTCTAGCTGTTTCTTTAAAGAGAAGGACGAACAGGAGTCTCCCTCAGCTCTAATGACAAACAACAGGGAAAGGCAACACACACACATATATATATATATATATATATATATATATATATAAACAAAATACAAAAGGGAAAGGAAACACTTATCTTAAATGAAGCTTTGGTAGCACCAGGAACTCAGCCAAGAACCAAACACAAGCTAACCACAGGTCCAACAGAAGCTATAAACCACATAGCATAGTGGGAGAAACAACAATAAATAGAGAAGATTATATGACCACAATAGCTACACCTGAGGAAAGAAGGTGTGGCAAGCACCATAAACTACACAGACAGAATTTGATCCAAAAGGAAAACATGTCATATCACACCACATGTTGCCAGTCTCACAGATCTCCTGCCACCTGTCTCAGGAACGTCCGTATGTCTCGGTGTGTCCGCGACAGTATAAGAGTATATGTTGGTAATTAGAGTCCCACTGCTGGGATTCTCATGTAATTAGGGGTCCCGAATCTCCCGAACGATTGGAGTGCCTGTTGGGCATACACGCTGCATCCATTCATTTGCTATAGGACTGTCAAAGATAGCTGACCATTGTACTTGGCTCCCAACAGACCCATTGTCATGATTGGTTGGGATCTTTCACCAACCAGATAGTCCTATCCTTTATGTCTTTGGACAACCTCTTTAAAGCTCTGGTACCATGTAAAAAATGTCAGGAACCTGTGCCTCATTTTTTCTTGTTCTTCACATGTCTACACGGGTGTCCTATCACACATCAAAAACATGCTTGGGTTTCTTGGTTTCCTAAGAAATTGGTCATACCATGTGCACTACAAGTAGCTCTGGGACCATAACCATGGTTTTGAAAGCCTTGTGTGGCTCTCTCAATTCACTTTAATATCACTTTTGAAAATAGCTGAGCACACTGACACATCTGACCACCTCTCTGTTCCTGGCTGGTTGAGACAGAGCCCCGTTCTTGAGATTGAAGCGGTTCCCAGAGGTGGGACCCACACATATTGGACTTTTATGACATCTTCTGTGGATATGCAATAAATGCCCACATGGGACAAGTCCTTTAAAATAATCAGCTCATCAAGTTCATGGACAAAGATTTTTGTCTAGTGTTCATAACATGTGGACTATAAAATAGACCATATGCACCAAACATTTTGGAGAGCAGTAAAGCCATAGTTGGTTTATTTATAGCATGACCTCAGGATACTGCCTCATATTGCAAGTAGTATCTCCTTGTAATGCACTTTCATGATCCTAATCCAATCTTGTTAGACTCTAATATAAATCTTGGCTCTGTCTTTAGGCTACCCTTTGGATTTGCCTTTTTTCTGCTTGTCTCTGACCACCTTTATGGAATTGATCCTGGGCCATCATGGTTTGCTCATCTTTCTCCTATCATCTCCAGAACCCACTCTGATATTTTCACCAGTGCTAATCTTGCCACCAATCACTGTCTACTCCAGTGACAGCATACTGTTGATTTTATGGGGAAAGCCTATACCTCTGGGAGTGAGTTAAAGGGTACCTTTCATTTTAAGAAACTTCTGACATGTCACAGTAACACAGGATGTCAGAAGTTTTGATCTGTGTGGATTTGGGTGCAGCCCCCAACTATTGCTAATGTAAAAGGGGATAGATAGCTCAGCTGAGCACTGTGTTTTCACCCAGGCAACCTCCCCAATATGAGCATCGGAGCATTTCATGCGATTCAACACAGGGCAAAGGCTTTTTCTGAAGATCCGGTAACGTACTGGGCTCTCCATGGGTAAGCTAGGCGGAGGCTTCGGCCTAGCAGTGAGCCATGTGATGTCACCAGCACTAATGGCCCAGCTTTAGCGCTGCCCTGGCCTGTAAAACAGCTAGGGCAGTGCTAAAGCCCGCCCATTAGTGCCGGTGCCATCACTGGCAACAAAAAATATAAACACACAGCCCTTGCCCTGCGCGATACAGCGCAGGGCAAGGGAGAGCATGCTCCGATGCTTATATCAGAGGGGCTGCCTAGGTGAAAATGGGAATATGTCTGGGTTCAGATCTGATCCTGGACAACCCCTTTAAGATGTTCTCCTCATCTTCATCATTAGTATAGCATTTAAGCAGTTTACAGGATATTTAATACTGATGACGTATCCTCAGAATGGGTCATCAATATCAAATATGCAGCGGTTGGACTCCCGGCATCCCCGACGATCAGCTGTACGAAGAGAACGCAGCTCTCCGGTGAGCGGTGTGGCCTCCTGCAGCTTACCAAGCACAGCGCCACCCATTGGATAGTGGCTGTACTTGGTATTGCAGTTCAAGCCCATTCACTTGAATTAGACTGAGCGGTGCCTAGGCCATGTGACCAATTACAGTGGCATCCCTGGCCTAGGAAGAGGCCACAGCGATTGGTGGGAGACCTACCCTAAGGAAACGTCATCAATATTAAATACTCAGAAAACCCCGTCTATTTCCAGTAAATTATTTCATATGGATAACGTAGTTGTAAATTTCCTTCATTATGTATTCCCGTGCTAGTAAATAAACAGAGGAGCATTTTGCATACTATTTGGATTTGTGATTTGTAAATGGATTCCTGATTATAAGCAATCACAGTACAAAAAAATACCAGGATAAAAAGCTCTTTAATAGATTTCAAATAGGTCTGCGATAGAAATGTAAAATAAAGTGGTTTGCAGCTTGTGGATACACAAGGTCCTAATATCTATTTATAACATATCATTTCCATAATGCATCCATATTAACCGCAAGGCATATGGAAGAAGCTCTACTGAAGGATTAAGATGGAGTACTCCATTTATAAACATTTGGCAAATATTCTTTGTAGTTGACGGGGAATTCTGTTCTAAATTAAAATTCATTAAATTACCATGAGGGAAAAAGCACAATCTGCACAATTTCTGCCAAGAGCAATTGCAGTCACATTCTAAATAGTATCATCGGCACATTTTAAGAAACAAGTTTCTTTTCGCTGTGTACAGTACTTTGGACAATCCCCTTTTGCTAATAGACAAGGCCCTGAATGGAGGACTTCCCTTTATATGACCAGACAACCTGTTAGATTATTAAATAAACTGTTCTTGGCAAAGAAGTGTCTTGGGCATCAAAATGTTGCAGAAAGCCAGTACTTTGAAAGTGGAGAGATGATTTGAAGTGTGAACACAAGTAACAGTACCCCCCACACCAGGATTGTTGCTTATCTCTTCTCTTCATTCCACTATGGAATACACCCATATTATCTCCAGGTATCATCATGTTCTCCTCCATGTATTATCTTCCTTTCAGGTGTTACCACTACCATATTTTGAAATTCGCTCACAATTCTTTTGTTGGTTAAAGGTGAATTCCGTTATGTCATAGAATTGCGTTATGGTCCGTGGTAACGGAATCCATAACGCAATTAACCTTTAACCAACAAACGAAGTGTGAACAAATTTCATAAGCGGAAATTTGCTCATCTCTAGGTACCACCTTCCAGGTATTATCTCGTCCTCCTTTCAGGTATCATCTTCCCCCCTTTTCCTCCTCCATGTAATATCTTCCTTTCAGGTGTTACCACCTTCCAGTTATCATCTCCCCCTCCTTTCAGGTATCATCTTCCACCCCATTTGCTCCTCCATGAATTATTTTCCTTTCAGGTGTTAACACCATCAAGGTATCATCTCCCCTTCCTTTCAGGTATTCCCCCCCCCCCCTCCCATTTCCTCCTCCAGGTAGCACCCCCTTCAGTGGCGGATCCAGAGCCTTGTTTAGGAGGGGCACTTCCAGATTATTTTCTGTCCGCCGCCACAGTAAAATGTGGTGCTTATAGAACAGATTACACGGTGTAGAGGTATACTGTATATTGTGGGGCACAGTGTAGAGGTATACTGTATATTGTGGGGCACAGTGTAGAGGTATACTGTATATTGTGGGGCACAGTGTAGAGGTATACTGTATATTGTGTGGCACAGTGTAGAGGTATACTGTATATTGTGTGGCACGGTGTAGCGGTATACTGAATATTGTGTGGAACAGTGTAGAGGTATACTGTATATTGTGGGGCACAGTGTAGAGGTATACTGTATATTGTGGGGCACAGTGTAGAGGTATACTGTATATTGTGGGGCACAGTGTATGCTATATGTGTATAACAAACATATTTCACATGAAAACTTGGCTTGGCCCTTGGGGATCTCAGACACCACTTCAACACTTTGGCCGGGGGCTGATGTTGTGTTTTATCATAATGAGAAAGATTTCATAATAAGGATTTGGAGAAGGGGCAGAGGGATAGCAGAGCAGGGAGAGGCTGGTGCTGCTACTAGGGGGTCCTACCATGGGGGAGTAATAAAGCCCACCATAATGCACCTCCCCCCCTAGTAGAAATAATTATCCTTATAGTGTGACAGTGCAAAAAATACCCCCTTGTAATGCCCCCAGTTGAGCTAATGTCCCTATAGTGCCCCCATAATGTGCTAGTATAAAATACCCCTATATAGTGCCCCCAGTAAATGCCCCATAGTGCTCCTCTCCCCCCTTCCTCCTAGTGCCCCACATAATGAACCAGTATAAAATGCCCCATATATAGTGTCCCATTAGATGCCCTTAGCGTCCCTCATAATTTACAAGTATAAAATACCCCTTCTTAGTGCCCCCCGTAGATGACCCCATAGTACTCCTCTCCCCCACAGTACCCACCATAATGTGTCACAGTATAAAATTCTACAGTACAGAGCCCCCCATATAAAATACCCCTTCTTTGTGGCCTCAGTAGATGCCCCTATAGTGCCCACCAATAATGTGGCAGTAAAAAGTGCCCCTAATAATGTGGCAGTAAAAAGTGCCATAATAATGTGCCAGTATTAAGTGCCCCCCCCAATCATATCCCAGTAACAAGAGCCCCCCCAATCATGTGCCAGTAACAAGAGCACCCCGCCGATCATGTGCCAGTAACAGGAGCACCCCGCCAATCACGTGCCAGTAACAAGAAGCCCCCATCATGTGCCAATAACAAGAGGCCCCCCATCATGTGCCAGTAACAAGAGCTACCCCCCATCATGTGCCAGTAACAAGAGGCCCCCCCAGCGCTCATCTCCCTGTTCCCTGCCGCCGCCTCCTACTTTTCACCAGGGCCGTGCCAGCTCGGGGGGGGGGGGGAATTGCCCCCCTGGATCAACAAGTGACCCCCTTCCAGGCACCATCTGCCTACTTCTGGAATCATTCATTCCTCCTTCCAGAAATCATCTGCTCCGTAATGCCTCCAGATATCACACAGTCACTGCTTCTCTGTTACACTTACTCAGAGGACTGGACTCGTCTCCTGCTGTCATATTCTGGGTTGGTCCAACTTCTGGCTTCACTGTGTCCCACTACGCAGGCTGCGGGCCTACTTGTTGGCAAAGCCACTCCTTCTCTGCCCTAATCTTCAGTACCCAATGGCTGGTAACCTTGGGGTATTTCACGCACCTTTCCTAGTTGTATGATGCCTGAGCAATAGGTTTCTGAGTTTCTGCTAAGGTGTTCCATTCTGTTGTCTGCCTATTTACTGACATCTGCCTGTTTATCATATTCTTACTCTCGTCTGCCTGATCTGTGCCTGTTACCTATATTGCTTTTATGATGCCCACCCTGACTTAGAACTTATTCCCATAGTGCACATACTCCACCAGCCCCAACCTCAACCTGTCATTGACTATGATTTTGCCTGACCCCTCGGTGCCCTGCATCAGTCTCTGACTCCCATGGGTCACCTGTTAACTACACAGAGACTACTCCTGGAGGTAGTGGCGTGGTGGCTGCCTGGTCCAGATCCCTATATAAGAGTTAAAGTCTGAATACCAGGGGACTGCCAGGGTTGGTTCCACACCCACTACTACAACACGTCTGGAAGGGGCAAATAATATACTACACTTCAGGATGTTTTATATTTTAAAAAAATGGTCCAAAAATGTTCACTTTCTGGTGGCAAATGCCCGCCTTTGTGTATTCCTACACTGCCTGAGGTCAGGTGCTCCTTCTTCTTCATCATCTTTTCTTGTCTTCTGATCTGAAAAATGGCTCATGTCATTATAAGAAATTTACCCAAATCAAATCCCCGAAAATTCAAATTTGGATCTAACCCAAATTTTGGGATAAAATTTGATTAATTTGGAGTCGATTTGCTCATCTCTACCAGTTAATGTAATTTTTTTCCCTTTAACCAGAGGGTCAGTTGACTAAGGATCTAATGGTGACTCCTTGGGCACTAACCTTTTATGTGAATGATCAGTCTGTATGTTTCATCAGCATTATTCTAATTATACATTCAATCTGTAGGACAAGACTCTCAAAAAGTTGCCTAAAAATATGATGGTGCTAAGAAATACAAATGCGTGGATCACTACTAAAAATTCTATGCTAAGGAGTTAAATGTTGTTGTCTAATGCTATAGTATTCCTTTTCTTGTGTGTGCTATTCATCCCAAAAGGTTATTCAAAGGCAGAAAGTAGTTAAAACTTTAGTGTGGTTGCCGGGGAGATTGGCTGGCCCCACCCCCAGGTTACTGAGTTTGTTGCTTATTAGAGATGAGTAAAACTTTTCTACAGAATTAACTTGTTCAACCAGCAGGGCTGTTAGAATAAATTTGTCCAATCAACAGGGATTATGCAAATTAAGCCCTTCTGATTGCACAAATCAATTTTAACAGTGCTGCTGATTGGAAAAATCAATTATGTAGGCTCATTTCACTTATCTCCATTGCTTATCAAGCCACAGAGAGGACCTGTTTTGGGTATTTCTGCCAAGTAGGCCCTAAAGAAAAGCCTTATCCAGGAAACCACCATTCCTGTGAATGGAAAGCTGCTAGAAAGAGTAATTTTACTGAGACTACTCCTGAGAGAAAAAGAACAGACATTTACAGATTGTTTAGAACCACTAAAAGGCTCTGCTGGAAAGACAGTAAGGCATACGCACATGTATTAGACTTTACTGCGTGTGGAAAGGGTTAATTGCCTACAATGTCCACCTGGCTTCTGAGATAGACTGGTCATCCGGATCTAAGTTCTGCACCCCATGGACTCGACATTGTATAAAGCATATTCAGAGTTACTGCATGCCTGTGGTAATTTGGAAAGATTGCATGGTGTATTTAAAGAGAGTCTCAGGGTGGATTACTATCATAATTGCTACTTTTGGAAAAGCCTACTCTATGATATGCCACAGAACTGTGCCTATTGCTGATATATGTACTGTAACTCCCATCATTTGGTCAGTAAGGAGAGAGACTTTATTTGTTATAACCAAAGGGGCCTGGTCATTGACTCCACCACCATCCGCCAGCCGTTATTCCTACTCTCCTGCCTTGTACCCTATTAACTATCCAATGATAAGGGCACCCCAGCCACCACCAGGCAGGAGATCCCCAAAGTCATGGATGTGTCCCAAGATGAAGAAAAGGTACACCCTCCTAAGGTGTCACCACCAGACATCTGAGAAGCTCTGACAGACGTTCTTCAGAACCTCCTGCTTGAGGTTCTTTTGTTTTGCTTTCGTTTTGTCATCTCTTTTCCCTCTCTCAGCTGTCATCTAGTTGCACTGATTGCATCCCTTTAAATACCCTCCCATACTGCATCACTTTGCGGTTTATACAACTTCCTGGAGTGTCTGCATGCTGGATGCTACTACTGATTCTTCTACAGATAAGTTTGTTCATTCATTTGTGTTTTCCTGTTTGCTGGATCCTAGGTGACCCTGACTCCCTCCGTATTTAGTGTAGGGAGCCGGTGGTCGTGTCCCCTCACTATTATAGGGTGTTCAGGTGTCATACAGTCGAGGAACGAGGGTATGCAATCATCTACCATAGAGATTTTTGCATAGGCTGAGCAGTAAGGGAGAGAGCCAGGGCTGTTACATGGCTTACCCTTTGGTTCCTTAGTTTTGGATCCAGTCAGTCGGTCTTCTAGTTTTCTGTACACCTTCCGTGACATAAGGAGAACTCGGGTGAGGACTGTCACCAACCCCATCATTACCACTAGCACTACCACCACTCCTGTCCTCTACGCTACCTCCCTTCCTGGTCCCGCTGCATAAATCGACTGGAAATTGCTGAATTTCTTAGCACTATGGTCTGTTTCTATATAAATGCGTGCCTTTAATCTAACAGATGTAAAATCAGCACTAAGTAATCCAGCAGGGACACAATTCACATTTTGCCTTCCACTTGACTCCATTTAATCCTTTAGGTTCTGATATTCCTCCCGTAAGTTCTTCCTCTTTATGTGTTGAGATTGATTTTGCTATACATTGATTTCCTGTTGTGTGTATTGTCGAGTAAACTAGGATTATACTTTTAACAGAAGTGGATATCCCTTCTACATAAAGCTTGCTTTAGCTTCCCGGAGCTTCTTATCTTTAAAGGGGAGAGTCCTATTTTATTGAAAGTTCTAAAATCCCATTTAATTGAATTTCCTTTTGAAAAAGAACAAGCTAGGACTAGTTTTCAATTCAGCAGAATATTTTTTCTTCCGGAGCTCGAGTACTCACAGGTTACAAAGGCTTTTACAACTAAAAAAGGAACTCGCATATCTCTCTGCGCTAAGGGAAGCGTCATGGCTGGAGACGTGTAAGAATGCACTGTCAATAGGGCGCCATGTATCTCATCATCATTCACGCATTAGAGAATCGGTTTAACAATTTGCAATGAATAATATTACATTGACTTCAATTTTTTGTAATGCTACCAAGTCCCACAGCATAAATAAAGGGGCCCGCATTGAAATTTTTAGATAAAAAAGATGCATTAAAGGAAGTCTATACCATTATGTGTATCCTGTAGCTAGCATGGTCCTTTTTGGTCCCGCACAGTATACTGTAGGTGTGATGCTCCATCACTGTGTGAGTGCCAGGGTCCTTTTGAATGGAGGATGATTAGACAAGTAGAAGCACATGAATTTCTTTGTAGCAAATAACAAAACTTTGCTATATATAGTAAGAGGGCACATCAGGCTTGCCGGTTGCAGTCTCTTAAAAAGCATATATATTTAGCAGCTCTCACAGAGAGGCACAGTAACTTAAAGAGAAGCTGTCACGAATCCTGACATATCTTAGGAACTGCTTGCATTCCCCATGTAATAACATGTGGAATTGAGCATCTATTCTTATGATTCTATGTTTTGGAAGGTACTAACTCTCCTTATGGAGAGCACCTTAATCATCTTGAGGAGACTTACAGTACAGACCAAAAGTTTGGACACACCTTCTCATTCAAAGAGTTTTCTTTATTTTCATGACTATGAAAATTGTTGATTCACACTGAATGCATGAAAACTATGAATTAACACATGTGGAATTATATACATAACAGAAAAGTGTGAAACAACTGAAAATATGTCATATTCTAGGTTCTTCAAAGTAGCCACCTTTTACTTTGATTACTGCTTTGCACACTCTTGGCATTCTCTTGATGAGCTTCACGAGGTAGTCACTTTCTTGTGTTCTTTAGCCCAAACAAGTCTCTTCTGCTTGTTGCCTGTCCATAGCAGTGGTTTCCTAGCAGATATTCTACCATGAAGGCCTGATTCACACAGTCTCCTCTTAACAGTTGTTCTAGAGATGTGTCTGCTGCTAGAACTCTGTGTGGTATTGACCTGGTCTCTAATCTGAGCTGCTGTTAACCTGCGATTTCTGAGTGAACTTATCCTCCACAGCAGAGGTGACTCTTGGTCTTCCTTTCCTGGGGCGGTCCGCATGTGAGCCAGTTTCTTTGTAGCGCTTGATGGTTTTTGTGACTGCACTTGGGGACACTTTCAAAGTTTTCCCAATTTTTCGGACTGACTGACATTCATTTCTTAAGTAATGATGGCCACTCGTTTTTATTTACTTAGCTGCTTTTTTCTTGCCATAATACAAATTCTAACAGTCTATTCAGTAGGACTATCAGCTGTGTATCCACCAGACTTCTCCACAACGCAACTGATGGTCCCAACCCCATTTATAAGCAAGAAATCCTACTTAGTAAACCTGACAGGGCACACCTGTGAAGTGAAAACCATTTCAGGTGACTACCTCTTGAAGCTCATCAAGAGAATGCCAAGAGTGTGCAAAGCAGTAATCAAAGCAAAAGGTGGCTACTTTGAAGAACCTAGAATATGACATATTTTCAGTTGTTTCACACTTTTTTGTTATGTATATAATTCCACATGTGTTAATTCATAGTTTTGATGCCTTCAGTGTGAATCTACAATTTTCATAGTCATGAAAATAAAGATAACTCTTTGAATGAGAAGGTGTGTCCAAACTTTTGGTCTGTACTGTATAAGCCATGCATGGTCCTTTGGAATTCTGGAAATAAGGTATGCAAATGAGTTCTTAACAAGCTCTACCTCTAATGCCACCAGATGTAAGGTAGCTAGGTCTATATAAAGGGTTGAACATTGACTTATAGAATAGTCACCTTCTGGTGGCATAGGAGGCAGAGCTTACTAAGAGCTAATTTGTATACCTTCTTCCCAGAATTCTAGAGGGGCATGAATGACCTATAAGACTCCTCAGACTGATTAAGGTTCTCTCCACAAGGAGATATAATACCCCCTAAATCCTGACCTAGGCCTCTCAGGTTGGTTTCAAATCATTGCTTCTTTTTTCTTTCTTCTGATTCTCAAGAAGAACATGAAAACAAATAAATAAAACATATTCTGCTGCATCTATTGTGCACATTTGGCTCCCGTTTTTTTCTGATGGAAAAAAAGTCCTGCATGCGTAGAGTCAAAATAATAGATGTTGCAGGATTGTAATTACATGGGGGATGCAAGTTACTTTAAATACATGTCAGGAGAGACCTACTGAACAGAGTGCGGTTCTCCATCTTCTCAAAAATGTCAGGAGAGGCGACAGCTTCTCTTTAAAGGCACAGTCCGTTGAAGCGAGTCAGTCACCTCCCCCAAGACCTATTAGGTGCAGTACTACAAGAATAGTACTGATGGCACTTACTTCAGATTCCTAATTAACTTGTTGGTACTCGCCCCTGGTTCTGGTGTCAGTGGAATACACTGGCGGGATAATCAAGTGTGCACTCATAATTAAGAGGACTTTTGAGAGTGAGCTGAGAAGTCCTCTCAATGATCATTTTGCAGTGGTAAAGCAAGGGAACAGGGGTGAGCAGCATATTAATTAGTGATCCAGTGTCAGTGCTAGCAGTACTATTTATATGGTGGGGAGGTGACAGAGTTACTTTAATTATTTACCAACCACTATTTAAAGTTCATACACAGTCGAGTCACATTATTATGTCTACCAGCTAATATCCAAAGTAACCACCATGTGCAGCATGGACAGCAGCTAGAGGGGCTGGGAGTGACTCAATAAGGTTCTGGTTGGTTGTCACAGGTATCTGGAGCAATGTTGACTGCAGTGCATCCCACAACTGCTGGAGGGGGCATGGGGAGGATCCATAGAGAGAACACGATTGAGGTAGTCTCACAGATGCTGAATTGGGTTCATGTCTGGGGAATTAAGGGGCCAGGGTAGTACTTGGTAATGCTCTTCCAACTTATTTCGGACATTTCCACCCGTTTGACATATCGCATTATCTTGCTGGAAGATCCCATTTGCCCAAGGGAAGACAATCATCATGTATGGGTGTATGTAATCTGCAGTGATGGATTCATATCTGAATTGATTGAGAGTGCCTTCCACATGGATGAGTGGGCCCAGAGAATGCCACAAAAACCTTCCTTAGACCATAACCCTGCCACTATCAGCTTGTGGTCTTTCAGCAATTGTTGCAGGTTGTTTGTTCTCTGATGTTTCTCACCTGACATGTCACAACGTCCATCCATTCGATGAAGCCGAAAATTGAAGCCTCATTGGAGAAGACAACCTTTTGCTAATCAGCAGAGGTCTAATTCTGATGCTACAGTGAAAATTGAAGCCTCTTCTGCAACCTGGTTAGTAGAGCAGAGACCATCTGCTTCAGAACCCCATACGCAGTAGATTTCACTGAACTGTTGTCTTAGACTAAGGTCTGGTAGCCCCTGGTTCATTTTGGTGGAGAGTTGCTCTGCTGTAGCGTTTCAGCCCACCCTTGCTTACTTTTGTAGCGGACGTTCACCTCTCACATCATCATCATGGTACTCCACATCACTTATTCACAATGGTGCCATTTGTGCAAGGACCAGGATAGTAAAGGTTTAAATGGAGTATAATGGGAGGCCCAAACTTTGACTGGCTAGGGCGGGGTCGGGTGGCTTCAATGCATTGGATTGCAGAGCCCTGTGAAGGAGACTGGGGTTTTTAGGATGCTCAGCAATTTAGGATGATAGTGATATATTGGTTTAATTGACAGTTACTAAAGGGAATGTCCAGACAATATCTTTTATAAGGGTCAAAATCACATAACAATGCAAAAAAAGGATTCTGCCCTCCACCGATTCCACAGCTCCCTCTCCAACGCTTCCCAAGTCCCTGCTGGTCTTTGCTTCCTGGTCCCTATCGACAAGTAGCACATTCCAATTCACCCAATAACTTTAATAATGTTAACAGAATTTTAAAAAGTTGCATCTGACCTTACCCAAAAAGTAAATTGAACGTCTTTTCCCATTTGAATTTAAGGTGAGGTTATTTAGCAGGGAGGTACTAAAAGGGGTATTATCAACACGCCGTTTAATACTTACCTGCATCCCGGCGCGCTGTCCACTTCCTGGTTTCGGCACTCGGCAGGGGGCGGGCTCCATCTTGATTGAAGTCTGCTCCCGGCTGGGCCGCGCGCTGGACTGAACACGCACGCCGAGGCCGCGCATGCGCCCTGGTGACTTCTTCCTGGCAATTATACTATACTGGCCAGGAAGAAATTACCATAGCGCATGCGCGGCCTCAGCGTGCGCTTTCGGGACTGCGCACGGCCTGCTTGGAGAAGAGAAAAAGTCATCTCCGCAAGCGCGGCCACCGCGATTCCTGAGAAGAGCGGTGGCCGTAACCAGGGGAGACGGAAGACAATAGTCAGGTAAGTATATGTTTATTTTCTTCTAAGGGGTGGGAATTAGTTAATTAAATATATTTAGAAAAATGATCACTGTTAAATCATTAACAGATTTAACAGTGATCATTAAGATGAGAATACCCCTTTAAGTGTTATTTATTTGGTATTTTGATGATCCATCATATCTTCACAAATTCACATGTTCTCATTAGTTGGTGACACTTGCTCTTAGGTTTTGTATCTCAGTAGTTTTGTTAATATTTTGTGAGAACAGAGATTTCTGTAGAGCATTTATCGTCAGGAGTTGGAAGGTCTGATAGCGATCTTCAGCAATTACCAACCGGACTCACAAAGAAAGATTTAGTGAAGTTGGACCGTGCCAAAATTTCCAAATCTACAGTCGCTGCTGGAGATGAATGAACTGGCTCTTGATTTATCAAACCTTCAACATCTCTGTTTTCACAAATTGTTTTTTTCTCGAATGAAATGGATGATGTCAATTTGATCTACTAAAATCCGCTAAGCCCCTGTCATTTTTCTGCTTTGATCCAAAATCCATTAAAAAGAGGACACTTTCTGTGTTCTGTATGACCAGGTGGAACAGTAATACGGCAGTGTATATATATCAATGATATTGAGTAGCAAAGTCAATGATGAAGCAGTAGAAGTTGCAAAAGTTGCTGTTGCTACTGGGCTTCTAAGCAAAGAGGGCCTACAAACCCCATGCCTCCATGCCAACCCCCATTCCAGGAGTGCTATGATGTCATGTTAATTACTCAATGATCTCAGTCAAGATGGAATTAACTGACTACACAAACATCATATACATTGTATATATTGTAATGTCATCACACATGTAGGAAATCAGATCAATGGAGAATGAGGAGGTACCAGTAATTGTATTTGCGCCATGGCCTAAGTAGAAGCTGCTCATGTATTGTTTTTGCCCTACGTTTGGCATATAAAACAGATAGGTATTCAGAGGGCTTCTTTTCCCCGACAGATGCCAAAAGGGTGAACTTTTGGTAAACACTAGGCCATATAAAACAGATAGGTATTCAGAGGGCTTCTTTTCCCTGACAGATGCCAAAAGGGTGAACTTTTGGTAAACACTAGGCCAGTATAAGTCAGTATACCTTTTTTCCAACATAGGTGTCTATAGGCTACATATGAGTATATATGTATACACAGGAACCAGAGCCTTCCATCAGAGGTATACATCAGGTAGACTTCTAAGGTAGAAGGATAAAACTTGATGTGACCAGAGCATTAGCCTTACAGGTTTGAGGTGTGAATGGATGATTCTTTAGTTAGATGATTAAAAATAGGCCCAAAACTGGTATTCTGAAGTGTTAGATGCATCTACGAAGATCACATCAATATTCCTTCAGCCCAGACCATCTTGAATTTCCAGAATAAAAGTCCTGTGGATCTACGCAAGTTATTAAAAGGGCCACTTGTGCCATAAACTACTTTTCAATGTAAAGTTTGTTTTCATCGATTACCCATTTCTCATGGATTTTTTATTTGTGGTTTTCTCTTATTCCCCATGCTTGAATCCTACTTCTTGGTTTGTCATGTGTCTGATGTTTCATTATGCCTTAGGGGAGTGAGATGAGTCCTGACATTAGCAGGACAACATGTGACACTAACCACATCCCTTGCTCTTATGACGCTTCCTATGTCCTACATCACAAGGTACCAATGCAGGACGTAACCAACGGCAAGTGAAAATCAAAACTGATTTGCCACAAGTGCAATGGTGAGCTAATAACTTTACAATAAGGCAGTTTTGATCATTAGTGCTATTTGGGGAAAATGAATCTGTTGGGCGGGATACATTTATATTGGTGGCACAACCCCCTTAAGGAGTAGGAAGGCCCTTTCAACAGACTGGTATGTAGGACCTCTACAATAATTGGAATTTAGTGTGATTAGAGATTTCACCCTTGGGATGTAATCGAAAGTTATGTCTCTTTTAACCATACGTATCTTGCCTGCAAATTAACATTTCCAATATACTTACCATCTTGAAGTTACATGGATTGGCCACTCTGACTTGGTAGCATCACACTCCTCTTTGGAAAAACCTACATCTGCCCAAATCACTTCTTTTACAGGTTTGAAAGGTAGTCTTTGGATGAGGACATCAATCCTGCAGTCCAGGAAGTGTAAGGTGTTATAAACAAGACCAGAACTACTTCTCTCGCTGGCACAAATGAGGTGTGCACAGGAGTTTGTACATGTGCAGGAAGACAACTAGTTCTGGCCCCATCCACAGCACCTTTCCCTTCTTAGACTGCCTCTGTTCATAGCCCAGACTGGAAACTTGGTAAAGCATGTCACATTGGCGGATGTAGGATTTTCTGAAGAGGAGCCTCACGTGACTGGGTCAGAGTGGCCAATCAACTACAAAAATATTCTCCACCGTTAGATATTTTAAGAAAATTTGTCTGCGCAGGTGCTGTAAGTGTTTAGCACATGAGCAGATACAGGAGATTCTGCTGCCTGCGTCTACGCGTTCACTGAATGCTTTCAGCACTTGCAAACAAGAAGATGCCGCTTGGTAAGCAGTCAAGTGGTTGCATCATGCTGACCATCACTATCCTGGGAGCTATGTACTTGGCAACTACCTGGTTTTTATACAGTCCCCATCGGCAACATGGGTGCTCCAACATGGGTGCTATGGTAAGGAATAAAGAGCTTTAATGTTTCAAATACCATTAAACATCCATTTATGGCATCATAGAACTTTCATCAGAAGTGGTCAACCCCTTTAAAGGCCCCAGCTTTTTAAATCCATTACTTTTCAAAGCCTTTACTAGGTTTATTTTTCGGTGTATTCAATATCAGGATACGGGATACGGCATACACCCCCGTATCCTAAGGGAATTAAGTAATGTCATAGCCAGACCATTATTTCTGATATTTGCAGACTCTATACTGACAGGGAATGTCCCACAGGATTGGCGCATGGCAAATGTGGTGACAATATTCAAAAAGAGTCCAAAAACAGAGCCTGGAAACTATAGGCCGGTAAGTTTAACATCTGTTGTGGGTAAACAGTTTGAAGGTTTTCTGAGAGATGCTATCTTAGAGCATCTCAACGGAAATAAGCAAATAACGCCATATCAGCATGGCTTCATGAGGGATCGGTCATGCCAAACTAATTTAATCAGTTTCTATGAGGAGGTAAGTTCTAGACTTGACAGCGGCGAATCAATGGATGTCGTATATCTGGACTTCTACAAAGCATTTGACACTGTACCACATAAAAGGTTAGTATATAAAATGAGAATGCTCGGACTGGGAGAAAACGTCTGTATGTGGGTAAGTAACTGGCTCAATGATAGAAAACAGAGGGTGGTTATTAACGGTATACACTCAGATTGGGTCACTGTCACTAGTGGGGTACCTCAGGGGTCAGTATTGGGCCCTATTCTTTTCAATATATTTATTAATGATCTTGTAGAAGGCTTGCATGGTAAAGTATCAATTTTCGCAGATGACACTAAACTGTGTAAAGTAATTAACACTGAAGAGGACAGTATACTACTACAGAGGGATCTGGATAGATTGGAGGCTTGGGCAGATAAGTGGCAGATGAGGTTTAACATTGACAAATGTAAGGTTATGCACATGGGAAGGAATAATGCAAGTCACCCGTACATACTAAATGGTAAAACACTCAGTAACACTGAAATGGAAAAGGATCTAGGAATTTTAATAAACAGCAAACTAAGCTGCAAAAACCAGTGTCAGGCAGCTGCTGCCAAGGCCAATAAGATAATGGGTTGCATCAGAAGGGGCATAGACGCCCGTGATGAGAACATAGTCCTACCACTTTACAAATCGCTAGTCAGACCACACATGGAGTACTGAGTACAGTTCTGGGCTCCTTTAAACAAGGCAGACATAGCAGAGCTGGAGAGGGTCCAGAGGAGGGCAACTAAAGTAATAACTGGAATGGGGCAACTACAGTACCCTGAAAGATTATAAAAATTAGGGTTATTCACTTTAGAAAAAAGACGACTGAGGGGAGATCTAATTACTATGTATAAATATATCAGGGGTCAGTACAGAGATCTATACCGTCCTCTATTTATCCCCAGGACTGTGACTGTGACGAGGGGACATCCTCTGCGTCTGGAGGAAAGGTTTGTACACAAACATAGAAGAGGATTCTTTACGGTAAGAGAAGTGAGACTATGGAACTTTCTGCCTGAGGAGGTGGTGATGGTGAGTACAATAAAGGAATTCAAGAGGTATATACCCTTGTTTTTGCTTTATAAGACATACTTATAAATGTGGGGGAATAAATGTGGAACAAAGCGAACTAATGAGCTCTTACATTATGAAAACGCTCATTAGTATTCAGGAGGCATGGGGAGAAGTGAGTAAGCACTAGATCTGAAGTGGAGACATTGTCCGAAGCAGGAGGGGTAATTTTTTACATTTATTTTACAGTCTGAGGTCTGATGAACATTGGGGCTCTGATGTAAAGTTTGATCAATATTGGGGGTCTGATTAGATTGGGAGGTCTAATTTGAGGTCTGATAAAGATTGGGGTCTGATTTGGGGGTCTGATGAAGATTGCAGGTCTGATCTGAGGTCTGAGGAAGACTGGGGATCTGATCTTAAGTCAGATGAAGATTGGCGGTCTGTTTTGGGGTCTTATAAAGATTGAGGGTCTGATCTGAAGTCTGATGATCAGAGGTCTGATTTGGGGTCTGATGAAGACTGGGGATCTGATCTGAGGTCTGATGAAGATTAGCGGTCTGATTTGGGGGTCTGATTGGAGGTCTGATTTGGGGTCTGATGAAGACGGGGGATCTGATCTGAGGTCTGATGAAGATTGGCGGCTTGATTTAGGGATCTCATGAAGATTGGGCGTCTGATCTGAGGTTTGATGAGAACCAGGGGACGGATGAAAATTAAGGGTCTGATTGGGGTCTGATGAAGACTAAGGATCTTATCCGCGGTCTAATGAATATTGGCGGTCTGATTTGGGTGTCTCTTGGAAATTTGGGTGTCTAATCTGAGGTTTGATGAGGACCGGGGGTCTGATGAAAATTGGGGGTCTAATGAAGATTGGTGATCTGATCTGAGGTCTGCTGAAAATTTTTTTTTTTTGCTAATTTTCCTCCTCTAAAACCTAGGTGCATCTTATCATCAGGTTCAACTTATAAAGTGAAAAATACAGTATATATATTTTTTAGTTATTTTTTACGAACACAAAGATTCCATCAACCTCTTGTATAGTGCTTTTTACTAGGTCCAGTGTGACCAAATATACACCTAGTCATCCCACTTGACTTGACTGAAGCAAATTCTAACATTTTATGACTATAAAGGGTGCAGAAAACCCAAATACCCGTAGAAAATCCAAAAATGTATTTGTCTTCTTTCACGGTCAGCAGAGCTGTCGCTTACCCTACTCGTTTTGCGATCTGGTCTTAACATTTGTTCTCCTGTTCGGGGCTTCATTATGATAAATAAAACATGGTAAGGAATGGAGGAATTGTAGGCCTTTTATTTACTCACATTTTTGATACATGGCTCTAGATGAATGCCTCTCTCTTTAATAAAACCCTTGACTGCTTCAGTGGCAAATGTGATTTAAGTACAGCAAAGACAACCATGATTCACAAACTCTTTTCTGCTCCAGCACTGACCGTTATCTGATGCCTCTTCATGCACAGTTGCCCAAATGACAGTTTAATGGCTCGCTGTAAAGGCTAGTTATTTTGTATCTCTATCCAGTGAAAATGGCTAATGGTGATAAGAGAGAAGGGGGAAAAAAAAATTGCCCGTATCTTGAGAGGCTCATCCCGGCTGCTTAGCACAGGCTCGGAGACGTATCTCCTGATTACTTTTTCCTTTGGTCCATTGAACCAATGATGAAATATTTAAACAAGGACTAAGTGCAATTAAAAGGTGTCAGTGAGACGGAAGCGATTGGCGCTGATGCCCGGGAGATGCTGAGAAGACATCTTAACTCCCCGCACCCAAGATGTATCACATAAAGCCTGGAAAAGATGTGAAAGTATATATTTTTTTGGTATTGTCATTGTACGGAATCACTCATCTTCTACAAGTTCTTGAAACTGTGAAATTGTAGAGAAATATTTTTCAAAAAGTTTAAAAAATATCTGACCTATGGTGTAGTAGTAAACAGCAGCTTAATTCTGCGTCCACGTTGCATTTTGCGGTGTCAGCTTGCCATAGGCACTGAGAAAAGAATCCTGGCACGTGCGTCAAATCTACCAATGGGCTGTCATTCACCCACTTGAGGCCAAATGAGCGCCTTTTTGGTCTTTTGCCGGGTTGGGACGCTGTACGTCAGTGTGCTCGTCTGTGTGGAACAGAGCAGGAGACTGTGCTCTTCTATTATGGGGCATCCGGTAATAGAAAGAAAGATTTTTTTTACAATGGCAGCCTATGGGTAATGGATGGCATTTTATGCCTATGTATAGATAGAAATCAATGAATAGACAGACAGATGGATTAGATAGATAGATAGATAGATAGATAGACCCAACATGGGCGACTAGAGGCAAAAAGCATGGAGGAAACCACCCGCCTCACACAGTGAAATACATGACCTAGACGAGATAAAAAAAACTACTCAGAGCTTTATGTAGAATATTCAAGTGACTGGACAACACAAACCTTATCTATCATACCAGAACCAGTAAGACCCCCAGCTGGTCCTATGAAACCCACTCATTACAAGGTATAAGGACCCACTATGACATCCTTTATAATCAGCAGCTGGAACATCCAAGGTCTTAACGCATCAGCCTTTGGATGTAAAGTAAATGATCCAGACTTCACCCCAGGGGAGGGCTGGTAGCCTTAGACCTGGGGGGCAAATCGAGTCAAGTGGCCCATTTTTATTTTGCAGACTTTTATTTTCTTTTATACAGGAACACATTGCATTTACTGCCCCCCAATGTGGAACGCGTAGCGCGCTGCGCCAATTCTTTTGCCCGCCCATTTTTATCAAAGCCCCCTTCATATTTAAAAATGCGGCGCGCGTAGCCGATTCTTTTGCCTGGCCATTTCTAAAAGCCCTGTAGGAATGGAAATACGCATTTTTTTTGCCCCGCCTATTATTAAAAGCCCCTACTACATATAATAGGTCACTCCCAACAAACACTGTACAGCTGACATTCTATTGTTGAGGCCTGTCTCTACACATCATACGGAGAGGGGAGGTCTGTCCTGGCTGCACTGCCTCCTAAATAGCGCCCCATACTTCTTACATCCAGTGATGTCACCTTTGTTGTAGACGTTCTCTTTCCTCATCTTCTCCATTCAGACCAGACCGCCATAATGATTTGTTAGCCACCTCCCGTCTCTGCAGAGATTGACAAACAGACATTCGTTTCCCACATTTCCATCATCTTCACATCTTCTGAACACCCTTTTCTGCCACCCCCAATACTATACTGCAGAAACAGTCCCCCTGGAAATACTACTACCACACAGATAGTGCCCCCTTCAACAATTATTGTCACACAGTGCTCTAAAAAATAACTGCGCCCAGACACTAATAGTATAAAGATAATGTCCCCCAAAAATAATTGTGCTAAGCTGATACTGCGCCAGGGTGCCCCCCAAAGTAACAGTCCTCCTCAAAATCCCACCAATAGAAATAATTCTCTGCCAGAGCACACTTAATAGTAATAATGCCCCTATAGTGCCCATACTAGTAATCATGTTTCTCATAGCCCCCCAGTAGTAGTAAAGCTCCCCATAATACCCCCTAGTAGTAATAATTCTCCCTATAATATGACAGTACATGAAATACCCCCGCTTAGTGCCCGCAGTTGAGCTAATGTCCCCATAATGTATGCCAGTATAAAATACCCCTATATAGTGCCCCAGTAAATGCCCTCATAGTGCTCCTCTCCCCCTTCCCCATAGTGTCCCCATAATATGCAATAAAAAAATGCCCCTTATTAGTGCCACCAGATGCCCCAATAGTGCTCAACTCCCCCATAGTGCTCCCAAATAATGCTCCATAGTGACACTCTCCCCTATAGTGCCTCCCATAATGTGCCAGTCAAAAATTCCCCGTTAGTGCCACCAGATGCCATAGTGCCCCTATAATGTGCCAATAAAAAAGGCCCCTTTAGAGCCCTCACTTCCCCATAGTGCCCCCAAATAATGCCCCTATAGTGGCAACAGAGGCCCCATAGTGCTGCTCTCCCCTATAGTGCCTCCCATAGTGTGCCAATAAAAAAAGCCCCTTTAGAGCCCCAAGATGCCCCCATAGTGCTCCTCTCCCCCATGGTGCCCCCCCATAATGTGCCAGTATGAAATTTCCCCATAGTGCCCCCCCAAAATGGGCAAGAAATAAATGCCCCCAGAGTGCCACCCCAAAAAAAATGGGGCTGTAAGAAATGCCAGATGCCCCCATAGTGCCAGCTTCTCCTGCAAATAAAAAAAATTAAAAACACTAATACTTACCTCCATCAGCAGTGATGCGATGCAGGCCTCTTCCGGCCTCTTCCGGCCTGTGTCCCTGCTGTGTGCTGCCCGGCTCAGGCGGCGCGATGATAATGACATCATCGCGCTGCCTGAGCTGACCTCTGATAGGCTGCAGGCATTAGTGCCTGCAGCCTATCAGAAGAACAGGGAAGGGAGACGCCTCTCCCTCCCCTGCCCCACCGCAGCACAGCCATCTGTATCGCTGTCCTGAGGACAGCGATACAGATGAATATGGAGATGAGCACTTCCTACTGCCCCCCATCGCCGCCGGCAACTAGAACCAGGGCCTCGCCGCCTGTGGTGATCGGTGGCACGGCCTGATGAATAAAAAAATTAAATTATTTGTTAAAGACGGACGTTTTTAACATACTTTAGGGCGGCCTGGGGGGCAATTGCCTCCCTGCCCTCCGTCCCAGCCCACCCCTGCTTCAACCAGATTTTGTAAAAAATCGACATTCAAATCCTTCTAGAAACATGAACCAAGGCAGAGATCAAGTTCCTGGAGCCCACTGGATAAAGGGAAATCTCTGTCCCGCCCCTGAAAAATAAAACCACTAAACTTGGCCGCTGTTCGGGAGGACTACTAGTGTGGTATAAAGTGGAGCTCCATGAGCAGATCAGACCAGTGAAACGGGGAAACAGCCACATCTGGATCAGAATAAACCACTCCATCCTCTCCTCCCAGTCCGACATCTACCTATGTGAGGCCTACATACCACCACCTGAGTCCCCCTACTACAACCCAGAATATGCTTTGAGATCCTGCAAAGGGAAGCCGCCCACTATCAAACCCTGGGCAAAGTCCTTATCATGAGAGACCTCAATGCCAGAACAGGCAGGGAAAGAGACTACCTGACCACAGATGGAAACATCTATATATATGGAGCACAGACCGACAGCGACAGCTTAGTACATACAGAGAGGAACACTTACGACAGCACAGTAAATAAAAGTGGCAAAAAATTGTTGAATCCTTGCCGAAGCCTAGGACTCCACATTCTCAACGATCGCACCAAGAGAGACTCTCTAGGAAGGACTATATTAAACTCCCATGTGGGTAGCAGCGTAGTGTACTACGCCATCACAGACATAGACCCCGCAAACATTGGGACCTTCATAGTTAGCCCACAATCGCGCTTGTCTGATCACAACCAAACATCTCTATATATTAAGTCCACAAACAAACCACTAGAACAAATACCTCAGCAGGCCGGGCTCTTCACACTACCTCCATCTTATAAGTGGTCCAAGACATTGGCTCAGAAATATAAAGAGGTGCACAATAAACCAGAAATCCAAGGGATGCTCTACTACTTCAACAACAAGGTGTTTGAGATAAACCCAGAAGGAGTCAATTAAGCTGTAAGAGATATTAATAATATATTTTACACCATGGCAGAAATGGCTGACCTGAAAAAGTATAGCCCCCTAAAGCAAAAAGAAGATAACCCCAACACTTGGTTTGATGAGGAGTGCAGAGCTGTATGGAAGACCTTAAGATCAGCCTTAAAAAAAAAATCATAGAGATCCCAACAACACCAACCTGCGGGAAGTCTACGACACAACGCAGAGGCAATACAAAACCCTCCTCAGAAGGAAAAAGCAAGAATATACCTCAACCAAACTTACACAGCTTCAAAATGCCCTCCAAGATAACTCCTACTGGAACCTATGGAACCACCTGGGCACAAATGAGAAGAAAAACAACCTCCATATTCAGAACTGGAACATCTGGCTCCAGTATTTCAGAGACCTCTACAGAGACATCCCAAAAGAAGAACGTAACCCAGACCAAGAACAAATTAGGTCAAAACTGAAGAGCATGGAAGAGATACTTAAAGATTTCCAAAACCCGCTAGACTAAACCATAACACTGCAGAAGATATCAGAGATAATATCAACCATAAGAGGTAGGAAAGCCAGTGACACAGATGGCATCCTACCCGAAATGATTAAAGGGGTTGGCCACTATATAAGTACTTTACACAACATTGTAAGAGGCAGGGTAAAAATGAGTTTCCAAATATACTTTATTTAAAAAATATATCTGCTAATCTTTTTATAGTAAGCCACGCCCCTGAGCCCCGCTCTGCCGTGCAGCCAGTTCGTTCATGGCTGCACGTGACATGGAGGAGCTTTAGAGAAAGCTCGTCCATGCCTTTATTGTAACTGCACATGCGCTGCTTTTCCTAATCTGCCTAAGAGCAGCGCATGTTCAGTCTGCCCGTGTTCCATCTCTGACAGGAATCCACTGCTTGTTCTGTCAGTATAAACTGCTTATTCCTGTCAGAGTTCAGAGCGGGGAGCCTAGTAAGAGCGCATATGATCTCCTGGCTACAATGAGGGCTGTCCCTGGCCGGTGATTGCTCTGATTGGCTAGTCTGTACAGACTAGCCAATCACAGGATCCTAATGCCGGCTGAAAGGTTCTGATCCCCACAGTCCGTGACTGTGGGGATCAGAACCTTCTAAAATGTGTGTATATATAAATATATATATATAATCCCCCCTGTCGGCTCCAGCATCTATTGTTCCCCCCTAATTTCAGGATGGCTGGCGGCAGCGCTGCAGTTTTCCCTTCCGCCCCCCCCCCCCCCTCCTACCCCGATCTGTTTCAGGATGGCGAGTATTCAAATTCACAAATATTCGACGAATATTCTACAAAATATTCGCAAAATATCACAAATTCGAATATGACCCCTGCCGCTCATCACTATTGGCACCGATGTCGGCCGTTTAACTCCTTCCATGATGTAATTTACATTCTTCCCACCTCACTTCCCTAAAAATGTATTAAAAGTGATTCTGAGTTGTCATGGTGACCAGACACACCCCCCGATACAGATTGGATGTTGCTGACATGGTCCGCTCCTTCTTCTCCCTGAGATGCGAGTGATGCGTTCCCCGTCATCACGCTGCAGATCCCGCGGACGGGTGTTCGGGGATACGCAGCTTGCGCTGGGGAGGATGGGACGGACGGTCTGGCTCAGCGCATGCGCACAGTATAGACGGGGACGCCAGTATTTTGCGGTTACACTGAACCACCAATGGTAAGCGATGCTATATTAATATTGTAATGGGATGCGGCTGCATCCTTTTACTACAGATGATTTTTTTAACCCTTTTGTAACCTGGATCGAGCACTTTTGCACTTTTATACAGGCTTAGGAATCCATAATTGAGATGTGATATGAGCATTGTATACTTATAGTACCTATGAATTTTCACTGTACGCTACAATTGTTTTTTTATATATTTATGCAATTCTGTAATGAGCGAATATACCTATTGAATTTGAGGTCACGTGACTAAGCACTTTCTGATCATGTGTGTTCATTAACACTTGATTTGTACCATGTGATTTGATTGCACCTTTGTGTATTTGGGTATATGCACCCTGTTTTAACACTGTTGTATAGCTTGACAAAAGCCTCATTGAGTAGGCCGAAACGTTGCCTGGGGATTAAAGTTTGGGGTCTTCACCTTTTCATGCTATTTTGGAGTGCTGCCTCGTTTTTTGGACGTCTTTACAGTGGAGGAGAAGCCTGCCTTCCTAGAGGAAACTAAAAACCAACCAAGTGCAGTATTGTATCAAAAAAATATATCATTTATTGTAAAATATAAAAGATGGAGAACAACGGGATGTTGTGATACAGTACACGGAGAAAGCACAGGGTAAGCACATTCAATAAGAGCACCATGGACCTGCACAAATTGGTGTGCAGTAAGGTACGGTCAAAAAGATAGGATAAAGACTGAGGCTCTGGGGACCCCAGAAAGTATCTGATATGATAGTCACCCCAATAAGGGTATGGTACACGCGGCACCACAGATACTGGGTGAACCCTGGAGTCTCAGCTGGTATACCCTAATAATGTGGGCATCACTGTCAGTCCAATGTTATAATGAAAAAGTAACAAAAGATACAGTAGGTGGACGCCTGAATGTATGGAACCTGGTGAGAACACATACAGAGGACCCCACATAAATCTAGCACATACTAATGCGGACCGTACCTGAGGACATGGCGGCAGTTGAAGTGACAGACCCTGGGCGCGGGACCTCGACGCGCGTTTCACCTCACGGCTTCGTCAGGAGGTACTTTGCATTGTATGGACAGGGTATATATAGGACGTGATGGGGGTAGGGCAATGGATAGAAACTACCTTGATTCGGCACATCTGTGGACCACACGAACGGGCGCGGGAGGCTCCATGATAGGCAGCGCCATCTTTCAGCGCATCCACGTCTGCGCACCGCGCATGCGCGGCGAAAAACCAGACGAGCCGGAGCGCATCGAGATGGCGTCACCCAGCGCATGCGCACCCCGCGACCCCCGTGGAACGCAGGTGAACCGCGGTCCATGTCTCAGCCAGTTTATTGATTTTTTTCTCCAGAAAAGCGTAGAAACCCTTCCTTCTTTTGTCAAAGATACCACCGACATGCTGAGACGACTCAACGGGATTCATGTCGATCCAGACGTGGTCCTTGTCACATGCGACATCGAATCGTTATACACGTCTATATACCATGACCAGGGAGTGCGGGCATCTAGATCCTTTTTGACCATGTCAGATTATGACAATGGTATGATTGAGTTTATTTTGACACTATTAGAATTTATGCTCACGCACAACTATTTTTTATTCAAGGACCGCCTCTTCCTACAGCTCCAGGGGACAGCTATGGGGGCATCGTGCGCCCCCTCTTATGCCAACCTGTTCCTGGGGCTGTGGGAGAGAGAAATTGTCCAGGATACTCCGGGATACGATGCCGCACTCCTATGGTCTAGGTATATAGACGATGTATTTTTCCTCTGGCAAGATACCATTCCGGCCTTAGAGGAATTTTTGGCCCGTCTCAATCAGAATACACGTAATATCCGACTTACTTGGAAATACAGCCTTAGTAATGTCGAATTTCTGGACATAATGATTATCAAGGGATCTGACGGCTATTTGTCCACCGATCTTTTCAGAAAGTCTACTGCCGTCAATGCCCTTCTCCACGCCTCCTCTGCTCACCATCCCAACACGATTCGGGCAATACCTACAGGGAAGTTCTTAAGAACTCGCAGGATCTGCTCCAACGATAAACAGTTCGAACAACAAGCCGGCGTGCTGACACAACGATTCCTCGAAAGAGGGTATCAGTACAATACCATACAGCGGGGTTACGAACGAGCTAAAAAAACATCTAGAGACTCCCTGCTGGTGAGTAAAGTTCAGAAAAGGGATAATCGGGACACATGTGTGAGATTTATCACCCCTTTCAATACGAAATGGAGGTTCATTCAGAACATTCTGAAGAGACATTGGTCGGTTCTTCATACAGATGGTGACCTGGCGGTATGTCTTCCCACATATCCCCAGATCACGTGGAGGCGATCGCGTAATCTGCGCGATATCCTCACTAAGAGTCATTACGTTCCCTCACCTAGGAGGGGTATCTTTGGTAGTAAGGGTCCTAAGTGGGGATCTTTTTCTTGCGGATCATGTGCCGCCTGTAGGTTCATGATTCGTTCTACCGCCTTCAGTGACTCCTCAGGCCGAAAAGATTTTAAGATCGTACACTACATAAATTGCAACAGTGTGGCTGTAATATATCTTATCACATGCCCATGTAATCTCTCTTATGTCGGTATGACAAAGAGAGCTTTGAAGACACGAGTTTTGGAACATGTCTGCAGGATCCGAGCAGCGGCGGGCACTCCTGAGAAGGACTGGGAGTCACTGCAGGCGGTTCCACGACATTTCCGCAGGTGTCATGGATCCGATCCAGGGGGGTTGACGGTAAGGGGTATCGACAGAATCCATCTTGGGTCCAGAGGCGGCAACATTAAAGTGGCTCTACTCCGCAGAGAGACCAGGTGGATTGTCAACCTCGATACCGTCACCCCATACGGCCTCAATGAATCCAACAGCTTCTCTTCCTTTCTATGAAATATGCGCGAATTTTATTACAGGGTATATAATATTATTTCTTAGGTTTTATTTTAATATACTGTATTTCCTATAATACTGTAATTTTTTTCTTCTTCTCTTTTGAGATCATGATTCATCTCTGTGTGTTATTGGTGACAATGGATAGAGTTACCCACCGGGACGATATAACCTCCACAGGAGAGGATGCTCGTGAGATCTCCAAGCAACATATCCACAGGACATTTACCATCTTCGATGGCGGGGCACCATATTGGGCTCCGCTAATATTATCTTTGTTGTGATGTTGTCCTCCGTAACTTCTTGTGGGGTCGTGGGGGCTCGGATTGGCCCTACATATGGCTTTTTCGGCGCCTGCGGTGTCGGTCTGTCTGCCCCGGTTCCACCACCACCATTGTCTACATTGCTCCTGGTGTTGTTCCCTGCCTTGGCGGCGGGGGGTGTCTCGGTTGACCCCGCCGGCAGCCTTTGCTGCCGGTGGTGCCACCCCGGTCACCCCTTTCCCGGTTTATGATCGTTTGTGTACCCTTGTGGTGTTCCTGCTGGGTGGTTGGTTGGGGGCGCCTTGGGTGACCCCCCTGGCTGCTTGTTGTTGCCCGGGGTGTCGCCCCACGCGCCCCCATCGCCTCTGCAGCGGGCCCACAGGATAAAGTCCTTTTATACAATATTATTTTCCTAGGAACATCAGTGGATGTTTGTTTCTATTCGCATTACTGCCTTACTGCACCCATCGTTGAGATCCACATATCCTTTATGCTTTTGTCTTTTGGACTACTCTCCTGTAATCCGAGAGATTACACTGCTATGCATATCCGATGGTTGCATTATGGTTTTACTGGTAATGTTGATTTATATGATCGGATTAGATCCATTTTGGATCATGTATACTAATGATTTTATAAATATGACTGAGAGCATTATTTTATATACGTAATGTTTTTATAGATATAATCTTCTTCCATTTTCTCCTTTTTTCTTATGCACAATATTATTATTTAAATGTATGAGCACGGCACTGATTATAATGTGGTTCCACTGCTATGAACCTTCAGCACATTACACGTTTATTATTATTGTTATTATGTATCAACTATAGGGTCTCATTATAGCAATCACTATTGTGACTCCACCTGTACGGACCCCTTATATGTCACTTTTCTTATTATCTCTGCTATATGATGTGTCACTATATGTGCACATCAGGTAGCCACGTCACTAATGGTTATACTCATGATTATGTCATGGTTATTACGTATTGTTCTAATGTCACAGGCTTACTGATGTCTCTTTCTTTTACATGACAATTCCTGTGGGTGTGGGGCCTGGTGAGGTCACGACAGTGTGTACCTGTAGTATTATGGCAGTTGCGTGATTACGCCCCGTTCTCCTGTCTCTGGCTGAGACATGGACCGCGGTTCACCTGCGTTCCACGGGGGTCGCGGGGTGCGCATGCGCTGGGTGACGCCATCTCGATGCGCTCCGGCTCGTCTGGTTTTGTCGCCGCGCATGCGCGGTGCGCAGACGTGGATGCGCTGAAAGATGGCGCTGCCTATCATGGAGCCTCCCGCGCCCGTTCGTGTGGTCCACAGATGTGCCGAATCAAGGTAATTTCTATCCATTGCCCTACCCCCATCACGTCCTATATATACCCTGTCCATACAATGCAAAGTACCTCCTGACGAAGCCGTGAGGTGAAACGCGCGTCGAGGTCCCGCGCCCAGGGTCTGTCACTTCAACTGCCGCCATGTCCTCAGGTACGGTCCGCATTAGTATGTGCTAGATTTATGTGGGGTCCTCTGTATGTGTTCTCACCAGGTTCCATACATTCAGGCGTCCACCTACTGTATCTTTTGTTACTTTTTCATTATAACATTGGACTGACAGTGATGCCCACATTATTAGGGTATACCAGCTGAGACTCCAGGGTTCACCCAGTATCTGTGGTGCCGCGTGTACCATACCCTTATTGGGGTGACTATCATATCAGATACTTTCTGGGGTCCCCAGAGCCTCAGTCTTTATCCTATCTTTTTGACCGTACCTTACTGCACACCAATTTGTGCAGGTCCATGGTGCTCTTATTGAATGTGCTTACCCTGTGCTTTCTCCGTGTACTGTATCACAACATCCCGTTGTTCTCCATCTTTTATATTTTACAATAAATGATATATTTTTTTGATACAATACTCCACTTGGTTGGTTTTTAGTTTACTCTGAATTGGTGCAAGTGGTCATTATAGCTGTCTTAATTGACAGAGCTGCCTTGTTGTAGGTTAACAATGCCTTCCTAGAGGAGTTGCACCCTGTTCACACCATCTGACGGTGCTGCTGCTCTCTCTGCATTTAGATAGATAGATAGATAATAGATAGATAGATAATAGATAGATAATAGATAGATAGATAGATATGAGATAGATAGATAGATAGATAGATATGAGATAGATAGATAGATATATACATGATAGATAGATAGATAGATAGATAGATATGAGATAGATAGATAGGAGATAGATAGATAGATAATAGATAGATAGATAGATAGATAGATAGATAGATAGATAATAGATAGATATGAGATAGATAGATAGATAGATATGAGATAGATAGATAGATAGATAGATAATAGATAGATGATAGATAGATAGATAGATAGATAGATAGATAGATAGATAGATAGATAGATAGATAATAGATAGGAGATAGATAGATAGATAGATAGATAGATAGATAGATAGATAGGAGATAGATAGATAGATAGATAGATAGGAGATAGATAGATATGAGATAGATAGATAGATAGATAGATAGATAGATAATAGATAGATGATAGATAGATAGATAGATAGATAGATATGAGATAGATAGATAGATAGATAGATAGATAGATAGATAGGAGATAGATAGATAGATACAGTTGTGCTCATAAGTTCACATACCTTTGTAGAATTTATGATTTCTTAACCATTGTTCAGAGAATATGAATGATAACACAAACACTTTTCTATCACTCATGATTAGGCCTCCTGCACACGGCCGTTTTTTTTTTCCGTTTACTGGCCATTTTTTTGCGTTCCGTATGCGGTCCGTATACGGAACCATTCATTTCAATGGTTCCGCAAAAAAAACGGAATGTACTCCGTATGCATTCCGTTTCCGTATTTCCGTTTTTCCGTTCCATTTTAACATAGAACATGTCCTATTATTGCCTGCAAATCACGGTCCGTGGCTCTATTCAAGTCAATGGATCCGCAAAAAAAACGCAACACATACGGAAATGCATCCGTATGTCTTCCGTTTCCGTTCCGTTTTTTCCTGAACCATCTATTGAAAATGTTATGGCCAGCCCAATTTTATCTATGTAATTACTGTATACTGTATATGCCATACGGAAAAACGGAACAGAAACGGAAACACAACGGAAACAAAAAACAGAACAACGGATCCATGAAAAACGGACCGCAAAACACTGAAAAAGCCATACGGTCGTGTGCAATAGGCCTTAGTGTGTTTATTCTTTTAAACTCATAATCACAACACAAACTACCCAAATGACCCTGATCTAAAGTTTACATACCCCAGTTCTTAATACCGTGTAAGAAAAGTTTTTGTCTTACATTCATATTCTCTGAACAATGGTTAAGAAATCATAAATTCTGCTAGGATATGTAAACTTATGGGCCCAACTGTAGATAGATAGATAACTTCAGGCAAGTAACGCCATCTAGGATTCCTGTCCTCCCAGACAGGGTTATATAATGGTTCCCGGTATCTGTGGGGTTTATTAACGTCACCCCTCGGCCTGTGATAGAACACAGATCTATTTTCATGGTAAATGTCAGCGTCGTTCTCAGCAATCCTCGCAGCCACTTTCAGGGCTCAGCGCAATTCTTCAGTTCTCCAAAAATGTAAGTGAAAGGTCTGTGAGTTATTACAAGTCTGCTCCATCTCTGGGGGGGTGCAGCGGAGCCCTGAAGTGGAAAGAGCTTTTCTTTTCCTGTTTAAGTTACCATGGAAGATGGAATAGTGACATGGATGTAGTGGTCATCACCTGTAACTGGTGCCGCAGTCACTTCATCATCTATAAGTACAGTCGCTGCAGTCAGACTTCGCTCAATGTTTTATGTGTATAGGGCAGTCAAGATTTATTTATTTTTTTTGGGGGGGAAATGTCACTGTGCATTCTACGTTAACAGATATTAATGCATAGACGTCCTTATAATGCTTTATAATATATGAAAATATTAAAAATGCTGTCCAAGTTTAGAAAAACATATCTTCTCAATTCCAAAATCAGCCTCTTTCTGAAGGTTCTGTGCAGTGCTGCACCTCAACCCAATTCACTTCAATGGAGCTGACCTGCAATATCAAATGCAACCTCTGGACAGAAGTGGCGCTGTTTCTCTAGACCTGTCAAAACCCCTTTAAAGGGAACCTGTCACCGGGATTTTGTGCATAGAGCTGAGGACATGGGCTGCTAGATGGCTGCTAGCACATCCGCAATACCCAGTCCCCATAGCTCTGGGTGCCTTTATTGTGTAAAAAAAACAATTTGATACATATGCAAATTAACCTGAGATAAGTCCTATATGTGAGATGAGTCACGGACAGGACTCATCTCAGGTTAATTTGCATATGTCTCAAATCTATTTTTTTACACAATAAAAGCACACCGAGCTATGGGGACTGGGTATTGCGGATGTGCTAGCGGCCATCTAGAAACCCATGTCCTCAGCTCTATACACAAAATCCCGGTGACAGGTTCCCTTTAAATGTAAAAGTCCTCTAAAACAATAGGCAAAAAAATCCTACACAATTATTTTGTATAAACATATATTTTATTAAAGGGGATATTCCACAAAGGTAAAGATTTTGCTCACATTATCTGGAGGATTTTCTTCCCTTTCTGTGGGTGAGCAGTAGCTCATCAATAAGATCTAAATCATTGTTGGCTAAAAGTACTAAAAGAAGACAAGAAAGCAATAAAAGATCCAACAGAAGCATTTAAAAAAAAAAATTCTATGAAGTATTGTAAAACAGAAAAAAAAAACAAAAAAACTGTAAAATAGGTAATATATGATAAGGACAATATATTACAAAGATGTTGAAATTGTTTGCACCTATTAACCTGAGCCAATGTTCCTCAGGGAAATTTATTTTTAAGGAGTTCTCAAGGAGTTTAATCTTCAGGATAGGTCATCAATATCAGATCAGCGAGAATATGATACCTGGAACGCGAGCCAATCAGCTGTTTGAGGAGGCTGTAGTGCTCCGGTAAGAGCAGTGGCATCCTTGAAGCTTACCAAGCGCAGTGCCGTACATTGTATAGTGGCTGTGCTTGGTATTGCAGCTCAGCCCCCTTCACTTGAATGCGACTGAGCAGCACCCAGGTCACGTGACTAATGAACGTGCCTTCACTGGCCTAGGAAGAGGCCACAGTGTTCACCAGAGAGCCATGGTCTCTTCAAACAGCTGATCGGCTGGGGTGTCGGGAGTTGGACCTCCGCCGATCTGATATTGATGACCTATCCTGAGGATAGGCCATCAGTATCAAAATCTGGGACAACCCCTTTACGTCATAGCTGGCACTAGAAACAATGATGGTATAGTGGTGTTTGGGTCACGAGCTATCAATTTCTAGCCGTAGGATGCCAGTGGTGTTCTGTTGGGCCGACCCCCACCCAAAAAGTAATCCAATGTCTATTGTCTAGGTTTTTGGTAGTCCTCATCTAAGACAAGTTTTTCAACTTCCTTACTGTTCCCTCCAGCTCCAGTTGTAGACAAAATGGCTGTAATGTTGATGTAACCTTGACCCTCTTCTCTGACGATGTCCTTTCCATCTGCATTTTATTTGACATTTTAATATAACGCATTAATCCCTGACATTTCACAGTGCTATTGCATTAGCTGTAATGTTCTTCTCTTTCCAGGTAGCTAAAGTTTTCTTATTATCTGCCATTTTCCCGGTATATTTTCTACATACCATCTAACTTTATTTTTGTAGTTCTCCCAGTTACAAGTATTAAAATGAGCCAAATGTTTCATATTGGTTTTGGTCTGTGAATTCCTGAATCATCTAGAGAATATGAGCCTACTGATGAAAAGTACTATTTTGTGTTATGAACCAGAAAATAATAGCCTATCAGACTATGGAAAGTGTTCCAGAGCATCCATCTTTAATCTCCTCGTATAAGTGTTCAAGACACTGTAATTTCCAATAACAATAAAGGAATAAATAGCTCATTAACCCCTTTAAAACTTTCAGAGGGATGACAGGGACTAAATGAACTGATGGTAATGTAGTCACTGCTCAACTTAAAGCCATACAATCCAAGATATTTTTCTTCGTATTTTTTATTTATTCATTTTTATATATTTATTTATTCATTTTTATGTAATGAAGAAGTCCTCATGGCCTGAATATCTAAGGAGCATTGAAATGTATGGCCATAAGCAGGGGCGGATTGGCCATAGATATTGCATGAAAATTTCCCGGTGGGCTGACGCCTGAGTCCTCCTGATGCGACGGCCAGTGAACGTTCTTGGGAATGTATTTTGTGCTGTTGGCGGCAGTATTTTGTGATGGACTATGGTATTTGGCTCTGTTGGGGTGATATTATGTGCCACAATATGGTATTGCTGGCCCTGCCTTCCATCAATTTGGACCCAAACTACAAAAGGGGGCCACTTTTAGTATTTTTTCCAGGGCCACTTTAAGTTCCCAGTCCACCCCTGGCCATAAGGGCTAACATACAGCGTGGGTGCTAAGGGAGCCCATTCCAGGTTGGTCTTTTCACTGTTTTGATGAGTGAGGAGAACCTGCAATTTGTGGTCTCTGTGTAGCAAGGCAAGGGAAGAACTCCTGTTGTGGGTGGTTAGTGTTTTTTTCAAGCAGCAAATATGATAGGTCTAATTTTTTCATAGCTATTTGAACCCAACAGAAACAAGAGCAGAGAAGTCATAGAGAGGGACACTTTTTAGGTGTATTATGTTCATACACCCAATATGGGTAAGTATTTTGGAGTTAAGATGTACTCTTACCTACTTGTGTTGTCATACTTTTTGGCACAACTTTATAAAGCTTATATGGGTCATAAGACCAACATGCCCAGGATCTATCGAGCCATACATTAATGCTGACCCTCCAAGTAGGGTTCCAATGTTGTCTTATATGATTCCTAGTAGAAGTATATGTAAAAGTTGAGGACTATCAGTGGTACTATTATGAAGAAGGATGAATACAAAATACAATCTTTTTTTATTACAGTGCCTTGGAAGTAAGCCTTAGTAAGGTACAATGAAAGAATGCCCACTTGGCCCCCACCTTACCTGCTTCCTGGCACTGATTCCCTGCACCTTCTTCTCCTGGCCTGCAATGCTCCATTGGGCTCCCTCACTGAAAACATCTAGTTTGACATCGCCAGCAGCCAATCACTGGCCTCAGCGGAGACCTAATCCCCTTGTGCCATGTGACCATTTGTCATTATGTAAAGAGGTGATATCAAACTGGATATCTTCAGCAAAGGTTCCCAGCAGAGCATTGCAGACCCGAAGGAGAAGGAGTGGGGAGCCAGCACCAGGAAGCAGGCAAGTAGGCTTCCCTTTAAGGTTCTGGCCCCTATTGCACAACTTCTTTAAAGCTGACAACATATGAGTATATAGCAAATGGGTTTGACGGATCTTTTTTATTGGGTATAAAACACTAATAACATGGCTGATGGGCATAAAAATGATAATAATACGGCTGGTTGGCTAAAAATAAAAAAATGGAAGAGATGATTTGAACTCAATGAAATTACTGGAAAAGTTTAGAAAGCACTAACATGACCAAGGGGATATATTACCAGGTAGAGGCAACAGTGATGACGAATCGTTCCTATGTTGCAAGGTGACTCGAATAAGCCTATAAGGGTATGATGATCACATGTTGACTGGGCGGAATAAGGGATTGTTCATGTCCGTGTTGGAGGCTCCATTCAGGACAGATTCCTCCAAAAAGAGTAATTAACGCACTCCTCCATGTCAGACTCAAAAAACCAGACACCCGAATGGAAACCAAACAGACCCCATTATAGTGAATGTGTCCTAACCGGTAGTGAAGAACTCATACTGCAACTGTAATAAAGAAGATTCTAATTTGTAATCATCGATCGAACATTCCTCCTTCATCTGGGTGCCAAGAGCAGCACCACTGAAACATATACTTTTACACATTTCTTTGTTTGCTATGGACCCCCATCCTCTTTATACAGTACATCACTCGATTGGCTGCTTTGGAAAGGATACTCATCCCAGGGTTGGTTTGTCTGAACCCTTTAATGGGTGATGAGAATTGGCAGATATGGATTCAAAAAGTGTTAGAAACATATGTTAGAAAGCAAAGAAGGAACTCTTATTGCGCATTTCTAGAGGGTTGGTACTAAGTAGTACAGACCTCATATGAAAGTATATATGCATACACATTGTGGCTAGATTTTTGCACTTGTAATAATTTTTATATATTTTCCTATACACAAAACCCAGGAGGTCCCACTGTGGATGGCCTTTTAACTATCTTCCTTTGCAGGTTCACATATCCTTGCACTTATTATATTGTGGCGTTACTGCAACAGAGCAATTCACTTATTTACTCACTTAATTAATTATTAGTTTGCTGGCACAATATTTGTTTTATTAGAGATTACTATCCCAGGGACTGTATCACACCAAAGCCCATATTCCACTACGATCACCATATATCAAGACCTCCATTGAAAAATATCTTAAATATCAGCGATCATACACAGTATTTGAATAGATTGTTTTATATGTATAATAAACATTGAATACTATACACAAGGAAGCCTCTATGTGTGTGTGTATGTATATACATATATATACTTTTATATGAGGTGTGCACAACCAATCTACATTTTATATCTATTTTCTACTTTATAGACGGGGTGTGTCTACTCGCCCCATATATAACAACAAGGTGAGTTGTCACAACCCAATCTATTTTGTTTACTAAGTAATACAGTACCTGAAAAAAACCTGATGTGTATGCTTAAAGGGGTTGTCCGGGATCAAATTTTTTATTTATTTTTTCCGTGTACTCACTGTTAACAGGTGATTCTAGGTCCCCCCCATATGTTTTAAGGTATTTTCGCCATTTTCACACAGCTCCCACGCACTGTTTACATCTCTGATTATTTTTGTCTAACTTCCTGACACTCTGCACTGTGGGTCCCAGCGCAGCGCGGGCATCACGTGCTTTCAGACGACTCTCCTCTCCGCCGTGACTCCGTCCCCTCATTGTTATTCCGCCTCCTGCCGCACATCACCACGTCCTCCATGCATGCGACCCCCTTGAATCATATTCCGCCTCCTGCAGCACATTTTCCTCCCCCTTAGTAACGCCCTTAAACTCCTCTTGGCTCAGTCCTTTGCCTGCTTTGGAGGCGTTTACTATGCTAATTTGCATAGTTCCCTTGCCTCTTTCATTGTGAACAATACCCCCTGCCCGGTGACATCATTGGACCTTAGCGCGATCTGTTGCTGCCGAGGTACCGCCCTTCTGAGCTCTCTGCATAATGCCTGCAGCTGATGGTGACGTCACCAGGCTCCCTGCGAAGCGGAAGAAGCGGCTTCGCTCTGCAGAAGGGACCTGGTACATCACTGAATGTGAGAAAAGACTCACTTCCGGCTGAGACTTTGTGTAATGAATACAGGGCATCAGAAAAGTATGGAAAAGATAGGACAGTCATGTAGGAGATATTTATGTCCTTGCAAAACAATTAAACCAATGTCCCCAATCCCTTTAATACCGGATCTCTGGTACGCTATGTAGACAACTAGTGTGACTATTTTTCTGTATAGTTTGGGCATGGTGCTAAAAATCTTGGTCATCTCTAGGCAATGGTGGCTGAGCATTGGTTTTCTCCTTCCTTTTTGGCAACATTGCAGTGGTTCACACCATCAGTTAGGAATAAGTGCCGATAATCGGGAGAACTGGTCTCCACTAGTGATGGACAAACATCGGCCGGGACGATTCGCGAAGTTAGCGGCGGGCCCCATTTACTTTAATGGCAGGCAAACCTAAAAAACCTTCAGGTCATTGCAGCCACCAAATACTTACAAGAAGTTCACAAATCGCCCCACAACATGGACAGTGACATACCAGAGGGGGATCAATGGCAAAAATTCCCACAAAAAATATGCATTTTATTTAGGGGCCATTTTTATGCGTCTTAAAGAGAAACTGTCAAAAATGTGGCCTGCTGGAGCCAACTAAAAATTTATTTTAGGCCCCACAGGAGTACGGGCCCCAAAAATTAGGCATTCACAGGACAGAAAACATCAAGTGATTATGTGGCTGGAGGTATATTAGACAGTCATTGGATATCAATTTTACTGCAGGCCATTATAAATAAATGTCAAATACATATGTTTAAAAGAACTAAAAATATAAAATGTAATTAAAAACATGGCTAACGAAATCCCCCCTCTTGAAAAAAAAACAAAATGATAATAGTTGAAATTCGATAACACGTGGTCGTCACAGATGTTGAATTCCTCAGAGTTCCCAAACATTAGGCATTCACTGGACAGAAAAGGTGTCACGGAAGGTGTACAGAAACTAGAAGACACAAAATGAAGATCTGACTGGATCCAAAACTAAGGAACCAGAGGGTAAGCCCTGTAACAGACCTGGCTCTCTCCCTTACTGCTCAGCCTATGCAAAAATCTCTATGGTAGATGATTGCATATCCTCGTTCCTCGACTATATGACACCTGAACACCCTATAATAGTGAGGGGACACGACCACCGGCTCCCTACACTTAATACGGAGGGAGTCAGGGTCACCTAGGATCCAGCAAACAGGAAAACACAAATGAATGAACAAACTTATCTGTAGAAGACTCAGTAGTAGCATCCAGCATGCACACACTCCAGGAAGTTGTATAAACCGCAAAGTGATGCAGTATGGGAAGGGATTTAAAGGGATGCAACCAGTGCAACTACATGACAGCTGAGAGAGGCTAACGAGATGAGAAAACAAAAGCAAAACAAAAGGAACCTCAAGCAGGAGGTTCGGAAGAACGTCTCTCAGAGCTTCTCAGATGTCTGGCGGTGACAAAAGGCCTTTTATGCCGCTGTATTTACATAAGACAGGGACCATTATTTGTTCTGTGTGGTGGCGGATATGTGTGGGCAGGCATGAGAAAATGCAATTAAACGTGGTTGTCACAGTTGTTGAATTCCTCCGAGATCCATCCATGAGCTAGGCGAGTGCGCTTATCGGTCACGATCCCCCCGCTGCGCTGAACGTCCTTTCGGACAGGACACTCGACGAGGGGCAAGCCAAGGGTTCCATGGCAAATTGTTCCAGCTCTGGCCACAGGTCAAACCTGCACACCCAGTAGTCAAGGGGTTCCTTGCTTCTCAGGGTGTCCACATCGGCCATTAACCCAATGTAGTCAGACACCTGTCGGTCTAGGCGTTCCCTGAGGCTGGATACGGAGGGCGTCTGTCGATGGGTTGGCTGCAAGAATGATCTCATATCCAGAGTGACCAACACATCTTCAAACCGCCCTCTTCTTGCATGCGCTGTAGGATTGGTACCCGCAACTGTTTCTCTGTGAGTGGAAATTCCTCTGCCAGCGCGCGCAACAGCAGAATGCAGCATCTCTCGAAGCAAGGCCTGGAAATGCTGCATTCTGACAGCCCTCTGTGATGCTGGTAATATGCATGCCATTTTGTGTTTGTACCGGGGGTCTAAGTACGTTACCACCCAGTACTGGTCCTTTCCCTTTATGCTTTTTATACGGGGGTCCCTCTTCAAACACTGGAGCATGAAGGCCCCCATTTGCACTAAACTGAAAGCGGTGGAGTGGCCTGGCTCCTGCTTATCGCCCAGGATAATGTCGTCCTCTGTCTCCTCCCCCCATCCACAGACAACACCAGGGATACCAAAAAAGTTTAACGCCTGCTCTTCTTGCTCCTCCTCTTTCTCCTCCCCCCAGGGACCATCCTCCTCTGACTCCTCTTCAGACTCCTGCTGACTTGTCTCAGATGGAGTAGCCCCCCTGGGAATTCATTCAGCATTGCGACTGCCTCATCTTCCTGCTCCTGCTCCTCGACAGCTTAATCAATGACACAACGCAATGCACGCTCTAGAAAGAAGGCGTAAGGTAAGATGTCACTGATGGCGCCCTGGCTGCGACGGATCAGTTTGGTGATCACATCAAATGGCGGCAGAAGTCTGCATGCGTCGCAGTGGAAAAAAAAAAGCTCCCCAGAACCTGTCCTGCCGCAGAGTTCGTACAGGTAGTCGTTAATGGCACGTTTTTGCTGGAGCAGCCTATCAAGCATATACAAGGTGGCGTTCCAGCACGTCGGGCAGTCACAAATCAGACGTATGATGGGCAAATGGTGTCTCTGCTGAACATCAGCAATGCGAGCCATGGCCGTGTAAGATCTTCTAAAATGGCCAGAGATTTTACTGGCCTGCCGCAAGACGTCCGGGACCCTGGAGTATTTGGCAATGAATCGCTGACTAAGTTCAGGACGTGTTACATGCACGGCACATGTGTCTTTTTGCCCTGTTTCAGCGAGCTCAGCAGATTGGCATTGTTGTCGCATACCACTTTACCAACTGTTAAATTGAGCGGGGTTGCCACTGATCGGCCTGTGACCGCAGAGATGAAAGCAGTGCAGGACCGGTGTGGCTCTTGGCTTCCAGGCACAACAGCACAGCATTGCAACGTCTCACCTGGCACATCGAATAGGTTCTGAGGAGTTGGGGGGTGCAGCGGAAGAGGCGGTAGCAGTGGAAAAGGAGGAGTCTGCCGAGGAGGAGACGGAGGATGGAGTAGGAAGAGGAGAAGAAGAGGCAGGCCTGCATGCAATCCGTGGCGTTAACACCAAATCCACACGGGTACCAAGGGTTGCATGCTTGACGGCCGTCAGAAGTTTCACCCAGTGGGCAGTAAAAGTTATGTACCTTCCCTGCCCGTGTTTGCTAGACCATGTGTCTGTGGTCAGATGTATCTTGGCACCGACACTGTGTGCCAGAGATACATTCACTTGCCGCTAAACGTGGCCATATAGCTCTGGGATGCCCTACTGGGAGAAATATTTCCTTCCGGGGACCTTCCATTGCGGTGTGCCAATGGCTACAAATTTTCTAAAGGCCTCCGAGTCCACCAGTTTATATGGCAGTAGTTGGCGGGCTAGCAGTTCTGACAAGCCAGCGGTCACCCGTTGGGCAAGAGGGTTATCTGGCGTCATCAACTTTTTACGTTTGAACATTTGGGCCACGGAAGCCTTCCTTCTGCCAGATGAACACGACGACAGCATGGTGGAAGATGGAGTGGAAGACAAATGGGAGGAGAGATGAGAAGGAGAAGAGGCAGGACGTGGAGCGCCGGGAGTGTGGCTTTGTGGGCTCTGATGGCGTTTTTCCCACTGGGCTCGGTTATAGGAGGCCAGGTGCCTTCTTAAGGCTGTCATCCCTAAGTGAGTGTTGGGCTTACCACAACTTATGTGTTAACATATGGCAACACTATTGTCAGCAGCTGACACATAAAAAAAAGCCCACACTGCGAAGCCATGTGCCGGCGTTCTGGGAGCGCCAGATGTGACCGTGCATTCTGGATGGCTCGCTCCAGATACATTTGCAGTCTGCTTTTTACCTCCTGTGCACTGAGAGTTCTGCCTGCTTCTCCTTCTTATCTTCTGCTCCGTCTCTCCCTCTGAACTCCTCTTCTCTTCCTCTCTTGTGGGCACCCACATGACGTCCATCGACACGTCATCATCGTCACCTTCACCACCACTGACATTAAAGATCTCGGAGTAGGCAGCAACAGCAGGGACCACCCTCCTTGGGCTGATCTGGTGTCGTCAGACCGCTGGGTGGTGGCCGTTGCTACCTCCTCTTCCTGATCTGATGGCAAGAATGGCTGCGCATTGGTATAGTCTGGGAATGGATGGGAAAATAATTCCTCTGACTCGAGTAGAGGGGCTATGGTGGTGGTGGTGGTGTCTTTGGGGGTGTACACAGCAGAAAGTGAGGAGGGTGCAGATACAGAAGATGAGGAGGGTGCAGAAGCGGAAGGCTGAGTGAGCCACTCAACCAACTCTGGTGCGTCCCTTGACGCAATCACACGCACCTTCTCCAACTTCCCACTTAGGCTCCGGCCTGGTGCACCTGCCCGACTCCTACCACCCCTGTGGAATAGCCTGTCTCTTCCTCTTCATTTTTTAAAATGACCCTGTGACAAAATCCTTATAGAAGAGCAGTATTTATGAAAGCAGGTATATAGAACCCCTTAATGAGTATTTGCTGGAAGCTGGTATATCAAACCCCTTAAATGCGCGTCGAGGAGCACCACAACCCAGCTGTCATCACCTGCTTCTTCGGTATGTTGCCATTTATGCCACTCGCACCTCATGGCTAGTACACTTGTTTGATTTTTGCTATGACTGTTATGCTTTGGCTATCTCCCGGCACATTAACCTTGGTACTTGCACTTTAATATCAAGTGACTTTCTGTACCCGTCCTGGGACTCAGTAATTATATCAGTCGAGGTCACTTGCTGTATTGTTGCTCATTATCACTGCTTTGGGGTTATCAGCAGGGTGGTGAGCCACTGTGGTTAGTCCCCCGCTTGTTCACATATGTGTATTGTGAAGTATTGTTCATTTTAAAAGGATATTAATAAACTTGATATTTTATTATTCATACTTGGTGTGTTATGCACTCCTTTCTTGTTGCAATGAGGTATATATTCCAATAGGGTTTGTCCCTCTGTATAGCTGCAGTATCTCAGCAGAACCGCACACAAATGCTGCACAATACAAATGCACTATATAGAAAGTATATTATAGGTATATCACACCCCTGTCTCAATGAGATTTTTTTGGGGGACAACTGGTATATCACACCCGTTGCAATTAGTTGTTCCAATAGCGTTTGTCCCTCTGTATAGCTGCAGTATTGCAGCAGAACCGCACACAACTGCTGCACAATACAATTGCACTATAACATACTTTCTATGTTAGAAAGTATATTATAAGTATATTACACCCCTTGGTAAGTCACACCTATCCATAGCACACCTATACTAGTCCTTAAAAGTACTTTTGTGGCCCTATTAGCTAGTGTTTGGTGTCCCTAACAGCCTGTCCCTGCTCCACACAGCAACCTTTCCCTACACTGGCAAAAGACTGAATGTAAAATGGCGGCCAGATCAAGTTTATTCACAAGGTAGGGGGTATGTCTATGTGCTGAAATGTCTCAATTGGCTGTCCTGTTCCATGTGATGGATGGGTCATGTGTCAAAGTTCGGCAGAATGCAAAAGAAGATGACGCCGGGGGACATCGTCATATGTTCGCAAAGTTCGCCGCGAAACGGCGGCTGGGCGAACCACAAGGCCATCTCTAGTCTCCACAAGTGTTAGAAACCTATGGAAGGACCTACTATTGCACATGGCTAGAGGTGTGTTGGTACGCAGAAGTACCTGAAAAAGACCTGACTCAATGTTGGGTCCCTGGTATCATCTGGAGTGACTATTGTCTAATTGTCCTTGTCTGGATAGTTTGGTCATGGTAGAAAGCTAAGCTCTCACAACAACCTACAAGATTGGCATAGGTGAAACTTGGTCATCTCCATAGAATGTTGCTTTGAGCACAGTTTTTTTTTTTTCCTTCCTGGTTGGCCACATTGTAGTGGTTCACATCATCAATTATGAAGTGGGATTGGATCTTGCTGAGCTAGAGCCCCCATTCCCTACATGTTCCATAATCGCCATTGGGTTGTCGCTACATTACTTTTACTCTGGCATTGTAGCTTAAAAGTCATCAATTCCTATAGACAAAGTATTGTGGTTCTTACAAACTCCATATTCCACAGAAAGTCCTAATCTGAATAGGCCTCAGCTGCAATACCAGGCACAGTCAGAGAACAAAAGGGCAATATTTCTGGAAAAGTAAGCCTTTTCCTTAATCACATACTAGTGGAAAGAACATATACAGTGCCTTGCAAAAGTATTCCCCCCCTTGACTTTTTTTCCCGTATTTTGTTACATTACAGCCTTAAATTCAATGTTTTGTTAATCTGAATTTTATGTGATGGATCAGAACACAATAGTCTAAGTTGGTGAAGTGAAATGAGGAAAATATATAAATAAAACTATTGTTTAGAAATAGAAAACAGAAAATTGCCATGTGCGTATGTATTCACCCCCTTTGTTAGGAAGCCCATAAAAAGCTCTGGTGCAACCAATTACCTTCATAAGTAGTAATGAGCGGCAGGTGCCATATTCGATTTCGACGAAATTTGCGAATATTCGATAGAATATTCGTTTTATATTCGTCGAAATCTAATATTCGTCATTATTCTAGTTATCGCGATTAATATGCGATTTAAATAATCGCCCATTGCGATTTTACCTTAAAGGCTACTCTCCTATTGAAATAGCAATGCGATTAATTCAAGTTATAATAATCAAATTTCTATTTCAACTTAGCACTGCTATATTCCATATTCGTTAATTCTAGCCTAATATGGAATATAGCAGTGCTAAGCTGAAATCGAAATTCGATTACTTCAAGTTATAATAATCGGATTGCGATTTCAACTTGGACCTGGTTTACTATGGTTGGCTTGGTAGAATTAGCGAATATGACGAATGTATTCGTCATATTCCACAAAACGAAGATAACGAATGTATTCGTCATATTCCACAAAACGAAGATAACGAATGTATTCGTCATATTCCACAAAACGAAGATAACAAAGTATTCTCCATCTTCGTTTTAGCTACCTATTCATCAACTTCGCTAATTCTAGCAATCATATAGGAAAGTTTACTATAGAGACAGCTAAGTCATATTCGCTAATTCTACTAAGCCAACCATAGTAAACCAGGTCCAAGTTGAAATCGCAATTCGATTATTATAACTTGAATTAATCGAATTGCGATTTCAACGTAATTCTCAAATCCGACAGTACATTCTAGTATGGAGACGTTCCCATGGTGATGGGGACGCTCCATGAGCACGGAAGTCGGCAGAAGCGGCAACGGGCACTGACTGGAGCAGCCAGGAAGCCAGGAATCCTAAGGACAGGTAAGAAAAACAACTAATATTCGAAATAGCACTATATTCGAAATATTCGCGAATTAGCGAAGTGCCGATATTCGCAAAAAAAATCGATATTCGAATATTCGCGCTCAACACTATTCATAAGTCACATAATTAGTGAAATGATGTCCACCTGTGTGCAATCTAAGTGTCACATGATCTGTCATTACATATACACACCTTTTTTGAAAGGCCCCAGAGGCTGCAACACCTAAGCAAGAGGCATCACTAACCAAACACTGCCATGAAGACCAAAGAACTCTCCAAACAAGTAAGGGACAATGTTGTTGAGAAGTACAAGTCAGGGTTAGGCTATAAAAAAATATCCAAATCTTTGATGATCCCCAGAAGCACCATTGAATCTATCATAACCAAATAGAAAGAACATGGCACAACAGAAAACCTGCCAAGAGACGGCCGTCCACCAAAACTCACGGACCGGGCATGGAGGGTATTAATCAGAGAGGCAGCACAGAGACCTAAGGTAACCCTGGAGGAGCTGCAGAGTTCCACAGCAGAGACTGGAGTATCTGTACATAGGACGACAATAAGCCGTACGCTCCATAGAGTTGGGCTTTATGGCAGAGTGGCCAGAAGAAAGCCATTACTTTCAGCAAAAAACAAAAAGGAACGTTGTGAGTTTGCGAAAAGGCATGTGGAAGACTCCCAAAATGTACGGAGGAAGGTGCTCTGGTTTGATGAGTCTAAAATTTTACTTTTTGGCCATCAAAGAAAACGCTATGTCTGGTGCAAACCCAACACATCACATCACCCAAAGAACACCATCCCCACAGTGAAACATGGTGGTGGCTGCATCATACTGTGGGTATGGGACTGGGAAACTGGTCAGAGTGGAGGGAAAGATGGATGGTGATAAATACAGGGTTATTCTTGAGCAAAACCTGTACCACTCTGTGCGTGATTTGAGGCTGGAACAGAGGTTCGCCTTCCAGCAGGACAATGACCCCAAACACACTGCTAAAGCAACACTTGAGTGGTTTAAGGGGGAACATGTCGGAATGGCCGAGTCACAGCCCAGATGTCAATCCAATAGAAAATCTGTGGTCAGACTCAAAGATTGCTGTTCACAAGCGCAAACCATCCAACTTGAAGGAGCTGGAGTAGTTTTTCAAGGAGGAATGGGCAAAAATCCCAGTGGTAAGATGTGGCAACTGCTCATAGGGACTTATCCAAAGCGACTTGGAGCTGTGATTGCTGCAAAAGGTGGCTCTACAACGTATTGACTTTAGGGGGGTGAATATTTATCCACATTGACATTTTCGGTTATTTTGTCCTATTTGTTGTTTGCTTCACAATAAAAAAAAAAAACATCTTTAAAGTTGTGGGCATGTTCTGTAAATTAACTGATGTAAATCCTCAAACAAACCATGTTAATTCCAGGTTGAGAGGCACCAAAATACGAAAAAAGTCAAGGGGGTGAATACTTTTGCAAGGCACTGTATGTCCATTTGATTTTGTAGGAATTTTCTATGGCTCCTTCTGTCACCAGGCAAAATCTCAATGTAAGTACTGTTTGGATGCGGACCTTCATTCCCTGGTCAATAAGCAATTAGTATTTTATGACACGACACAAGTGGATGTGTTAATAGAGGATTGTCTGAACATGAACACATGAAAGGTAAGGATATTTTTTATGGCTTTGAAAGAATGTGTAACACACCAAAGTCAATTTTTATTACTCTGATGATTGTGTCCTCCGGACGTCTTCAGAAAATAGCTTTCCCCAAATCATTTAATTAACAGAAAATTGCACTTGCTTACAAACTGTTCTCTTGTGTCGAATGGCATTGCCATTTTACTTCAGAAGATACTAAGCAGCTTGTACCATTAACATTCAAGTGATTAAAAAGACCAAACTGTAATGTAAAAAACAAGTCTAATGTATCATTTAGGAAGAGGAAAAGTTATATTTTCTGCCTGGTGAATAATAATGATAAAACAAAACAGTAAAAATTAAGATTATATAGAACAACAATTAAGATAAAATACTGCACACAATTAGTCCTTTTATCAACTATCTATGCCACTTTTTTCTTTTTATATGCCATGCACATTAGACAGCAGTCATCTAAAGGCTCATTCAGCCACTAGCCTTTTTCCCAACCCCCTCAGCTCGGCCTTGGGAGAGGGGAGAAAGCCACTGGACCTCTGTCAGTGACATTTTTCTCTAAGGACAAAAGGATCAGCCATGTTAAAATCCAGCTGTCCAATCATTATGCCCCTTCCTCCAACATCTACTGTTGGGGGAAAGTTGGGAGGCCCCCATGCACATTGAAATATCATCTGTATTGTATGGTCTGCTGTAGGGTACGGCCACACGGTCAGGTTTATGCATGCAGCTTCAGAAGAAAAAACCTGGAGTGAATTCAAAAAAGAGGTGAAGTTGTGTCTGTCCTTTATACTTTCTTTGCTTTTCTCATCCACTCCTAATTTTGGCTTCCAAAACTGCATCAGGAAACCAGACCGGGTGACCGTAACCTTAGTCTACTCATAAAAATGCTAAAGTCAGGCTTAGCTTGGCAGACACATACAGTATGCTGTATGGGCTCCAGAAAGCATCCCTGGGAGAATGATCCTGAAAGGTGTATTCTCAGTGCTATTTTAAAAGGGGTTGTCCCATCTAGGCAGTTATTGAATATCGATAGGATATGCCATAAATGGATCCCACCTCTGGAACCCATTCCTATCTCAAAAAAAGTATCTGCCGTTAATGGAGAACAAGCTGAGCATACAAAGCCAACCTTCTATTCATCACTATGGAACTTAAGATAGCCGCTAGATCTGCTGTCCCTTGTCAAAGGGATGTGTCTCTGCACAGCCAACACTGATTGGAAAGTGTCAAAGTGTGTTGGGCCGAAACTGGTAACATCCTTGTCACAAAGAGGGGGAGGGGATGGTGCACCACTGACTCCACCCACACCCCTGTCCCTGCCTACTTGCACTATCCGTCCTAAGTAACGGAGCACAACTGGGCGGCGTTCCCTAGCCTTGGTAAATGCGGAGGGACAAACAAGACAGACAAACATAGAATGGTCAACTAGGCAAGTCAGAACCTGGATACAAGATGAGATATGGCCTCTAGCCTGGATACAAGATGAGATATGGCCTCTAGCCTGGATACAAGACGAGACATGACCTCTAGCCCAGACACAAGACGAGACACAAGACTAGCCCAGACACAAGACGAGATATGTCTTCTAGCCAGGATAGAAGATGAGACACAGTTAGTCATGGAGGCATACAGGTTACTGGTATTCTGATGCACATTTGTCCATAGATGTTACAGCTGGGCCTGTAGATCCTGTACACTAGTAGGTTGGTGAAGCTGGTGTCCCAGTTGTTTCCATAAATGCTCGATTTGTGATAAATCCGGGCACTTGGCAGGACAAGGAAGTGTTACAATCTGGAGGAGACATTCCTGGGAGTGTGCGTATGAGCATTATTCTGCTGAAAAATGCCAGTTGGAAGCCCTGCCACGAGAGGCAACACACATGGTCGCATGATGTCCTGCACATATCGCTGACCTGCTAGTGTCCCTCGTATCACTACATGGGTTGACCAACTGTTGAATGTGATGGCTCTCCAGATCATCACACCAGCATGTGGGGCAGTGTGCTATCCCACAGCAATGGCAGGAGTGAAGCGCTCACCATAGAAACATAGAATGTGTCGGCAGATAAGAACCATTTGGCCCAACTAGTCTGCCCAATATACTAAGTACTATGGATAGCCCCTGGCCCTATCTTATATGAAGGATGGCCTTATGCCTATCCCATGCATGCTTAAACTCCTTCACTGTATTTGCAGCTACCACTTCTGCAGGAAGGCTATTCCATGCATCCACTACTCTCTCAGTAAAGTAATATTTCCTGATATTACTTTTAAACCTTTGCTCCGCTAATTTAAAACTATGTCCATGAGGCCTCAATACTCAAACCCGATCATCGTCGAATTCCAAACAGAACCTGGATCCATCACTAAAGACAAGACACTTCCAGTCTGTAGTAGTTCAGGTTTCTCATTTACAACTCCACTGCAAATGAAGACGACATTGGAGGTCTGTCATTGCCAGGACACATCATGTGGGCTATGACAACAAATTTATTTTTGCTAATGAAGAAGCCATCTGTGTCTGGATGTTGGACAATGAAACCGTGGCAGCTGCTTGTGCTTGTCGGCAGATAAAATGATCCTCTCTACTGGTGATCTGTCTGTGCCATCCGGAACCTGTTCACCCTCTGTGCCCTCATGTAACCAGTGCTTCCAACACTTCCAACCAGCTAGGTCCGAACCAGTGGTGTAACTACAGTACTTCTAGTACTGAGAGGAAGGAGAGAGTGCAACATGAGCTGAAGCCCAAAATAGGCCTGTGTCCTACATGGTGAATGGTCAGTCAGGGAGCTGATGCCAAGAGAAGTCTGCCAACCAACTGGTTCGTGATCCACATTTGAAGAACCAAGCCATGTTCCCCTATCGAACCTCTTCCTTTCCATTTGATGCTGTTTTAGGAAATAGTTCACTGGGTTTTAGTTGTTTGTGTGGATCCATATACATGTAACTCACAATGAAGAGGTAGAACTTGAGTATTGGGTTCCTCCTTAGTAATAAAGTATAAAGACAATTATGAGGCCTATTCATGAAACAAGCAAGACTTAAAACATCTTAAAGCTTCTTGAGGGCTCATGCACACTGGCACAGAGCCTGTATGGCAGTACCCGGAGCTCTGCTACTCATCTAGTATGGAGCTACACAGCCTCTGTGAGGTTTTGTCATGTAGGGAGATATTTTTCCCTAGAAGCAATGTTTCCTCTGTACATGCATAGTTCGACAGAATCCAACAGTAAAAAAAATCTCCATATGTATGAAATTAAGACATACAAAGATACAGTAGAGGCCCCACGCGCCTCTATGGCAGGCCAATTACTGTACCTCTCCATAAAAAACAGGGTTGTAATATAGCAATGTGCGCAAGCCCTTACTAAAGAAAAAGATAGTCAACCAGCATTGAAATGATCCTAGGTCTCTTTCAAGGCCACTCATAGCACAACCTATTTTCTCTCCGCTACAAGAGGAAGTATGAACTGGCACGCTGGGTTCTACCTTCTCTAATCGCGCACTGACAGGGCAAGAATAATTCACCGGTTGAACTAATCAAAGGTGAAAAGAGTGAATCAGTAAACGTCGTATCCTTTTGCCACTTTCATCAATCCGGCTAACTGAATTTGAGCTAAAGCTGAGCAAATTTTCTGCAAAGGGAAATTAATATGTAGCACATCTGAGACCTGGTGCGGGGCGCTAAAATTGGAAATGCTTGCATTATATCTGAGGATTGTTATTGAGAGGGAGCAGAGCCGAGGCTCAAGCAATCAGTAAGGAATCTCGGTGTATCTCTTCCATTCATGGACAACACCGGACACTTCCCATGGCGGTCTGGTCTAAAAAGAAAAAAAAAAAAGAAAAGAAAGAAATCCGTTCTCATTTTCAATTTTTTGTTATTATGGCTATATTATATTGGCCATTGCAAGTGGTTTACACATGATTGAATCTATTCAATTACCCAGGAAGAAAGTCATGATACATATTCAAGACGTGAAGATGCTCTTGGATACGAGAGAGGAAGAGTGGGAAAGAAATACGTATTTATCCAATAATACGTTTCATTTACTGGGGGTTTGGAAACAATTCTCCCTTGCGTTTGTCCCTGTCAGATCACATTATGCACAAATGAAGTTTACAAAATATCAATTCGATTTCAATAAGGGAGCTGGAATCGTAGCACGCGGGGGCTGAATTTACCAAATCATAAGACTTGAAGGGACCCTAGTGGTTTCCAAATATTTCCCAGTCAGAGGTAATCAAAGGCCGGTCGCTAGATGTACTTAATTTATTCGATTTCTCTCTTATTGTTTCAATCTTGCACGTTCAGACATACTTTTCATTATATTTTCACGACCAGGCGGGAATAGGCAGATTGAAGATATCACTTCTCGCCATTGTGATGTGTTTATCCAAAGGCAATGTCAAATGTAAATTCCGAGTTATTGAAAAGAGCGTTTTGCCCAATAGTCACATTTTATCTATAATTAATGACCTAGAATTTGGTTAGTAACCCTAATAATGTCAGTATCTTCCATTCAGAAAAATATTCATATCACATGAAACATGAATTGTATAGGCCGACAAACCACCTGCCCTCGAACAGAGGTGTCACCAGCACCGGTGTAGGAATGGCTTTTCAACTATTTGTTTCCTCCACTGAACCACACCAAAACCTTTAAGGCTCAGTGTAGACTGCCACATTACATCTCTTTAGCCTTTCCACTGTAAGCTGCTGATCCTGTAGCCTCTTTGGGTATGTTCACACAGAGTATTTTCTGTGCTTAAAAAAACCTAATGCAGAATCTGCATCAGGTTTTTTTCTGATGCATTTTATAACACACATTTTGATGCAGTTTCGGTGTGGATTTTCATTCCTGCCTATTGCAGTATGCTGACCTGCAGCGATGTGAGGTCACGGTTAATGGGCAAACGAGGGTTACTCACAGTTTGTATGGAGTCCCTGGGCAGGCTTACAGCAGTGATAGAGAGGCTGGCACAGGGGTCCTCTGGGGCACTCTGCATTTAGGGACCAGGCCTGATGGTGGATGAGGTGCCCTGGATGTTGCAGGTGTTTAATGTGCCTAGGGCAAGGTCCCTTTAAGGTTCCTGATTCCAGTGCCTGTAACGGTGGCCCACCGATTTATAGTTGTAATAAGTGAGGAACACAGGTTGTGGTGAACCAAACTTTTCTTTACTGGAAAAGTAAAGGTTCACATCACAAGCAGGCTTTCTCATCAACGGCAGGTATAATGTTCCTTGCAAGATACTCAGAGGGTAACAACAACACTCACAGACCAGGCTGTACCTTCTCCTCAGAAATACTGTACACTGTTCCTAAGAACTCCTGTCTGTATCCCAAAGCCCTGGATGCCCCAATGCTGGCTTTTATCCTTGGTAACAATCTTCCTCCGGTATATATTTATATCCTTTGCTTTACATTAATAATACTTCTGCCCTTCAGCTTACTTGACTAGCTGGAACACTGGCTCTGCTCTGCTTGTGGGAACTGCAGGTTTCTCCCAGGAGGCAAACTCTTCTCTTGGGGTGAATCTTCTGAGCTAACTGAGGCTTAGGAACTTCAGGCAGGCTATACTCCTTCACTAGCCTCCTGGTGGCAACTAGAAGCCTGGGCTGTCTAGCTGCATGTCAGGAGGAGGCCCTCGGCTTGTCTATGGCTGGTGCCCTCTCACCTCTGTCTCCACAGACTCCTAACTACACAGACTCCCTCCTCCCTGTCTGGGCCTGAATATATATACTAGGGGCTCCCTATCTCCCTCAAGTGTCTAGGATGAATAACTGCATCCTAATAGGCCTGCTACACACATCACAGGGAAGAATACACATAAAAGCATAAGGAAATACATAAAAATGGACTGTTAAATACACTGCCACTGTCCCTTAGGAGTAGGAGGACAACGTGGCCCAATTGACCCTTGTGTAGTGCCCACCTTTACCTAGTGGGACACTACACTATTTTCAAAGGGAATTCTGGACATGGAACCCGCATTAAGGGTGGCCAGGGCACTTCTTTTTATTCATGGTGCAGTTTATACAACCACAAGCTGAAAAAAAAAGGTGTTGTCTCATCCGGGCCCCTGAAGTTAAGGGAGAGCACAATGTCCATTATACTATGAGTGCTCTGAAAATAGCTGATCACTGGCAATTCCATAGCAGCGACTGGAGATAACGCTGCGCAAATTGCGCATGCACACTGTTATGGGGGATCTGTGGATGACACACTGTTATGGGGTATCTTTGGATGACACACTGTTATGGGGGATCTGTGGGTGACACTGTTATGGGGGATCTGTGAATGACACTGTTATGGGGATCTGTGGATGACACACTGTTATGGGGGATCTGTGGATGACACTGTTATGGTAGATCTGTGGATGACACACTTATGGGGGGTCTGTGGATGACACACTGTTATGGGGGATCTGTGGATGGCACATTTGTTATGGGGGATCTGTGGATGACACTGTTATGGGGGATCTGTGGATGACACTGTTATGGGGATCTGTGGATGACACACTGTTATGGGGGATCTGTGGGTGACACTGTTATGGGGGATCTGTGGATGACACACTGTTGTGGAGGATCTGTGGATGACACACTGTTATGGGGGGATCTGTGGATGACACATTGTTATGGAGGATTTGTGGATGATACTGTTATGGGGGATCTGTGGATGACACACTGTCATGGGGGATTTGTGGATGACACTGTTATGGGGATATGTGGATGACACTGTTATGGGGGATCTGTGGATGACGCACTGTTATGGGGGATCTGTGGATGACACTTATGGGGGATCTGTGGATGACACACTGTTATGGGGTATCTCTGGATGACACACTGTTATGGGGGATCTGTGGATGGCACATTTGTTATGGGGGATCTGTGGATGACACTGTTATGGGGGATCTGTGAATGACACTGTTATGGGGATCTGTGGATGACACACTGTTATGGGGGATCTGTGGATGACACTGTTATGGTAGATCTGTGTATGACACACTTATGGGGGGTCTGTGGATGACACACTGTTATGGGGGATCTGTGGATGGCACATTTGTTATGGGGGATCTGTGGATGACACTGTTATGGGGGATCTGTGGATGACACTGTTATGGGGATCTGTGGATGACACACTGTTATGGGGGATCTGTGGGTGACACTGTTATGGGGGATCTGTGGATGACACACTGTTGTGGAGGATCTGTGGATGACACACTGTTATGGGGGGATCTGTGGATGACACATTGTTATGGAGGATTTGTGGATGATACTGTTATGGGGGATCTGTGGATGACACACTGTCATGGGGGATTTGTGGATGACACTGTTATGGGGATATGTGGATGACACTGTTATGGGGGATCTGTGGATGACGCACTGTTATGGGGGATCTGTGGATGACACTTATGGGGGATCTGTGGATGACACACTGTTATGGGGTATCTCTGGATGACACACTGTTATGGGGGATCTGTGGATGGCACATTTGTTATGGGGGATCTGTGGATGACACTGTTATGGGGGATCTGTGAATGACACTGTTATGGGGATCTGTGGATGACACACTGTTATGGGGGATCTGTGGATGACACTGTTATGGTAGATCTGTGTATGACACACTTATGGGGGGTCTGTGGATGACACACTGTTATGGGGGATCTGTGGATGGCACATTTGTTATGGGGGATCTGTGGATGACACTGTTATGGGGGATCTGTGGATGACACTGTTATGGGATCTGTGGATGACACACTGTTATGGGGGATCTGTGGGTGACACTGTTATGGGGGATCTGTGGATGACACACTGTTGTGGAGGATCTGTGGATGACACACTGTTATGGGGGGATCTGTGGATGACACATTGTTATGGAGGATTTGTGGATGATACTGTTATGGGGGATCTGTGGATGACACACTGTCATGGGGGATTTGTGGATGACACTGTTATGGGGATATGTGGATGACACTGTTATGGGGGATCTGTGGATGACGCACTGTTATGGGGGGTCTGTGGATGACACTTATGGGGGATCTGTGGATGACACACTGTTATGGGGTATCTCTGGATGACACACTGTTATGGGGGATCTGTGGATGGCACATTTGTTATGGGGGATCTGTGGATGACACTGTTATGGGGGATCTGTGAATGACACTGTTATGGGGATCTGTGGATGACACACTGTTATGGGGGATCTGTGGATGACACTGTTATGGTAGATCTGTGTATGACACACTTATGGGGGGTCTGTGGATGACACACTGTTATGGGGGATCTGTGGATGGCACATTTGTTATGGGGGATCTGTGGATGACACTGTTATGGGGGATCTGTGGATGACACTGTTATGGGGATCTGTGGATGACACACTGTTATGGGGGATCTGTGGGTGACACTGTTATGGGGGATCTGTGGATGACACACTGTTGTGGAGGATCTGTGGATGACACACTGTTATGGGGGGATCTGTGGATGACACATTGTTATGGAGGATTTGTGGATGATACTGTTATGGGGGATCTGTGGATGACACACTGTCATGGGGGATTTGTGGATGACACTGTTATGGGGATATGTGGATGACACTGTTATGGGGGATCTGTGGATGACGCACTGTTATGGGGGGTCTGTGGATGACACTTATGGGGGATCTGTGGATGACACACTGTTATGGGGTATCTCTGGATGACACACTGTTATGGGGGATCTGTGGATGGCACATTTGTTATGGAGGGGATCTGTGGATGACACTGTTATGGGGGATCTGTGGATGGCACTGTTATGGGGGATCTGTGGGACATCCTAAAACATTTAATGTGAAAATTGCTTAATGTGGCTTAATGTACCATAATGTGCCTAAATCTTAATCATCTGCCTTGAAACGTTGCACAACCTAAGTTCCCAGCTTCCCAAACCTATCCTGGAAGTTTCATGGATTTTGGCTACTCACAAAGCAAATGAGTGACATTAAGCTTGTTTTTTGGGGAGCTTAACGTACATAAAGCAACTTAGATGTTAACCAATTTCCCCCAAACTTCACATAATATAAGACTCTTATCTATTTAAATAAATCCACTGCTTTTAGTAAAAACATAGCACACTTCATTTATTTTTTTGAAATATGACATTGGGGACATGACTTCATATCCCTTGTTTTCTGTCAACGTTACCTTCATATTGCAATAGCTCAGTTTGCAAGAAGACATTTATTTATTTATTTATTTATTTATAAAACTATATAAACCAAAACATAATAGTGATCTTGGAGGGAAACTTCAGCCTGTATCCATAACCTTTCGGTATGTCCCTATAGATCAGTGATGGCGAACCTTTTAGAGACCGAGTGCCCAAACTGCAACCCAAAACTCACTTATTTATCGCAAAGTGCCAACACTGCAATTTACCCTGAATACTACAGTCCAATATAGTATATATTCCATGTACTTTATCATTTAGCTATAATAACCTGCCTACATTCAGTGCCATTTATAGTGCGCCCTGCGCTGAAGAATGGCAGGAAAAGTCTAAGGCATATTGGTACACCATAGACTTTTTCCAGGGTACGGGTACCCACAGAGAGGGCTCTGAGTGCTGCCTCTAGCACCCGTGCCATAGGTTCGCCATCACTGCTATAGATGATAGAAAGCACCATCTGGAATGAAGAATACATGAGAAATCCATTACAGAGGAGGTAGTGAGGGTAATAAGTATGCACATTCTTATCTATGGCATCAAATAGCTTAATGTGAATAACTTTTGGTATGTTTTATCAAATGACCCAAAATCTTCAGAATATTTTGGCATAGAGAGAGTCTTGTAGTATAGAAAGTTTGGGGGAAATTGGTTAACATCTAAGTTGTTTTATGTACGTTAAGTCACATTAAGCTCCCCAAAAAACAAGATTAATGTCACTCATTTGCCTTGTGGGTAGCCAAAATCCATGAAACTTCCAGGATAGGTTTGGGAAGCTGGAAACTTAAAGGGGTTGCCCGGCTTCAGAGCTGAACCCGGACATCCCTCCATTTTCACCCCAGCAGCCCCCCTGACATGAGCATCGGAGCAGTTCATGCTCCGATGCTCTCCTTTGCCCTGGGCTAAATTGCGCAGGGCAAAGGCATTTTTTGGAGATCCGGTGACGTACCGGGGCTCTCCATGGGGCTGCCAGGAACACCGGTGATGTCACCGGCACTGATGGGCAGGATTTAGCTCTGCCCTAGCCAGTAAAACGGCTAGGGGAGAGCTAAAGCCCGCCCCTCAGAGCCGGTGACATCCCCGAACACACTGCCGGGAGGAAGTTTCCGCTCGGCAGTGTGTTATTGAAAACAAAAGAGCCCGTGCCCTGTGCGATTTAGCGCAGGGCACGGGAGCGCATCGGAGCATGAAATGCTCCGATGCTAGCCTCAGGGAGGCTGTCTGGGTGACAATAAGGGTATGTCCGGGTTCAGCTCTGAACCCGGACAACCCCTTTAAGTTGTGCAAAGTTTCAAGGCAATTCATTGAGGTTTGGGCACATTATGGGATTTGTGTCCCCACCTTATCCCTTGGTTGAACTTGATGGACGTCTGTCTTTTTTCAACCGTATTAACTATGTAACTACGTATGTAACTATGGAACCTTAAGCTACCTTTAGTAATTTTTACATTAAATGTTTTAGGATGTCCCGGATCTGTGGATTGCCCACTGAGCACACACAACTCACACATGGGGCCTAAAGGGCATAGAGAGTACGTACAGGGAGCGTGCATGGGAGGCACACAGGGGTCGCAGGGAGCGCACACAGGGGTCCCAAAGAGCGCACACAGGGGGAGTGCACTCAGGGCACTCACAGGGGGGGCACAGTAACTCACAGAGGGGGAACAGGGAGCTCACAGAGAGCACAGGGAGCTCATAGAGAGAACTCATAGATCAGTGACCATCAGTACTTGAAGGCAATGCAGGGCTGCTACAATGAGAGTGTGACCCCAGCAGCCCTGCACCCTCCTCCACAGACACTGCTGCATTGCGTTTTACTGGATGGACTTACCAGCTGGAGGAGGAACAGGCCAGGTGCTAGGATTAGAGGGTCCTGGGAGCTTCTGCAGTCCCTCTGAGGTCAGATCCTGGGGGTCGGATGCAGTAGAAGGCCCAATCATCCCAGTCTGGTTTGGGCCTTGCAGCCTGGAACAAGTGCAGACAAAGAAAGGGGGCAGGGCTATCTTAGCTACGCCCACACGGAACGTCCGATGTGTGTGGCAGCAGGATTCTAATGCTGTGCAATCACTGAGTCTTGTGAGACGGAGAGACTGTGCAGGGTGGTCAGGGAGGAGGGGGAGGAAAAAGGGTTCCCACCGTCAGCCCACTTAGCTTTCAAACAGCCCTAGGCAATTGCCCCCCCCCCCCCCCCCCAACGCCAGCCCTGCCCTCTACAAAACCCCAGCTCCCAGCATGCTGTGACAGCTGTGGGGAAGCTTTTTCATTTCTTCCAAGTTAAGTAATGGAGGGTGGCTGTGCATGTGTGGTGTCCTCTCCTTCACTATGGGGGCCCGTTCTGGTGATAGGACCAGGGTGGGTCCCACTACTATCTGACATTGACGGCATATCCTAGTGATAGGTAGTCAGTGTCTGAGATGGGCCTACCCTTTTAATGTTTCACTGGCTACTCTCCAAGTGCTACTACATACAGTAGTGATCTCCAACTTAGTGATCCCCAGTGTAGTAAATCGTATGCTAGGTTTGGCACATAAGAGAGACATTAGCTGTGTTCAGACACATGCTGAGTTTGGTACACAGGAGAGATCAGCCTTGGTAAGTTGTATGCTGAGTTTGGTACACAGGAGAGATCAGCCTTGGTAAGTCGTATGCTGAGTTTGGTACACAGGAGAGATCAGCCTTGGTAAGTCGTATGCTGAGTTTGGTACACAGGAGATATAAGCCTTGGTAAGTCGTATGCTGAGTTTGGTACACAGGAGATATAAGCCTTGGTAAGTCATATGCTGAGTTTGGTACACAGGAGATATCAGCCTTGGTAAGTCGTATGCTGAGTTTGGTACACAGGAGATATCAGCCTTGGTAAGTCGTATGCTGAGTTTGGTACACAGGAGAGATCAGCCTTGGTAAGTCGTATGCTGAGTTTGGTACACAGGAGAAATAAGCCTTGGTAAGTCGTATGCTGAGTTTGGTACACAGGAGATATAAGCCTTGGTAAGTCGTATGCTGAGTTTGGTACACAGGAGATATAAGCCTTGGTAAGTCGTATGCTGAGTTTGGTACACAGGAGATATCAGCCTTGGTAAGTCGTATGCTGAGTTTGGTACACAGGAGATATCAGCCTTGGTAAGTCGTATGCTGAGTTTGGTACACAGGAGATATCAGCCTTGGTAAGTCATATGCTGAGTTTGGTACACAGGAGATATAAGCCTTGGTAAGTCGTATGCTGAGTTTGGTACACAGGAGATATCAGCCTTGGTAAGTCGTATGCTGAGTTTGGTACACAGGAGAAATGTCACGGCCATGGCCATGACCGTGACTCCTGAACCGCATGCGGTTGTCAGCGGTTTAGTTTGGTTTTCAATCACAGGTGAGGGCAGTGGTATTTGCCTCACCTGTGGTTGCCGCTGGCAACGTTATGTATGTGGCAGCTCTATGCTGTGCATGCGGTTGCACCTAGCACCTTTCTGTTAGGCGTGTGTGTATGTGTGCACTGTGTTTTATGTATTGTGTGCACTTCCCTTTAATGTGTGTTTCCCTTCTTTGGTGCTGGAAGGGTTAACTCCCTTCCCAGTGTGTGTGTGTCACTGGGTGTGTTCGACTGTGGGGTGTGACTTCTTGGCCTATAAAGCCTCACTGTTTGCTCAGGTCTGGGGATTGTTTTAGCCATGCTTGCTGGAGCAGCCTCTTGTGTTTCTATCTGCCAGTGAGAGCCACCCCTGTGGTCATAAAGAGAATGTCCCTTTATGTTTTATGTCATGTTGTATGTGATGTCCATGTGATGTACTGTTGGGACCTTTGTTCGTTTGGTTTGTGCAGCTAATGGTTCTGGATTCTGTGTGTGCTCAGGGATCCAGTCAGCAAGGCTGTGGCCAGTTGGTGGAACTCCTTAGTTCACCTGCCATTTCCATTAGTCTGTTTCGGTTCCCCTTTTTCCCAGCAGTTTGGCCATTGAGACTCCTACTCCTCCGTACCTTGGAGGAGTAGGTCGTCTTACCCAGCTCCTAGCTCAGGGATCTGCGGAGGGTAAGTCAGGGCTCCGAGGTTCCTGCGCATGGGTCCCCCCACCTTAAAGGTCGGCCCATGCAGGTAGGAGTTAGGGTCAGGTTAGGGATGCTTGAGGAGGTGACCTGCTCCCTATCCTGTTCTCCTGGCCGAGCAGCCACAACATCATCGGGCATCGCACGGCTGAGGGTTTTCCCCATCCTTAGCCGTGACAAGAGATCAGCCTTGGTAAGTCGTATGCTGAGTTTGGTACACAGGAATGATCAGCCATGGTAAGTTGTAAGTGAAGTTTGGAGCAGAGGAGAAAGATCAGCTTTTTTTGAGACGTATGCTGAGTTCAGTACAAAGAAAAGAGATCAGGCTTCATAGGATTTGACACACAGGAGAGAGATCAGCTGTGTTCAGGCATATGCCCAGTTCAGTACCAGGAGAGAGATCATCCTTGGTAAATCATATGCAGGGTTTGGCACACAGGAGAGAGAGATCAGCCATGGTAAGTTCTCTACAGATTTCACTACATGGGTGAGAAGAATGGAAAGAGAGCTTAGGGAAGCTAGATACTGACAAGCCAGAATAATCAGGTATGGGAAATAATAGAAGGCTAAGAGTTAACGTAGGGCAACAATGACTGTGATTGGACACAATCATTAGCTAACCACTGGATACAGGAAACACATAGAAGAACAAGGCTAGAACAAAACCACACTGAGTGACATGAAGGTAAGGCTGGTTCTCTCAGGGCATGTCCTGGTATTGGGGATTCTCCTGTCTGGTGGTAGTTCAGGGTACCCTTGATGTTGGTGAAGGTGTTTGGGGTGCAAGGTAGGGTCCCAGTGAACCTGCAGAAAGCTATCTAATACTGTGGCAATGCAGCTATTGGCACAGACAATGAAGAGGCCAGTTCTGCAATAAACTTCCTCAGAGACTTATATATGGCTCTGTCTCTCAAGCTGGCTAGTTACCCCTCAGGACTGCTTTCTTTCAGCTTCTTTTCTCGTCACTGCCACTATGAACTGCATACTATACTTAGACCATTTCCTATGGGAATGGTGTAGCAGCCCCACCTGTTAACCCTTTTATATCCTGTATAAAGCAAGGAAACATATGCAAGTATAACCTAAATCCCACACATTTTAACGTTTTTTATCAATGGGCTGCCTGTACACTGCAGTTAAAGGATGGAACTAAACATGTGTGACCACCTAAGAGAGGTGGACAAAGAAATAAGGAAAGAAAAAAATAAGCAGCAGGTGGTGCTATAGAAATACATGTTATTGAATAACCCAGTGGCTATACTAAATATTTTATTACTTGCAATTACAAAAATATTCTGATCCAGGAGCTGGTTTTAAAACTGTTGAATATTTTTGTGGAACAACCACTTTAAAAGGTGTCTCATGTGGAAGATCCATGTGCTCTGTTTAGATATATGGAAGTTGTAGGGTGGGGTCCACTGTACAGGACCCCCTTATTTTAGTCAAAATGGAACGTTTGTCCATATATTGCATGGTTAGCCATTCATTTGAGTGGTTGCTATGTAATAACACGTTTCCTTCAGCTAAAACATGTGGGTTGAAAAATCTGCTATGGCATAGTCAGCTGATCATTGAAGGTTCAGAAATTACATGATTTTCCTATTTTATGACGTAAAGTCATGATTTTATTAAAGACACGGAGGCTCATATTGCATCAACTCTCTTTACTGTCCACCATAGCAGCAAAGAATGAACAGTACAACCATGAAGAAAAAACCATAGCAACCAGCTCCACCCCTACATTCCAGTATATATGGGCTCAACCCCCTGGAATCCTCCTCTTTCTTTGTGCGACCACATCACCACGAAGATCACTGTAACTGGAACTCCGGCATGGATCCGAACCGAAGAAACGACTCTTGATAAATGACATCCTCAACGGAGGGAGGCCACGAACTAGTGACGGCAACAAACTCGAACAGGAACTAGGATGATCACTTCCCAGCGTAAGCTCGTCTCAACCTGAGGGCAGAAACAAATGGAATAAAAAAAAACAACTGGTTGCTAGCAAAAGTGTAGCCAACAGACATAGTCAGAAAACACATCACACGTGCAATTCACAATACTACGTAATACAATAGTAAATCTAGACATCCAAAAACCCAGGGTGGGAAAGGGAGGGCAAAACTCGCCTCCCTTTTTTTTAATAAAATCATGACTTTACGTCATAAAATAGGAAAATCATGTAATTTTATAACAAGACACGAAGGCTCATATTGCAAGTTCAAAGCTGAGAAATTACAGTCTCAAAAGCGTGTGACTGAGGTCGGAAATAAAACTCCCGAAACGTGGAGACTCTGGACCAGTCTGCTAGCCTCATGACATCCTCAAGGCGGGCTCCTGATATCGTCATAGATGTAGCCGACGCACCGCGAACCGAATGTGCCGTAAAGATACCCGTGTCAATGCCAGCCAGGCCAAGAATCCACTTCACCCAGCGCGAAAGCGTAACACTGGTGACCGGAGAATGAGGCCTGCGAAAAGACACAAACAAATGGGGAAATTCAGGAGAACGTAGCGCAGAAGTGCGAGACTCATATTCCTGCAAGCAGGCCACTGGACATAGCTGAGGCGAGTGCGGGAAGTAAGGATACACTACCGAGCGGATATTAGTTTTAGTCCGTCTGGAAATATTAAAATGCACGCCCTCCGGAGTAAACGAACGAGCGTCGACATCCAAAGCTCGCACGTCTGAGACTCTCTTACAAGAGACCAAGCAAAACAATGTGGCCAGTTGAGCGGAAAGCTGGCGGAGGGACAATTGGGAATTAGACGACCACCCAGAAAGAAAATTCAAAACCACACACACGTCCCAGGTGGCCGAAAACCTAGGCCTGGGGGGACGGGAAAGGCGAGACCCCTTCAACAAACGACACACCAGGGGGTGTTGACCCGCAGGACAACCCTCAAAGCCCTCGTGTCGAGAAGAGATAGCCGACCTGTACAAGTTGATAGTACGATAGGCCTTACCTGCGTCATAGAGCGAGGACAAAAAAGATAGGATAGAGCTCACAGGCGCTCGAACGGGATCCACATTGCATGCTCCGCTCCAACGCGCCCAAGAGTCCCAAGCGGCTCTATAAGCACGTCGAGTCCCTGGGGCCCACGCGCTCTCCAGTAGGAAGACAGTCGTCTCTGAAACGTCTGACATCTCACTGGGGATCCCGAGACCCTGCATGTGAGAAGGCGAAGGGTACCCAATTGCAAGAGAGGATGAGGGTCCCCCGCTGGGTCCAGAAGGAGGGAGGGGAAGTCTGGAAGGAGAAGTGGAAAGTCGACCAAGAGGTCCAACAACTGAGGGAACCAAGACTGGGATCTCCAAAGAGGCAGTACCAGGATCACCTCCGCAGATTGTCGCCACACTTGAAGAAGAACCCGTGGAATGAGGGCAAATGGAGAGAAAGCATACATTAACGTCCCTTCCCAAGACTGCAGGAATGCGTCCACCGCCTCTGCAAGAGGGTCTGGCCGCCAACTGAAGAATTTGGGTACCTGAGCGTTCAACCTGGACGCAAACAGATCTACAGAGGGAAGACCCCAACGAGATGACAAAGCCTGGAACACTGCCCCATCCAACTTCCAATCGCTGGAATCCCGAATGTAACGAGAACTCCAGTCTGCCAACACGTTGTGGAGACCGGGAAGATGCTCCGCCACCACCATGATGCCCCTGGAAAGGCAGAACTCCCAGAAATCCTTCGCCAGGTAGGTTAATACTGAGGAGCGTGTCCCGCCCATACCGTTGACATATCGAACCGCGGAGACGTTGTCCATCCGCAGTCTGATACAAGTTGTGACAACGCCGTTGGCGAAACTGCGAATCGCTAGCGAACCCGCTAACAACTCCAGTCCATTGATATGGAGGCGGGCTTCTTCTGGAGACCAAGGACCCCCTGTGGACACTCCATTGCAGTGTGCCCCCCAACCGTGTAGGCTGGCGTCTGATTCTATGATCAGGTCGGGCTGAGGACCAAAGATTGCCTTGCCGTTCCAGATCGAGAGATTCTGGATCCACCATCGCAATTCGTCCTTCGTATCCCTGTCCAAGGAAATGGTGTCGGCATAGGAGGCACCCGCATGAAGGTGGGCGATCTTGAGCCGTTGAAGGGCCCGATAATGCAAGGGGGCTGGGAACACCGCTTGGATGGAGGAAGCTAGAAGCCCAATCAACCGAGCCAGATGGCGAAGGGACAAAAATGGACGAAGCAAGGCATGGCGAAGCTCCTTGCGGATGCTGCGCACTTTGGTCAGGGGCAAGCTGAGCGTAAGGGCAACCGAATCTACTCTGAACCCCAGGAACTCCATTGAAGTGGAGGGAATCAGACAAGACTTCTCCTGATTGATAATGAATCCCAGATCCGAAAGAAGGGTGACAGCCATGGAGAGGTGCCTGCGAAGCATAGAGCGACATTGAGCCATGATGAGAATGTCGTCTAAATAGACTATCATGCGGACTCCTCTGCTGCGGAGCCAGGCCACCACCGGTTTCATCACCTTGGTGAAACACCACGGGGCGGAGGATAGGCCGAATGGCAGGCAAGTAAACCGCCACATCTCCTCTCCCCACCTGAAGCGGAGCAAGGTCTCTGGAAACCGGAGATACCGGGACAGTCAAGTACTGCGTCCTTGAGGTCTAATTTGACCATCAAGTTGCCGGGCAATAGCATGTCTCGTAAAAGATGGATGCCCTCCATCTTGAAGTGACGATACCTCACGATAGAGTTTAGTGGTCTCAAATTGATGACGGGGCGCATCTGACCCCCTTTCTTTTGCACCAGGAAGATGTTGCTGACAATACCCCCGGAGTGTGCAGTACGTGCGCTCTATTGCCCCCTTGTGAGACAATACGGTCAGCTCCCTATGGAGCTGATGTAAGGTCGGCCTGGACTAAACGAATTGGAGGGGGAGGAGGAAGGTGCGACGGAACGTCTGCTAGCGCTATCACGAAACCCCTGATGGTGTCCAGAACCCAAGGGTCTGAGGTGATCTTTAACCAAGCTTGGAAAAAGAAACGGAGTCTGCCCCCTACAAAATTTGTCAAAGAAGGCAACAGAGGCAGAAGATTGGGACTTACCCACTGGTCGTCTTGAGTTGGGAGCTCCACGGAATCCTCTAGATCGTCCCGGGAAACCTCTAGAGGGAAAAACGACGGCTGGTACCGCTAATCTTGAAGGGAGGACCGGTTAGTATAGGAGCCTCTTCCCGAGCCGCGGGAATGGAAGTTGGACCGGCCGGACAGACGGCCCCTGGAACTGCCGGCCCTTCCAGAAAAACTATGGGTAAAGACCTTCCTCATGGAGGTCTGGGCTTTGTCTAGCGCTGTAAAAGCGCCGACATACTTCCCTAGTTCCTTGATAAAGGATTCTCCAAATAATAAGCCCTGGGCCTCTTTGCCCGCTTCAGAAAGAGCTAGATTAGAAAGCTTAGGCTCCATTTTCATCAATATGGCCTTGCGTCTCTCTATGGCCAGGGAAGTGTTAACATTTCCCGTTAAACAAATTGCCCTCTGGATCCAGCCTCCTAACTCCACTGGATCTACCTGCCTACCTTCGGCTTTGGCGGACTCCGCCATATCAAAGATCCTTGTAAGTGGGCCAGTAAGGTCCAGGAGTTTATCTTGGACGGCCCTAAGGGCAGAAACCAATCCCTTTTTCGGGTTAAACCCTGTTTTAGCGAGAAATTGGACCATTTTGGGATCCACTGTGGGCGTCTCGCACACCTTATGCGGGATCAAAGGCCGTGGACATTCCGCACGTAACTTATTACGAGACTCCTTGGTTAAAGGAGCGCGTATCTTGGACTCCAAATACTGTGCCACGTGAGTAGCAGGGAGCCACTCAGCGGAACGGGGATGATGGAGCTCCTCTGGGTTAAAGAGCGGTTCTCCTAAAGTGTCTATCAGGAGGTCCCCTTGAACAGTCTGCTCCTCTAACGGAGTAGCTGAGGCCGATAAAGCTCCTAAAGGGGACTGGACTACCCTCACATCGGCCAATTCTCCGTGCGAGTCATATGCCGACTCGTCAAATGCCTCCTCAAGGGATTCCCTCTCGGAATCAGACTCTGGCTCAGGTAGGGTCCTGGCTGACTTCCACGCACGAGGACGTTCTGCCTGGCGTGGACAGGCTCTTTTCCGTGGGACAACCGCGCTACCTTGGGATGGAGTTAAACCATCATTCTGAGGTGTTCTGGAGGCTGAGGGGGTCCCCACATTTGGTGCTGACATGCTAGCCTGCGCACAGATGGCCTGAGATATGGACTGTGTTAAGGCTGAGGACATGGATCCCATGGCTGCGAGAATCGCATCAGAAATAGATTGATGCAGGGTCGCATTTTGCATAGCAGGATGAATAGCATCCGTTCCACTTCTAGATTTGGGGGCATCTGGGGGGCTGGGAGGTTATTCTGGGCTGGAGAAGACATGATAGGAATAGAAACTGCGGCAGGAGTAAGTCACCCCAGACCTCAGTAAGTAGCAGAGTGTGAAAGGCAAGAGAAAAAACCTGTGAATAAAAGAGAAAAAACGGGCTAAGTACAGGTGATTAAGAGAAAGATCAGGCGCAGACCAAATGGGGAAAAAAGACTCACCAGACCAAATGCAGCCGAACGGTGAGGTTAAATTGTGCGGCAGAGATAATGGCGTCGGAGCCCACGAGCTGCCAGCGTGAGGGGTAACAAGAAATGCGTTGCAACTCCCGCGAGACTAAGCCTATCAGGGGAGAGGACACTGCTGCAAGATCGCGGCTAAACTATAAAACTAAGATGGCGCCCGAAATCTCACTCTTGCGAGACTTCAGGCGCACCAAGACGAGACGAGAAAATGGCCGAACGGCCGCGCGCAAGGACACAGAAATAACAGAGGTGAGAGGGGGGGGGGGTAGTGTGCAATGGAGACACACACAGGAGGCGCGTGAACGAAGCGCCGGGAGGAAACCGCCGACGAGCAGCAAGAGGGAGGAAAGAAAAGATCCTAAGGGGTAAAAGATAACCCCAGAAGGGGATAAAAACCCTGAAAATTACCAAAATATAATAAGGGAACGAAAGGAGGCTAAAGATAATAACATTCAAGTAAACAGAAAACCATTAGGGAGTAACATTACCACAGAAATTAGAATAAACCCCAACTGTACATATACCACGATTAACAGCTGAGGAACTTAGGTACTTATCTGCTATGGTAGCAGCAAAGAAAGAGGAGGATTCCAGGGGGTTGAGCCCATATATACTGGAATGTAGGGGTGGAGCTGGTTGCTATGGTTTTTTCTTCATGGTTGTACTGTTCATTCTTTGCTGCTATGGTGGACAGTAAAGAGAGTTGATGCAATATGAGCCTCCGTGTCTTGTTATAAAATTGGAGATCAGCTCTTTTATTGTGGAGTTGAATACCTTTTATGGGTCACCTAGCTGCAAGCCGAGGGAGTGAAGCTCTGCCACCATAGTCAGGGGAGCCATTTAATCACTGGGCTGTGCCAGTGTTTGCCACCATTATAGGGCTCACATTGTTTTCAATAGATGCCAGGGGTCCTTCATCTATTAACGGACCCCCTAATAGTCATGTGTAAAACGCTTGTTTAAAAGTCATTACACCTTAACAACCAATACGTTTATATTGTGTATTGTCTGCGAGAAAAGCGTCTATTGATTGTTTTTCTTGCGTTAAAGTAAAATGCACATAGGACATTTTGCGCCCCATGCTGTTCTAGTAATAGCTTTATTCTGTATTAAATCATGCAGGGATAATAACTACTAGAGCTTTATTTTGTTCTAAAGTGATAATGAAAATAACAGAACCAAGACCGAAACAATTTATACTAAAATTAGATCTTAATCTCACATTTTGAATGCTTTGCTAAATTAAAGCAGCAAAATCAACATTTACCCACATTCTGATAGTCTATTCCATATTCTGCTTCTATGATAGAGGTTGGTGGCCAGTTTATTTAGGGAACTAAATGCACAGAAGAATTTGAAAATATACTTATGATTCGTTGGCATATATCTTTCGCAGATTGCGGGGCAAAGGAGAATAAAATTAACAGGTCGGTTTTACCGCATAGGAAACGGTGTAAAAAAAAACATAAAACTGTAGTGGAATAGTGTTTTTTTTAATCATTTCACACCATTTCGAATTTTTTTCCCGCTTCAGTGTATGCAACCATAAATGGTGCCATTAGAAAGTGCATCTTGTCCCACAAAAAAGAAGCCCTCATACGGCTATTTGAATGAAAAAATAAAAAAGTTATGGTTTTGGGAGGGCTGGGAGTAAAAAAAAAGAAAGCGAAAAAAATTGAAAATCACCCGGTCTCGAAAGGGTTAAATAAAGTAAAAAATTAAGAGATAATAAGTTAGAATTCTAGGAAAGTAAATGTTAGGTCAGTAGGGTTCCATCTGCTAAGACCCCCAGCAATCACTCAAACATGGGACCTGGGCACATAACTGAGAAGAATGGCACCAGACAGGCTCCATTGACTATAAGAGGGTCAATCAGGCTTCCGTTCAGGAGACCATCATTTTTCCGGACAAAAACAGTCCTACATAAGTAGTGGCCGGGTTTAGGGTGACCTCAATGCTGCACTGGGACTGCCAGACACAGCTGAGGTGTCACCATGTGTTGCTGCTCTCCAAAGGGGATGGTAAGGCATGGTGCACTCCAATGGGAAATAAGTCCATAGAGTCAGAGTCTGTAGTAGGACACTGTGCTTCTTTGCTGAAGGAACTCAGGTGCAAAACAATACAAGCAAGACACTGAGCTGGCTTCTCCAGTCTCGACCCAGGCAGAAGAAGGTTCTGTGTTGAATATAGCTGTCCCTCTCTCACTTACACAGCAGGTACCCTGGCCAAAGGGGTGGTTGTTCTGTGTCTTAGTGTCTTTAGCTTTTTTGTCCGGCTGACTCCCTGGTGAAAGCGCTGGTGACCCAGAGTCTGTGGTCAGCATCCCAATCTCAGCATCTACTTCTGGTCACTCATGCAGTCTGGCAGATTCTCTGCTACTGAATACTGGTCCCAATTTGCAGACAATTATGGTCTCTGACTGCCCTCCTTATATACAGTTTCTAACTGAACTAGAACCTTCTAATGAGAGGGGTGGAGTGGAGAAGCACAGCCTAAACATAGACATTGTTGCATTTTCAGTCTGCCATAGAATTGTATTGAGCCTCAATACTTGCCAATGGAAATGACTAAGCAGTATGTAGATGTAAACGACTGTCTAGACAGAGCGTAACTAGACAGTATAAATGTCATTGTGTCTGTTTATTTCGCTCCAAACCTAAAAGGGTCTTCCAAAATTTTAATACTGATGACTTATCCTCTGGATAGGTCATTAGTATCTGATCAGTGGGGGTCTGACACCTGAAACTCCTTCTAATCAGCTGTTTGATAAGGCACTGCAGCCTTCTCACAGCTCACCATGCACAGTGCCATACATTGTATAGCAGCTGTACTTGATATTGTGCACAGCCCTTCACTTCTATGGGGCTGAGCTGTTCATAGGCCACATGAACGATGAACGTGACGTCACTGGCCTAGGGAAAGCTGAGAGAAGGCTGCCTCTCCACTGCGAGCGCCGGTGCCTTCTCAAACAGCTGATCAGCGGGTGTCCCTGGTGTCAGACCCCACTGATCAGATACTGATGACCTATCCTGAGAATAGGTCATCAGTATTAAAATCTCAGAAATCTCTGCATATTCTCTTATAGTAACTGTGAAAAATTACTAGCTTCTCAGTGCATAGGTGAAAAAGTCCCAAAGTATCTCAGTATTAGTAGGCTATGAAGTAACCATTTCCACAGTGCACTGCAAATATAGTGCAATAAGAGTGCAAGTGAACAGAATTTATTACAATAAGCACATAAAATGCAGTTTAACATTATAAAACAGTAAACAGCATACATCACAGTGCAAGTTAACCCTTCAAAGTGCAATAAAGTAGAGAGTTTATGGCTTTGCATAGTAGCAATAGGGGTAAATGTCTACAAACATCCCTAGTCCAATGTACCGTTCCTCCAGGGCAATACACAAATGGGACATTTTTGTCTGATAATTTTGAAAAATCTGTTACGGAGGCCTGTAATAGAGCCTCCAGCACAGGTGTGAACCAGCCCTTACTATGTAATTGGGAAAAACGTATATGCTTTCTCTCAAGAGAGATCATACAGAATTAGCAAGTAGTGGTCTCTGAGATATTCTCTCAAGGACAAATCAGATACGCATAAAAAGTAATTTATAGAAAAAAAACATACTGTCGGAAAGTTATTAAGTAGAGAGGGAAGTAAGCGAGTAAAACATGACTTTAGGATCAGGTGACACATATAGTGTACTTGTAGTCTGTACCCATGGACACAAATAAGTCTGCTTAGGAGCTGTATACACAGAATGGTCAGAGCTTCTCAAAGGAGTTATCCCACGAGAAGTATTCCAATGTAATAAATAGTGCATTTCAAATTAAGTATTAATTTACAATATAAATGCAAGAAAAAATTCCTAGAAATATATGGCTATATCTGGAGTGGAGAAGGAAATCGTAGGGGCATTACATACGGGTATACGGGTACATTATGAATCTCTGGGAGTGTATGTGAGGGACTATTTTCTATGCAAGGGAGAAAGGGGTTAAAAAGAGCAAATTACAATACTTCCTAGAAGATGAAGGTGCACGAAGAGCTGCTGCCCACCCACAGAAAGGGAAGAAAGTCCTCCAGAGAAGCAGATAAGTGGATAAAAACACTTAGGCCTCTTTCACACGGGCGTCATTTTTTTTGCCCGGATAAGAGCCGGGTGCGTTGCGGGAAAATGCACGATTTTCCCGTGCGAGTGCAAAACATTGTCATGCGTTGCACTCGCGTGAGAAAAATCGCGCATGTTTGGTACCCAAACCCGAACTTCTTCATAGAAGTTCGGGCTTGGGATTGATGTTCTGAAGATTGTATTATTTTCCCTTATAACATGGTTATAAGGGAAAATAATAGCATTCTGAATACAGAATGCATAGTAAACCAGCGCTAGAGGGGTTAAAAAAAATAAAATAAAAAATTTAACTCACCTTAGTCCACTTGATCGCGAAGCCCGGCATCTCCTTGTGTCTCCTCTGCGCTGAGCGGCTGAACAGGACCTGGGGTGAGCTGCTCCATTAAATACAGGTTAAGGACCTTCGATGACGTCACTCCGGTCATCACATGGTACGTCACATGATCTTTTACCATGGTGATTCACCATGGTAAAAGACCATGTGATGACCGGAGTGACGTCATTGAAGGTCCTTAACCGATATTTAATGGAGCAGCTCACCCCAGGTCCTGTTCAGCGCAGAGGAGACACAAGGAGATGCCAGCTTCGCGATCAAGTGGACTAAGGTGAGTTAAATTATTTTTTATTTTTTTTAACCCCTCTAGCGCTGGTTTACTATGCATTCTGTATTCAGAATGCTATTATTTTCCCTTATAACCATGTTATAAGGGGAAATAATAATGATCGGGTCTCCATCCCGATCGTCTCCTAGCAACCGTGCGTGCAAATCGCACGGCATCCGTACTTGCTTGCGGATGCCATCCGATTTTCACACACCCCATTCATTTCTATGGGGCCTGCGTCACGTCGAAATCGGACAATATAGAGCATGCTGCGATTTCAACTGAACGCACAAGTGGTGCGTTAAAAACAACGCTCATGTGCACAGCCCCATAGAAATGAATAGGTCAGGATTTAGTGCGGGTGCCATCCGTTCGCCGCACGGATCGCACCCGCACGGAAAACTCGCCCGTGTGAATGAAAGGGGCTTTATGGGATAACCCGTTTAATTACGTCTATTTGCAAAGGTGCTCATTATTTAATTTCAAGACATATTAGAGCAGGGTAAAATATACCAGAAAATACCGGAAAAAAACATTTCTGTTTGGTCCTCATGCATTCTGACCTGTTCAGGATGCATCAGGATGTCTTCCATTCCAGCAGCATTTCGTTTTGTGACCAGACACAAAACCGCTGCAAGCTGCGGTTCTGTGTCCGGTCATAAAAACGGAAAAAAACGGATCAGGCAGTGAAAAAATATAAGTTAATGTTGACGGATCAGTTTTTTTTTAGGAGCCTAAAAAAACAGATCCATCACCCATTAACTTTCAATGTATTTAGTGACTGATCGTTTTTTTTTGTTTTTTTTCCATTCTGATTTCACACAACCGCTTCCTAACGGAACAGATGCATCTTGATGTGGATCAAAATGGATCCATTTAATTCCGGTATTTAGATCCGCTGCCGGGTCTCAATACTGGAATTAACAGCGCAAGTGTGAAAGTAGCCTAATTTTTTAAAACAGATTTCATTTCTTATTTAGCACTGATCTTGAGTTGCAACCAGATAGGAATGATAAATGTGTTGCAAAAGTATACATACCCTTTAACTTGACAGTTGATTTTGCCAACAAAATGATGGGAAAAGTGAAAATCCCCTAAGAAGATATTAAAACATGTGTAACCTGCCCCATACCAAAATCCAATTTGACAATTGGCGTCGCTGGTTTTTACAAGGTACTGAAAAAGATGCATTCGTTGCGATATCTGGCTGGTTCGTAGAATGAAGAATTAAATAGGTTTAGGGAGAGATAAAATGATTCCCCTTTTCATTTGCATGTAAAGTATGATCAATGTGAATTGATTAAGACTAAATTAACATCAATGGCTTCCAATATTTCCTTTGTTTACACATTAGCCGGTTCCTTTTAACACATGGATATATTGGATTCAGCTTAGCCGTCGGAACGGCGCGGCGCCGGCCTTTACAACCCAACTTATCTGTAATTAAAATCATTCACAAGTTTTATCAAGGATCCGTTTGTAATAGTAGCAAAAGGAAGATTTAAAAGCAATAATCAAAGCCAATGCTTTCTATTACAGCGCTGTACAATGTCGCCGCTCTCTCATTGTCTTTAGTAAAACTCTTACTCGGCCAGATCCTGGTCCATGGCCATGTAACATGTCAAGTGTATAGTAATGAGCAGTATTGAACGTTTGTCGAGGCTTTTATTGCCTCTCCATCTCCCGCAACACAGCCAAGCTCTGCACAACAGCACATTTTCTTTTGGGAAGGTTTTCATTATGTTACGGATGTAGCCGTGCCGTGTTGTTCATCCGGCACTTCTCAGTGGGATGTATGCAGTGTGTCATATGTGTGTGCAGGAAACCTAGTGAGTTATAACAAGGCAAAAAAGGTAGTTTTGCTGCATCTGTACATAAATTGCATATATATGAAATGTATCCTAAGGGCAGGCAATATATCTTATGCATCTCAGCTTATATCAATATGACTTTTTCCTTGATTACTATCCTTTACTTGGCTTGTTGTATGTGTACAAGAGGCGTACAGAGGTAGCATTTGCACCCAGGTCCTGTTGCCTGAGCTCTTCTGCCAATAGTAAAAATGGCACAGGGTGGGGGCCTCGTACAGATTTTGCAATTTATGTCAATTTCTATCTACCTAGTTTCAGTTGAAGATTCTGGACCCCAAGGCAAAGTCTGTCACAGGGCCCCAAGGTGTCTCGAATAATATATCACAATCCATTAAAGGGGTATTCACATCTTAGACATTTCTAGCATATGCATATATGTCATATATGTCTAACAGATGCAGGAATGCATCACGAATTTCCCGAAAAAATTCAGATTCTAATGAACCTGAATTCCTTAGGATTTGTTTCAGGTTTAAAATCTGATGGTAGCCTCAAACTGTGCAATTAGTGCATTTGCATAATAAGATTTTTCCCTCGTGGTAGCTATGAACTGTTCAATCAGTGCTTTTTCATAAAATAATTTTCTCCTGGTGATAGCTTTGAACGATTCAGTCAGTGGTATTTCATAAAGGGAAGCAAATTCGGGGAAAGTTATTTGTAGTACAGCAGACCTGGGGGTACTACTATGGTATCTGCAATTGTTTATTGTTTTATATGAAATGCGAATGTAATGTAATGTAATACATTTTTACACCAGCAGATTGAGTACGGCTGGCAGTGTTCGGTAACAGTAATGGAACTTCCCATTTTATTCCTCCCCTCTTGGTAGGAGTGGGCTGGTCTGATTTTCTGCCAAGGGTGGGGCTGAGCTAGGGAGAGTCAGTCTAAGAATGGAGAGAATGGAGAGTGAGGGAGAATGTGATCCTGCTTCTGCTCCTCCAGGCTATGTGGATTGCAGAGGAGGCTCACCTAGGAAAATGTAATTTTCCCCAAGGTCCTAGGCCACAGAAGAATTGCAAGCTATGGCGTATTAGAGTCATCAGAGTGATCAAGAGTCTGAAATATCAAGACTCAACTGCAAAGTGGTGGGAAACATGTTAAGACACCATCACGAGAGTTCAGGACAGGCACAGCTTGCTGCAAATTCAAATGAGCTTTTCTTCAAAAAAGAAAAAGAACACTAAACTTATCTGATGCCAGTAGGAGTAAGATATGGTAATTTTCATAAATTTTTTCAAGAAATGCAGAACAGTGTTGGCTGGACTACAATACTCATACATACTATGTGGTCTCCCTAATGAGAAAGAGTACCCTCAAGACCCCAGCAAAAGCCAGTCAGCTAACCAGGGAAATTTTCTTTTAAGACACACAGTTTTCCTGTTCTTTTGGAAGGAGAACTGATTTGCATGTCTTGGTGGCCAATCTCTCCTATTACTTCTACGGGAGTCATGAAAATAGCTGAAAAACTAGACTGATCTGTTCTTGGCTGGTGGACAGCTTGCTGCAATAGAAACAGTTCTCCTACATTGTGTTTGTAATGGAGACAGACAAGCCATGTTGCATTCCCTTCAGCTAAATCCCATCCATTCCGACAAATGCTTTACATACATTTCAGTGATTTTTCATGAATAGGTTCTGAATCAAAATTAAGTCCATTACATTTAATAATATAATCTTTTTATCCCGTCTTTATTGTGACGATTAGAGATGAGCGAATTAAAAAAAAATAACTGATTCAGCCGGTTCGCTGAATTTAACAAAACGATTAGATCCAAATTTATTTGTGGCAAATTGCATTACATAAACAGCTTTTTCCGGGTTCATCAGCGTAGGACGTGATGATGTAGGTGTGGCTACATCATGCCCCCCCTCCTCTCCTTCCACCTACTTGCCAACTGGATCGGCTCCTAAGTGCTGGAAGTGTTGCACGCTGGCCCAATTTGATGGATGCCTGCAGGGGTGAAGGGCCCTGAAATACAGATCCCTGGTCGGTATTCTGGGATGATGATGCACCCGGTTTCCTCTGGCTCTGCTTGCCTTTCCCTGCCGTCCGTTTGTGCTGGCTTCTGAAGAAGGAGGTTTGAAATGCCCTGGACTCGGGCTTCTTCCTGTCTCCAGGTTTAATTTACTTTTCCTCTGTGTGCTGTATCTGCCTCCTCCTCCGTTCGCCTGTTGATAATTTATCCTCCGGTTGCTTATCTGATGCTAAAGTTTGCTCTGCCGCAGTGTTTTTCATTCTGCTATCGGAACCGCGTTGCTTCTGCCCCGGATGAACTGCCGCTATACTCACGCCTAACCCTGTTCTCCTCTGTGTTTGGTATCTGCCTCCTCAATCACTACGCTGACATCAAGGTATTGGTGGCTTCTGGTTTCTTATACATCCTCCTTGCGGTGGTGTCCTGCTTGGGCCTCTTTGAGACGGAAACCTGACTTGTGGTGGTGCTGGTTGAATGAACTGTGGCTGCAATCCTGTTATCATATGAAGACCGGTGAGATCTGCCCACATTCGACATATTTTCTGCTTGGTTTTGGGGGTTTTTGTTGGGAAAGAAAGGGAAAGCGGGAAAAAAAACAGAGTGAAAGAGAAGAGAAATAATGGGTCCCAAACAAAAACAGGCGATTATTGGATTACTCTAAAACAGGGCAGAAGCCTACTGAAACAGCAAAAATACACCAGTTTCTGAAATCTCCCAATGTAATTACAAGAGCAGGAGCAGGTCAAAAAGGGATGTATGATGCTAATGTTTAAAAACTTTAAAGAAATGCTGGATCTAGAATGGAAGAGGCAGTGGATGATTGTCCCCAGGAGAAGGGTAAGGGGAGAGAGACGACATTTCTAATTTGCCTATTGCTGAATCCTAACTACTAAAAGAAATTCTGGTGGCAGGTAAAAAAAATTGAGAATTAGTACAAGATATTTCAACACAGCTTGGTGCAATCCAGTCTGATGTGATCCTGATAAGGGACGATTTCTCAAAGATACAGGACAGAGTCACAACCATAGAAAAATCTGTGGGGGTCTTGGAGAGTGAAGCAAAAATATTTTAAACCCAAATTTCTTCCCTAAGGATGGATGTTAACATCTTTAAAAAGCAGGCGGTGGAATTGGAGGATAGGTCGAGGCCAGGGGTGTAGCTATAGGGGGTGCAGAGGTAGCAGTCGCTACCAGGCCCAGGAGCCTGAGGAGGCCCAAAGACCCTTGTGGAGCATAAGACGACATTGATATTATAGAAAGTCCATGCTGGTCAAGTTATACCTCTGGCTGGAGGGAAGTGGTTAGATCAAGAATTTGGCATGGGGGGGTGCCATTTAAATTTTTGCTTCAGGCAGCATGAAGGCCACGTGCTTTCCTGCCCCTGTCCACAAAGCACTGAGGGAAGGGGGGCCCAAACTGAAGTCTTGCACCAGGGTCCATGAGCCTTTAGCTTCGCCCCTGGTCGAGGCGATGTAATCTTATAATCATTGGTCTACCAGATGGTACAGAAGGACAGAGCCTGGCTGAAACGATACAGACCTTAATTTTTTAGGAATTTGGAAAGGAACATTTTTCGTCATTATTTTTGGTATAAAGAGCACATCGGTTTCCAGGGGGTAAACCAATCCCTGGAAAGCCTGTACGGAAAATATCCGCGAAGATACTTGTTTCACGAGACAGGGATATGATTTTAGAAGGGCCCGGGAATGCCCCCCTATCCTATACAATGGGAGTAAAGTGTCCTTTTTTCCTGATATTTCCAAAGAGATTCAAGAAAAGAGAAGCAGTTTTACTGCGGTTAAAAAACGCTTACAAGAAAGAGACATTAAATACTCATTTGTTTATCTAGCTAAATTTTGGATAATTTTCAAGGGGGAAATTCTTTATTTTTTTATACCCCCAATCTCGTGACAGACTGGTAGGATCGGAATAATATTTAAGCATTGGCTTCCTATATGTGTTTTTTCTTCTTTGGTACTGGTGGGGTTGGAGGAGAGGGCCTTTTTGGAAATGGCTTTTTTTTACACAGTTTTTATTTATATTTTTATGGTGTTTATCGGACGGGTAGATTATGTGATATATTTATAGAGCAGGCCATTACAGATGCGGCGATACATAATATGTGTGTTTTCTATTTTTTTTTTCTTATAAAATTTGGGGAAAGGGGCTTTTTTTCTTTTTTTACTTGAAACTTTATTTTTTTTATTAAAAACATTTTTTTTACTTTTTTTTTAAACTTTATTTCTGTCCCACTCTGGGACTTCAACTTTTTGGGGTCTCATCCCCTCTGCAATGCATTACAATACATCTGTATTATAATGCATTGCCTGTTAGTGTATCACACATAGTAATACACTAACAGGTTGCCTAGGAGACCGGGCCTGGGGCTGGATCTCGTCGGCACCCGTAGAAGGCAGGTCCCGATGCCGTGCAAGGCAATGGGCAGCCTCTGCACGGCATTGGGCTGCCTTGTCACCCATCGGGTCCCCAATGGGCTCCCTCACCCGCAGCAAAGCCCTTTATGTCGGCTATCAGTGACGTACTATTACGTTAAGATGCAGGAAGTCACTGACTTCCATGACGTAACAGTACGTTATATTTCAGGAAGGGGTTAATAAGATCAAGGGATATGAGAAGGTTCTTCATAAACAAAGAAATATGTAGGAAAAATGGACTAGGATATGGGGTGCTTGAAAATATTAGTCTTCCTTGCCTTAACTCCTCCTTTAGAGATAAGCATCTCAAAAGGGAGGGTGGGTAGGTAGGGTATTATGGGTGGGATTAAAAAAGAAAAAAAAGTAATGATGATTTCGATATGAATATGTATGGAAAATAATTGTTTGATTCTTAAATGTTTGGAAGAAAAAAGAAAGGCTATTTCTGGGCTGCAGAGAGCCTGTATAGTTTTGTAGAACACTGTGGCTTGCAGTAACACGCAGTCTGCTGTGGTACTGAAATAATACTGTGAGTCAGTATGACATGCAGATAACAGGCGTCGCTCTTAGAATCACTGCACATTTCACTCAGTTTTGGCCCCGTAACTGCCCAAATAACTCAAGTGTGAACTCAGCCTTACAGGTCGATGTTAGCATCAAGAAGAAGAGCGCTCCTCTTACACCATCGTCAGCTGATTCCATGTAGATGTCTACAGAACCTGTAAAACGCTTATACAAGTAGAGCCCCCCTGACAGAGTGGAGAGGGTGTCAGCAGCAAGTTTGATGTCACTGATTATTTTGCCCTTCCTCTGATCGGTCAGAACAATAACCTCCAAAAAACGGATCCTGTCTGTTGAGCATCCACCTTCACTCAGTCAGGATTTGGTCAGTAAGCCATCAGTATTGCTAATGCAAAACAAAAACAGGAGTGGATCTAAAACAGAGATGACACGTGAATGGAATATTTGCATGTCTTCTGTGTTTTGTACCCACTCCTGCTTTTGGCTACCAAATCATAAGCCAATTCTGATGGGACCATACAGGCCTTACAGCTGCTATATAGACAGGATCCGTTGTGTGTCTCATTTTTGCTTCCTTCTGACAGATCGGAAGAAGGATCAAATAAATGGTGATGTCCTCTAGGCCAAAAAGGCAAAATAGTGACCTAGTCATGGAGTGGGGAGGGTGGGAGAACAGCATGAGAAGTCCACCGAGTGGCCCAATGACATAGCGGTGAGGTGGAAGCAGCATGAGGAGACCACAGAGTGGCCCAGTGACATAGTGGTGAGGTGGCAGCAGCAGCATGAGAAGGCCACAGAGTGGCACAATAACAGAGTGTGGAGGTGGTAGCAGCAGCATGAGGAGGCCACAGAATGGCCCAGTGACATAGTGTTGAGGTAGCAGCAGCATGAGGAGGCCACAGAGTGACCTGGTGACATAGTGTGGAGGTGGCAGCAGCAGCATGAGGAGACCACAGAGTGGCGAGGTGACATAGTTTGGAGGTGGCAGCAGCAGCATGAGGAGACCACAGAGTGACCCAGTGACAGAGTGGGGAGGTGGTTGGCAATAACAGTACCCGCTGATAATGGTGGGTGTAAGAAGGAGCACTGGCATCAAATGTGTGGCATCAGGCGGGTGGCGGCTTCAGAATAGTAGCTGAGGCAGGTAGCCAGAAGAAACCGGTCTCTTTTGTCGAGGTTTGGGTGAGCCAGCAGGGATGATCTAATCTGATGCATCAGGCATTGGTGGGTAAAAATCCTGGCTGATCCACGCCTGATTCATCTTGACAAAGGTCAATCTCTCCACATTTTGGGTGGACAGGCGAGTTCTCTTTGGGGTAACTATGGCCCCCGCCGCACTAAACACCCTCTTTGATGCCACACTACTGGCCGGGCAGGACAGCTTTTCCAGGGCAAACTCTGCCAGTTGCGACCACAAATCCAGTTTGGCTGCCCAGTAGTCCAGCGTATCTTTGATGACGGGTGGCAGGTTGCACTCCAAGTATGCAATCACCTGCTCGTTCAGGTTCTTCTCTATGTCTAGCTGCTGGTGATTAGTTTCTTCACTATGCGGGTGAAGAAAGCTGCTCCTCAGTGACTCTAGACTCAGGCTGATGCTGATGGAGCTGGTACTGCTCCCGCCACACTCTCCCCCACCCCAGCAGCCATGGCAGTGGAACATAAGCACAACGTCAACCAGTGGAATGACGTTGTTCATCCAGTAGTCCTGGCGACTGACAAATAAAGTGGCCTCCTCAAAGGGCACGAGCAAATGGCAGGTGTCACGCATGAGCTGCCACTGGCTAACATCAAAGTTACACAGAGGAGTACCTCTGTCCGCTTGGATCATCAAGAAATCATTTATAGCCTTGCTCTGTTCGTATAGTTGGTCCAATATATGGAGGGTGGAATTCCAACGGGTGGAAACATCGCATATTAGCCTATGTTGGGGGATGCCGTTCTGATGCTGCAGCTCAAGGAGGGTGTGTTTGGCAGTGTACAAGTATCTGAAGTGCATGCAAAGTTTCCTGCCCATTTCTAGGGTGTCTTGCAGATGAGTGGAAGACTTAGGAAACCACTTTACAACCAGATTGAACACGTGCGCCATGCAGGGTGCATAGCTCAGCTCTCCTTGACGCAGCGCCGACACCATTTTCTTCCTGTTGTTGGTCACCATGGTTCCGATTTTGAGTTGTCATGGAGAAAGCCAATATTTTATTTCTTGATGAAGGACATGGAGCAGTTTCTCCCCTGTGTGACTCCGTTCGCCCAGGTAAACGAAGTGTAGAACAGCATGACACTGACGTGCCCTGCACATGTGGTATGCAGGATGAGCACTGTGAATTGTCCCTGCAGTGGAGGCTGAGGACACGGAGGAGGATGAGGAGGCAGAGGCAGACATTGTCGCAGGACCAACGGTGTGAGAACGTGGAGGCGGAAGCTGCGTCACCTGGTCAAGTTGCTGGTGTGGCTGGGCAGGAACCACATTTACCCAGTGGGCCGTAAAGGACATATATTGTCCTTGACCGTAGTTACAGCTACCGACCAAATTTCCCAAAAAAGGCTGTATCACAAACAAATTTCACCACTGAATGGCTAATCGACACAATTACTCAGTCTCTACAGAGGAAAGTCTACATTCACTGACCAATTTTCCCAAAAAAGGCTGTATCACAAACAAATTTCACTATTGAATGGCTAATCGACGAATTGTTAGTCCCTACGGAAGACACTCTAAAATCACCCATCAATTATCAAAAAAGTATCACAAAAAAAAAATTCACCACTGACATTGTAATTTCACCGCAGAACGGCTAATAAAAAGTAATTAGGCTACTTTCACACTTGCGGCAGAGAGATCCGGCAAGCAGTTCCGTCGCCGGAACTGCCTGCCGGATCAGGCAAAATGTATGCTAACTGATGGCATTAGTAAGACTGATCAGGATCCTGATCAGTCTTAAAAATGCCTGATCAGTCGAAAAAATGCATTGAAATGCCGGATCCGTCGTTCCGGTGTCATCCGGCAAAACGGATCCGGCATTTATTTTTTTCACCTTTTTTTCAGTCTGCGCATGCGCATAACGGAACGCCGGATCCGGCATTCCGGTATTCTGAACGCCGGATCCGGCACTAATACATCCCTATGGGAAAAAATGCCGGATCCGGCGTTCAGGCAAGTCTTCAGTTTTTTTCGCCAGAGATAAAACCGTAGCATGCTGCGGTTTTCTCTTTTGCCTGATCAGTCAAAACGACTGAACTGAAGACATCCTGATGCAAACTGAACGGATTACTCTCCATTCAGAATGCATGGGGATAAAACTGATCAGTTCTTTTCCGGTATAGAGCCCCTGTGACGGAACTCTATGCCGGAAAAGAAAAACGCAAGTGTGAAAGTACTCTTATTTTTCCTATTAATAAACACTGTATGAGAATTTAAATTCACCCCAGAACAACTAATAAACGTACTTATTTTTCCCATTAATACACCCCAACACTGGCTGTACGACAATGTCGGTTCACTGTAGACCGGCTACTAAGACGTATTCTTTTTACTATTAATACACCCCAAAAAATATATATAACAATCACAATTCACCGCAGAATAGCTAATACGACTTACGTATCTATCCTATTAATACACACCGTAAATGGCTATAGTACAATGGAACTGCACTACTGAACGGCAAATATATATTTTTTTGTTGCCACTAATACATGCCAAAAAGTGCTTTAATTTTCTCACTTCACCACACAACGGCTAATAAGCCCCTTCCCCCTCCCCCACCAATACACAACAAAAAAAAGGCTTTAGAACATATAACTGCAGCCGTAAATGGCAAATAATATTTTTTTTTGCCACTGATACACGCCAAAAAGGGCTGTCATTTTCTCACTTCAACACACAATGGCTAATAATCCCCCTTTTTTCTACCCACTAATACACGACAAAAAAAAGCTTTAGAACATACAGTATATATAACTGCACCGCACATGGGCTAATAAGACCCCAATAACAAGAACGGTTTGCTGGAATTAGAGGTATTGCAAACCTGAAATGAGCAGCAGTATAATGGCAATTTGGATCCTGTCACAACCAGACAGCTGAGAAGCTCTGACAGAGGCCTTTCAGAACCTCCTCCTTGAGTTCTCTTTGTTGTGCTGTTCAGTTCCTCATCTCGTTAGCCTCTCTCAGCTGTCATGGAGTTGGACTGATTGCTTCCCTTTAAATCCCTCCCCATGGTGCATTGCTGGGCGGCTTATACTTCCTCTTGGAGTGTGTGTGCATGCTGATCTTGTTTTCCTGTCTGCTACAAAGTTAAGTGCTGTACATTTATCTGTTATTTTCTGTTTGCTGGATCCCAGGTGACCCTGACTCCCTCCGTGTCTGGAGTAGGGAGCCGGTGGTCGTGTCCCCTCACTATTGTAGGGTGTTCAGGGGTTATATAGTCGAGGTACGTGGATATGCAAACCTCCACCTTTCGGATCTTTGCATAGGCTAAGCAGCCAGGGATAGTCTCAGGTCTTTGCAGGGGTCTCCCTTTTGGTTCCTTAGCTTTGGATCCACTCAGTCATATATGCATATTGCTTTGTCTTGTTTCCTGTACACCGTCTGTGACATTATAAGCCGCCAAAACCGTCTCAAGCATGGATCCGGTTTCACTTTTGGCTGAACGCTTCCAGGGTCTTTCATTGGAGGTAGCTGATCTCCGTAAGACTTTTTCTCAGCTTCAAGTGACCGGTTCAGCTTGCGTTCATGGAGTTTGTTCTGAGCCTAAGATCTCGCTCCCGGATACGTTCTCCGGGGGTAGTGAGAATTTTGTGCGTTTTAGAGAGGCTTGCAAACTCCATTTTCGCCTTCTTCCCCATTCCTCTGGTGATGAGGAACGGAGGGTGGGGATCATTATATCGCTGCTCAGAGGTAACGCTCAGTCCTGGGCCTTTTCGCTGCCGGAGGGGGCACGGCCTCTCCGTTCTGTGGATGAATTCTTTTTAGCCCTGGGTCAGATATATGATGATCCGGATCGTATTGCTCTGGCTGAGTCTAGACTACGTCTATTATGCCAGGGTAAACAATCCGCAGAAATATACTGCTCAGAATTTCGGAGATGGGCAGTTGATACTGGTTGGAATGATGCTGCACCTCGAAGTCAATTTTGCCATGGTCTTTCAGAGGGATTGAAAGATGCATTTGCCTTTCATGAGAGGCCTATTTCTTTGGACTCTGCTATGTCTCAGGCCGTTCGTATTGACAGGCGTCTTAGAGAGAGAGGAGAGATGTCCCCTTCCTGTCATACTCAGTCCCAGGACAGTGCAGCGGTCCCATTCTGTGCGCAGGGGTCTCAGTCGCTGTCAGCCCCTTCTGAGCAGGAGCCCATGCAGCTGGGGTTGATTGCTTCTGACAATAGAAGATTCAGCTCGCATGGGAGGGTTTGTTTTTGTTGTGGAGGTATAAATCATTTGGCAAATATTTGTCCCTCTAGGAGATTCAGGCAGTTTTCTGGGAGTAATAAAGAAACAAACAGGAAAAAATCTTTTAAAAATGTTCCGTCTGTTACTATTGGCAGGGTTGAGGCGGAAATTGAAGGTTTTCCGTTTGCTTGTAGTTCCCGTTTTGTCCTGCCGGCTAGGGTGGCGCTAGAGAGCAAGAACATTTTTTGTGAGATTTTTGTGGATAGTGGAGCAGCGGTCAATCTCATTGATAATCATTTTGCGATAACTCATGGTTTCCAGGTGCGCACTTTGGGAAAGGATATTCCTGTTTTTGCTATTGATTCCGCTCCACTTTCTCAGAAATCATTAAAGGGCATAGTTCACAATATCCGTTTAATTGTGAGTGATGCTCATGTTGAGGATGTGTCATGTTTCGTCCTTAGCGGATTACCTACCCCTCTAGTGTTGGGGCTACCCTGGCTCACTAAACATAACCCCACCATTGATTGGCAAGAGAGGCAAATAAATGGTTGGAGTGACTTTTGCAGAGAGAATTGCCTCACGACATCTGTTTCTGAGGTTGCTACTAAGACTGTACCATCTTTTCTCTCTGAATTTTCGGATGTCTTCTCTGAGAGTGGAATTCAGGATTTGCCCCCGCACAGGGAGTACGATTGCCCTTATAATCTCATCCCAGGCGCCAAACTGCCTAAATCTCGTTTATACAATCTTTCCCAACCTGAGAGGATCGCTATGCGTGCTTATATCTCTGAGAGTCTGAGAAAAGGACACATACGACCCTCGAAGTCACCTGTGTCACAACCAGACAGCTGAGAAGCTCTGACAGAGGCCTTTCAGAACCTCCTCCTTGAGTTCTCTTTGTTGTGCTGTTCAGTTCCTCATCTCGTTAGCCTCTCTCAGCTGTCATGGAGTTGGACTAATTGCTTCCCTTTAAATTCCTCCCCAGAATGCATTACTGGGCGGCTTATACTACTTCCTGGAGTGTGTGTGCATGCTGATCTTGTTTTCCAGTCTGCTACAAAGTTAAGTGCTGTACATTTATCTGTTATTTTCTGTTTGCTGGATCCCAGGTGACCCTGACTTCCTCCGTGTCTGGAGTAGGGAGCCGGTGGTCGTGTCCCCTCACTATTGTAGGGTGTTCAGGGGTTATATAGTCGAGGTACGTGGATATGCAAACCTCCACCTTTCGGATCTTTGCATAGGCTGAGCAGCCAGGGATAGTCTCAGGTCTTGTGCAGGGGTCTCCCTTTTGGTTCCTTAGCTTTGGATCCACTCAGTCATATATGCATGTTGCTTTGTCTTGTTTCCTGTACACCGTCCGTGACAGATCCCCAGTCAGTGCAGCAAGGTGTAATAGGATTGTTCCTATTACTTAGGCTGTAAACTCCCCTATTGAACCCTGTTCTTCTTCAATACTGTGTAATGATTCCTCCCTAACCATTCCCTGAACTACTAATTGAGCAAAATTAAGTGTATAAGTTTACAAGTCTTTCCTGGCACTGTCCCTAGCGCCTGCTGACATCTCTCCCTGCACTAAGTACACTGGAAAATGTCTGAATCCAAGATGGCTGAGGCTATTTATAGGGCTGTGACATCACAGGGCTGGCTGCTGATTGGCTGCATGCATGGCATTGTGGGTGATCCTTCATTTCCAGAGTTGCTTGCTCCATGTCCTAACATGTGCAGCAGCCATTTTAGAAAAAATGTGATTCATTACCACAAAGCGTGAGTAAATTCGGAGCGAATTGAATAATTCCTAAAATTCGGATCAAATCCCACTTCGTCAGCTTTGATTCGTTCATCTCTAGTGACGATCTTATTAATAGTGTTGCCTGAAGTTGTTGGCAGACTGCACTGAGAATTGAGCTTTGTTGGTGTTCCTCCTATGTTAAGGCCCCCATAAACATGGCAGGTTTGGCCAATAGTCTGATGTGTGTCGGGAGCTCCGACAGGCAATATCAGAGAAGAGAAGGATCGGGCGAAGTGAATATTTTTGCCTGATCCTTTTGCTCTTCCAGTAGATAAGTCACCACCAGAAGTGTCTGGTAGCAGCTTTCTCCTCTCTCCCCATTGAGTAAATATACATGTTCAGCCAAGCCAAATGTGTATGCGTATAAGGGAACCAGGGGGGAGTTAAGACCTAGCTGTTGGCCGAACTATAACTTGGCTAACAGCTATTGAATGTGGTGGCCACCCTTAATCCTAAGTGGATGAACTGATCATCTTTGGAATCACAGTTATCTATTGTCTGTGGCCAACTTGCAATGTATAGGTGCGTTGTGAAGATGTGTTTTGTCAGAGAGCACCGATATGCATATGGACTTTGTCTTAGAGGACAAAAGACGAAAATAATTGGCATCTAAATGCACAAGTCTCTTGAGTTCCCTGCTCTTAATAGAAAAGGGACAACATTTCTCAAAACGTTTCAATAAATTGACTTTTTTAACCCTAAAGGGAGAATCCTCCACGTCAATAAATCATTTGTTGACTTATCCTATGTTGTACAGTGTGTAAGGTTTACTGTCACCATGCATGACATGGTTGAGACATTGAATCGAACAAGAAAACACAGCAGATCCTATGAACTTGATGCGGCTCCTACCAGCTTTTATCTGTCATCTGCCTATAGGGTTAGACTGACTAACCAAAGGAAATGTCAACTGATATTGGTAAATCTCCAAGTAACCTCAGAATATTTTTTTTTCTCTAGAACCTATTTTATAGATAATATATAAGCAAGGCAAAAAAGAGTAAATGTTATCAATCCAAGATTATTCAATCATAAATGGTAATGATTAGCTTCCCATTGCCTCCAGCCCTTTCTCTTTTAAACAGAATTTCTTGATGGTTGAGTTTATAGATGATATCCATTTTTTTCCAGATTAACCATTTTGGTTGAATTTGGCAACTTTGTGTTGGAAACTTAAATCCAAGCAGAAGACGTCTAGGGCTTTTGTACAGGAACTGTGACACTATGGACATTGGTGTGTCCAACAGACCCCATGGACTTACAACGAGGTCTGCTCGGCTCCTATCAGCTATCCATTGTTTTCACAATGTGATGAAATATGCAGAGGAGCCTCCAAATGGATCCTCTGAACCAGATATGAAAACAACCTAAGTGAGGTATATAAAAGTAGAGAGCTGAAGAGCCTCCTAATTAAGAACCCTCTCACAGAGGTTAACTGCAAAGAACGACCAATCGTTTCAGTTTTGCAATGATTAGGCATTTTTTTTTAAGGAATCTTGGTAATCTATATTTTAAAGACTCCATATATCTTTAAGAGTCATAATAACAATGGTGTAGCCATAGGGAGTAGAGAGTTGGGAGTTACGCCCAAGACCTGGTGTCAAAGGGGGAGCAAATCCCTTTGGCCAGGTACTGTAAGAGGACCAGTCAGGAATTCCCATTGCTCTACTGGGAGGGTTGTGGCAGGTGCAGCACTATGAATAGCCTTTTGCACTGTGGCATTAGAAGAATTTTGATATCTCTGACTTTTTAGTCTAACCAGACTGTATATTACTCTGTAATTCCTCTAGCGCCGTTCTATGGAAACAGTAGGTTTAAAGAGCACAGCAAATGCTTGAAATAACTTCTTTATTAACTTCAACTTTTCTTCATATTTAAAACTGCCGCCTCTGCAGCACATAGTTAATGTACAAAACACGTGTTGAAAAGATATAACAAAATGGCGGTATGCATAAGATGGTGGTTCAACTGTTCAATCTTGTCAATCAACATAAAATGGTGGATATATTTCTCTCTTCAGTATCTGTACTCTGACTTTAAGTTAATTAAGCACTTTATGATCTCTCTGAGGGGTATATCTGAGGTCTAACTAATAGTTCACTTGCTCTACTTGGTTTGCAGTTTGCTCTATACAGTTGCTTATGATCTGGTATGAGCAGTTCGCATTTGTATGCAATTTGTTTGGATTGTATGTCTCAGTAGTTCGTTTGTATGGTATTTGCAATTGGTGGAACTGTAAGTAAACCTACCGTATTTTTCGCCCTATAAGACGCACTTTTTCCCCCCCAAAATACTTGACTTTGTATACCGCCGACCGCATGCTGCGCAGTGCCGGTGGCGGGTGTATTAGTGGGCATGGATGAGGGAGGAGGGGCCGGCATCCAGGTCTGTAATTACAGCGGGCCCGGTGCAGTCACTGTATTCTGCTACACCGGGCCCGCTCACTGTAGGAATCCTAACTGCAGGCAATGCTAACAGTCTTTTATCCAGCCTGTACTTACGATACTAACTTTCCGGCAGGCAGCGGGCAGGAGGCTGAACTGGTGGGCGGGCGCTTACAACGTAACTCACTATGTCACGCGCCGGCTCCGCCCACTTAATGAATGAAGAAGGGAGAGCCGGCGCGTGACATAGTGAGTTACGTTGTAAGCGCCCGCCCACCAGTTCAGCCTCCTGCCCGCTGCCTGCCGGAAAGTTAGTATCGTAAGTACAGGCTGCATAAAAGACTGCTGTTAGCATTGCCTGCAGTTAGGATTCCTACAGTGAGCGGGCCCGGTGTAGCAGAATACAGTGACTGCACCGGGCCCGATGTAATTACAGAGCTGGATGCCGGCCCCTCATCCCTATTGGGGGTCATTCTATGGATGGCACTGTTATGGGGGTCTGTGGACACATAGCGTAAAATGCTATTTATGTGTCATCAACAGATGCCCCATAACAGTGCCATCCACAGTCCCCAATAACAGTGCCATCCACAGTGCCCCCCATAACCGTGCCATCCACAGATCACCATAACCGTGCCATCCACAGATCACCATAACCGTGCCATCCCCAGATCCCCATAATTGTGCCATCCACAGATCCCCATAACCGTGCCATCCACGGACCCCTATAACAGTACCATCCACAGATCCCCATAACCGTGCCATCCACAGATCCCCATAACCGTGCCATCCACAGATCCCCATAACCGTGCCATCCACAGATCCCCATAACCGTGCCATCCACAGATCCCCATAACCGTGCCATCCACGGACCCCCCATAACAGTGCCATCCACAGACCCCTATAACAGTACCATCCACAGATCCCCATAACCGTGCCATCCACAGATCCCCATAACCGTGCCATCCACAGATCCCCATAACCGTGCCATCCACAGATCCCCATAACCGTGCCATCCACAGATCCCCATAACCGTGCCATCCACAGATCCCCATAACCGTGCCATCCACAGATCCCCATAACCGTGCCATCCACGGACCCCCCATAACAGTGCCATCCACAGACCCCTATAACAGTACCATCCACAGATCCCCATAACCGTGCCATCCACAGACCCCCATAACAATGCCATCCACCGACCCCCCCATAACAGTGCCATCCCCAGATCCCACATAACACCATTAGGCACACCTTTTGGTTCAAATTTTTTTATTTTATTTTTTCCTCCTTAAAAACCTAGGTGCGTCTTATGGGCCGGTGCGTCTTATAGGGCGAAAAATACGGTACATATAACCAGTTACGTATACAGTTCTAATCACTATAATAACAGTAGGAACATTATATAACTGTTTTAAATACCTAATTTGGCCTCTTGAGTGTGTGTCTGTTCAGCTCCTCTCTCTGGTGAATAATGATGCCAGCAGCTCCTGCTAGGGAAATTCCCACACAGGCTGTGTGTGAGGCTGGCTGTGATTGGCCAAGACTGCTGCTGTATGTAAGGCTGGCTGTGATTAGTCTAGACTCCTGCCCAGCAACAACAGTTTAACTCTATGCTTTCTGTCGTTTCTGCTGTGTCATTGAGCTTACCTCACATCCATATAATGAATCTTAAAGGCATATTATCTTTTCTGCTTCTGTGAACACAATATACATAACAGTTATATGACATCCAAAACATGAAGTCACTGTAAATAACTCTGCTTTTGTCTTTAACACACAAACATAGGAACTGTATTAAGGTTATTGGTAGGTCTAGCTGTATAAACATATAAGCTATGTTAGCAACCTAGGACAGGTCTTAGCTGGACAGCTACAAGGGTTGCTATGCCTACCAGACAAGCCCCAGCTGCTAGACTTGTCAGAGTGACTGGAACCTGAGCCAACCAGCTTATGAACTAGGCAAGGGATTTAAAGGGATTCTACCATCAGAATCGCTAATGTCAGTCAGCTACATAACAGTATGTTTTTTACATTTCTCCCTGCAGCCGTTTTGGTAAAAATACACACTTTTATAATATGCTAATGAGGCTCTAGGTGCTATGTGGGCATAAAATCAGCACCTAGAGGCTCCCTCTACTCACCCTTTATCCTGCCCTGGTCCTCCGTTCTGCCCGCCTCGCTCCTCTTGATCGTCCAAGTTCCATGCACCATTGATGAAATCCCACGCCTGCGCCGTTCACTTCTGTATTCAGCGCAGGCACAGTGAGTGAAGGCCGCGCTCCCAGTGCCGGATTCCTCACTGCGCCTGCAACGACTACGTCACAGTGAGGAATCCGGCACCAGGAGAGCGGCCTTCACTCACTGAATAGGTCTGAGCGATACCAAGCACAGCCGCTATACAATGTACGGCGACGTGCTTGGTGAGCAGCTAGAAGGCCGCTGCACTACTGTGATCGCCGCTACTTTCACAAACAGCTGATCAGCAGGGGTCCCGGGTACCACACCCTAACTAATCAGATACTGATGATCTATCAAGATGATAGGTCCTCAGTGAAAAAAAAACTCTCAGAAAACTTTAAACAAAAATGATGAAATCCTGCAGTTTTCGCACTGGCCACTAAAACTAAAATTAGGCACCTCTTCTTGGTCTGTCTAGATCACCTTACTGCAGTTACCTGCTTATCTGTCATTCTAATCCTGCCAGTAATGATATCACCTCTGTGTAGATAACTCAGGATCCAGCATTCACAATAGGTGATATCACAGCTTATCTACTCCCTCCTGACCTCTGCACAGGTCACAGAGCATGCCTAGAAAACTCTCCCCTAGAAGTCAATGAGGTCCCCTCCTGACCATTGTGTCTATGGCCCATATGGCTGCTGTAAAGCTATTTTCTTAAAGCTTTGTAAATGCTCAGGCAAGATGGCCGCCCCCATAATCATGCTCATGAAATAGAATAAATAAATCTGCAATCAGAAAATAAAAACAGATTGGAAAAAAGTATCTGTGTCGCTATCTGGTTTTAACTGTCAGATACAATTTTTGATTGCACATTTCCTTTAAGACTGCTGTTTCTAGGTTCTATACTGTGTGACTTTATTCTGACATTTCTGGAGATTTGGCTTCTGCAATGTTTTTGGATTTATCTTTGTGCCTGTTTATATGGACTCTCCTGGTAACTGACCTTGGCTCGCCTCTGGATTTGACAGCATATGTCTTTTCAGGGTATTAAGCCTGTCTGTTCACTTCTCTTTGTACCTCCTTGGTGAGTCTGGAAGGTCTGCTATTAGTATGACGAATATGCAGGATACGCAGACGTATCCTGGGTCCCTGGCAGCCAAGTCCACCCTGCCTTAAGCTGCATTTACACAAGCCAATAATCATCCAGATCCCAACACTCTGCCGAAGTCAATGTTATCACCTGATGAATGAGGGAGGAGAGGTATCAAGTCTTCTTTAAGATTTTTCAGCGGCTGGAAAGTAAACCTTTAATCCAAAAATTCTGTACTTTTCTTCCTGCCCTTCTCTCTCGTAGGTTTATAGAAGCCTTTCCAAGTGTTAAGCGCGGATAATGCTTTAATAACGTGCGCTTGGAGAAAATACCATTCGTTACATTATGATTATTTTAACCTTAATTATACCCTTTAAGAGGTTATATGGTAAATAAGTTTCCGTTTCATCATTTTCAGTCCCCAGAATGGACAAAAGTAAATTGATATGTCACATTGCCTAAAGTATGAGGAATATTATGAAATACAGAGCCTGAAACTCGACCTCACTCAATATCCACTAGTAATTTATGCCGTCCTGGATTCTATTATCCCTTCCTGGATATGTAAAGTATAAAGCATTCGGCAATGGGTTTGAACGTACACATTTTTATTACTTTTATAATGAAACGAAAGGAATACAATTTTTCCATTTCCCATTATATTCTGAATTCAGCTGTGCCACATTATATTGGGAGAGCTACATATTTTATGCGGGGACATTAACTAAGCAAAGATGAGCTTCACTTACCCTACCAAAGCCGGCGGAATCAATTGACGGAGTCTTATAAATACGTCATGTCAGGCTGGCGGCTCCGTCTAAGTGGGAGTCTAATAATTACTGGTGGCAGCTTTTACACGGCGGTGTGCGTAGACGCGGCTTTTTTTTATAATCTCTAGCCGTACGCCTTGACTTTGTGCTAGGGGATGAAGATGAGGGACATTATTACAGTAAATGATTGGGTGCTTATAAAAATGGCGAACTATAGAAGGAGTAGATTGTGATTCATGGCAAGTCCTCCATACCTTCCAATATGATAAAATGGAGCATAGGTCACCTACGTTCCACTGTCTACCACTGGAAACTAAATTATTGGACTCAGTATTTATTTGTACAAGTATGTAATATAATGTACTCTATATAAATTGTTTCCCTTTAAAGGGGTTTTACAGGAGAATATTGATGATGACCAATTCTCAAGGTAGGCCATCAGTATCAGATTGGTAGAGATCCTACTCCTGGTAACCTTGCCGATCCATCATTTGAAGAGGCTGTGGGGCTCCAAGCACAGCGCCGTACCTTGAATAGTGGCTGTGCTTGGTATTGCAGTTAAGAACCATTCACACAGCCATGTGACTGATAAACCTTACGTCAATGGCCTAGGAAAAGGCCGGAGCACTACAGTCTTTTCAAACAGCTGATCGTCGAGGGTGCCAGAATTCAGACCCCCTCCGATCAGATATTGATGAACTATCTGGTGAATAGGTAATCGATATTTGAATCCCAGAAAACTGCTTTAACACCCTCCCAACAATCGCAAGTAAATATATTCCTACAGACAATATATGCTGTGGGTTCACATGCAGAGGAGTATCTACCACATGCCTTTTTGAAGTTGGACTGGCTAGGCTCCTAAGAGATTCCCCAGAGGAACATGACCCCCCACAGCATCCTCAGAAGACATGTCCACCACCCAAACAAGCCTAACTTCCAGCACACATGCACAATAACCACACAGACCCCCTTAAAAGCAACCCCCCAAAACGCAGAGAAGCATGCGTTGTTATATTTTGGATTTTGGTATGAGATAGAACTATGGTGTGGTGCAGTTAGTTTTGCTACCTATTTTTTACTTCTATTTTGACTTTTTGAACTTTTCTTCCTTCTTGGATGCTTACTGGCCATTAAGCAGTGTTAATGGGGCTCATACTAAACCAGGAACAGTCATAATAACTCCTAAGGGGGTAGCATGGGGACCAATGGCATTGTTCTCTATGGGCTACATCTACTACTGAAGAATAGTATCTGGCTGCAATATCAGACAGAACCTATGAACAAGAGTGGTGTTGTATCTGGAAAAACAGCATGGTCTTCTTCTACTCTCATAAAACCTCTTTAAATGGGTTTTCCAGGACCCATTGGGCCCGACCAACCCACCTTAATTAATCATATATTACCCATGGAAGAAAGATTCTAGTATACTCACAGTCTTCAAGAAGTGTGGACCGGTCACTCAAGAACCCAGTCAGGCTGGTCAGATACTCCAGTCCTGAAGAAGAGTGGATCAGGCGCTCATGAACCTTGCTTCCGCCAACAATATGTTGTTTACAAGGTTTCCGTTCAAGTCAATAGTTGAGGACATCACTTCCATTGTGGATGCAGCCAGAACCATTTCTCTACATGGTGCATGCATGAGCTCCTGAATCCAGGGAGCAGGGAGAGGAATAGTTATGTCCTTGTCCACAGGAAAAGTTATGTCCCAGTCCATCGAAACCTGGTAAAGAAGGTGAGTAGGTGACATCTGCAGAAGTTGGATTTTCAGAGGAAGAACTTTGAATATTCAGCATAAATTCACGAATTTGAGAATTTGCTATTATTTTCTTGATTGCAAAAATCACCAATGTAATATGCGCATATTGTGCGTGCAATACAGGCGTGGGTCACTTTTGCTAAATTTTTCAAGCTGGTAGAAGTTTCCTGAGACTGGAGAAAATGGCTGACATGGCAGAACATTACAATAGCTCCAATATATTTGCGATTGTGCAAATCGGCAATCAATGATGCACATATTTTGACGCAATACGTGCAACTTCACATTTTAGCAGGTGCACTAAGTGTTGTTGTGAACTTGTGACATCACAGCACTATGTCTGTAGCATGTATGTATAGTCAGCTACACTATATCACTAGCTAACCTACACTGACTATCTCCCACTAACTATCTGTATTATATATATGAGCTAACTAACTAACTATCTAATGCAATTACTCAGGAAAGTACAGAGCGCAGCAATGACACTGCTCTCTCTCTCAGAACTGCAAAAAACTGCAGAAAATGGCTGCTGGGGAGGTTCTTATATAGTAAGGGGGAGGCAACTTTCCTGTTGGTTGCTAGGGATGTTGCTAAGCTTAGACAAAGACATTGCAGCTTTCTCATTGGCCCACAAGCAAGAAGTAGGAAGGGATCATGGGTTCAGATGGAAAAAAAAAATAAAATAGAACATTTGTGATTCCGAAGATATAGCACTATATTCTACATCTTCGCGAATTCTCGAAGTGGCGATATTCGCGATTCGAATATTCACGCCCTACACTAACCATTTGGTGATCTTTATCTCAATTATATAGCTTACAATGGATTTTCAGCTGGAATCTGCAATGCTTATAACGTTCCTATAAATTATACGCTAAAAATGTATTAAACAGTAAAACCAACAATAAAACCAATTTCGAACAGTTCCCTCAATGTATCCAATTCATTGGACGAAAAGGAAGGCATCAAAGGGATATCAAGGAACAATTTTGAAAAAAAAATAAAAAATCCAGCGTTGAAGATTAACCATTAGCTGATTACCACCAAGTAATTAACTTTGACAACGAGACCGAGAAAGTAAATTAATAATAATTATATCATCAACACAGAGCCGATCTTGTTGCGAATCCCAGAGAAGAGGAGAGGTTAATTACTTCATCTGAGCAGAACAACACCAAGTCGACCGAGACCCGGCTTCTAGGTGGTGGAAGGAGAATAATTAATTCAATTCATAATTGCATAGAGGTTATGTAGAAATATTAAACTATGACAGATGATTCGTGTTCGGGGACGGTTTATCTCGTGATTGAATTTTTTCTCTAAAAGTAATGTCAACATGGGTTTTGGAAACGTGGAACCTGCTTGTAACAATTAAATAATCCAATTCAATAGCACAAGTGTAATACCCCAGAGTGGCATTACCACCTCTTTTGTACTCCCCACTATCTTGGTTGGTGCATCGTGTCATCTCATATACTCTATATTTATTGCTAAGTCCTGCATAATGTGTATGTATTTCCTGATTTTGTAACTGTTAACATGTAATGCGCCTGGTTCACCAGCAAGTGGCAGCAATCTGTGCTGTGGGGTGCTGTATACTGTGGGGTGCTGTATATTGTATACTGTGGGGTGCTGTATACTGTGGGATGCTGTATACTGTATAGTGTGGGGTGCTGTATACTATAGGGTGCTATACTGCATACTGTGGGGTGCTGTATACTATAGGGTGCTATACTGCATACTATGGGGTGCTGTATACTATAGGGTGCTATACTGCATACTGTGGGGTGCTGTATACTATAGGGTGCTATACTGCATACTGTGGGGTGCTGTATACTATAGGGTGCTATACTGCATACTGTGGGGTTCACTGTAATGCTAGGGTGAGCCGAGCCTCGGTCTCCTTCCTGCAGAGCGGTGCCCACTTCCAGCCTGAGCCCAGCTGCCCAGAGCACTGATCCTGAGCTGCTGGAGTCTTCAGAACTAGAAGTATTTACAGTCATTTACTGTACTCTACCAGGTGTGTGGATTTTTGTGTGTGTGTTGTGGTGGAGGGCGTGATTGTATGCTAGGGTGTGGGAAGGCGGGATCCAGGGGGCCCAAGTAAATTTTTGCCCAGGGTCCAATCAATATTAAAGACGGCCCTGCAGGCCACCAGACAATGATGGGAATATCTCTTTAATTTGTATATACAATTCAAAAATAACAGGTTACATAGCATTTTAAAGGGGTTAGGCCATGATTTGTGTAAAAAATAAAAAACAGACATCATATAGTACAATCTCTTTATAACAAAGCTAGAACCAGCCCTGTACCTCACATGGATCCAAAGATCAGCTCCTTCATTGCTCTACTACATTCTCCCTAGGCTGGCAGCGCGGAGTGCATGTCTTTTCTACTGCAGCTCTCTTCCTATCACAGCTCATAGGTGTGTCCTTTATGCTGAAGCTCTCTCCTTATCACAGCTCATGGAGAGAGTCATTTCTGCTGCAGCTCTCTCTCTGTAACTGTCACAGCTTCTAACAGTAGATATGGCAGGATGAAACTGAGCGTGTGCGACCACCTCAATAGGTGGATGTTCATTTTACTAAACAGGTTAAACTCCAGGGGGAGCATATGTCACACCTGGAGCATTTTTTGTAAAAGAAAGTGAATTAGAAAGTAACTCGTTTTTAATGTTTAATCATATTAAAATAACATTTACTGGTGGAACAGCCATTGATTTGATTTTCCTACAGCATCATCCGTGTGTTTCCACACTTGCACTTGGAGGTCCCATTAAGGTTTCTGTCTGCCTTTCTAGTAGTTTGGATTGTGATTGCAGCGCTGTCTGCATCACAAATACCTGTCCTCAGAAATACTGGAATCCTTACAGAAACCCCAGGAAACAGATCCCGCTAGCTGTCCAGTCTATAGACACAAATGACTTGTCAGTGCACGGAAATATAAGGCAGCTCGGAGCTGCCGTAGGTTTCAGCCGTTATATACCCCATCAATTGGCATAAATAATGATGAATGAGCCGATGCCCACACCCTGTCCTCGCCATTCCCACTTTTTTTGTTAGCCTGGCGAGGACAGCATAAAATGCCAGTTGTGCCTTAAACAATTGCAATGGCTTTGAAAAAAGTCACAAAACCAGGGTTTGGCGACTTTTGTATGCCAAAATTACACATAGGAACAATGATCAATTTCCCCCCAAGTGTCTTCTGGGAGATCTACTTTAACCCCTTCCGACTGCCATATGGCTCTATACGTCAGTGGTCGGGACTTTAAAGATGTTTCATACAGCAGGAACCTGCAGCTAATGTCTGCGACCGGCGGTAATACCGATCACAGGACATACAACCCCCCATATAACTCCCTAGATGCCGTGTACCATGGCATCTGAATGCTAAAACCCAGAAGCGTGCAATTCCCCATCGCGGGGAGCCAGAGTGTTTTAGCAGCAGCCCCTGTTCTCTTGTGTGACAGGAGGCTGTTGCTTAGTCATTTCTATGGAGCCCCTGTCTGTAGCAGGGCTCCATAGAAATACAGTAAAATTCTCATAGACTCCAATGCTAGTGCATTGGAGTCTATGAGAAAAGCAGTCCAATGATTACTTGTTATAGTTCCCTATGGAAACTATAAAAAGAAGTGTAAAAAAAAATGTTTTTATAAATAAAAAATATAAAAATTCAAGTCACCCCCCTTTTCCCAAAATAAAAAATATAAAAAAACATAAAAATAAAAAAATATATACATTGTAGGTATCCTGGCGTGCAAAAATGCCCCTATTATTTAATTCCTTACAGAAAATTGCAAAATGGAAAAAAGTTAATTTTTTGGGGTCGCTTCCCCTCCCACAAAAACTGTAATAGAAAGTGACCAAAAAGTCGTACAGGCCCCAACATGGTATCACTGAAAAGTACAGATCATCCCGCAAAAAATGACTAAAGGGGGGAATTTTTTTTTTCAAGGTTTTACATTTTTTTTCTATATAAAAATGCATAAAAAATATACATATTGGTATTGCCAGGTTCGTACTGACCTGGAGAATGAAAGTAACTGGTCAGTTTTATGGTATAGACGCCGCCGTAAAAATTGTTCTGGAATAGTGTTTTTTTTTTCAATATTACCCCATTTATAATTTTTTTCCTGCTTCCCACCACATTGTATGCAGACATCACTAGTGCCATTAAAAAGGGCATCTTATCCTACAAAAAATAAGCTGTAAACATGAAAAATAAAAAAGTTATGGCTTTGGGAGGGCTGGGAGTAAGAAACGAAAACAAAAAAACGAAAATCACCTGGTCATGAAAGGGTTAATTTATGTACTACAGTCCTGATCAAAAGTTTAAGACCACTTGAAAAATGGCAAAAAATCATATTTTACATTGTTGGGTCTTAACAAGGTTCCAAATAGAGCTTCAACATGCAACAAGAAGAAATGAGAGTGAGACAAAACATTTTTTGAGCATTCAATTAATTGAAAATAACGATTAAACTGAAACAGGCTGTTTTTCAGCTGATCCAAATTTTAGGACCAAATGACTTTAAAAGGCCAAATCTGTGCAAAGATGTGGATTCATTGTCATTTCCTGTCAGGTAGTCACACGTTGTGATGGCAAAGGCAAAAAAACTCTCTCTTTTTGAACGTGGTCGGGTTGTTGAAGTGTATAAGCAGGGTCTCTCACAGCGCGCCATCGCTGCTGAGGTGGGAGGCAGTAAGACAGTCATTTGGAATTTCTTAAATGATCCTGAGGGTTACGGAACAAAAAAGTCAAGTAGAAGACCCAAAAAACTGAGCCGGAGGATCCAATTGGCTGTCCGTCAAGACACTGGACGATCCTCGACCAAAATTAAGGCCCTTACTGGTGCTGACTGCAGCCCCATAACCATCAGACGGCATCTGAGACTAAAGGGCTTCAAAAACAAAGAACGTCTTCAAAGACCTCGTCTCCTTGAACGCCACAGAACTGCTCGTTTGGACTTTGCAAGAGAGCACCAAACATGGGACACTCAAAGGTGGAAGAAAGTTTTATTCTCTGATGAGAAAAAATTTAACCTTGATGGTTTCCAACGTTACTGGCATGACAAGCAGATCCCACCTGAGATGTTTTCTACGCGCGACAGTGGAGGGGGAGCCATAATGCTTTTTCTTTCAGTGGAACAATGGAGCTTCAGGAAGTGCAGGGGCGTCAAACGGCTACTGGCTATGTCCAGATGTTGCAGAGAGCATTCCTCGTCTGTGTGGTAACGACTGGGTTTTTCAACAGGACAACGCTATAGTACACAATGTCCGCAGGACAAGGGACTTCTTCCAGGAGAATAACATCACTCTTTTGGCCCATCCTGCATGTTCCCCTGATCTAAATCCAATTGAGAACCTTTGGGGATGGATGGCAAGGGAAGTTTACAAAAATGGACAACAGTTCCAGACAGTAGATGGCCTTTGTGCGGCCTTCTTCACCACTTGGAGAAATGTTCCCACTCACTTCATGGAAACGCTTGCATCAAGCATGCCGAAACGAATTTTTGAAGTGATAAACAATAACGGCGGAGCTACTCATTACCGAGTTCATGTTTGGAGGTTGGATTTCTGTTTTGGGGGGGTTTAGTTTTTTTTGGGAGGTGTGGTCCTAAACTTTTGATCAGCTGAAAAACAGCCTGTTTCAGTTTATTCGTTGTTTTCATTAAATTGGATGCTCAAAACTTTTTTTGTCTCACTCCCATTTCTTCTTGTTGAAGCTCTACTTGAAACCTTGTTAAGATCCAGCCATGCTAAAAAAAAGATTTTTTGACATTTTTCAAGTGGTCTTAAACTTTGGATCAGGACTGTATGATGAATGGCACATATGAAGAGATTTTTGAAAAATGAGTGCATGGGAAGAGTTGCTCATAGAAACCATGAAGGTTGCGGCTTTGAATTTTTTGAACAAAAAATGGCAACTCGTCAACTTTGCACTAATTTTGATTAATTTCCCCTTACTGTTCTTAACCCTTGCTTTCTGCCTTTCCTCATTCAGTGGAGTTCACAATATGATATTTGTAAGTTAACCGAAGTCAAGCAACTTTTCTCCTGTGGAAAATGTCAACCCATCAGTAGAATGCTATATAAAATGATCATGCGCCATGCTGCTGTCAAATCCATAGGTCAATGTTCTTCCTCTAAGTCATCCTTAAACATCCCTGCAATAGAACAGTAGGTTATCGAGGCTATAAACAAAAGCAAAACTCCACTACCTGAAAGTAGACTTCAACTGACTATACCTAGTGCTACAGGGTATATAAAAACTGCTTTCAAACAGTGATGTACAAACTTAGCAGCTTATGGGCTCCGGTGTGTAAAAAATAAAAGCAACTCCTCCATCACCTAAAAAAGATTTACAGTTTTTAAGTTAATGGGGTTGTCCAGGTTCAGAGCTGAACCTGGACATACCCATAATTTCACCCCCCTGATGTTAGCATCGGACCAGTTCATGCTCCAATGCTCTCCCTTGCCCTGCGCAGTAGGGTCGCGCAGGGAAAGGGCTCTTTTATTTACCATAACACACTGCCGGGTTGAGGCTTCTGCCCAGCAGTGTGTTCGGTGACGTCACCGGATCTGATGGGCGGGCTTTAGCGCTGCCCTAGCTGTTTTACAGGCAGCGATAAATCCCGCCCATCAGTGCTGGTGACGTCACGGGACTCACTGCTGGGCGGAAGCGAAGCCCGAAGGAGAGCCCAATTCATCACCAGAACACCACAAAATGCCTTTGCCCTGCGCATGAACTGCTCTGACGCTCTTGTCAGGGGGCTGCTTGGGTAAGATTCTGGGAGCTCTGGACAACCACTTTAAGAAATAAAAGAAATAGGAGACATCTGTATAGCTAGCCCATATTTGTAAAGTAGTTGGCAACAATTTTTGGGACACAAATTGTTGGCCAACATTACGGACGCGAAAATTGCACAAAAATTTCAGTCGTCAATTTCAGTGTTGTAATGGGAGTGGGTGTGGTCAAGAACTTGCAACATTCTACATCTGCTCATAGTGGGTACAGATTTTATCTTTCTGATTTTACGCACCAATTTTATTAAGAAGTATGTCTTTTAATAAATTTGGAGCATTTCCCTACAACAAACTTTTTTGACTATCGTGGGAAATGTCGGTCTTAAATGTGGGTTGTAATCTTTATGTACTTACTGCACATAACCTGAGAAATTTTTAATTTTGTTAGTGGTTCACTTTAATTTACATAAATGTTGATTTGAAAAATGGTGCATGGCATGGCAATGTTATGTTTCACTATCTAAACTTTTGAAAAATTCTTAAAATTGCAGTTTTCACACTGATCACTAGGCCTAATGATAGGCTGACATTTTCTGTTCTGTAGAGATCACTTCTCAGTCATTTCATTATCATTATATATAGAATTACAATGCCATGTAACATAGATAGATAGATAGATAGATAGATAGATAGATAGATATGAGATAGATAGATAGATAGATAGATAGATAGATAGATAGATAGATAGATAGAGTTGAAACCAGAAGTTTACATACACTGTATAAAAAGACACATATGCATGTTTTTCTCAATATCTGACATGAAATCAGAATAAACCTTTTCTGTTTTTGGTTAATTAAGATTACCATAATTATTATTATTTGCCAAATGTCAGAATAATGAGAGAGAGAATACTTTAAGGCATTTTTTTTACTTTCTGCAATATATAGAAGTGAATGGGGCTGCGTTAAAAACGCATTGCATCCGCAAGCAAGTGCAGATGCAATGCGTTTTTCACTGATGGTTGCTAAGAGATGTTGTTTGTAAACCTTCAGTTTTTTATCACGCGTGTGAAAAACATATCAAAACGCATTGCACCCGCGCGATGAATGCAACTGAACAACTGAATGCAACACTGACTGAACTTGCTTGCAAAATGGTGCGAGATTCACTGAACACATCCGGAGCCAATCCGTCAAGCTCGTGTGAAAGGGGCCTTAGTGGTCAGCTTTCACACTTGACCACTAAGCTTAATAATAAGCTTCCACTTCTTGTTATGTAGAGATAAATTCTTATTAGTCATATAATTATCATCCTATGTGATTATGTGGCTGGAGGTATATTAGATGGTCACTGGATAACAATTTTACTGTAGACCAGTACAGGCCCCAAAAATTAGGCATTCACATGACAGAAAAGAAAAAGTAATTATGTGGCTGGAGGTATATTAGATGGTCACTGGATAACAATTTTACTGTAGACCAGTACAGGCCCCAAAAATTAGGCATTCACATGACAGAAAAGAAAAAGTGATTATGTGGCTGGAGGTATATTAGGTGGTCACTGAATAACAATTTTACTGTTGGCCAGTACAGGCCCCAAAAATTAGGCATTCAACTGACAGAAAAGGCCTTTTATGCCACTGTATATACATAAGACATGTGTGGGCTGGCATGAGGAAATTAAATTACATGTGGTCGTCACAGGTGTTGAATTCCTCCGAGATCCATTCAGTCGTGAGCTAGGCAAGTGCGCTTATCGGTCAAGATCTCCCCTGCTGCACTGAACGTCCTTTCGGACAGGACAATCGACGAGGGGCAAGCCAAGAAGAACAGCTTTTACCCCAAAACAATCAGTCTTCTAAATGCTTGGAGATTATTGCCCCTTCCTAGGATAGAAACTACCACAGACTGAAAGTGACTGCTGCATTCATGAACCCATGATGATCTCTTGTCTGCAGTGGTGTCTGAATCAGTGTGTATACACTCACCTAAAGAATTATTAGGAACACCTGTTCTATTTCGCAATAATGCGAATATCTAGTCAACCAATCACATGGAAGTTGCTTCAATGCATGTAGGGTTGTGGTCCTGGTCAAGACAATCTCCTGAACTCCAAACTGAATGTCAGAATGGGAAAGAAAGGTGGGCTACAACAGCAGAAGACCCCACTGGGTACCACTCATCTCCACTACAAATAGGAAAAAGAGGCTACAATTTGCACAAGCTCACCAAAATTGGACTGTTGAAGACTGGAAAAATGTTGCCTGGTCTGATGAATCTCGATTTCTGTTGAGACATTCAAATGGTAGAGTCCGAATTTAGCGTAAACAGAATGAGAACATGTATCCATCATGCCTTGTTACCACTGTGCAGGCTGGTGGTGGTGGTGGTGTAATGGTGTGGGGATGTTTTCTGGGCACACTTTAGGCCCCTTAGTGCCAATTGGCCATCGTTTAAATGCCACAGGCTACCTGAGCATTGTTTCTGACCATGTCCATCCCTTCATGACCACCATGTACCCATCCTCTGATGGCTACTTCCAGCAGGATAATGCACCATGTCACAAAGCTCGAATCATTTCAAATTGGTTTCTTGAACATGACAATGAGTTCACTGTACTAAAATGACCCCACAGTCACCAGATCTCAACCCAATAGAGCATCTTTGGGATGTGGTGGAATGGGAGCTTCGTGCCCTGGATGTGCATCCCTCAAATCTCCATCAACTGCAAGATGCTATCCTATCAATATGGGCCAACATTTCTAAAGAATGCTATCAGCACCTTGTTGAATCAATGCCACGTAGAATTAAGGCAGTTCTGAAGGCAAAAGGGGGTCCAACACCGTATTAGTATGGTGTTCCTAATAATTCTTTAGGTGAGTGTATATACTCATAAGCACTTCCTACTTTGCTCTTGCTATATATATGCTGTGAACTGTGAATAGTAATGCTTTCTAGTGCAATGTTTTGTTTTTTTCTAGTGTAATGCTTTAGTTTAAATGTCAGTTCTTGTTCCTCTGCCCATGGCATCTAGGATTGCTCCAAACAACATTTCATTGTATTGTACATTGTATTACATTGTATTGTACAGTGACAATAAAGGCATCTTATCTTATCTTATCAAGAGTTCCATGGCAAATTATGCCAGCTCTGGCCACAGGTCAAGCCTGCACACCCAGTAGTCCAGGGGTTCCTTGCTTCTCAGAGCGTCCACATCAGCCGTTAACCTGATGTAGTCGGACACCTGTCGGTCTAGGCGTTCCCTGAGGCTGGATCCGGAGGGCGGCTGTCGATGGGTTGGCTGCAAGAATGATCTCATATCCGACTTGACCAACACCTCTTCAAACCGCCCTCTTTTTCCAGGCATGGTAGGACTGGTACCTGTACCTGTTTCGCTGTGGGTGGAAATTCCTCTGCCACTGCCCGCAACAGCAGAATGCAGCATCTCTCGCAGCAAGGCCTGGAAATGCTGCATTCTGAAAGCCTTCTGTAATGCTAGTCACATGTCCGCCATTTTGTGTTTGTACCGGGGGTATAAGTACGTTGCCAACCAGTACTGGTCCTTGCCCTTTATGCTTTTTATACGGAGGTCCCTCTTCAAACACTGGAGCATGAAAGCCCCCATTTACACTAAATTAGAAGCGGTGGAACGCCCTGGCTCCTGCTCATCGCCCAGGAGAATGTCGCCCTCGGTTTCCTCCCCCCAGCCACGGACAACACCAGGGATCCCTGAAAAGTTTAAAGTGCCCCGTTTTGCTCCTCCTCCTCCTCCCAGCTACCATCCTCCTCTGACTCTTCTTCAGACTCCTGCTGACTTGTCTCAGATTGAGTAGCTTCCCCTGGGAATTCATTCAGCATTGCGACTTCCTTATCTTCCAGCTCCAGCTCCTTGATGGCTTGATCAATGACACAACACAATTCACGCTCCAGAAAGAAGGTGTAAGGTACGATGTCACTGATGGTGCCCTGGCTGCGACTGACCAGTTTGGTGATCTCATCAAATGGCCGCAGAAGTCTGCATGCGTCGCGCATGAGCAGCCACTGGTGCAGTGAAAAGAAACCAAGCTCTCCAGAACCTGTCCTGTTGCAGAGTTCGTACAGGTAGTCGTTAACGGCACGTTGCTGCTGGAGCAGCCTATCAAGCATATACAAGGTGGAGTTCCAGCGCGTTGGACTGTCACAAATCAGATGTCTGACGGGAAGGTGGTGTCGCTACTGTACATCAGCAAGGCGAGCCATGGCCGTGTAAGTGTCACAATCAGTGTGGGGGGTGGGGGAAACAACACTAAACACAGGAGGGAAGGGGACCAGTAACTGGGCCTGGAAACTAGGGAAGAAACAGGTCACCTCCTAGACAACCCTAATCTGGGCCCTGACTACCTATCAATATGAATAGACCTTGAAAATAGGAATATTCATAAGCTGATTTCCCTATAAGGCCCTGGAATAAGTATAGGACCAGAGACAACCCATCCCCCCCCCCCCCCCCCAGATGGACGACTGGAAGTCTCTATCTCAGGCCCAGGTACAACAACAGGGAATATAACAAATACAAACAAATGTGACACTTAACTTCTGTAGAGATGGAAGAACAGGAACACCAGAGAGGATCTCACACCAGCTCAGCCAAACCCAAATGAAGCTATCAACCGCATAGTCAGAAGGGTGGGGTGAGACTATAAAGGGTAGAAGTAATGACTACTGAGCAACAGCTGAGAAAAGGAAAGTGGTTATTAATCCTATCAACACTGAATCAAGAGAAATCAAGGAGGCTGTTAGATTCCTCCACGCTCAGCCAATCTCCTTGATTTCTTGACATCAGTCATCTGAGGGACCGTGACAGTAAGCTTTTCTAAAATGGCCAGAGATTTTCCTGGTCTGCCGCAAGACATCCTGGACCCTGGGGTATTTGGCAACGAATCGCTGCCCGACGAAGTTCAAGACGTGTGTCATTTTGCCCTGTTTCAGCACGCTCAGCAGATTGGCACCGTTGTCGCACACCACTTTACCAACTGTCAAACTGAGCGGGGTTAGCCACTGATCGGCCTGTGACAGCAGAGCTGAAAGCAGTGCAGGACCGGTGTGGCTCTTGGCTTCGAGGCACAACAGCCGCAGTACAGCATGGCAAAGTCTCACCTGGCACGTCGAATAGGTTCTGGGGAGCTTGGGGGGTGCAGCGGAAGAGGTGGCAGCAGTGGAAAAGGAGGAGTCAGCCGAGGATGAAACTGAGGATGAAGTAGGAGGAGGAGGAGAAGAAGAGGCAGGCCTGCATGCAATCCGTGGCGGTAACACCAAATCCACATGGGTGCCACGGGTTACCTGCTTGACGGCCGTCAGAAGGTTCACCCAGTAGGCAGTAAAAGGTATGTACCTTCCCTGCCCATGTTTGCTAGACCACGTGACCATGTGATGTCCATCGACACTTCATCATCATCACCTTCACCACCACTGACATTAGAGATCTCGGAGTAGGCAGCAACAGCGGGGACCACCCTCCTTGAGCTGATCTGGATACTGTCGTCAGACCGCTGAGTGCCGGACGTTGCTTCCTCCTCTTCCTCATCTGATGCCAAGAATGGCTGCCCATCGGTAAGATCTGGGAATGGATGGGAAAATAATTCCTCTGACTCGAGTGGATGGGCTATGGTGGTGGTGGTGGTGGTGTCTTTGGGGGTGCACACAGCAAAGAGTGAGGAGGGTGCAGATACAGAGCATGAGGAGGGTGCAGAAGCAGAAAGCTGAGTGAGCCACTCAACCAACTTTGGTGTGTCTTTTGACGTAATCGGATGCCCCTTCTCCAACTTCCCACTTAGGCTCCGGACTGGTGCACCTGCCCGACCCCTACCACCCCTGCGGAACGGAATACCTCTTCCTCTGCCTGTCATTTTCCAAATTACCCTGTGCTAAAGTCCCTAGAGAAGAGCAGTATTTGTGGAAGCAAGTGTATCGCAGGCCTCAATCAGTATTTGGTAGAAGCGGGGATATCAATCCCCTTAACCAGTATTTTGTGGAAGCAGGTGTATCGCAGGCCTCAATCAATATTTGGTGGAAGCAGGTATATCAATCCCCTTAACCAGTATTTTGTGGAAGCAGGTGTATCGCAGGCCTCAATCAATATTTGGTGGAAGCAGGTATATTAATCCCCTTAACCAGTATTTTATGGAAGCTGGTGTATCGCAGGCCTCAATCAATATTTGGTGGAAGCAGAGATATCAATCCCCTTAATCAGTATATTGTGGAAGCAGGTGTATCGCAGGCCTCAATCAATATTTGGTGGAAGCAGGTATATCGCACCCCTCAATCAGTATTTTGTGGAAGCAGGTGTATCGCAGCCCTCAATCTGTATTTTGTGGAAGCAGGTAGATCGCACCCCTTAATCAGTATTTTGTGGAAGCTGGTATATCAAACCCCTTAATCATTATTTGGTGGAAACAGGTATATCGCACCCCTCAATCAGTATTTTGTGGAAGCAGATATATTGAACCCCTTAATCAATATTTGGTGGAAGCAGGTATATCGCACCCCTCAATAAGTATTTTGTGGAGGCAGGTAGATCAAACCCTTTAATCAGTATTTTGCAGAAGCAGGTATATCGCAGGCCTCAATCAATATTTGGTGGAAGCTGGTATATCAATCCCCTTAGTCAGTATTTTGTGGAAGCAGGTGTATAGAACTCCTTAATCAATATTTTGTGGAAGCAGGTATATCGCAACCCTCAATCTGTATATTGTGAAAGCAGGTATATCAAACCCCTTAATTAGTATTTTGTGGAAGCAGGTATATCGCACCCCTCAATCAGTATTTTTTGGAAGCAGGTATATCGCACCCCTCAATCAGTATTTTGTGGAAGCAGGTATATAGAACCCCTTAATCCATATTTGGTTGACGCAGGTATATCGCACCCCTCAATCTGTATTTTGAGAAAGCAGTTATATCAAACCCCTTAATCAGTATTTTGTGAAAGCAGGTATATCAAACCTCTTAACCAGTATTTTGTGGAAAGAGGTATAACCCACCCCTCAATCAGTATTTTGTGGAAGCAGATATATAGAACCCCTTAATCAATATTTGGTTGAAGCAGGTATATCGCACCCCTCAATCTGTATTTTGTGGAAGCAGGTATATCAAACCCCTTAATCAGTATTTTGTGGAAGCAGGTATGTCAAACCCCTTAATTAGTATTTTGTGGAAGCAGGTATATCGCACCCCTCAATCAGTATTTTGTGGAAGCAGGTATATAGAACCCCTTAATCAATATTTGGTTGAAGCAGGTATATTGCACCCCTCAATCTGTATTTTGTGGAAGCAGGTATATCAAACCCCTTAATCAGTATTTTGTGGAAGCAGGTATATCACACCCCTCAATCAGTATTTTGTGGAAGCAGGTATATAGATTCCCTTAATCAATATTTGGTGGAAGCAGGTATATCGCACCCCTCAATCATTATTTTGTGGAAGCAGGTATATCATAGGCCTCAATCAATATTTGGTGGAAACAGATATATCGCACCCCTGAATCAGTATTTTGTGGAAGCAGTTATATCAAACCCCTTAATCAGTATTTTGTGGAAGCAGGTATATCAAACCCCTCAATCATTTTTTGGGGGGGCAACAGGTATATCACACCAATTGCAAATAGTTGTTCCAATAGCGCTTGTCCCTCTTTATACCTGCGGTATCGCAGCAGAACCGCACACAACTGCTGCACAATACAAATGCACTATAATATACTTTCTATGTTAGAAAGTATATTATACGGTAGGTATAGCACACTCCTCAATCAGCTTTTTTGGGGGAAACAGGTATATCACACCAGTTGCAATTAGTTATTCCAATAGCGTTTGTCCCTCTATATAGCTGCGGTATCGCAGCAGAACAGCACACAACTGCTGCACAATACAAATGCACTATAATATACTTTCTATGTTAGAAAGTATATTATAATTATTTCACACCCCTCAGTATATCACACCTATCGATAGCACATGTATACCAGTCCTTAAAAGGACTTTTGTGGCCTTATTAGCTACCTTTTGGTGTCCATAACAGTCTGTCCCTGCTCCACAAAGCAACCTCTCCCTACACTGGCAAAACAGAGAATGTAAAATGGCTGCCAGATCGGGTTCTGTTTTGGGTGGGGGTGTGTCCATGTGCTGAAATGTCTCAATTGGCTGTCCTGTCCCACCTGATGGACGTGTCATGGGTCAAAGTTCAGCGCAATGCAAAAGAATATGGCGCATGCGAACATTGCCATATGTTCACATGTTTGGCGAATCGCAAATGCACTAAGTTCTCCGCGAAACGACCGCCGGGTGAACCTCAAGGCCATCTCTAGTTCCTATGTCCGTGTGGCTCTTGTAAACCAAAACTTGATGAATGCTGTTGACAACAGCTTAGGCTAGATGGCTCTCCCATAATCATGTACAGAAAATAAAATTTAAGAATTCTACTGTCAGAAAATAAAATAAAAAATTGATAAAGGAATGTGTATGAAGATCTGGATTTAATTAGTAGAAATGTATAGGTGATACCATTTTAAGACTGTTCTCCATATTATTTTAATAATGTTTGCTAAGTAAAGATATGTTCTCTATGACCCAAAAGTAGAAAATTTGGAGAAAGGTAGGTTAGATAATTAAAGTTGGAATGCCATAGATGACCATGAGATTCTTCATGTTCTATAATGAATTGAAAGTCTAATAGGAAAACTCATAATACCAGCCTCCTTAACATTAACAATTACCATGATTAACAATGATACTCACAACTCATTTTTCATTAGAGACTATGGGAAGAGATAAGCATGTTTATATAGTCTAGCTTTTCAACCAATGAGCAATTTATCAAAGAGAAAGCAATAAAAGACGGAGCCAAGACCGGCAATTAAAACTTCCAAAGTGACCTTGTGACAATGAATGTCCCACCTTCTTCACAAGAAACAGTTAAGTAATTGTTGGGAAATCAATTGGAAATGGATAGATAATTTGTAGGTTTGTCAAACCATACATCTCTGCCCTGGGCAAATGTCACACATTTTGAAAAAGCGAGTAGACCTCCATAAGGCTCAGTAGGGGTAGCACTTTGTGTTTGCATTTTTTCATGAAAAATAAAAAAATTATAGGCAAATAGCCTAAGAAAATAATATTGTGTACCTTCCTTAAAGGGAATCTTTCACCAGCAACCTTCCTATCCAACTATTTTCATAAACATGTAGCTCTAGTTCACCTGCATAAAACTTCACTCATACAGAGTTTCTATCTAAGGGGGGAAAGATTCAAATTAATGAAATGAAAATTGCATATACACTCACCTAAAGAATTATTAGGAACACCTGTTCTATTTCTCATTAATGCTATTATCTAGTCAACCAATCACATGGAAGTTGCTTCAATGCATGTAGGGTTGTGGTCCTGGTCAAGACAATCTCCTGAACTCCAAACTGAATGTCAGAATTGGAAAGAACGGTGGGCTACAACAGCAGAAGACCCCACTGGGTACCACTTATCTCCACTACAAATAGGAAAAAGAGGCTACAATTTGCACGAGCTCACCAAAATTGGACTGTTGAAGACTGGAAAAATGTTGCCTGGTCTGATGAGTCTCCATTTCTGTTGAGACATTCAAATGGTAGAGTCCGAATTTGGCGTAAATGGAATGAGAACATGTATCCATCATGCCTTGTTACCACTGTGCAGGCTGGTGGTGGTGGTGTAATGGTGTGGGGGATATTTTCTGGGCACACTTTAGGCCCCTTAGTGCTAATTGGTCATCGTTTAAATGCCACAGGCTACCTGAGCATTGTTTCTGACCATGTCCATCCCTTCATGACCACCATGTACCCATCCTCTGATGGCTACTACCAGCAGGATAATGCACCATGTCACAAAGCTCAAATGATTTCAAATTGGTTTCTTATACATGACAATGAGTTCACTGTACTAAAATGGCCCCCACAGTCACCAGATCTCAACCCAATAGAGCATCTTTGGGATGTGGTGGAACGGGAGCTTCGTGCCCTAGATGTGCATCTCTCAAATCTCCATCAACTGCAAGATGCTATCCTATCAATATGGGCCAACATTTCTAAAGAATGCTGTCAGCACCTTGTTGTATCAATGCCACGTAGAATTAAGGCAGTTCTGAAGGCAAAAGGGGGTCCAACACCGTATTAGTATGGTGTTCCTAATAATTCTTTAGGTGAGTGTATGGTACTGCTATATATACATACACACATACAAAATTCACTTCCTACTAGTGTTGAGCGCTAGAATATAGTGCTATATCTTCATAATCGCGAACATTCTAGATTTTTGTTATCATTAGATAAACCTATAATCTTATTTCACTTATTGTATGTAGCTTCTATTTATCCTTATTATGCTATATAGCATCCATACCTTTTTTTAAAGTTATTATTTTACCTTCTTTTTATAGATGCTATATTATTTTATTTTTAAAATAAATCATTACCTATAACTCACAATAAACAACATATAACAGACAATCACACAAATGCTGTATGCCAAAAGCTGGGTATGTGCAAGCCAACAACCTATCCATGAGACAGGTACAGTCAGCATACCTTACAATAGCAGCCTTGTGTGCAATGAGACATTCAAGACCAGCTCTCATCTGACTGAGAGCCAGTAAGCCTCAAAGCTGCTTGATTTTTATTGGATGGCTTAGGGGACCTGCGCATTTTTTTTTTTTATTTTTTTTTGTGCAAGCTAACTCTTCTCTCACTGCTTAGGAGGGCTGCATAAAAAATTTCAGTTTTCTAATTGTCCTAACATTTATATTTAATGATCTTTCTATACTGTTTTGATATGTAAACTCATTTACATAAGCATGGTCATATGGGAAAGACATGCAAATAGCATGTCAGCTGAAAAACAAGGCAGATTCTGCTAATTTGCATGTCTTTCCCATATGCCCACGTTTATGTAAATGAGTTTACATGAAAAAAACTGTATAGAATGGTTATTGAATATAAATATTAGGACAATTAGAAAACTGAAAATGTGTATGCAGCCCTGAGAGAAGAGTTACCTGGCATCCAAAAAGAATAATTACAATTTTTGCCACCCTAATAATAATGATCTAGGTGCACAGGTCCCCCAAGCCATCCAACAAAAGTCAAGCAACTTTGAAGCTCACTGGCTCTCAAGTCTGTGTGGATAGAGAGCTGGTCTTGAATGTCTCGTCGTGCTCAAGGCTGCTATTGTAAGGTATGCTGACTATACCTGTCTCATGGATAGGTTGCTGGCATATAGCCTTTGTGTGATTGTTTTTTATAGGTAATGAAATTGCATGTCCAATATGCTGATTTTTGCAATTGTGAATTTAAAGCAAATATTCAGTTACAAATGTGCAAAATATTGTGAATTTGAATATTGCCTATGCTGCTCATCACTACTTACTATATACACATTATACACATATATAGTACTGCTATACACATTTTTGCACATTAAACACAATTATGCATGCATATACAGTGCCTTTCAAAAGTATTTACCCCCTTGACTATTTTCCTAGTTACAATACAGCCTTAAAGGGGTTGTCCAAGTTAAATTTATTGATGACCTATCCTCAGGATAGGTCATCAATATCAGATCGGCTGGGGTCCCACACCCGGCACACCCGCCGATCAGTTGTTTGAAGAGAAGGCACATGCCGTGCTAGCGCTGCTTTCCCTTCACTGTTTACCTTCTAGTCATTGCATCTGCAGCCGTGAGCAGGTGTAATTACACCCAAGTCGTCCCATTCATTTCAATGGTACGGATCGCTCCTATACAAGTGTTTAGGAACGAGCAGTCCCATAGCAAGAGGCATCACTAAGCAAACACTGCCATGAAGACCAAGGAACTCTCCAAACAAGTAAGGGACAATGTTGTTGAGAAGTACAAGTCAGGGTTAGGTTATAAAAAAATATCCAAATCTTTGATGATCCCCAAGAGCACCGTCAAATCTATCATAACCAAATGGAAAGAACAGCACAACAGCAAACCTGCCAAGAGACGGCCGCCCACCAAAACTCACGGACCGGGCAAGGACGGCATTAATCAGAGAGGCAGCACAGAGACCTAAGGTAACCCTGGAGGAGCTGCAGAGTTCCACAGCAGAGACTGGAGTATCTGTACATAGGACGACAATAAGCTGTATGCTCCATAGAGTTGGCAGAGTGGCCAGAAGAAAGCAATTACTTTCAGCTAAAAACAAAAAGGCACGTTGTAAATTTGCGAAAAGACATGTGGGAGACTCCCAAAATGTATGGAGGAAGGTGCTCTGGTCTGATGAGACTAAAATTTAACTTTTCGGCCATCAAAGAAATCTATGTCTGGCGCAAACCCAACACATCACATCACCCAAAGAACACCATCCCCACAGTGAAACATGGTGGTGGCAGCATCCTGCTGTGGGGATGGGACTGGGAAACTGGTCAGAGTTGAGGGAAAGATGGATGGTGCTAAATACAGGGATATTCTTGAGTAAAACCTGTACCACTCTGAGCGTGATTTGAGGACAGGACAGAGGTTCACCTTCCAGCAGAACAATGCCACCAAACACACTGCTAAAGTAGCACTTGAGTGGTTTAGGGGGAAACATGTAAATGTGTTGGAATGGCCGAGTCACAGCCCAGATCTCAATCCAATAGAAAATCTGTGGTCAGACTTAAAGATTGCTGTTCACAAGCGCAAATCATCCAACTTGAAGGAGCTGGAGCAGTTTTGCAAGGAGGAATAGGCAAAAATCCCAGTGGTAAGATGTGGCAAGCTCATAGAGACGTATCCAAAGCGACTTGGAGATGTGATTGCTGCAAAAGGTGGCTCTAAAAAGTATTGACTTTAGGGGGGGGGGGGAATAGTTATGCACATTGACTTTTTCTGTTATTTAGTCCTATTAGTTGTTTGTTTCACAATAAAATAAAAAAATAAAAAATATCTTCATAGTTGTGGGCATGTTCTGTAAATTAACTGATGCAAATCCTCAAACAATCCATGTTAATTCCAGGTTGTGAGGCACCAAAATACGAAAAAAGTCAAGGGGGGTGAACATTAAACACACATATACAGCTAAATTCATTACACATACCATACTTGCAGATCACTGTTACATCCCAGCAGTGGAAAGGAGCCATGGTGAGCACAGAAGAGCTAGCTTCCTGTCTGATTTGATCACTTCCTCATGGATCATGTTACAACAGCCATTAAGAATCTCTTGCTGTTGTAACTTACTCTCATACAGATAAAAGATGGAGAAGTAATTCTGGAGTTTCAGAGACCTACATCCTACACCCCTCTTCACATCTCTGAATGCGCCTTGACAGCAGGGAACAGAGGACAATGATGAAAGAGAAATGGCGAGGTATTAGTTAAGTAAGTAGATTTTAAACTTTTTTTCTTTACTATTATTTTTTTTTCTTTTATGATATTATATGACACTGCCGATAGAGATGAGGCCCAACCTCCACCAACCCTAAACTCCAGACAGTACTACAACTGTTATTGATTAAATAATTGAATGTCAACCTTTGAATACAAATCAAAAGTCAGTTCAAGGGTCAGCTCAGAGCCAGTATGATGAAGAGGCAGAGGCCAGATCAAGCAGCAGGCAGAGGTCGGTACCCAGGCAGACAAGCAAGACAATGGTGTATGTCAACTGGATACTAGACAATTAGAACCTATTGCTCAGACACCTACAGGTGAAAATTACTAAAATACCTAAGGGGGCCAGTCACTAGCTGGGGAAGACTGAGGTGGATGGACACTGGCTTTTAAGAGCCAGAGAAGGCATTTCCATGCTCCCTATGCATAAATACAGATCAGATGAGCAGCAAGTGGACTGAGATGTGCTGCTATAGCTGCTGTACCCATCAGGAAGGAACAGGAGGAAACTGGAGGGAATGGACTGCCAGGGAACATCAGAGAAGACAAGGTGAACATAATGGCGGCTGTGTCCAATAGGAGGGAGGCAGTGATGGGCATGCACTGCCAGCATAACCATGTGTTATTATAGAGTTTACAAAATAAACAGTATGCGGTAAACTCCTGAGCTCCCCCTAGTGTTGGCTACAGGAAGTCAAAAGTTATATTTTAAATCTATTTCTATGCAAGCAATTTTTGCAAGCCTTCATCAGAAAAAGCAAAGCTCCAATCTCTTTTAAGGTATGCTAAGAAATTAATCAGCATAGAATTTTCAACCTATTTTGATAAAATCTCAGTATCAGAATAAAGGAGCACCTATGGCTATAAATACATAATGAGAAATTAATTAGTAGAGAATTTTGGACATAAAAGTGACACGATAATAAAAGGGGAAGATTCACTTTCAACCATATACGGTAAATGATGCCCAAATATTATTTCATTGTCTTTCGGGGGCCAAGTGGTGGGTAGGTTGGCTGCCTGATATGGAAAATGAAAATCCGATGATTTGGATGCACACAGTAATTCCTTCAGTCAGTTTTAAGCATCGCTGTCAGATGTCTGAAGAGCAGCGTGAAATCAAACTGAAGCCAGCGGAAACTAAGATATCACAGGAAGCATAATAAGCAATTTATTCAATGATATAGTCAGCCATGGCTGTCTCATGCAGGAAACCAGCGCTTTATTAAGCCATCTCTCAAAATCGGAATGACAGTAATGTGAATCACGTATTTAAAATGGTAGAAAAGTAACGCGAGAGGAGCTACATGAAGATATTAATGGGCTGGTCTGCTCTGGACTATCCCTTTTTGTTTTCTGATAATAATACATATACGGGGTGTCCTGCTGATGAGTCTCATATAATCTTTGGGGGGAAACGGATGACAAGTGCTTAATTTTCCTGCAGCACCACCTGCTGAGGAAAGGAGTCGTTACATCTTTCCTATTGAAATCAATGGTGAGCGTAATGCATGACAAGTCCTCCAGAGCAAGATACATTCTTTTCAACTGCTCTCCATTGTGGATATAAGCATTGAAAACTCTTTCTGCAGAGGACTATATTATTACTTGCCAGTGGGGGAAGGAGACTGATTCTCCAGCACAAAATTACTGTTATGCTCGTATCACTGCCAATTACTTACAGCATTTCAGGACTTTTGGCATGAAAATGATTCAGCTGATCAACAGCATAAAATCAAAGAAAACTCTTTCTGCAGAGGTATTAAGAATGATCTACAGGGTGGGCCATTTATATGGATACACCTTAATAAAATGGGAATGGTTGGTGATATTAACTTCCTGTTTGTGGCACATTAGTATATGTGAGTGGGGAAACTTTTAAAGATGGGTGGTGACCATGGCGGCCATTTTGAAGTTGGCCATTTTGAATCCAACTTTTGTTTTTTAAATAGGAAGAGGGTCATGTGACACATCAAACTTATTGGGAATTTCACAAGAAAAACAATGGTGTGCTTGGTTTTAACGTAACTTTATTCTTTCATGAGTTATTTACAAGTTTCTGACCACTTATAAAATGTGTTCAATGTGCTGCCCATTGTGTTGGATTGTCAATGCAACCCTCTTCTCCCACTCTTCACACACTGATAGCAACACTGCAGGAGAAATGCTAGCACAGGCTTCCAGTATCCTTAGTTTCAGGTGCTGCACATCTCGCATCTTCACAGCATAGACAATTGCCTTCAGATGACCCCAAAGATAAAAGTCTAAGGGGGTCAGATCGGGAGACCTTGGGGGCCATTCACGACGACCAATCCACTTTCCAGGAAACTGTTCATCTAGGAATGCTCGGACCTGACACCAATAATGTGGTGGTGCACCATCTTGCTGGAAAAACTCAGGGAACATGCCAGCTTCAGTGCATAAAGAGGGAAACACATCATCATGTAGCAATTTCGCATATCCAGTGGCCTTGAGGTTTCTATTGATGAAGAATGGCCCCACTATCTTTGTACCCCATATACCACACCATACCATCAATTTTTGGGTTCCAACAGTCTTGGAGGGATCAATCCAATGTGGGTTAGTGTCAGACCAATAGCGGTGGTTTTGTTTGTTAACTTCACCATTCACATAAAAATTTGCCTCATCACTAAACAAAATCTTCTGCGTAAACTGAGGGTCCTGTTCCAATTTTTGTTTTGCCCATTCTGCAAATTCAGTGCGCCGATCTGGGTCATCCTCGTTGAGATGCTGCAGTAGCTGGAGTTTGTAAGGGTGCCATTTGTGAATAGCTAATATCCGCCGAAGGGATGTTCGACTAATGCCACTCTCCAGTGACATGCGGCGAGTGCTACGCTGTGGGCTCTTGCTGAATGAAGCTAGGACAGCCACTGATGTTTCTTCATTAGTGACAGATTTCATGCGTCCACATTTTGGCAAATCCAACACTGAACCAGTTTCACGAAACTTAGCAAGCAGTTTGCTAACTGTAGCATGGGAGATGGGTGGTCTCGTAGGCTGTCTTGCATTGAAATCTGCTGCAATGACCCGGTTACTGCGTTCACCAGACATCAACACAATTTCTATCCACTTCGCACGTGTTAGCCTCGGCGACATGTCAATGGCTGCAAACAAAGAGAAACTTGTAAATAACTCATGAAAGAATAAAGTTACATTAAAACCATTGTTTTTCTTGTGAAATTCCCAATAAGTTTGATGTGTCACATGACCCTCTTCCTATTGAAAAAACTAAAGTTGGATTCAAAATGTCCGACTTCAAAATGGCCACCATGGTCCCCACCCATCTTGAAAAGTTTCCCCCCTCACATATACTAATGTGCCACAAACAGTAAGTTAATATCACCAACCATTCCCATTTTATTAAGGTGTATCCATATAAATGGCCCACCCTGTATATTGTTACCTGCCAGAGGGGGAAGGAGATTGATTCTCCAGCAAAAAATTACTATAATGCTTGTATCATAGCATTTCAGGACTTTTTGGCATGAAAATTATTCAACTGATCAGCAGGGATGCACACAGATGACAGAGAGCCCCATAGGAAACTTAGTCTGGCCCCCCACAGAAAGTTGTATGTCAAACTATGTTGTTGTTTTTTTAATCAGAGGAAATTTTTAACAAAATAAAATGTGCTCTGCCTCATCTACTATACCGAACTGGACATACCCAAGTTGACTTGCTATTTTTCTTGCAATGTGGTATTTGAATTAATGCACATGCTTGAACTACACATATTTAAATGGGTTTTCCAGGAGTTCAATATTAATGGCCAATCCTCAGTATACGTCATCAATATTTAACACTCATCACCCCCAACGATCACATGTTTGAAGAGGCCACAGGTGCTGTCACCTCTTCCTGAACCAGTGATGTCATGTTTGTCGGTCATATGGCCTATTTGACACTAAGTATAGCCTGACCTGCAATACCAAGCACAGCCACTATACAAAGTATGGCACTGTGAGGAGGCCACATTGCTCATCGGAGCACTGCAGCCACTTCCAACAACTGATCAGCGGGGATGCCGGGAGTTGAAAGTCCACCGATAAAATATTGATGACCTATCATGGTGCCCGAAAAACATTAAAGGATGTCTACTGCACCCCACCAATCACACATTAAAGGATTATCCTATTGATAGGCCCTCAATGTGCATTCCTAGAAACCCCTTTAAAGGACATTCGCAACACAAATCCTTTCTGCAGCGATGACGGCACAATGGCTTTGCATGGGTCAGAGCACAGGAGTCCTACAAGTCATGAGAAATGGATTGATTGGCAGGGCAAGTCCCAGGGCAGGCCTGCCAATTGCACGGGCGTAAAGGGTAAAGCTTCGGTCCTGATAGCTAGCATGGCGGATTATAAATAGGAAATTAGGAGTAGCGCAGTGTAAACTTGGGTTTATCGTGTAGTACCAAACAAAACTGCAGAATGTGGAAGGCTTCCGTTATTATCATCATCAGTTGTCACCATATTTATCTTATCGTGATGGCTAACCTTATTAATAATAATAATAATGCAAAATAATATTAAAATGCTACAAATGATTATAATAATGTAAAAATAGTAATAAAATACTATGGATAATTGCATTACATATAAAATAAAAAATAATCCTAATTGAATCTATAAAATAAGAATACACTAGTACTAATAATTATAAAATAATTAGAGATGAGTGAATTTCTTAAAAGTTCTATTCGGCTGATTCGTCGAATTTCACAAAAAATTTGCTCCGTAACTAATTACTTTGTCACGAAGCAAATTTTTTGGTAAGTAGAGAGTGCAGTGACAGGGACCTGCGATAGCGCCGCCCCCGTCATTGTACCCTTCAGATGCCGCGTTCATACATGATCGCGGCATCTGAGTGTAAAATTAACAATAATTTTTTTTTTTTATCAAACTTACAGCCTCCATTAGCTCGCGACGGGTCGGCCGCCGCCATCTTGCTTGAAGATCTCGGTCAAAATCCTGTGCGGCGGGAGACTACGTCATCACGCCGGCTGGCTTGGTGACTTATGACGTCATCACGCCGGCTGGCGTGATGATGTAATCTCCTGCGGCACAGGATTTCAGCCGAGGTCTTCAAGCAAGATGGAGGCAGGAAGTTTCCTGGCCATTTTTAGAATGTCTTGCAGATGGGTGGAAGACTTCAGGAACCGCTTGACAACCAGATTGAACACGTGCGCCATGCAGGGTGCATGGCTCAGCCCTCCATGATGCAGCGCCGACATCATGTTCTTCCCGTTGTCGGTCACCATGGTTCTGATTTTGAGTTGTCGTGGAGAAAGCCAGGATTCGATTTCTTGATGAAGGATACGGAGCAGTTCCTCCCTTGTGTGACTCCGTTCGCCCAGGCAAACGAGGTACAGAACAGAGTGACACCGCCGTGCCCTGCACATGTGTTATGCTGGAGGCACTGTGAATTGTCTCTGCAGTGGAGGCTGAGGACATGGTGGTGGATGAGGAGGCAGAGGCAGACATTTTCTCAGGACCAACGGCGTGAGAACTTGGAGGCGGAAGCAGTGTCATCTTGCCAAGTTGCTGGTGTGGCAGGGCAGGAACCACATTCACCCAGTGGGCCGTAAAGTAGAGATCAACCGATATAGATTTTTTAGAGCCAATACTGATAACCTGTGAACTTTCAGGCCGATAACTTATACCGATATTCTGTGCATTTTCATTTTTGAAATAAAAAATACAATTTTCTGTTACGGCGTTCACCACATAGGAGATTTTTATTTTTATTTTAATAGTTTGGACTTTTCGGACGTGGCAGGATTCCATTTTGCCGAAAACACTAGGTACCGGATCCGGCATTAATAAATTTCAATGGAAATTAATGCTGGATCCGGCATTCCGGCAAGTGTTCCGGAATTTTGGCCGGAGAAAATACAGCAGCATGCTGCAGTATTTTCTCTGGCCAAATACCGTAAGAGGGACTGAACTGAAGACATTCTGATGCATACTGAACGGATTGCTTTCTATTCAGAATGCATTAGGATAAAACTGAAGCGTTTTTTTTCCGGTATTGAGCCCCTAGGACGGAACTCAATACCGAAAAAGAATAACGCTAGTGTGAAAGTACCCTAATACACCCCAAAAAAGGTTGTAATTTTGTCACTTCACCACACAAAAGCTAATAAGTCCTTTTTTCCCCCACTAATACACCCGAAAAAAGGCTTTAGAACATATAACTGCACCACTGAACGGCTAATAACACTTTTTTTTTCCACTAATACACCCCAAAAAAGGCTGTAATTTTTTTACTTCACCACACATCGGCTAATAAGCCCTTTTTCTCCACTAATACACCCCAAAAAATGCTTTAGAACATATAACTGCACCGCACAAGGGCAAATAAGATGTATAAATATTTCCTAGTAATAAACCCTGTTAATGATTGTATCAAACAGCACTTGCACCCCAGTAACAAGAACGGTTTGCTGGAATTACAGAGCTGTATAATGGCAATTTGGATCCGCAGTCAGTACAGCAAGGTGTAATAGGATTGTTCCTATTACCCAGGCTGTAACCTCCCCTATTGGATCCTGTTCAGCTTCAACACTGTGTAATAATTCCTCCCTATCCTTTCCCTACACTTCTAATGATCTTCTAACTTCTATTCAGCCAAAAACAAGTTTTCAAGTCTTTCCTAGCACTGTCCCTAGCGCCTGCTGACGCCTGCACTAAGTACACTGGAAAATGGCAGAATTCAAGACGGCTGAGGTTATTTATAGGGCTGGCTGCTGATTGTCTGCATGCATGGCATTGGAGGTGATCCCTTGTTCCCAGAGTTCCTTGCTCCATGTCCTCACACGTGCAGCAGCCATTTCTATTCGATTCGTTACCACAAAGTGTCCGGAAATTCGGATTCGGTGCGAATCAAATTTTCCTGAAATTTGTATTGAATTCCACTTCGTCAACTTCGATTTGCTCATCTCTAGTAACAACACCCAAGTCTATATTTCAGCCTAAGCTCCATAAACCATGATGCCATGTATAAGAGTGCACACACATTTGATCTCCCACCACCCACCACCAACTTTTCCAAATGGAAATGGTGATTGTTGGTCACAGTAAATACTTTCATGAAGTGCGATGTTTTCTCTAATGCTCATGTTGCAACATTATACCTCCATGCAGTGCGTTGGTTCATATGACAGCATGTGCCATGTCCTACTGCTCACGATATCTGGTTATACAGTGATATTGATACTAAGTCTAGCTATAGACATTGAAATACAATCATCCAATCCTTCTTTCCCCATCTGAAGAATGTCAGGAAACCCAAATGCACAGTAGGTGGTCAGTCACCTGTCCTACTTCAAGAACATGGCCCCATCACAAGGCAACACACACACATACTTACTCAACTACTTTTGGATATCCTGTAGTAGTAAATGGAGAGAGCCAATCCCAACAGTACACACTAGCGCCCCATTCTTGAAATAGGAGTAGGTCTCAGAGGTGAGAACCACACCTATCGGACATTTATAGCATGTCCTGTGGATATGCCATATATGTCCTGATGAGATTACCCCTTCAAATTCCATATTAGAAGAGTATGTGCAGCAGCCCACAGGGGTGGGGAGTGATAGTTCTGGCACTGATAGTGGTAGTGATGGTCCACGGTGGCTGTCCTAACCTTCAGGGTTTCCTGTCTGGTGTTAGGTGGGGTGCCCGTGGTGTTAGGTAGATGGGTGCAAGGCAGGAGAGCAGGTGTAGGTATAAACAGTGGATAATGGTCAATAACCAGGCCCGTTTGGTTGAATTGATGATTGGTACAGTAGCTCATACAGCAGCAAAGGGCACATTTCTGAGGTATCTGACAGAAAGTATTGATGGTGGGAGTAGTACTCCTTGTCTCTTTTTTTAAGTATATTTTGCAGTTACTCCAAATAACCATAAGTGGTCAGTTCCATTCTCATTAACTCTTTGTGCAGTTCCTGGGCTGAGGGGTGCAGATCTAAAATCCAGATGGCCAGTCAAAGTTTTGGTGGGCACCGAAGCAATGTACCCTTTCCACAGCAGTAAAGTCTTTTGCCACACAAGAGCAGATGCCTTACTGTCATGGCCTTTATGTTTTTTGACCTTCTACGGGTACCTGTTGTCCTTCTTAAGGGTACTCTGGCAGTTTTTCAGTCTCAGGAATGGTGTTTTCCTGGAGGGGGCTTTACTTTGGGCTTAATCAGTTGGAGCTCACACATACACATCTTGTCACTAGTTCTGAAGATTAAACACTCCTCCAGAAGGTGGGGCCAGTCCATCGGCTAGCAGCTAACTACAGGACTGTCAGACTTAACTCTATGCTGCCCATTATCAACCGTTTGGGATACATAGTGCACAAAAAAGAGTACTTTACCAATAAATTACAACATTTAACTTGGTAACATGAAATTAACCCTGATAGTGATCCACTGGGGCACTTCATATGTAATACGCTCCCCCTAGTGGTGACTGCAGGCAGCCAAAATATAATCATTTAGCTTTGGAGCTCTGTATCAGTAAAACAAGTTTTCAACTGCTCTAGAGATATACTATCAGCCCCAAATTTTGGTCCTAAAAGAATCTCTCCAAACATTTATTCTGTGCTTTTAACTTGCTATATTAGCTACATTTTGTAGATACAGATCATAAAATACAGTACGGACTTTTAACACTTGACTGCGTCTTCTAACTTTTTTTTTTTTTTTTTTTTTTTTTTTTTTTACTTTATTCCATTTCCGTGGACTAAATGAGCTAATTAGATAAATGCAATCTTGAGTTTGATTATTCAATTATCACCAATGGGAAAATGACACAGAATAGATGACTTGCCAACAAAGAGCTGGTGTGAAAGCTAATTAGTATTCTGCCAATGACATGGTTAATTAGCCGATATCACCAATAATAATGGAAGATGAATTAAGCTATTAACTCTGCCATTAACACCACAATGTCTTCCACGCTCAAGCCAGTCTTTGAAAACATAGTTCCTTTTAGTTGAAAGGTATTGACTTTTCTAAATCCGTAATATAAAAGTAACAATAGAGCTATATGTATTCATTATGGAAACCAATCACATGAAGAAGCAAGCAATATATATTCTAGAATATGCCACAGCATAGGAACAAGACTCTACACATATACATTGTATAGCATGTAGAAGATGGGTGGCCCTAAGCAATCATGGAAATTAACCACTTCAACCCCGCTAGCTAAAACCCCCTTCATGACCAGGCCACTTTTTACACTTCTGCACTACACTACTTTCACCGTTTATTGCTCGGTCATGCAACTTACCACCCAAATGAATTTTACCTCCTTTTCTTCTCACTAATAGAGCTTTCATTTGGTGGTATTTCATTGCTGCTGACATTTTTACTTTTTTTGTTATTAATCAAAATTTAACGATTTTTTTGCAAAAAAATGAAATTTTTCACTTTCAGCTGTAAAATTTTGCAAAAAAAAACGACATCCATATATAAATTTTTCGCTAAATTTATTGTTCTACATGTCTTTGATAAAAAAAAATGTTTGGGCAAAAAAAAAAAATGGTTTGGGTAAAAGTTATAGCGTTTACAAACTATGGTACAAAAATGTGAATTTCCGCTTTTTGAAGCAGCTCTGACTTTCTGAGCACCTGTCATGTTTCCTGAGGTTCTACAATGCCAAGACAGTAGAAAAACCCCACAAATGACCCCATTTCGGAAAGTAGACACCCTAAGGTATTCGCTGATGGGCATAGTGAGTTCATAGAACTTTTTATTTTTTGTCACAAGTTAGCGGAAAATTATGATTTTTTTATTTTTATTTTTTCTTACAAAGTCTCATATTCTACTAACTTGCGACAAAAAATAAAAAATTCTAGGAACTCGCCATGCCCCTCATGGAATACCTTGGGGTGTCTTCTTTCCAAAATGGGGTCACTTGTGGCGTAGTTATACTGCCCTGGCAATTTAGGGGCCCAGATGTGTGAGAAGTAGTTTGCAATCAAAATGTGTAAAAAATGGCCTGCGAAATCCGAAAGGTGCACTTTGGAATATGTGCCCCTTTGCCCACCTTGGCTGCAAAAAAGTGTCACACATCTGGTATCGCCGTACTCAGGAGAAGTTGGGGAATGTGTTTTGGGGTGTCATTTTACATATACCCATGCTGGGTGAGAGAAATATCTTGGTCAAATGCCAACTTTGTATAAAAAAATGGGAAAAGTTGTCTTTTGCCAAGATATTTCTCTCACCCAGCATGGTTATATGTAAAATGACACCCCAAAACACATTCCCCAACTTCTCCTGAGTACGGCGATACCAGATGTGTGACACTTTTTTGCAGCCAAGGTGGGCAAAGGGGCACATATTCCAAAGTGCACCTTTCGGATTTCGCAGGCCATTTTTTACACATTTTGATTGCAAACTACTTCTCACACATTTGGGCCCCTAAATTGCCAGGGCAGTATAACTACGCCACAAGTGACCCCATTTTGGAAAGAAGACACCCCAAGGTATTCCGTGAGGGGCACGGCGAGTTTCTAGAATTTTTTATTTTTTGTCGCAAGTTAGTGGAATATGAGACTTTGTAAGGAAAAAAGAAAAAAAAAATCATAATTTTCCGCTAACTTGTGACAAAAAATAAAAAATTCTAGGAACTCGCCGTGCCCCTCACGGAATACCTTGGGGTGTCTTCTTTCTAAAATGGGGTCACTTGTGGCATAGTTATACTGCCCTGGCATTCTAGGGGCCCTAATGTGTGGTAAGTAGTTTGAAATCAAAATGTGTAAAAAATGACCTGTGAAATCCGAAAGGTGCTCTTTGGAATGTGTGCCCCTTTGCCCACCTTGGCTGCAAAAAAGTGTCACACATCTGGTATCGCCGTACTCAGGAGAAGTTGGGAAATGTGTTTTGGGGTGTCATTTTACATATAACCATGCTGGGTGAGAGAAATATCTTGGCAAAAGACAACTTTTCCCATTTTTTTATACAAAGTTGGCATTTGACCAAGATATTTCTCTCACCCAGCATGGGTATATGTAAAATGACACCCCAAAACACATTCCCCAACTTCTCCTGAGTACGGCGATACCAGATGTGTGACACTTTTTTGCAGCCAAGGTGGGCAAAGGGGCACATATTCCAAAGTGCACCTTTCGGATTTCGCAGGCCATTTTTTACACATTTTGATTGCAAACTACTTCTCACACATCTGGGCCCCTAAATTGCCAGGGCAGTATAACTACGCCACAAGTGACCCCATTTTGGAAAGAAGACACCCCAAGGTATTCCGTGAGGGGCACGGCGAGTTCCTAGAATTTTTTATTTTTTGTCGCAAGTTAGTGGAATATGAGACTTTGTAAGGAAAAAAGAAAAAAAAATCATCATTTTCCGCTAACTTGTGACAAAAAATAAAAAATTCTAGGAACTCGCCGTGCCCCTCACGGAATACCTTGGGGTGTCTTCTTTCCAAAATGGGGTCACTTGTGGCATAGTTATACTGCCCTAGCATTCTAGGGGCCCTAATGTGTGGTAAGTAGTTTGAAATCAAAATGTGTAAAAAATGACCTGTGAAATCCGAAAGGTGCTCTTTGGAATGTGTGCCCCTTTGCCCACCTTGGCTGCAAAAAAGTGTCACACATCTGGTATCGCCATACTCAGGAGAAGTTGGGGAATGTGTTTTGGGGTGTCATTTTACATATAACCATGCTGGGTGAGAGAAATATCTTGGCAAAAGACAACTTTTCCCATTTTTTTATACAAAGTTGGCATTTGACCAAGATATTTCTCTCACCCAGCATAGGTATATGTAAAATGACACCCCAAAACACATTCCCCAGCTTCTCCTGAGTACGGCAATACCAGATGTGTGACACTTTTTAGCAGCCTAGATGCGCAAAGGTGCCCAAATTCCTTTTAGGAGGGCATTTTTTGACATTTGGATCCCAGACTTCTTCTCACGCTTTCGGGCCCCTAAAAAGCCAGGGCAGTATAAATACCCCACATGTGACCCCACTTTGGAAAGAAGACACCCCAAGGTATTCAATGAGGGGCCTGGCGAGTTCATAGAATTTTTTTTTTTGCATAAGTTAGCGGAAATTGATTTTTATTTTTTTTTCTCACAAAGTCTCACTTTCCGCTAACTTAGGACAAAAATTTCAATCTTTCATGGACTCAATATGCCCCTCAGCGAATACCTTGGGGTGTCTTCTTTCCGAAATGGGGTCACATGTGGGGTATTTATACTGCCCTGGCTTTTTAGGGGCCCTAAAGCGTGAGAAGAAGTCTGGAATCTAAATGTCTAAAAAAATTTACGCATTTGGATTCCGTGAGGGGTATGGTGAGTTCATGTGAGAGTTTATTTTTTGACACAAGTTAGTGGAATATGAGACTTAGTAAGAAAAAACAAACAAAAAAAATAAAAATATTTCCGCTAACTTGGGCCAAAAAAATGTCTGAATGGAGCCTTACAGGGGGGGTGATCAATGACAGGGGGGTGATCAATAATGACAGGGGGGTGATCACCCATATACACTCCCTGATCACCCCCTGTCATTGATCACCCCCCTGTAAGGCTCCATTCAGACGTCCGTATGATTTTTACGGATCCACGGATCGGATCCGCAAAACACATGCAGACGTCTGAATGGAGCCTTACAGGGGGGTGATCAATGACAGGGGGTGATCAGGGAATGTATATGGGTGATCACCCCCCTGTCATTGATCACCCCCCTGTAAGGCTCCATTCAGACGTCCGTATGATTTTTACGGATCCATGGATACATGGATCGGATCTGCAAAACACATGCGGACGTCTGAATGGAGCCTTACAGGGGGGTGATCAATGACAGGGGGGTGATCAATGACAGGGGGTGATCAGGGAGTGTATATGGGTGATCACCCCTCTGTCATTGATCACCCCCTGTAAGGCTCCATTCAGACGTCCGCATGTGTTTTGCGGATCCAATCCATGTATCCATGGATCTGTAAAAATCATACGGACGTCTGAATGGAGCCTTACAGTGGGGTGATCAATGACAGGGGGTGATCAGGGAGTGTATATGGGTAATCACCCCTCTGTCATTGATTACCCCCCTGTAAGGCTCCATTCAGACGTCCGCATGTGTTTTGCAGATCCGATCCATGTATCCATGGATCCGTAAAAATCATGCGGACGTCAGAATGGAGCCTTACAGGGGGGTGATCAATGACAGGGGGTAATCAGGGAGTGTATATGGGTGATCACCACTCTGTCATTGATCACCCCCCTGTAAGGCTCCATTCAGACGTCCGCATGTGTTTTGCGGATCCGATCCATGGATCCGTAAAAATCATGCGGACGTCTGAATGGAGCCTTACAGGGGGGTGATCAATGACAGGGAAGTGATCAGGAAGTCTATATGCGTGATCACCCCCTTGTCATTGATCACCCCCCTGTAAGGCTCCATTCAGACGTCCGCATGTGTTTTGCGGATCCGATCCATGTATCCATGGATCCGTAAAAATCATACGGACGTCTGAATGGAGCCTTACAGTGGGGTGATCAATGACAGGGGGTGATCAGGGAGTGTATATGGGTGATCACCCCTCTGTCATTGATCACCCCCCCGTAAGGCTCCATTCAGACGTCCGCATGTGTTTTGCGAATTCGATCCATGTATCCATGGATCCGTAAAAATCATACGGACGTCTGAATGGAGCCTTACAGGGGGGTGATCAATGACAGGGGGGTGATCAATGACAGGGAAGTGATCAGGAAGTCTATATGGGTGATCACGCTCTTGTCATTGATCACCCCCCTGTAAGGCTCCATTCAGACGTCCGTATGCGTTTTGCGGATCCGATCCATGTATCCGTGGATCCGTAAAAATCATACGGACGTCTGAATGGAGCCTTACAGGGGGGTGATCAATGACAGGGGGGTGATCAATGACAGGGGGTTATCAGGGAGTCTATATGGGGTGATCAGGGGTGATCAGTGGTTCATAAAGGGTTAATAAGTGACAGGGGGGGTGTAGTGTAGTGTAGTGGTGTTTAGTGCTACTTTAGTGAGCTGCCTGAGTCCTCTGGTGGTCGATCCAAACAAAAGGGACCACCAGAGGACCAGGTAGCAGGTATATTAGACGCTGTTATCAAAACAGCGTCTAATATACCTGTTAGGGGTTAAAAAAATCACATCTCCAGCCTGCCAGCGAGCGATCGCCGCTGGCAGGCTGGAGATCCACTCGCTTACCTTCCGTTCCTGTGAGCGCGCGCGCCTGTGTGCGCGCGTTTACAGGAAATCTCGGCTCTCGCGGGAGGACGCGTATATGCGTCCACCCAGAAGAGCAGGGCCGCCGGCAGGACGCAATCCTGCGTACGGCGGTCCTGAGCAGGTTAAGGCCATATTATATTCTACTTGACACTACCATACACCTACTCCTGAGCACTAGGGACAGGGAACTTAGGTTCTTATTACCCGTAGGGTGACCAGCGTCAAACAGGCCTCCATTCTTGAGCAGAATGGGCTGTCTCCATGGTACATACGTCCTCATTGTAGAGTCTGCATCTGTAATGCATGTTTAAAGGGGTTCTCGAGTGATAATAAATTAAGGTTAAAAATTAAAAAAATCCCCCATCACTGCCACTCAAACACTTACTGGACCCAGCTCAACACATAGGAAATGCCAGGAAAAGCTCACTCATAGAATCACTGGCAGAGCAGGCATCTCCAGGCCATTTCTGTGTGTCAACCAGGAAATGGAGAACAGCAGGGAAAGGGTGATCGGTTAGGATGAGTATGTTTTTTTGTTTGTTTATTCACCGATTGTGAGACATATATAAACATGTAATACATCTGGACAATCCCTAAGATGGTAATACCCATTTAATGTTGACGTATTTTGACCCAGCTACAATATGATTGGGTTTAGGGATGTCCATGCTTGTTCTACTAGTTCTGTATGATTCCTCAATAATCTCCTCCCACTCAATGTTGAACTAAAATCGCTAAATTCTACATTACCACAAGACAATTGAGAAACAGTCTTCAGTCCAGCCCCCTCCACCTCTGCCAGTAAACCTGCAACATTAAAATCCTCATGTTAAACATAAATGATGACTAAAAAATATTGTATGCTGTGATATCTCCATAAAAAGTTCTGGTTAGTGCTAATGTCCCCTGCAGTGATGATGACCACATCAATGATGGTCAAGGGTAGTGAAGGGGTAAAAATAACACCCTAGGGAAGTGACTGTATTCCTTGTAGGCTTTAGGATTCCTTCCTCTTAATCTTCAATTCATTTTGGAACAGAAAACAAGGGAAGTAGAACACAATTGGTCCTTGACCATGATGGTAGCACAATAGTCTGCGATGGTCCCTCAAAAGACTATAGGACCATGAGTTTTAGTAGCATCTCCAAAAAGGTAATTAGGAACAATTACATTCTCAGCAGCCGACAATGATATGGATTGATATTAAAGAGGACCTTTCACTGATCCTGACATTGTGAACTAACTATACAGACATGGAGAGTGGCGCCCGGGGATCTCACTGCACTTACTATTATCCCTGGGCGCCGCTCCGTTCTCCCGCTATGCCCTCCGGTATCTTCGGTCACTAAGTTATAGTAGGCGGAGTCTGCCCTTGTTCTCCCTTGTTCTTCTGTAGCGCTGGCCAATCGCATCGCAGAACTCACAGCCTGGGAGAAAATAATCTCCCAGGCTGTGAGCTCTGCAATGCGATTGGCCAGTGCTACAGAAGAACAAGGGCAGACTCCGCCTACTATAACTTAGTGACTGAAATCTCCGCCTACTATAACTTAGTGACCGAAGATACCGGAGGGCATAGCAGGAGAACGGAGCGGCGCCCAGGGATAATAGTAAGTGCAGTGAGATCCCCGGGCGCCGCTCTACATGTCTGTATACTTAGTTCACATTGTCATAATCGGTGAAAGGTCCTCTTTAAATACATTGTATAAGATTCTAAAAATATGGCAGTTTTTTTTCCATAAACAGCACCACTCTTGACCATGGGCTGGGTGTGGAATTGCAGCACAGCCAAATTCAGTTGAATGCTGCAATATGACACACAGTCCAGGCTGGTGCTGTTCTGCAAGAAAGTAGCCGTGTTTTTATAATCCATACAAAATGAGGATGCAAAACGGCTGTAGGCTATGTACCTGACTACTCTGCTTGACGATACCTCAGCACTGTTTTAATGGAATTAAATGAATCGACTTTTTAACGACTGGTGAGTGCCATGGATTTATCTTCTTATCTTCCATATTTTATAATCATTATAATAATTGGCATGCTGGGAGTTGAAGTTTCCCAACAACCGAAGAGCTTCGAGTAGCACCCCAATTATTTAGCGGTGCATTTAATATACAAACCGATCAGAACTGTAGACTTAGAAATAACAGGAGAAGCTACAATCTCTAAAGCATTCTTATATTATACTTGTTAGCGCTTTTGTTGATCCAGAAACCTATTTATTTTATCAGCTGATTTCGACTGCATTTGTCTCAATACGCAGCCATTCATCTCAACCAGGAAGGGACATATTCTTCTCACCAGGCAAAGCCTAAGAAACAATCTGCAGAATTATATATTGGAAAAGACGTATAAAATGGGAAAGACAAATGATGTAGTTACTATCTACTCACGCAGTGGCTGAAACAAAATATTTGGAAATTGCCAGAAGAGAGTTACTCCTGGAAGAGAAAGGAAGTTTTACAGTACAGAGATCAGGCGACAGTTTTTTCCATACCGATTCACGTATGGTCAGATGTTCAAAATTCCATTCAGCTGATTCAGTTGACCAATTTTGATACAGGGCCAAATCAGATCTCCCTGAATTAAAAGTGCTCCGATAGGCCTGAAAATGTGTGTATGACTAGTGTTGGGCAAATCGAAGTATTCCAAGTGGACTTCGATCCGAATTTCAGGGAAAATTCAATTCGCCGCAAAGCCGAATTTTCTCATGCTTTGTGGTGGCGAATCAATTTTGCCTGAAATGGCGGTAAAAAAATAATAATCATACTCACCTCATCCATTTGAGCAAGAAGAGGCAGCTGCAGCCATCTTGATTGAAGATCCCGTGTGAAATCTTGTGCGTGGTGAAGTATGATGTCACTATGCCAGCCAGCGCAATGACATCATCACGCACCAAGCAAGATTTCATAAAAGATCTTTAATCTATATGGGCGCGACGGGTTATTCACGCTCAAATGGATAAGGTTAGCTTTTTTTTTTAACCTATCTGAGAGGCTCTATTAAGGGCGGGGGGGCGGGGGGGGGGGGCACAACTGACGTTCCCCATCATTGCTCCCGCTACTTACAAAGAAATGTTCTTTGTGATGAGGTCATTCACCACAAAATTCGGCAAAGCAGAATTTAAGTTTTCATGACTTCGCTTATCTCTATGTATGACACTCCTAGGTCTCCTAGGATTCTCCTAAACACTCTGAATGGTGTAAAATAATATAATAAGACATATTCATCTTACTAATCCCCAACCCCATTCCAATTGTAGTTGCCAAGTCTCCTGAAGTCTCTGGTAGCCTCCTGGAAAAAGGGGAGACTCCCAGTAGAGTTGGCAAATGCTGCACAGCTCATGAAGAGCTCTAGATGCATGTTTCACCGAGATGCTACATCATTTGACCCAGCTCTGGAACCCATACCTGCTTCTAGGGGGGACATGGAAAGAGGCATGATGAGTCACAAAATGGATGTGGACTTTACAGAATTTCAGCAGCAGGAATCACACGGTATCATTTCCCACAGGCCATATTACAAAAGTTGGTAAGTATGGTTTCGATGCTTCTTGGGTAATCAATGGTCTCTACTTCCTGATTCCTCTCAACACACAGGAAGTGACTGTTCAGCCAATCACTGGTTAAGTTGGGTCACGATCGTGAACAGTGATTGGCTGAGTGATCAATCTTATTATGTGGCAAGAGGAACTGCTGACTTGACTTGATTGGATAGATAGTGAAAAGACATTGCCAAGGACAGATTGGTTTATAGAACCAAAAATTTTTACTGATAAAGGTCATGTCACGGACGTTCCCATGACAGGTGGCAGGAGATCGGTGAGACTGGCAACACGTGATTTGATCTGACATGTTTTCCATTTGGATCAAATGACGTCTGTGATGTTTCTGGTGCTTGCACACCTTCTTTCCCCAGGTGTGGCTATTAGGGTCATTTAACCGTCTCTATTTATAGTGGCTTCTCCCACAATGCTGTGCAGTTTATAGCTTCTCTTTGGACCTTTGGCTAGATTACCAGGGTCATATAGGGCTAGATAGGACTCTAGGTATTCCTGCGTATGAACGTACCTATCTTTGGGGTCTGTTCATACTGGTAGTCAGTCAGAATTTTTGCTCGGTGTGGTGTTTCCCTCCCACACCGAAGCGTGACATTTCATCCAAAAAACTGGTAGATAGATGAGAGATTATTCCCATATGTCTGACCATCACTTTCTTTTTGCCTCTGGCTAGTGGAAACTGATCCCATGATACAATGTACTTTGGGGTTAGTTTTGTATATGGCAGCATCAGTTTACAATGGATTCAAGGACCATGTAATATGTCATGATACCATTTGTAACATAAAGCCACCCAATGCAGAAATCTCAGCTGGGCTTCCAACCTACCATAGTCCATTAATAATACTGATAGTGCAGCAGAGTATACTGCCCCAGAAGGATCAAATACCACAGTGCAGCACAATATACTGCTCCAGCAGAACCAAATACCACAGTGCAGCACAATATACTGACCAACAGCACAATATATCTCCCAGAAGTTACCCTTTTGTAGTGCCAGCTTGCACATTCTGTCCTCCTACTCCTCTAGTTTTTTAATTACGATATGGAGGAGGGGGCTGAGGAGGTGAGACATGAGCCACAGAACCAAGCCAGTCCTAACGTCAGCATGCTTCCTGGTCATACAGGAGAATACAGCACTACATACCATTTCTCTTACAGACAGTAACATCTCCTCTAGTGTAGATATTCTCTTTCATCATCCTCTCTATTTAGACAAGACCGCCATAACAACTTCTTTCAGCTAACACAGTTTGTTACACAGACATCTTAGATTCTTAACTTGTCCATCCTTCCTACCTTCTCAAGACAAACTCCCCATTCTTGTGCACCAATAGTTCTATCCTGGTGAAACCCCAATGGCCCCAAATACTATAATGCATTTAAAAAAACTGTGCCCCCAGTAGTAATAATGCCCTCTAAAATGCCCCTATAGTTCTACCAGTAATAATAATGCCCCTATGGCACCCCTAGTAATAATAATGCACCCTATCATGCCCCCAGGAATAATTCCCCTATAATGACCTTAGTAATAATAATCCCACTATAGTGCCCCGAGTATTATAAATGCCCCATAGCACCTCCAGCAATAATAATGTCCATATTGTTCCCCCAGTATCATTAATGCCCCCAAAAGTGCCCCAAGTATTATAAATGTCATCAGCAACAATAAAGCCCCCAGTATAAATAATGCTTTTTATACTGCCTCCAGCAATAATAAGGCTCCCCTACTGTGCCCCCAGTAATCATAATGCCTCCAATAGTGCCCTGAGTATTGAAATGCCCCGTATAGTGCTTCCAGCTATAATAATTCCCCCTATTGCATGCCTGGTAATAATAATAATGCCCCCTATAGTGCCTCCATCAATAATGATCCCTATTGTGCCCCCAGTTATAATAGTACCCCAGTAATGCTCCCAGTATTAAATATGTTCCCATGATGTCACCTAGAGTGCCCCCAGTACCACCCCTATAGTACCCCCAGTAATGCCCCCAGTATTACAAATGCCCCCAAATTGCCCCCTATGGTACCAAGTGGCCAAGTACAAAAAGAAAAAATCTAATACTCACCAGGGTCCCAACATCGTTCATGCTGAAATGGGTTTTCCCATTAGGCTTTATTCAAAAATGTCTAAAATTAAGTATCTCTATACGGTGATATTTTTAAGACAGCCATATTTATGGGACATGGTATAGGTCACAGGGTCAAGTGGTAGAAGTCACCCTTAGCTCTAATTCATGAGGGGGCCCAAAAGGTAGATAAAGAGATATCAGATTATTAATAATACTAATATAATAGTCACAGGTCATGGGGTCCCTTAGGACCACAATGTAGACTGAGAACTTACCACTGCATCCAAGCGCCATTCTTGTTTGGGGCCATGCATCTCTGGGGTTCTGTCCACACTTAATTTCCTCTGAGAATACTGTTCAGTAGTAAGTCTCACTAAGGGACGCTTAGACCACTTTTCACATCTATTCCACATTCACTCACTCGGACAGTTAATTAGCTTTCTCACTTAGACCTTGACTCTCAAGGGCCCTCACTATGCCACTCCTCCATCTATCTACTCTGCTGACCCCAGTCTAGTTCAAAACTGTACTACTAAACCACATCTCAGGTCTACAGGACAACCTGACCACATTGTATCCCTGTCTCAATGGCCACAAAGGTAATGATCCCCCTTGAACCCCAACACTGTTTCCCATACCTGGCCAGCCATTCCTACAGCCCCAGTAGCCTCTCCAAAGCTAAGCACTCAGGCTCTTGATATGCTGCAGCTGTCACCGCTTCAGGGACTGCCCACACAGAAGCCTTCCTTCTTCAAGGTCTACCTCTGTCAGCCCACAGACCACTACTGGTCAGTCACCCTCCCCATCCACTGCATTAAAGATGGTTACAAGCCCCCACCTGCCAAATCAGCCATACTTCTCTCCATTCAGACACTTGCTCAGTCAAATTAGGCAATCCTGTTCTACAGCACTGCGCAGGCCTCCCACCATGACTCCTAGTCTCTGGTTCACAACCTCATGGGCCACAGCCTACAATTTTTTCCACATCTCCCCAGCGGTAACCAGAGCCTGGCCTATCACATACCTTCAATACTGCAGTCTAGCACCTCAAGTGGTTAGTCCAAACTCTTCCCAAATCCTCCTCCATATATGAACCCTCCACTATCACCTTTAGACAGCATGGTGGCACAGCACATCTGCATCATCATGCCTAATGCCAACACCAGGCTCTTCCTGGGCCTAACCAGAACCTCTTCCAGAACTTTCACCCAGAAGATTCTTATTCCTTCGCACAGTCATAGCATCGCACACATGATGGTACAAAAAAGCATGAAGGCCTGCAAAAAAAACATTATATACAGTGAGACATAACAGATATGTACATAGCATAATCAATCTGAGCAGTCCCTCAATGACTGTAGTCAATTTTAAGAAACGGGCAACTGGAAAGAATCCATGGACAGTCCATAGGCTTCAAAGAGAGGTCACACAGTTCACTCTCCTTACATTTTTATCTGAAGGTTCTTTCTAAAAAAAAAAAAGGCCATCTGTGTATGGAGGCTTAGTAGCAATGCTCCATGGGATAATAATATGCAAAGAGGTATCGCCGAGGGAAGAGAACCATCTCGCTACCATCATCTTTTGGAAGTGGCTCCCTATGAGTTAGTCTTTTCCCTTGAAGATGTCTCTTTGCATATTTTTAGATTGTAAAAGGCTGGCCTATGAGCTTCTACCATTGCCCTGCCTATTAAATGCTCCCTCTTTATATGTATCACTTACCTTCTGTGAAAGCTCTGTTAGCAGCCATGTTAATTGATACCGTTAAATTACATGTTTAATCTCACCATTTTATTACCATCTCGTTCCCGGCCCTTAACGAGCTTTACTTTGGATGTAGCAATTTAATATCTACTTAGGTTTTACCAGTAGCAACTTTTAATTTAGAGTCTCGATTCCCATCGACCGGACGCGTAGAAATTTTGACACGAGAATATTTAAAATTAAATTTCTTAAAGTTCATTATCTGATAATTGGTGCTAAATAACATCTTAACGGAGAGACAAACCCCACGCAAAGCAAGTCAGTTCCACTTAAGATTCCATTAGAAAAGTGTTTCAGCTGCAATGTAATGGACCATAAAATTTAATTTTGAAATGATATTACCAAAAGTGATGGAATGATAGAAACCACAAAGAGACGCACAGTGAGTCTTCTCCCTTGTATTACCGCCCGCGTTTCCCTATGAAATGATTTCATTCTGATCAGGAGACCATACATGTGTTTTCCTTTCCTTATTCCAATACCTCGCTCCTTAAAAATGGGAATTTACCAGTGTAGCTCTATGTAATTACAAAGGTTTCCTTATCTCAGCCTATTTGCTGAAGTCATACTAAAGAAAAGAGCCTTCTATAATCCATTGGCTTTCTCATATCTAATTTACATTGGTGGTAATCCCTATCCTGTATCAGCATTTAGGTAATGACTTTTGGATTAAATTGCATCTCTTGCAATTCTTTCCTCCCAAATCTCCACAACATATCAGCAAGACTGGGGCTGAATGGGTCTGACTGAGCCCCCGATACAGCAATATGCGGAGCGAGGAGGCGCACTCTTCATTCAAAAGGTGTTTTATGCCGTATAATGGATCATCAAAAGGAAACCTCTTGACATTCATAATAGGTATTGATTGTTACAGCATTCATGAATATCATTAAATCATGATTTCAGAATCCTGTTTTATAAGACAAGATGGTATCGGGTAAAACGAAATGTCTTCATGGAAAGTTCTAAACTTTATACAGTTTTGTGGAAGCATATTAGAGTTATATCTAGCATAAGGGAAAGAATGGATAGATAGATAGATAGATAGATAGATAGATAGATAGACATAGATAGATAGATAGATAGATAGATGATTGATCAATAGAGGTATATAGATATAGATAGAAAGTTAGATAGATAGATAGATACATAGATAGATATAGATATACATCCAAAGAACGAGGCAGCACTCCAAATTCTCGTGAGGGGGTGATGACCCAAATTTATTTATTTATTTCCCAAGCAACGTTTCGGCCTACTCAATGAGGCCTTTGTCAAGCGCCTCATTGAGTAGGCCGAAACGTTGCTTGGGAAATAAATTTGGGTCATCACCCCCTCATGAGAATTTGGAGTGCTGCCTCGTTCTTTGGGCGTATTTACAGTGGAGGAGAAGCCTGCCTTCCCTGAGGAGTTGCACCCTATTCACACCGTCTGACTGTGCTGCTGCTCTATCTGTGTTGTTAGCTATAGATATAGATAGAAAAATAGATACAGCATTCATTTGGTTCCCAAGGCAATGGTTTCCGAATACACTCCCTTTATCTTGATCCCTAAAGTTCATTATAATAGCTGATAATCAATCAGTTGGCGTGTTTTTGATGCAATATGTATCTTAGGTCACACCCCTTTCAAGTTAAGCCACACCCTTTCCCCGCTAAGCCACGCCTTGGTGAACTAGATGCAATTTCATAAATTTCAAAATTAGATACGTCAAGAATATTCCAAAAATTCCCCATATTGTGCCAAAGTTCTGAGAATTTTACGGCATTCTCATTAGTAAATTTGGCCAATTATCTATTTTTTAAAGACTTACGTCTAATTAGTGAGACTAAAATTACATGACGGGTTCTGTGTTCGGCGCTTTCTTGGCGCTTTTTGAAAGGCTGCACAGCAGCCAATCAACAAGCGTCATACTACTTGCCCCAAGAGGCCATCACAGCCATGCCTACTATTGGCATGGCTGTGATTGGCCAGAGCAGCATGTGACCCAGGCTCTATATAAGCTGGAGTCACGTAGCGCTGCACGTCACTCTGCTGTTACAAGTGTAGGGAGAGGATGCTGCTGGACTTGTGATTTCAGGGAGAGAATAGGAGATAATCTAACTCAGCGATCTACAGAGAAATAGTTGTGTGGGTGCAGGACACAATCGTTTTACCCTGCCCTGCTAGTTAGGTGGGTGGCGGCGGCGGCCATTTTATGCGTGCTCAGTGCACCAGCACTGCATCTGAGCTTTTGGGACATTGCAAATCACCATTTCTTTGGGCAAACTACAACATCTGGATTAGTCAGTGTGCAATTCAAGCTAGAAATACACCCATCATTTTCTGTGGTTTGAAAAACACACCTTTTTAAAAAAAAATATTGTATTTTCCAGATCTGCAAGTGTTAAATTCAAGTTTAATATATACATCTTTCATATTTCTGTTACCAAAAAAAACACAATTTTGTCAATCTACAACATCTTGATTAGTCAGTGTGCAATTTAAGCTAGAAATACACCCAAAATTTTCTGGGGTTTAAAAAACACACTTTTTTGACAAAAAACATTATTTTCAGGCCTTGCAGCATCAGCACGTGTTAAATTACAGGCTTATATATTGCTGTCAAATTCAGTTGTTAAACAAACACTCGTTTGGGCACAAAAAATTTAGTTGGCAGCCTTTGATGCAGATGTCATTGTGAGATACACCCTTAATACATTTGGGTTACATTCGAAGATTTTAAATACCGCCATTTGGTGCACCAATATTGAATTCAGGCCTACACTGGTTCAGACCGTGTGAGATACCCCCTCTACATACAGGGGTTTGAATCAGGGATTTGAAATACAGCCATTTGAAATACAGCCATTTAGAGCAAAGAAATATTTACTTCAGGCCTACTGTCACGGCCACGGTTATGGTCGTGACTCCTTGGGAGCCGCATACAGTTGCCCGCGGTTTAGGTAGTTGTTTCAACGGCAGCACTGAGGCTTGCTGTTGTTGGCCTCAGGTGCGGTTGCCGCGGACAACAGCCTTGTGTGCGGTTCCCTTGGAGTTGTGTGCGTGTGGATGCACGTTTGGTTTGTCTGTGTGCACTTTGTTATGGTGTGGTGTGCACTGACACCTTTCCTGCACTGTGGTTGTCCGTGGCAACGTTTGGTGATGTGTACATGTGGTGGCAGTGTCCCGGCCTTTGGGCTGACTCCCAGGACACGGTTGCCACCCATGTCGTTGCCAGCGGCAACAGCCACAGTGTGTGATGTTTGTTGGACACTTCTCCTTTAAGGTGTGTTTCCCCTTCCTGTGGTGTTGGAAGGGTTAACTCCCTTCCCAGTGTGTGTGTGAGTCACTGGGTGTGTCTGACTGGTGGGTGTGGTTACCTGGGCTATAAAGTCTCAGTCCAGTTCAGTTCTCTGGTGGGGTACTCCAGGCATGCTGCTGGAGTCCTCCTCCTGTTACCCTGTAACCGTCCTTCTTGTAAGGGCCACCTTTCCGGTCATAAATCCTTTTCCTTGATGTTTTGTTGGTGTCCTATGTCTTTGGTTTTTGTGCAGCTATGGATGTCCTGGTTCCTGAGTGTTCGTAGGTGTGTGCTGTTTGTTTTATGTTTCTGTGGACAGCGTTTCCTGAGCACGGGTTCCAGTCAGCAAGGCTGTGGCAGGTTAGTGAGGAACTGTTGGGTTCATGTCCATAGTCATGTTTATGTCCCCTTTCTTCATGCTGCTTGTCCAGTGAGACTCCTGCTCCTCCGTGTCTAGGAGGAGTGGGTTGTCTTACTCTGTCTCTAGTTCAGGGCCGACTTGAGGGCTTGTAGGGACTTTGAGGTTCCGGCGTATGAGCCCTCCTACCATCAAGGTCGGCTCATGCAGACAGGAGACAGGGTCAGCGTTAGGGATGCACTAGGAGGTGACCTGCTCCCTAATTCTGTGGTCCTGGCCTAGTAGCGACCGGACATCTTACATCATCGCACGGCTGAGGATTTCCCCCATCCTCAGCCGTGACACCTACTCTGGTTCAGACCGTGTGAGATACCCCCTCTACATACAGGGGTTTGAATCAGGCATTATAAATACAGCCATTTGAAATACAGCCATTTTGGGCAAAGAAATATTGAATTCAGGCCTACACTGGTTCAGACCATGTGAGATACTCCCTCTACATACAGGGGTTTGAATCAGGGATTTGAAAAACAGCCATTTGAAATACAGCCATTTTGGGCAAAGAAATATTTACTTCAGGCCTACACTGGTTCAGGCCCTGTGATATACTCCCTCTACATACAGGGGTTTGAATCAGGGATTTGAAATACAGCCATTTTGAGCAAAGTTATATTTACTTCAGGCCTACACTGGTTCAGACCGTGTGAGATAACCCCCTCTACATACAGGGGTTTGAATCAGGGATTTGTAATACAGCCATTTGAAATACAGCCATTTGGGGCAAAGAAATATTTACTTCAGGCCTACACTGGTTCAGACCATGTGAGATACCCCCTCTACATACAGGGGTTTGAATCAGGCATTAGAAATACAGCCATTTGAAATACAGCCATTTTGGGGAAAGAAATATTGAATTCAGGCCTACACTGGTTCAGGCCCTGTGATATACTCCCTCTACATACAGGGGTTTGAATCAGGGATTTGAAATACAGCCATTTTGTGCAAAGATATATTTACTTCAGGCCAACACTGGTTCAGGCCCTGTGAGATACTCCCTCTACATACAGGGGTTTGATTCAGGGATTTGAAATACAGCCATTTGAAATACAGCCATTTAGGGCAAATAAATATTTACTTCAGGCCTACACTGGTTCAGACCGTGTGAGATACCCCCTCTACATACAGGGGTTTGAATCAGGCATTAGAAATACAGTCATTTGAAATACAGCCATTTTGGGCAAATAAATATTTACTTCAGGCCTACACTGGTTCAGGCCCTGTGAGATACTCCCTCTACATACAGGGGTTTGAATCAGGGATTTGAAATACAGCCATTTGAAATACAGCCATTTTGTGCAAAGATATATTTACTTCAGGCCAACACTGGTTCAGACCGTGTAAGATACCCCCTCTACATACAGGGGTTTGATTCAGGGATTTGAAATACAGCCATTTGAAATACAGCCATTTTGTGCAAAGATATATTTACTTCAGGCCTACACTGGTTCAGACCGTGTGAGATACTCCCTCTACATACAGGGGTTTGAATCAGGGATTTCAAAAACAGCCATTTGAAATACAGCCATTTTGGGCAAAGAAATATTTACTTCAGGCCTACACTGGTTCAGGCCCTGTGAGATACTCCCTCTACATACAGGGGTTTGAATCAGGGATTTGAAATACAGCCATTTGAAATACAGCCATTTTGGGCAAAGATATATTTACTTCAGGCCTACACTGGTTCAGGCCCTGTGAGATTCTCCCTCTACATACAGGGGTTTGATTCAGGGATTTGAAATGCAGCCATTTGAAATACAGCCATTTGAAATACAGCCATTTAGGGCAAAGAAATATTTACTTCAGGCCTACACTGGTTCAGACCGTGTGAGATACCCCCTCTACATACAGGGGTTTGAATCAGGCATTAGAAATACAGCCATTTGAAATACAGCCATTTTGTGCAAAGATATATTTACTTCAGGCCTACACTGGTTCAGGCCCTGTGAGATACTCCCTCTACATACAGGGGTTTGATTCAGGGATTTGAAATACAGCCATTTGAAATACAGCCATTTTGTGCAAAGATATATTTACTTCAGGCCTACACTGGTTCAGACCGTGTGAGATACCCCCTCTACATACAGGGGTTTGAATCAGGGATTTGAAATACAACCATTTGAAATACAGCCATTTCGGGCAAAGAAATATTTACTTCAGGCCTACACTGGTTCAGGCCCTGTGAGATACTCCCTCTACATACAGGGGTTTGAATCAGGGATTTGAAATACAGCCATTTGAAATACAGCCATTTTGGGCAAAGATATATTTACTTCAGGCCTACACTGGTTCAGGCCCTGTGAGATACTTCCTCTACATACAGGGGTTTGATTCAGGGATTTGATATACAGCCATTTGAAATACAGCCATTTAGGGCAAATAAATATTTACTTCAGGCCTACACTGGTTCAGACCGTGTGAGATACCCCCTCTACATACAGGGGTTTGAATCAGGCATTAGAAATACAGTCATTTGAAATACAGCCATTTTGGGCAAATAAATATTTACTTCAGGCCTACACTGGTTCAGGCCCTGTGAGATACTCCCTCTACATACAGGGGTTTGAATCAGGGATTTGAAATACAGCCATTTGAAATACAGCCATTTTGTGCAAAGATATATTTACTTCAGGCCAACACTGGTTCAGACCGTGTAAGATACCCCCTCTACATACAGGGGTTTGATTCAGGGATTTGAAATACAGCCATTTGAAATACAGCCATTTTGTGCAAAGATATATTTACTTCAGGCCTACACTGGTTCAGACCGTGTGAGATACTCCCTCTACATACAGGGGTTTGAATCAGGGATTTCAAAAACAGCCATTTGAAATACAGCCATTTTGGGCAAAGAAATATTTACTTCAGGCCTACACTGGTTCAGGCCCTGTGAGATACTCCCTCTACATACAGGGGTTTGAATCAGGGATTTGAAATACAGCCATTTGAAATACAGCCATTTTGGGCAAAGATATATTTACTTCAGGCCAACACTGGTTCAGGCCCTGTGAGATTCTCCCTCTACATACAGGGGTTTGATTCAGGGATTTGAAATGCAGCCATTTGAAATACAGCCATTTAGGGCAAAGAAATATTTACTTCAGGCCTACACTGGTTCAGACCGTGTGAGATACCCCCTCTACATACAGGGGTTTGAATCAGGCATTAGAAATACAGCCATTTGAAATACAGCCATTTTGTGCAAAGATATATTTACTTCAGGCCTACACTGGTTCAGGCCCTGTGAGATACTCCCTCTACATACAGGGGTTTGATTCAGGGATTTGAAATACAGCCATTTGAAATACAGCCATTTTGTGCAAAGATATATTTACTTCAGGCCTACACTGGTTCATACCGTGTGAGATACCCCCTCTACATACAGGGGTTTGAATCAGGGATTTGAAATACAACCATTTGAAATACAGCCATTTTGGGCAAAGATATATTTACTTCAGGCCTACACTGGTTCAGGCCCTGTGAGATACTTCCTCTACACACAGGGGTTTGATTCAGGGATTTGATATACAGCCATTTGAAATACAGCCATTTTGGGCAAACAAATATTTACTTCAGGCCTACACTGATTCAGGTCCTGTGAGATACCCCCTCTACATACAGGGGTTTAAATCAGGCATTTAAAATACAGCCATTTAAAATACAGCCATTTTGGGCAAAGAAATATTGAATTAACACCCATTTAGGGCAAGATCCTAAATTTGAAAAATATGAGGAGAGCGTCAAATAAGGGACGTGGCCCAGGTCGTGGTGCTGCTGGTGGAGCTCCTGTTGCAGGGAGAGGACGTGGCCGATCTGTGCCAGCTAAAGACACAAGTGAAACCCCTTCCTCAGGTGTAAGTAGGCGACAAAACCTGCAGCAGTATTTGGTCGGGCCTAATGCTGGTCTACGAATGGTGAGGCCTGAACAAGTACAGGCGATAGTAGATTGGGTTGCTGACAGTGGATCCAGTTCCTTCACATTGTCTCCCACCCAGTCTCCTGCTGAGAGACCACAGTTGGCACCTGCAGCCGATGTCTATCAGTCTTTCACCTCACCCCTTTGCAAATCAGCCAAGCAGTCTGAGCCCCAAGTCATGCAGCAGTCTCTTCTGCTTTTTGATGACTCTGTTAGCAGGGTTTCCCAGGGCCATCCACCTAGCCCTGCCCCAGAAGTGGAAGAGATTGAGTGCACTGATGCCCAACCACTTATTTTTCAAGATGAGTACATGGGAGGACTATCGCAGCACGTCTCGGATGATGACGAAACACAGGTGCCAACTGCTAGTGCAGCACGCCAGACCTGCAGGGTATTAGCGACAGTGAGGTCACGGTATGGGCAATCGAGGGTCACTCACTTTTCTGAGGAGAACCCTGGGCAGGCATGCAACAGTGAAGGAGAGGCAGACACTAGTTCCTCTGGGGCACACTCTGTAGTTAGGGACCAGGCCTGATGGTATGTGAGGTGCCCTGGATGTTGTAGGTGTTTTGAGTGCCTTAGGTAAGGTCCCTTTAAGGATCGTGACGCCAGTGCCTGTAACGGTGACACACCGGTTTTTGCAGGAGGATTAAATGAGTACACAGTTGGTGAACCAAACGTTGCTTTACTTGATGAAACAGTCCAACTTTGTACATGTAGTTACAGTAGATGATAATGCAGTCCTTCACAGTACAAAATGCACAGCAGGTTTACTTCACAGCAGGTTTCAATCTTGCAAGATACTTGGAGGGTAAACAGTTAATGCTTTGCAGTACAATGCTGCTCTATCCCCACAGCTATGCTAGCTGGCTGGATCCCAAGGCCCGGATGCCTAATTGCTGGCTTAAATCCTTGGTATAAAATCCTTCCTCCAGTATTGGCACTTGCTTAAGGTTACAATACCTTCTTTTCCTAGCTGGCTTCACTGCTGGATTTGAAAGGTGACTGCAGGTTTCTCCCAGGAGGTGCTGTCCTACTACTGGGTAATCTCAACTGAGCTATCCTTAGCCTCAGGAGCTTCAGGCTGAGTAGGTGACTCCTCTAGTCCCCTGGAATACACTACCACTCCCCTGTCTGGGCCGTCCTATATATAACTAGGGCTCTCTAGCTCCCTCTAACGCCTGGGAGGCTAAACTGCACCCTGACAGGCCTGACACCCAGTTAACACAGGGAAATCATACATGTAAAAACACATTAACCCCTTTGTGTAGTGCCCACCTTTACCTAGTGGGACACTACATACCCCCACGCTATGACGTTGCCCGACCTCGGCGCAACATGGAGGGTCCGCCCATCTTGAAGAGGCAGCCTGAAAGATAAAGGAAGAACATGCATACACAGCAATCACCACAGTAACAATATAAAAATTGACAAACAGTGTCACTGAAAGGAGTGGTGAAAAGGGGCATCGTTCTCTTCTCTAAGGATATGTAAGGGAACAGGGGCGCTGACCTGGTGCAGCGTATTAATAAACCAGGATAGTCCATTATAAAACTTTAAATGCAAATAGTCCATAAAAATGTAAACAAACATAAGTCCTTGGAGGCTCAAAGGATCATGAGTCCGTACCCAGGCTTGCAAAAGGGTTAAACAGGGGTTTCCCGTGAGGGGCTACCCGGGCCCATAATGTAGTCTCCAAACCTCACAGGTGGGTGCCCCCTGGTAGAACGGGTGGACCTCCTTACTGGCAGGGGTTCTTCCTGCCTGGACTCAGGAAGGTCAGAGGAGCCCACCGCTTCTGGAGCTACTTCAGGAGCTCTCTGGGGTAAGATGTCCTGAGGCTGAGGACTAACAGGAACGGGAGCAGGAACCATTAAATTTAACCAGGGCGTGAGGAACCAGTGGAGCGGCTCTTTGTCATGGATTAAGTTCTCCACAGCCTGCATAGGGTCCATAGGTGGAGCCGGCAACTCTGCTTCAGAAGGCTCAGCCTCCATATCCTCTGCCGCTGGTTCTCCTTCTATACAAGGCTTGAGACGGTTCCTATGAACGATTTGGGATCCTTTTCCTTCTCTGGAGACTTGATAAATATGTGCTTCAGCATTGGGAATGGCAGAAATAATATAGGGAATTCTTTCCCATTTGCTGTCCAACTTGCTGGTCCGGTGGTTGTTTTTCAACCACACCTTGTCTCCAAGAGCCAGGGGTTCCGCATGGGCAGCCTGGTCATAGTCTTTTTGCTGCCTTTCTCGAACATTCTCCATGCGTTCCTGGACGATCTCCTTAGCATTGAGGAGACGTCTTTGGTGTTCCACTACCCAATCCGTCCTTGGCAGTGGGTTGATCACATCCTGTACTTGCACACCCAGGGAGTGATCCGCAGGCAACCTCCCTTGTCGGCCAAACATCAAATAGAACTGTCACAACCAGACAGCTGAGAAGCTCTGACAGAGGCCTTTCAGAACCTCCCCCTTGAGTTTCTTTGTTGTGGTATTCAGTTACTTATCTCGTTAGTCTCTCTCAGCTGTCATGGGTTGGACTAATTGCTTCCCTTTAAATTCCTCCCCAGAATGCTTTTCTGGGCGGCTTATATTTCTTCCTGGAGTATGTGTGCATGCCCATCTGGTTCTCCTCTCCTCTACAAAGTTAAGTGTTAAACTTTTATCTGTTATTTTCTGTTTGTTGGATCCCAGGTGACCCTGACTCCCTCCGTGTCTGGTGTAGGGAGCCGGTGGTCGTGTCCCCTCACTATTGTAGGGTGCTCAGGGCTTATATAGTCAAGGTACGTGGATATGCATACCTCCACCATTCGGATCTATGCATAGGCTGAGCAGCCAGGGAAAGTGCCAGGTCTTCTACAGGGGTCTCCCTTTTGTTCCTTAGCTTTTGGATCCAGCGAGTCATTTATGCATGTTGTTTTGCATTGTTTCCTGTACACATTCCGTGACATTATAAGCCACCAAAACCGTCTTAAGCATGGATCCGGTTTCACTTTTGGCTGAACGCTTCCAGGGTCTTTCATTGGAGGTAGCTGACCTCCGTAAGACTTTTTCTCAGCTTCAAGTGACCGGTTCAGCTTGCGTTCATGGAGCTTGTTCTGAGCCTAAGATCTCGCTCCCGGATACGTTCTCCGGGGGTAGTGAGAATTTTGTGCGTTTTAGAGAGGCTTGCAAACTCCATTTTTGCCTTCTTCCCCTTTCCTCTGGAGATGAGGAACGGAGGGTGGGGATCATTATATCGCTGCTCAGAGGTAACGCTCAGTCCTGGGCCTTTTCGCTGCCGGAGGGGGCACGGCCTCTCCGTTCAGTGGATGAATTCTTTTTAGCCCTGGGTCAGATATATGATGATCCGGATCGTATTGCTCTGGCGGAGTCTAGACTACGTCTCTTATGCCAGGGTAAACAATCCGCAGAAATATACTGCTCAGAATTTCGGAGATGGGCAGCTGATACTGGTTGGAATGATGCTGCACTCCGAAGTAAATTTTGCCATGGTCTTTCAGAGGGATTGAAAGATGCATTTGCCTTTCATGAAAGGCCTATTTCTTTGGACTCTGCTATGTCTCAGGCCGTTCGTATTGACAGGCGTCTTAGAGAGAGAGGAGAGATCTCTCCTTCCTGTCATACTCGGTCCCAGGACTGTGCAGCGGTCCCATTCTGTGCGCAGGGGTCTCAGTCGCTGTCAGCCCCTTCTGAGCAGGAGCCCATGCAGCTGGGGTTGATTGCTTCTGACAATAGAAGATTCAGCCCGCATGGGAGGGTTTGTTTTTGTTGTGGAGGTATTAATCATTTGGCAAATATTTGTCCCTCTAGGAGATTCAGGCAGTTCTCTGGGTATAATAAAGAAACAAAGAGGAAAAAATCTTTTAAAAATGTTCCGTCTGTTACTATTGGCAGGGTTGAGGCGGAAATTGAAGGTTTTCCGTTTGCTTGTAGTTCCCGTTTTGTCCTGCCGGCTAGGGTGGCGCTAGAGAGCAAGAACATTTTTTGTGAGATTTTTGTGGATAGTGGAGCAGCGGTCAATCTCATTGATAATCAATTTGCGATAACTCATGGTTTCCAGGTGTGCGCTTTGAGAAAGGATATTCCTGTTTTTGCTATCGATTCCGCTCCACTTTCTCAGAAATCATTAAAGGGCATAGTTCACAATATCCGTTTAATTGTGAGTGATGCTCATGTTGAGGATGTGTCATGTTTCGTCCTTAGCGGTTTGCCCACCCCGCTGGTGTTGGGGCTGCCCTGGCTCACTAAGCATAACCCCACCATTGATTGGCAAGCGAAGCAAATAAATGGTTGGAGTGACTTTTGCAGAGAGAATTGCCTCATGACATCTGTTTCTGAGGTTGCTACTAAGACTGTACCATCTTTTCTCTCTGAATTTTCGGATGTCTTCTCTGAGAGTGGAGTTCAGGATTTGCCCCCGCACAGGGAGTACGATTGCCCTATTAATCTCATCCCAGACGCCAAGCTGCCTAAATCTCGTTTATACAATCTTTCCCAACCTGAGAGGGTCGCTATGCGTGCTTATATCTCTGAGAGTCTGAGAAAAGGACACATACGACCCTCGAAGTCACCTGTTGCCGCTGGTTTTTTCTTTGTTAAGAAAAAAGATGGTTCTTTAAGACCTTGTCTGGATTTCAGGGAGCTGAACAGTATCACAATTCGTGACCCTTATCCGCTTCCTCTGATCCCGGACCTGTTTAACTAGGTTGTTGGGGCTAAAGTCTTTTCCAAATTAGATCTAAGAGGGGCATACAACCTGGTCAGGGTCAGAGAAGGGGACGAATGGAAGACGGCCTTCAATACCCCTGAGGGCCATTTTGAAAATTTGGTTATGCCTTTTGGTTTGATGAATGCCCCAGCCGTTTTTCAGCATTTTGTGAACAGCATTTTTTATCATTTGATGGGAAAATTTGTATTGGTGTATTTAGATGACATTTTGATTTTTTCTCCCGATTTCAAAACTCATAAGGAACATTTACGTCAGGTCTTGCTCATCCTGCGGGAGAATAAATTATATGCGAAACTGGAAAAATGTGTGTTTGCGGTTCCAGAAATTCAATTTCTGGGGTTTCTTCTCTCCGCTTCTGGTTTTCGCATGGACCCCGAGAAGGTCCGCGCTGTGCTTGAGTGGGAGCTTCCTGAGAATCAGAAGGCGCTGATGCGTTTTTTGGGCTTTGCCAATTATTACAGGAAGTTCATTTTGAATTATTCTTCTATTGTTAAACCACTCACTGACATGACCAGAAAGGGGGTAGATTTTTCTTCTTGGTCAGTAGAGGCGCGTAAGGCTTTTTCTGATATCAAGGAGAGTTTTGCTTCCGCTCCCATCTTGGTGCAACCTGATGTTTCTTTACCCTTCATAGTTGAGGTTGATGCTTCTGAGGTGGGTGTGGGGGCGGTCTTGTCTCAGGGTTCCTCTCCTGCCAATTGGCGACCGTGTGCCTTTTTCTCAAGAAAACTCTCCTCCGCAGAGAGAAATTACGATGTGGGAGATAGGGAATTGTTGGTCATCAAGTTGGCTTTTGAGGAATGGCGCCATTGGCTAGAGGGAGCCAGACACCCTATTACCGTATTTACTGACCATAAAAATCTGGCTTACTTGGAGTCAGCCAAGCGTCTGAACCCGAGACAGGCCAGATGGTCTTTGTTCTTTTCTAGGTTTAATTTTGTTGTCACGTTTCGCCCTGGAGTTAAGAATGTGAAGGCAGATGCCCTGTCACGTTGTTTTCCGGGAGGCGGGAATTTTGAAGACCCGGGTCCCATTTTGGCTGAAGGTGTGGTGGTCTCGGCTCTTTTTCCTGAATTGGGGGCAGAGGTGCAGGCAGCCCAGTCAGAGGCTCCTGATCTTTGTCCTCCTGGGAGGTTGTTTGTGCCTCTCGCTTTAAGACACAAGATTTTTAAAGAACACCACGATACGGTCCTTGCTGGGCACCCGGGGGTAAGAGCCACACTGGATCTCATCGCTCGGAGATTCTGGTGGCCTGCGCTTCGTAAGTCGGTTGAGGGTTTTGTGGCAGCCTGCGAGACTTGCGCTCGTGCTAAAGTCCCTCATTCACGGCCATCAGGTCCTCTCCTTCCCTTACCCATTCCTTCCCGTCCTTGGACACATCTGTTCATGGACTTTATCACGGACCTGCCTCGTTCCTCGGGGAAGACTGTGATTCTGGTGGTGGTGGACCGTTTTAGCAAAATGGTGCATTTCATCCCTTTTCCTGGTTTGCCCAATGCTAAGACGCTGGCGCAGGCATTTATTGATCACATTGTCAAATTGCACGGTATTCCTTCAGACATAGTCTCTGATAGGGGCACGCAGTTTGTTTCCAGATTCTGGAAGGCTTTCTGTTCTCGCTTGGGGGTTCGGTTGTCATTCTCTTCTGCTTTCCACCCGCAGTCGAATGGTCAGACGGAGCGCGTCAATCAGAATCTGGAGACATATCTGCGCTGTTTTGTGGCGGAGAATCAAGAGGATTGGTGTTCTTTTTTGTCCCTTGCTGAGTTTGCTTTAAATAACCGTCGTCAGGAGTCCTCTGATAAGTCACCATTTTTTGGTGCATATGGGTTTCATCCGCAGTTTGGGACTTTCTCGGGAGAGGGGTCTTCTGGTTTACCTGATGAGGACAGATTCTCCTCGTCTTTGTCATCTATTTGGCAAAAGATTCAAGATAATCTAAAGAGCATGAGTGAGAGATATAAGCGTGTGGCAGATAAGAGACGTGTGCTTGGTCCGGACCTGAATGTTGGTGATCTGGTGTGGTTGTCTACCAAGAATATCAAATTGAAGGTTCCCTCCTGGAAGTTGGGTCCTAGGTTTATTGGGCCTTACAAAATCCTGTCTGTCATCAATCCTGTTGCATACCGTCTTGATCTTCCTCAGGCTTGGAAGATCCATAATGTTTTTCATAAGTCCTTATTGAAACCTTATGTTCAACCCATTGTACCCTCGCCTTTGCCTCCTCCTCCGATTATGGTTGATGGGAATCTTGAATTTCAGGTCTCTAGAATTGTGGATTCTCGTCTTGTCCGCGGTTCTCTTCAGTACCTTGTTCATTGGGAGGGGTATGGTCCTGAGGAGAGGATGTGGGTCCCAGTGACGGACATTAAGGCCTCTCGTCTCATCAGGGCTTTCCATAGGTCCCATCCTGAGAAGGTGGGTTCTGAGTGTCCGGAGTCCACTCGTAGAGGGAGGGGTACTGTCACAACCAGACAGCTGAGAAGCTCTGACAGAGGCCTTTCAGAACCTCCCCCTTGAGTTTCTTTGTTGTGGTATTCAGTTACTTATCTCGTTAGTCTCTCTCAGCTGTCATGGGTTGGACTAATTGCTTCCCTTTAAATTCCTCCCCAGAATGCTTTTCTGGGCGGCTTATATTTCTTCCTGGAGTATGTGTGCATGCCCATCTGGTTCTCCTCTCCTCTACAAAGTTAAGTGTTAAACTGTTATCTGTTATTTTCTGTTTGTTGGATCCCAGGTGACCCTGACTCCCTCCGTGTCTGGTGTAGGGAGCCGGTGGTCGTGTCCCCTCACTATTGTAGGGTGCTCAGGGCTTATATAGTCAAGGTACGTGGATATGCATACCTCCACCATTCGGATCTATGCATAGGCTGAGCAGCCAGGGAAAGTGCCAGGTCTTCTACAGGGGTCTCCCTTTTGTTCCTTAGCTTTTGGATCCAGCGAGTCATTTATGCATGTTGTTTTGCATTGTTTCCTGTACACATTCCGTGACAAGAACGGGTGTAACCGGTGGAACAATGAATGGTGTTGTTGTAAGTGTACATGAGCTGCGGCCAGGGCCGGTTCTAGGTGAAATGGGGCCCTGGGGCGAAAAACAATAAGGGGCCCCCCCCCATGACACTTGATTACTTTTACAGAAGAAACTGTATATTTTGGGGCACAGTGTAGAGGTATACTGTACATTGTGTGGCACAGTGTAGAGGTATACTGTATATTTAGGAGCCAAATTAAATTTTTAGTCGCCAAATCGAAACCGAATGAAAATTTTGGTATCGTGACAACGCTACGCCGATCAGATCGGCGTAGGGTTGTTTCAATACCAAAATTTTGATTCGCTTTCGTCACCATAAAAAAGTATTGCGATACTCAATACCACGCAAAAAAGCCACGTGCATTTCGCCTTTTATGAAACGTTCGGCCCATAATTGAACAGTCCTATTCTATTTTTTGGGGTGACAAGGTGACTAAAAAATGGCGAATGCTCACCGCATAGGAGATATTTTTTAATAATTTAATAGTTTGGACTTTTCGGACGCAGCGCTATGTAATATGTTTATTTATTGTATATATTTTTATATGTAAAATTGGGAAAGGGGGGATTTAAACGTAATATTTTAGAGTACTTTCACACTAGCGTTTATTTTTTTCGGCATAGAGTTCCGTCACAGGGGCTCTATACCGGAAAAGAACTGATCCGTCATATCCCCATGCATTCAGGATGCATCAGTTCAGTCATTTTGACTGATCAGGCAAAAGATAAAACCGCAGCATGCTACGGTTTTATCTCCGGCGAAAAAAACTGAAGACTTACCTGAAGGACGGATCCGGCATTTTTCCCCATATGAACGTATTAGTGCCAGATCCGGCATTCAAAATACCGGAATGCAGGATCCGTCCTTCCGGTCTGCGCATGCCGGTAAAAATGTGTAAAACGATACAAGACGGATCCGTCTGTCCGCATGACAAGCGGAGAGATGGATTCATTCTTGCAATGCATTTGTGAGATGGATCCGCATCCGGATGCATCTCATAAATGCTTTCAGTCACATCCAGATCGGTGGCTCCAGCGGGCAGTTACGACGACGGAACTGCTTGCCGGATCACACTGCCGCAAGTGTGAAAGTAGCCTTAGTGTTTGTGTTTTATTTTTACTTACTATTAGCCCCCTTAGGGGCTTGAACCCTTGTCCTATTCACCCTTAGGCCCCTTTCACATGGGTGAGATTTCTGCGCGGGTGCAATGCGTGAGGTGAACGCATTGCACCCGCACTGAATCCGGACCCATTCACTTCTATGGGGCTGTGCAGATGAGCGGTGATTTTCACGCATCACTTGTGCGTTGCGTGAAAATCGCAACATGCTCTATGTTGTGCGTTTTCATGCAACGCAGGCCCCATAGAAGTTAATGGGGCTGCGTGAAAATCGCATTGTATCCGCAAGCAAGTGCGGATGCGGTGCGATTTTCACGCTTGGTTGCTAAGATGAAAGTCTATTCACTGTGTTATTTTCCCTTATAACATGGTTAGAAGGTCAATATAATAAACATTATATACACCTCACAATAATAAACATTGAGAGCGCCCCCCCAGTATAATAAACATTGAGAGCGTCCCCCCAGTATATCAAACATTGAGTGCGCCCCCCAGTATAATAAACATTGAGTGCGTCCCCCAGTATAATAAACATTGAGTGCGCCCCCCCAGTATAATAAACATTGAGAGCGCCTCCCCCAGTATATCAAACATTGAGTGCACCCCCCTCCAGTATAATAAACATTGGTGGTGCAGTGGGCAGTGCCAATGAGGGTTAAAAAAATAAATAAAAATTAACTCACCTCCTCCAATTGATCGCGTAGATGCCGGTCTCCTGTTCTTTCTTTAGGACCTGTCAAAGGACCTGTGGTGACATCACTGTGGTCATCACATGGTACATCATATGATCCATCACCATGGTAATGGACCATGTGATTAGCTCAGTGACGTCACCACAGGTCCTGAAGAAAGAACAGGAGACCGGCAGCTGCGCGATCAATTGGAGGAGGTGAGTTAATTTTTTTTAATTTATTTTTTAACCCTCATTGGCACTTCCCACTGCTCCACCAATGTTTATTATACTGGGGGGGTGCACTCTATGTTTATTATACTGGGAGGGGGGGTGCACTCAATGTTTATTATACTGGGGGGGTGCACTCAATGTTTATTATACTGGGGGGGGCGCACTCAATGTTAATACAAATACAGGAGGCGGGTGCCGGAATGAAATAGCCGGCACCCGACCTCTATGATAGGGGGCTGCGATCAGCGGCAGTTAACCCCTCAGGTGCCGCTCCCTGTCATAGAGGTCGGGTGCCGGCTTTTTGATTCCGGCACCCGCCTCCTGTATTTGTATTACAGGTCAGTTTTCTTCATTGGTGGCGCAGTGGCCACAGCCCCTCCCCTCCTCCTCCCATCCCTCTTCTTATTGGCGGAGGCAGCGGCAGCAGCAGCACAGGGGGGAGGGAGAGAGCCCCCCTTGCCTCTATGGAAGCGCCGGCCCTGCCTAAAGTTAGTTGCGGGCCGACGCGGGGGGGGGGCCCCTAAGGACTCGGGGGCCCGGGGGCAATTGCCCCCCTTGCCTCTATGGAAGCGCCGGCCCTGGCTGCGGCAACAGAGTAGGCCAATCACCCCTCGTCTCAGGGGGTACTGCTCTCAGCATTTCAATGAGAGTCTTATTCATTTTTTCGCAGAGTCCGTTACCTTGCGGATGGTAGGCGGTGGTCCAGGTTTTCTGGCAGTTATGCAGCAGGCACATCTCATGGAACAGCTGTGATTCAAACGCAGACCCTTGGTCGGTGAGGATCCTTTCTGGGCAGCCATAGGGCAGTAGAAAATGCTTCCAGAACGCCTCCGCTGTAGTTTTGGCTATCAGGTCTTTCACATGCACTGCTACGACAAACTTGGTGAAGTGATCAATAATAGTCATGGCATAAGTATACCCTGAGCGACTCGGCTCCAACTTCACATGGTCAATAGCAACAAGTTCTAAAGGAGTTTTACTTACGATAGGATGGAGAGGCGCCCTCTGGTCATGGCGTTCAGTTCGCCCCACAGCACAGGCAGTGCATTCTCGGCACCATTTCTTAATATCTTCTCTCATCCCAATCCAATAGAATCTTCTGCAAATGGTGGCCTCAGTCTTCTGTACACCGAAGTGTCCGGACTGGTTGTGATACATATCCAGCACCAGGCTGGCATCCCGACGTGGCAGGAGAATTTGGTACACTCTATCACAGGACACTGGATCCAGACTCCTTCTGAGCAACAGGCCTCTTTGAAGGAATAGTTGGTGGCGATGTCTCCACAGTCTCGCTAGTTCTGGGTCTGCACTCTTCCTGCAGATTCTCTCAGGGATTTTCCCACTGGTAAGGAAGTCGAGCAGTTCACTGAGGACTCTACTTTCGGACTGGAGCTTAATCCATCTTTTGATCGCCTCTGGACTCAGGACCATCTGATGAGGGAGGATCAGCAGCAGGGAGATCTTCAGTACAGATATTATCCTGCTGGGCAAATTTATTGTAGAACGCTGGCATTTCCACTTCTTCCCAGGCATCTTTTAGTTCATCTGGGGCCTCTGTAGTGGGAAGCCGCGACAGAGCTTCAGCTTTATCATTGGAGCGGCCTGCCCGGTATTTCACAGTAAAGTCATAGTTGCCAAGGCGGGAGGCCCATCTTTGCTCCAGTGCCCCTAATTTGGCTGTATTCAGATGCACCAGAGGATTATTGTCCGTGAAGGCAACAAATGGTGAGGCAGCGAGATAGTCTTTGAACTTTTCGGTCACAGCCCACACTAAGGCAAGAAACTCCAGCTTGAAAGAACTGTAATTCTGGTCGTTCTTTTCAGCTCCCTTCAGGGATCTGCTGGCGTAGGCAATTACCCTTTCTTTGTTATCTTGCACTTGAGCCAACACGGCCCCCAGGCCTCTTTTACTGGCATCTGTGTAGAGGTGGAATGGCTTCTGATAATCTGGGTAACCCAGAACAGGGGGTTCAGTCAACTTCTTCTTTAGGAGTTGAAAGGCAATTTCCCGTTCTTCGTTCCATTCAACAGGAATAGGAGTTTTTGGGCTCTTCTTTGGATGCCCCCTCAGGAGTTCCTGGATGGGATACGCAATTTGTGCGAAATGCGGGATGAAACGCCTGTAATACCCTGCAAAACTGAGAAAGCTTCTCACCTCTTTCACGGTGGTAGGAGTGGGCCAGTTGCGGACAGCAGCAAGTTTACCAGGATCAGGCTGTACTCCTTTGGCACTGACAACGTGCCCGAGGTATTTGACCGCTGGTTTCAGCAGGTGGCTGTCACCACCAGACATCTGAGAAGCTCTGACAGATGCCTTTCAGAACCTCCTCTTTGAGCTTCCTTTGTTTTTCTTTCAGTTCCTCATCTCGTTAGCCTCTCTCAGCTGTCATGTAGTTGGACTGATTGCATCCTTTTAAATTCCTCCCCATAATGCATTAGTGTGCGGTTTATACAACTTTCTGGAGTGTGTGTGCATGCTGATCCTATTTCCCAGTCTTCTACAAGATAAGTGTTGTGCATTCTTTTGTGTTTTTCTGTTTGCTGGATCCCAGGTGACCCTGACTCCCTCCGTGTCTAGTGTAGGGAGCCGGTGGTCGTGTCCCCTCACTATTATAGGGTGTTCAGGTGTTATACAGTCGAGGTACGAGGATATGAGATCATCTACCATTGGGATTTTCGCATAGGCTGAGCAGTCAGGGAGAGTGCCAGGTCTGATGCAGGGGTCTCCCTTTTTGTTCCTTAGTTTTGGATCCAGTGAGTCATATATTCATTTTGTGTTGTCTTGTTTCCTGTACACCTTCCGTGACATTATAAACCGCCAAAACCGTCTCAAGCATGGATCCGGTTTCACTTTTGACTGAACGCTTCCAGGGTCTTTCATTGGAGGTAGCAGATCTCCGTAAGACTCTTTCTCAGTTTCAAGTGACCGGTTCAGCTTGCGTTCATGGAGTTTGTTCTGAGCCTAAGATCTCACTCCCGGATACGTTCTCCGGGGGTAGTGAGAATTTTGTGCGTTTTAGAGAGGCTTGCAAACTCCATTTTCGCCTTCTTCCCCATTCCTCTGGTGATGAGGAACGGAGGGTGGGGATCATTATATCGCTGCTCAGGGGTAACGCTCAGTCGTGGGCCTTTTCGCTGCCGGTGGGGGCACGGCCCCTCCGTTCAGTGGATGAATTCTTTTTAGCCCTGGGTCAGATATATGATGATCCGGATCGTATTGCTTTGGCTGAGTCTAGACTACGTCTGTTATGCCAGGGTAAACAATCCGCAGAGATATACTGCTCAGAATTTCGGAGATGGGCAGCTGATACTGGTTGGAATGATGCTGCACTCCGAAGTCAATTTTGCCATGGTCTTTCAGAGGGATTGAAAGATGCATTTGCCTTTCATGAGAGGCCTATCTCCTTGGACTCTGCTATGTCTCAGGCCGTTCGTATTGACAGGCGTCTTAGAGAGAGAGGAGAGATCACTCCTTCCTGTCATACTCAATCCCAGGACAGTGCAGCGGTCTCATTCTGTGCGCAGGGGTCTCAGTCGCTGTCAACCCTTTCTGAGCAGGAGCCCATGCAGCTGGGGTTGATTGCCTCTGACAATAGAAGATTCAGCCCGCATGGGAAGGTTTGTTTTTGTTGTGGAGGTATAACTCATTTGGCAAATGTTTGTCCCTCTAGGAGATTCAGGCAGTTTTTTGGGAGTAATAAAGAAACAAAAAGGAAAAAATCCTTTAAAAATGTTCCATCTGTTACTATTGGCAGGGTTGAGGCGGAAATTGAAGGTTTTCCGTTTGCTTGTAGTTCCCGTTTTGTCCTGCCTGCCAGGGTGGCGCTAGAGAGCAAGAACATTTTTTGTGAGATTTTTGTAGATAGTGGAGCAGCTGTCAATCTCATTGATAATCAATTTGCGATAACTTATGGTTTCCAGGTATGCACTTTGGGAAAGGATATTCCTGTTTTTGCTATTGATTCCGCTCCACTTTCTCAGAAATCATTAAAGGGCATAGTTCACAATATCCGTTTAATTGTGAATGATGCTCATGTTGAGGATGTGTCATGTTTCATCCTTAGCGGATTGCCTACTCCTCTAGTGTTGGGGCTACCCTGGCTCACTAAACATAACCCCACCATTGATTGGCAAGCGAGGCAAATAAATGGTTGGAGTGACTTTTGCAGAGAGAATTGCCTCACGACATCTGTTTCTGAGGTTTCTACTAAGACTGTACCATCTTTTCTCTCTGAATTTTCGGATGTCTTCTCTGAGAGTGGATTTCAGGATTTGCCCCCGCACAGGGAGTACGATTGCCCTATTATGCTCATCCCAGGCGCCAAGCTTCCTAAATCTCGTTTATACAATCTCTCCCAACCTGAAAGGGTCGCTATGCGTGCTTATATCTCTGAGAGTCTGAGAAAAGGACACATACGACCCTCGAAGTCACCTGTTGCCGCTGTTTTTTTCTTTGTTAAGAAAAAAGATGGTTCTTTAAGACCTTGTCTGGATTTCAGGGAGCTGAACAGTATCACTATTCGTGACCCTTATCCGCTTCCTCTGATCCCAGACCTGTTTAACCAGATTGTTGGGGCTAAAGTTTTTTCCAAATTAGATCTAAGAGGGGCATACAACCTGGTCAGGGTCAGAGAAGGAGACGAATGGAAGACGGCCTTCAATACCCCTGAGGGCCATTTTGAGAATTTGGTTATGCCTTTTGGTTTGATGAATGCCCCAGCCGTTTTTCAGCATTTCGTGAACAGCATTTTTTATCATTTAATAGGAAAATTTGTATTAGTGTATTTGGATGACATTTTGATTTTTTCTCCTGATTTCAAAACTCATAAGGAATATTTACGTCAGGTCTTGCTCATTCTGCGGGAGAATAAATTATACGCGAAACTGGAAAAATGTGTGTTTGCAGTTCCAGAAATTCAATTTCTGGGGTTTCTTCTCTCCGCTTCTGGTTTTCGCATGGACCCCGAGAAGGTCCGCGCTGTGCTTGAGTGGGAGCTTCCTGAGAATCAGAAGGCGCTGATGCGTTTTTTGGGCTTTGCCAATTATTACAGGAAGTTTATTTTGAATTATTCCTCTGTTGTTAAACCACTCACTGATATGACCAGAAAGGGGGTAGATTTTTCTTCCTGGTCGGTAGAGGCGCGTAAGGCCTTTTCTAATATCAAGGAGAGTTTTGCTTCCGCTCCCATCTTGGTACAACCTGATATTTCTCTACCCTTCATAGTTGAGGTTGATGCTTCTGAGGTGGGTGTGGGTGCGGTCTTGTCTCAGGGTTCCTCTCCTGCCAAATGGCGACCGTGTGCCTTTTTCTCGAAGAAACTCTCCTCCGCAGAGAGAAATTACGATGTGGGAGATAGGGAGTTGTTGGCCATCAAGTTGGCTTTTGAGGAATGGCGCCATTGGCTAGAGGGAGCCAGACACCCTATTACCGTGTTTACTGACCATAAAAATCTGGCCTACTTGGAGTCAGCCAAGCGTCTGAACCCGAGACAGGCCAGATGGTCTTTGTTCTTTTCAAGGTTTAATTTTGTTGTCACGTTCCGCCCTGGGGTTAAGGATGTGAAGGCAGATGCCCTGTCACGTTGTTTTCCGGGAGGTGGGAATTTTGAAGACCCGGGTCCCATTTTGGCTGAAGGTGTGGTGGTCTCTGCTCTTTATCCTGAATTGGAGGCAGAGGTGCAGGTAGCCCAGTCAGAGGCTCCTGATCTTTGTCCTCCTGGGAGGTTGTTTGTGCCTCTCGCTTTAAGACACAAGATTTTTAAGGAACACCACGATACGGTCCTTGCTGGGCACCCGGGGGCAAGAGCCACAGTGGATCTCATCGCTCGGAGATTCTGGTGGCCGGCGCTTCGTCAGTCGGTTGAGGGTTTTGTGGCAGCCTGCGAGACTTGCGCTCGTACCAAAGTCCCTCATTCACGGCCATCAGGTCCTCTCCTTCCCTTACCCATTCCTTCCCGTCCTTGGGCACATCTGTCCATGGACTTCATAACGGACCTGCCTCGTTCCTCGGGGAAGACTGTGATTCTGGTGGTGGTGGACCGTTTTAGCAAAATGGTGCATTTCATCCCTTTTCCTGGCTTGCCCAATGCTAAGACGCTGGCGCAGGCATTTATTGATCACATTGTCAAATTGCATGGTATTCCTTCAGACATAGTCTCTGATAGGGGCACGCAGTTTGTTTCCAGATTCTGGAAGGCTTTCTGTTCTCGCTTGGGGGTTCGGTTGTCATTCTCTTCTGCTTTCCACCCGCAGTCGAATGGCCAGACAGAGCGCGTCAATCAGAATCTGGAGACATATCTGCGCTGTTTTGTGGCGGAGAATCAGGAGGATTGGTGTTCTTTTTTGTCCCTTGCTGAGTTTGCTTTAAATAACCGTCGTCAGGAGTCCTCTGATAAGTCACCATTTTTTGGTGCATATGGGTTTCATCCGCAGTTTGGGACATTCTCTGGAGAGGGGTCTTCTGGTTTACCTGATGAGGACAGATTCTCCTCAGTCTTTGTCATCTATTTGGCAAAAGATTCAGGATAATCTAAAAAGCATGAGTGAGAGATATAAGCTTGTGGCAGATAAGAGACGTGTGCCTGGTCCGGACCTGAATGTTGGTGATCTGGTGCGGTTGTCTACCAAGAATATCAAATTGAAGGTTCCCTCCTGGAAGTTGGGTCCTAAGTTTATTGGGCCTTACAAAATCTTGTCTGTCATCAATCCTGTTGCCTACCGTCTTGATCTTCCTCAGACTTGGAAGATCCATAATGTTTTTCATAAGTCCTTATTAAAACCTTATGTTCAACCCATTGTACCCTCGTCTTTGCCTCCTCCTCCGATTATGGTTGATGGTAATCTTGAATTTCCGGTCTCTAGGATTGTGGATTCTCGTGTTGTCCGCGGTTCTCTCCAGTACCTCGTTCATTGGGAGGGTTATGGTCCTGAGGAGAGGATGTGGGTCCCAGTGATGGACATTAAGGCCACTCGTCTCATCAGGGCTTTCCATAGGTCCCATCCTGAGAAGGTGGGCTCTGAGTGTCCGGAGTCCACTCGTAGAGGGAGGGGTACTGTCACCACCAGACATCTGAGAAGCTCTGACAGATGCCTTTCAGAACCTCCTCCCTGAGCTTCCTTTGTTTTGCTTTCAGTTCCTCATCTTGTTAGCCTCTCTCAGCTGTCATGTAGTTGGACTGATTGCATCCCTTTAAATTCCTCCCCATAATGCATTAGTGTGCGGTTTATACAACTTCCTGGAGTGTGTGTGCATGCTGATCCTATTTCCCAGTCTTCTACAAGATAAGGGTTGTGCATTCTTTTGTGTTTTTCTGTTTGCTGGATCCCAGGTGACCCTGACTCCCTCCGTGTCTAGTGTAGGGAGCCGGTGGTCGTGTCCCCTCACTATTATAGGGTGTTCAGGTGTTATACAGTCGAGGTACGAGGATATGGGATCATCTATCATTGGGATTTTCGCATAGGCTGAGCAGCCAGGGAGAGTGCCAGGTCTGATGCAGGGGTCTCCCTTTTTGTTCCTTAGTTTTGGATCCAGTGAGTCATATATTCATTTTGTGTTGTCTTGTTTCCTGTACACCTTCCGTGACAGTGGCACTTGGATGGCTTGAATTTGAGGCCATATTTAGTAAGAACTTGAAACACCTCACCCAGGTGCTTTAAATGGTCCTCATACGTCTTGGAGTATATAATGACGTCATCCATGTATAATAGTACAGTCTCAAAATTCCTATGGCCTAAACAACGTTCCATCAGCCTCTGGAACGTTCCTGGAGCGTTACACAGTCCAAACGGCATATAATTGAATTCAAACAGGCCCATAGGTGTAGTGAAAGCCGTCTTTTCTCGATCTTCTGGGGCCATGGGTACTTGCCAGTACCCACTGGTTAAGTCCAAGGTGGAGAAATAGGCTGATGACCCCAGGGCAGTCAAGGACTCTTCAATGCGTGGCAATGGATATGCATCTTTGTGGGTGATTTGATTAATTTTTCTGTAATCCACGCAGAACCTTATGCTGCCATCTTTTTTTCAGACAAGAACTAGGGGCGCAGCCCATGGACTATGACTGTCCCGGATTATATTAGAGTCTTTCATTTCTTGTATCATTTCTTTCACAGACTGATAGGTAGTAGGTGGTATGGGTCTGTATCTCTCCTTAATAGGAGGATGAGAGCCAGTGGGTATGGTGTGTTTGATTACACTGACCTCTCCGTAGTCCGTGGAGTGTTTGCTGAAAACCTGGTGGTGCTCCTTCACCAGCTTCAGGACTCCCTCTATTTGCTCCTTTGGGGTGGATTCGTTCCCCACATGTAGTTCTTCCCACCGGGATGTTGTAGGGGTGCTGCTGCTCTGTGTGGTCTGGAACGCCTCCGTGGCAGGCAGACGGATCACATCCTGGAAAGACACTTGGAAAAGCTGAGCAACGGGGCAATGCTTAAGGAGCGTAACGGGGTGATCACCAAAGTTAATTAAACGAATAGGCACTTTACCTTGAGACATGGTCACCAGGCTCTTGGCTGTCCATATGAAGGGATGATTTTCAATGGGAATAGGTTCCACTAAGGCCTGATAGTCCTGGCCCTGGATCCCTAACACAGCACGGCACCACAGGATGATCTGGGAATTTGGAGGCAGAATTACCGGCCGGTTATCCCGGATCCGGACAGTACAAATTTCTCCTTTCTTGTTGGCGAACCTTTGTTGAGCACACAGCACACTAATAGTCTTTTGAATAACTCTTCTGGAAGCAGGTGAGGCTGAAGATATAGTTTGATTTAATGCGTCAAGCACTTCGGAGTAACAATTTTTTAGAACGTTAGTCCCTAAGATCACAGGGTGTCCTCCTTTATCTCCTGCTTGTACCACAATCACGCCTTGCTGTGGCAGGGTGGCTTCTCCCACCTGAAGGGTAGGTTCCCAATACCCATGCACTTTCACTGGCTTACCGTTGCTGGCAATGATATCTAGCCAGGACTCTGGTGGCTGGGTGAGGAGACTTGGATCCCAGAACTTGTCAAAGGCAGGCCGTTGAATGGTGGTGACCTGTGACCCAGTGTATCAACAGGGCTTCAAAGGGTATCCCGTTGATACAGATATTAATTTTTGGACGGGATCCTACATACTTAGGCATCCAGCTTGGATCCTTTGGACCTACTGTTCTACCTCCCGAGGGGCGGTCCTCTGCCTCAGGGGTTGCCCATTGTAACTGCCAGCACATTGATTCAGTATGTCCATATTTCTTACAATGATGGCAGACAGGCTGCTTTCTACTTCTGGGCCGGTGACTCGGTCGCCCATCAGGTTCTTTTGGATATACATCCCTATAGGCAGGTGGGAGCCTTGAAGGAAAAGGGCCTTCATCTTCCAGTAACAATGGTCTCTCCCACTCCTCTATTTTCTTACACACCTTCTCTAAGCTTAGAGTAAGATGGTTCACTTGCTCCATTAATGCTGCCACTACATCTGTGACTGGAGCCTGGGTGGCCTGACTGACTCCTGCAGGCCCCACATTAACAGTCTTTGGCTGACAAGCCTGAGGTTCAGGGATGGCTGCTGGCTCTGGAGCAGGGTTCTGGCCTAGTATACTGATGGCCAATTCCTTAAAATCCAAAAATGTACAGTGGGGGTGTTGAGCTGACAACATTCGTAACTGGCCCTTTAAATGCTCAGTACTTATGCCCGCAATGAATTGCTCTCTAAGAGTCCGGTCCTGGTCCTCAGCTTCTTTAGGATCCACTTGGACTACAGCTCTCAGTGTCTCTTGTAAGGACAGGGCAAAATCGCGGAGTGACTCTCCAGGCTGCTGCTTTCTGCTGAAGAAACGCATTTTAACTTCTGACACCGTTCTGGTCTCAAATGTGGTGCCCAAACGGTCAAAAATCTGTTCCAGGCTACTCTTCTCAGAGCGGGGCCATGACATGACTTCCCTGCGGGCGGCCCCTTCTAACTGAGCTAGGAGGATCTTCATTTGTTGTTCGGCAGTTACGGGATAAAGCCGGAACAAGGCCAGCATCTGTTCCCTAAAGTCTTTTAACTTGTGGGCTTCCCCCGAATAACGTGGGAACCAGGGGGCCCCAAAATAATACGGCATGGTTAACGGCATCAGGCTTGGTGGTGCCGCAGCGGCAGGGGCCCTAGAGTCGGCTGTGGGTACTTCAGAAGGCACGACTGGGGCCGCCTGCCCGATTTTCCTCAGGTGCGGACATGGCGTTAATATGTGGGTATGGCCCTTTAAATGTAGCGGAGCGGACCGGAGCGGCAATGATAATAACTTTTTCTAAGTAAAGTCTTTGGTCACTAAGGGGACCCTCTCCGGTGCCCTGACAGGGGTCGGGAATGTTCCGGTAAGGTAATCGGAAGAGCCGGAAAAAGTTTAAAGTCCGTACTTACTCCGGTGATGCTCGCTCCAGATCTCGCGAGATGCGTGGCTACAGGCGCCGAGCGTCCTGCGTACAGCGTCAGCAGGTGGGCGCGGTCTCTCGTAGCTCCGGGACTCAGGCAGGCGGCACCTTTTCTTCCAGACAGGGCGGCGTTCCTCCTCCTTGTTCTTTTTCGCGCCAAAGTCCTCTTTTTCGCGCCAAACGGTTCCACAAGGCGCACTTGTAATCCAATTCAGGTTAAGTGGGCAAAATCGCTGTCGATTCACTGGCAGCAAGCGGTGGCTTACGCAAACGGCATACAGTCCAGACAATATAATCTTCACACCGCAAATTATTACAGTTCACTTTGGCCCAGCAATTTTCAATAAAGCAATTAGGGCTTGGTCACTTTAAGGCAAATAACAGCACACAGTTTTTGTATCCGCAATGGCGCAGGAATGATCGTATCCTGTTCGTGACGCCAATTTATGCAGCACGCCAGACCTGCAGGGTATTAGCGACAGTGAGGTCACGGTATGGGCAATCGAGGGTTACTCACTTTTCTGAGGAGAACCCTGGGCAGGCATGCAACAGTGAAGGAGAGGCAGACACTAGTTCCTCTGGGGCACACTCTGTAGTTAGGGACCAGGCCTGATGGTATATGAGGTGCCCTGGATGTTGTAGGTGTTTTGAGTGCCTTAGGTAAGGTCCCTTTAAGGATCGTGACGCCAGTGCCTGTAACGGTGACACACCGGTTTGCAGGAGGATTAAATGAGTACACAGTTGGTGAACCAAACGTTGCTTTACTTGATGAAACAGTCCAACTTTGTACATGTAGTTACAGTAGATGATAATGCAGTCCTTCACAGTACAAAATGCACAGCAGGTTTACTTCACAGCAGGTTTCAATCTTGCAAGATACTTGGAGGGTAAACAGTTAATGCTTTGCAGTGCTAGGCTGCCCTATCCCCACAGCTATGCTAGCTGGCTGGATCCCAAGGCCCGGATGCCTAATTGCTGGCTTAAATCCTTGGTATAAAATCCTTCCTCCAGTATTGGCACTTGCTTAAGGTTACAATACCTTCTTTTCCTAGCTGGCTTCACTGCTGGATGGGAAAGGTGGCTGCAGGTTTCTCCCAGGAGGTGCTTTCCTACTACTGGGGTATCTCAACTGAGCTATCCTTAGCTTTAGGAGCTTCAGGCTGACTAGGTGACTCCTCTAGTCCCCTGAAATACACTACCACTCCCCTGTCTGGGCCGTCCTATATATAACTAGGGCTCTCTAGCTCCCTCTAACGCCTGGGAGGCTAAACTGCACCCTGACAGGCCTGACACCCAGTTAACACAGGGAAATCATACATGTAAAAACACATTAACCCCTTTGTGTAGTGCCCACCTTTACCTAGTGGACACTACACTAGGGCTTTCGAAAGTGTGCAGACCGACAAGGAAGGCAGGGGTGAAGACTGGGTGGAAGATGATGTGGAGGACGATGAGGTCCTCGACCCCACATGGAATCAAGGTCATGCGAGTGACCTATGTAGTTCGGAGGAAGAGGCGGTGGTCGCACAGAGCCACCAGCACAGCAGAAGAGGGAGCAGGGTGCAAAAGCGGAGCGGCCGTCCTCTAGACAGTACGCCTCCTACTGCCCACCGCAGCAAGGGACCGAGCACACTAAAGCCAGCCCCAAGGAGTTCCCTGGCGTGGCAGTTCTTCAGACAATGTGCTGACGACAAGACACGAGTGGTTTGCACGCTGTGCAATTAGAGCCTGAAGTGAGGCATAAACGTTCTCAACCTGAGCACAACCTGCATGGCCGGGCATTTAAGTGCAAAGCACGAGCTGCAGTGGAGTAGACACCTCAAAAACCAAGAAAGGTCTCTGGCTCCTCCTGCTTCCTCTTCTGCTGCAGTGGCGGCCTCTTCGTCCACCTCTGGAGTGACAGTGTCACCTGGCACCCCACAAACAGAGGATCTGCCAGCAACACCAACACCTGGGTCACCAAGCATCTCCACAATGTCCCACGGAAGCGTTCAGCTCTCCATATTCCAAACGCTGAAGAGGAAGAGGAAGTATCCCCCTACCCACCCGCGATCCCTAGCCCTGAATGCCAGCATTTCTAAATTACTTGCCTTTGAAATACTGTCATTCCGTCTGGTGGAGACGGATAGTTTTAAAGGCCTTATGGCAGTGGCTGTCCTACAGTACGTCGTGCCCAGCCGCCACTACTTTTCAAGGAGAGGCATCCCTTCCCTTCACAGCCAAGTAGGGGACAAAATCAGGTGTGCACTACGCAACGCCATCTGTGGCAAGGTGCACCTGACTACGGATACGTGGACCAGTAAGCACGGTCAGGGACGTTATATCTCCATAACATTACACTGGGTAAAAGCAGTGGTGGCTGGGCCTGAGGCGGATAGCAGTTTGGCGCATGTCCTTCCACCACCGAGGATTGCAGGGCGCTTCAGTTTGCCTCCTGTTGCTTCCTCCTCCTACTCTGCTTCTTCATCCTCTACCAGCTCCTGATCCGGTCAGCGTAACACCTTCACCACCAACTTCAGCACAGCCAGGGGTAAACGACAGCAGGCCGTCTGTGCGCGCTTTCGGTGTTCTCACCCTGCTGCTCGCCTGTCTGCGCTGCAGCGTAACTTCGGCCTTCCCGCTCACCGCCTCATATGCGACGTGCCCACAAGGTGGAACTCCACCTTGCACATGCTTGCCAGACTGTGCGAGCAGCAGCAGGCAATAGTGGAGTTTCAGCTGCAGCACGCACGGGTAAGTCGCTCGGCGGAACAGCACCACTTCACCACCAATGACTGGGTCTCCATGCGAGACCTGTGTTCCTTGTTGTGCTGTTTCGAGTACTCCACCAACATGGCCAGTGCCGATAACGCCGTTCTCAGCATTACTATCCCACTTCTGTGCCTCCTTTAAAAAAGCTCCTGGCGATGATGGAAGAGGATGTGGCACAGGAGGAGGAGGAGGAGGAAGAGGGATCATTTCGTAGGGTTTCCGGCCAGTCATTCCCAAGTGGCTCCAAGGGTGGGTTCCTGCACCCACAAACCCAAGGTACACAATTGTCTAGCCAGGGCACAGTTCTGGAGGATGAGGAGGTGGAGGAGGAGATGGAGGAGGAGGAACTCAGACCAGCTCATGGCCATCACTGGTGCGTGGATGGGGGGATACTGTCACGGCTGAGGATGGGGAAAACCCTCAGCCGTGCGATGCCCGATGATGTTGTGGCTGCTCGGCCAGGAGAACAGGATAGGGAGCAGGTCACCTTCTCAAGCATCCCTAACCTGACCCTAACTCCTACCTGCATGGGCCGACCTTTAAGGTAGGAGGACCCATGCGCAGGAACCTCGGAGCCCTGACTTACCCTCCGCAGATCCCTGAGCTAGGAGCTGGGTAAGACGACCTACTCCTCCAAGGTATGGAGGAGCAGGAGTCTCAATGGCCAAGCTGCTGGGAAAAAGGGGAACCGAAACAGACTAATGGAAATGGCAGGTGAACTAAGGAGTTCCACCAACCTGCCACAGCCTTGCTGACTGGATCCCTGAGCACACACGGAATCCCAAACCATTAGCTGCACAAACCAAACAAACAAAGGTCCCAACAGTACATCACATGGACATCACATACAACATGACATAATACATAAAGTGACATTCTCTTTATGACCACAGGGGTGGCTCTCACTGGCAGATAGAAACACAAGAGGCTGCTCCAGCAAGCATGGCTGAAACAACCCACAGACCTGAGCAAACAGTGAGGCTTTATAGGCCAAGAAGCCACACCCCACAGTCGAACACACCCAGTGACACACACACACTGGGAAGGGAGTTAACCCTTCCAGCACCAGAGAAGAGAAACACACATTAAAGGGAAGTGCACACAATATATAAAAGACAGTGCACACATACACACACACCTAACAGAAAGGTGCTAGGTGCAACCGCATGCACAGCATAGAAAGCTGCCACATACATAACGTTGCCAGCGGCAACCACAGGTGAGGCAAATACCACTGCCCTCACCTGTGATTGAAAACCAAACTAAACCGCTGACAACCGCATGCGGTTCAGGAGTCACGGTCATGGCCGTGACAGATACAGAGGACACAGACGATACACCTCCCACAGAGGACAGCTTTTCGTTGCCTCTGGGCAGCCTGGCACACACATGCTGCAGTGTCTCCGCAACGACCGCCGAGTTGCCCACATTCTAACTTGTGCTGATTACTTGGTGGCCACGCTGCTGGATCCCCGTTACAAGGACAACGTACCGTCCTTAATTCAGTTACTGGAGCATGATCGTAAGATGCGCGAGTATAAGCGCATGCTGGTAGACGCGTTGCTGGTGGCATTCCCACCTGACAGCGGGGGCCCAGTGGAAGCACAAGGCGAAGGCAGAAGACAAGGAAGAGGTAGCCAACGCAGCTGGGGCACCGCCAGCACCTCAAAAGGCAGGGTTAGCATGGCCGAAATGTGGAAAAGCTTTGTCAGCATGCCACAACAACCAGCACCACCAGCTGATATGGAACGTCTTAGGAGGAGGCAGCATTTCACCAACATCGTGGAGCAGTATGTGTGCACACGCCTACATGTACTGAATGACAGGTCTGCCCCCTTCAACTTCTTGGTCTCCAAATTGGGCACATGACCTGAGCTTGCCCTTTACGCCTTGGAGGTGCTGGCCTGCCCTGCAGCCAGTGTATTGTCTGAACGTGTGTTTAGCACGGCAGGGGGTGTTATCACAGACAAGTGCAGCCGTCTGTCCACAGCCAATGTGGACACCTCACGTTCATTAAAATGAACAAGGCATGGATCCCTCAGGACTTGTCCGTACCTTGTGCAGAATAGACATGTATACCGGCACTAAGCAGCCATTGTTATACTGCAGCGCAATTGCTCCAATTTGTATTTTGGATATTTCCCACTCTTTTGGAGTGTACCTTAATTTTATAAAATTAAATTAAAACCAAAAACCTGTGTTGGCTATCTCGTCCTCCTCCTTTTTGTACGTGTTTTATTTTATATAATTTCACTACTTTGTCATTTAAATTTTTGGGTAAAATTCACCAATTTTGGGGTGTATAGTACCACTGCTATACCTAGTAGACAGGTTAAAAAATAAAATAAAATTATCATTTACATTTTTGGATGAAATTCACAAATTTTTGGGTGTATAGTACCACTGCCATACCTAGTAGAACGTTAAAAAAAAAAAATGTCATTTACATTTTAGGCGGAAATTCACCAATTTTGGTGTGTATAGTACCACTGCCATACCTAGTGGACCGGTAAAAAAAAAATATTTAATTGTCAGTTACATTTTATGATGAAATTAACAAATTTTTGGGTGTATAGTACCATGCTATGCCTAGTAGACAGGTTAAAAAAAAAATATTGTCAGTTATATATTCTGGTGAAATTCACCAATTTTTGGGTGTGATGTACTACTCCTATACCTAGTAGACCGAAAAAAAAAATTGTCAGTTACGTTTTTGGGTGAAATTCACCAATTTTTGGGTGTAATATACCCCTCCTCTACCTAGTTGACAGCTTAATAAATTTCAATAATTTTTTATGTTCTTGGGTTAATTAGTTACATTCTTGGGTTGACATTATACAATTTTAGACGTGAATAAACACCTGCTATGCATAGGTGACAGGGAATAAAATTTTATAAATTATTCAGTAATTAATGCGCACCACATCCTTTCATTCAATGCTTAAACTTTGAAAAGTTGTCACAATTTTATGCTTTAATAATTTCTCCCATATTTCAACTCTAATTTTAAATTTGAAAAAATAAATTCTCCCTTGGATGTGGTCTCTCTTTCTCACGCTCCCTCTCTGGCCTGGAACCCTGATTCCCCGCCACCCGTGATCACCATGGTAGGCGCATAAAAGAACATCGAAAGTTGATAGAGCAGATTTCAAATTGGATCGTGAACATCACGGGGACGTGCTACAAGGTGGGGCAGTAAGTGCGCACACGCCTACACAAACTGACTGACAGGGGTCAGCCCCTGCAACTTCTGGGTCTCCAAATTGGGCACATGGCCTGAGCTTGCCCTTTACCCCTTGGAGGTGCTGCCCTGCAGCCAGTGTATTGTCTGAACGTGTGTTTAGCATGACTGGAGGGGGTTATCACAGGTTATATTTCCCAATGTTTTGGGGTGTACCCTAATTTTAAAAATAAAATTTAAAACCAAAAACCTGTGTAGGCTACCTCCTCCTCCACCGCCGCTTCCACCTACACCGCCACATCCACCGCCTTCTCAACCTCCTACTCCATATGGGCCTGGTCCTCCTAGATCAAGATTATTATTTTTAATTTTTACGTATTTTATGTTATTTAAAGTCATTTCCCTATCCACATTTGTTTGCAGAGCACTTGCCATGCTCTTAACCACATGTTGACGCCATTTGCACTCCTCTAGCCCTTTCCATTACATTTTTACTGCCATTTTAGTATTCAAAAGTTCGGGTCCCCATTGACTTCAATGGTGTTCGGGGCCAAGTTCGGCCGAACCCGAACATCCAGGTGTCCGCTCAACTCTAGACGTGAGACATTCCCGTTAAGACATGCGGCTCTCAGTGCCAGGACTTCTGCCATAAGCCAACAGGTCAAGCATCACAATCCCAGAAGAACTCTGTGGCCCACATTTACTAATCTAATAGGGCCTTCATCTGGTCACAAAATGGGTCTTAATGTGTTGCAATATGGTGCATCTAGTTTTAGAAAAATCTACTGCACCTGGTGCAAAGGGGTTGTGGCCTGGGGGCGTAAACGAAGATGAGACATTTTGCACCAAATTTTATTCAAAATTGAGCGGAAAAAATTGAGACAGAATCCAGCTAAGCCTCGTGCTGTCTACATTTTAGACAGGATTAGTAAATCTGCCCCTACGTGGGCCGTCCAGAGAGCCTTCTTTCTTGAAGGTTGAAGGGACCGTAATGCCTAATATAAAATAATACATAATAAACATAAAAGTAGACATAATGATAATATATTTAACCCCGTGTCTCCTCATTTTCGAGTTCATCCGGTCATCCACTGCCTATAAAACAAGGTTTTATGCTTGCACAGCATAGTACACTCACATAAAGCAACTTGACCCTATCAATTTACATACATTATGGGCTCCTGCTATCTCTCCAGAACCAGCAAACAGCCTCTCTTATCTCGGAGAGACCCTCATTTGTAATTTCTTGCTGAGTCCACCCACTGTCATTGTTTGTGTAATTCTCTCCAATAATAGACCCTACCCTAATAAAAGCTGAATTACATGAAGGTTACGTTCCTGACCCGCGGCAGATTAGCTCTCTCCTCACTTATTACCACATCTCTAATTCTGTAATTGATTTTAAAATTCATTTCTTCCAGAGCACTACACATAAATAGGATGTTATGTGGGGGATGGTAGAGATGACATGAAGCAGTTTTACATTCGACCTTATACGGTTTTAATCTAGAGCCCGATTGGGATCGTCAACTTTGTAAAATTGTACAATCAATGCCAAAATAACCAGGCTATTGTGGGCCTGAAGTTTTGAAACGATTTTTTGTGATTTGTTTTCACATGAACTGGTTAAATGGCTATACCTTTTTTTTTATTTGCACTTTTTTATTAAAAAAATATTGGGCATTTAGGGGGTCTCTGTGTTTTCCTATGGGAGCCTCACTCTCAGTCTCATAGGAATGAATAGAGAAGTAACTGACTTCCTGACCTGTGTCAGTTGGAAATCAGAGAGTTGGTCACATGACATCACTTTTAATTTTTTTATTTTTTTAAGCTTATGACTTTTTTATTTTATAATACTTATTATGTTGTTATGTTACTAGTTATTTAACTTTTACTTTATTTTTACTTTTATTTAACTTTTACTCTATATACCCTAAAACAGAAAAAGACCTTAAGGGGACTTGATTTTTTTGTAGCTTTTTAGCAGTCGATAGTTCCCCTTTAACATGGAAACAACCCTGACGGGTGAGAACTACAATCTACATATTTCCTGTGACTTCTTACAAGGGAGAAATGAGAGGGAAAGATGGAAAATAGATGGGAAACCCCTTTGGGTAACAGGGATGATAATAGTAGTTGTACTACTTGTTCAGGAAAAGAGTTCAAATAGCTGAACTTGAAACGATAAAATTTTAATAAAATCATAAATCCACCCAAAACAGTTCCTTGGACAAGAATTCAACGAGAAAAGAAGATAGACACGGGCGTCTACTAAAGCTCCTAGGCCTAAAGGCAAAATCTGTAATGGGGCTCACACTTGCAATGTGCCATTTATAAAACTGATGTCTACTTATATGGCAAAGGAGCCTTTTGGCCCCTCAGGCACCAGTTCCTGGGTGTGACCTCTACTTCCTATGACTACACCCCTGAGGATGGGGACTTTTTTTTAAAGAGGTTTTAATGTGTTTTTTTACTGGTAACCCATTCTCTGGATAGGTCATCAGTATCTGATCAGCGAGGGCCCCAGGTGTCAGATCCCCACCAGAGGATAGGTCATCAGTAAAAAAACATTTGGAAAACCCCTTGAATTTCATAAATTGCTGAATTGCAATTTGTGAACATTTGTGCTCTTTAAAGAAGTTATTTTATGCATCTCATTTAATTAAATTGTACAAGGCAAATATGGGTCCACAACAGAATCATTACAGATCTGTAAAACTGTTTATAGGACAAAATGGGTCAAGGTCTTTTTTTTAGGTCAGTTCCCCAGGAACTGAATGATCCAAAGGTTAAGTTTTACACTAAGAGGCTATTCTGTCCATGGACATAATTGGAAGAACAAAAGTCAATACATGTAGCGTTTCTTGCTACACAATCTCACCATGATCTTTTCCAGTGTAGATTAATTAAGTGTTATCAATTAATGGTCTGTTTCGAGTAAAGATCTGCCTGGTCTGTGCTTGAAATGGGTGTCACTATAAACAAGACCTTAAAGGAGAGCGCAGGTCACCTCTAGATTACGGAAATCAGATTCTAATGGAGAAAGTAGACAAATAATGACTCAAGGTGCATTGCCTTCTTATAGAACCGTAATAACAAAGACCTAGAACCACACCACAAAAAATCTTAGAAATGTGTAGATATCTAGTCATATGGCTAGATAGCCAAAAAAGCTGATTTAGTCCATTTTTGACGACAGTTCCAAACATGCACAATCATGGCCTATCCTTAGAATAAGCCACCCAACCCAGAGAACTGCACTGATCAGTAGAACTAATTCACTTCAACATGTTTAAAGAGGTTTTCTAGGAGTAAATATGAGAGTTATGAGGAGAGAGGATAGGAGTGGTTGCAGTGTAAGGATGGTGGTGTTACTCACTGTGGTGGCTGTCCTGCTTCTCCACTCCCTGGGCTGTGCACAGTGAGGATGGGGTGCACCTGAAGTCAATATTTCCCACAGGGCACACATTGGTAGGGTTCTCCTGCCTTCCTGTTGGAAGGTGGGGTGCCTTTGATGTTGGTAGTACTGAGGTGCAAGGCAGGAAACTGTGAAAATTGAAAGAGGTAGCCAATTGGATAAGTATTTGAATTCTTGTCAAAGGAACTATTTTGGGTGAAGTGTTTACAAAAGTTTCAGGCTGAACAGTTACAAACATTACTGAGGCTGAACTACTGTACTGGGTCAACTCCAGGAGGTTACTGCAGAGATGCACATTCAAATGAACAGTTCTAAACTTCCCAATTCATGCAAGGGGTGCGTCACAAATCCAAAACATGGTCTTTGTTTCCTTCAGAGGTGCAGACTCTTTCTCGAGAGGTATACAAACAGGGGTGGGAAGACTTTCCAATATACCTGAACGAGTGCTTCAAATCTAGGAATAACCTAGGGACCGTGACCTTGAGACCAGGCCAAGTGCTGTGAAGTCTATAGCCTTGTGCATTACCTTCACAGATACCAACACATGCCCTCTTGTTATGGCAGCTCAACCCTTTTAGTAATTCTTTTCTACTCTCAGTATCATGGGTTCTCTGGAGTCCTTCCTGGGTACCAAAATGCTGACTGTGTACGGCACAGTACTGCATATAAACTGGAAACTGCTTATATTTGAATTAGCTGACTCAGACTAACACACATAGGAAGAAGCTAAGGTAAGGGTTTAGGGCCTATGCCTTCCTGGATATTTTCTCTAGGAGGTGATAATTAACCTTGTAAATCAGCTTTTAGGTGCATAGAAACAGCAGAAGATACTTTGGAATTAAATAAAACCTCAATGAATTAGGAAACTATCACATTATACATCTCACACTGTCTTTGATCATTTAGCAGTGACCCACTGGGTAACTTCCCACATTTATGGCCAATCCTAGAACCCTTGTGACTCAGTAACACAAATGCCCTACAATGGCATGGTGCTTAAGCTATTTTGTACTGATTTGTAGAGGTCCTGGGGTTGGCCATATCCACAGATATCCATAAAACCTTAAATTGTTCCTTCTCCGACAATAACAAATATAATTTTCCACCCTAGTCCTAAAGGAATTTTCCACATTGATGGCCTGTCATTAGAGAACTATGACACCAATCAGTAGAATTAATTTCCTTAAAGGAGTCCTCTTATATGTACACATTGATTATCTACACTTAGAATAAGAATAGGACATCAATGTGTATTCTTGGTTAAACCCACTTAGATTTTTACCATGAAGAATAATCAATGATAACTGGACTCAAGAACATTTTTTACTACAGTTTGAATGGGCACCTATAGCTGTAGGTATCCTCTTGAATAAATACAGGCTTTTTGGGTATGCCTGAGCTGTGCTATGGCGATGGGTGTCTGAACATGTTCTCCCCTCACCTGCACCAGGATCTGTGAAACTTGAGCTGCTGGTCACACCTGCTGACTGTAGCTCCATAGCTGTGAAGAATATGCACAGTTTTGGACTTCAGTCTCCATGGAGCAGTGTTCCTCACAGTTGAGATGATTTTGTGGCCCTAATAGACTCTTGGAGCGGGAGCAGATGTTTGTGCTTCCCAAATCTCCAGACTCTCTAGAATTCCTCCTCCTGGCAGGAAATAGGACCAGCCCACTCCTACCAAGAGTGGAGAGATGGGATGGTAATTTCCATTCCTAATGCCAACCATACCTTATCATTGTTGATGTACATAGCATTAAAATTAAAAATATCAAATATAAATAACATTACATTACATGATAGAACAATTGCAGATACCCCAGGTCTCTGCAGTGTACTGCATTCGCTCCTCACTTAATGTGAATTTTTGTTAAACCTGGAACGACGCATTATTAAGAAATTTCCAATTTTGGGGGGACTTCATACTTCCTCCTAAAGAGATATAGTAAGAAGGTCCACCTCACATTATTCCAGCAGAAGGAGAAGATAATACCAGAGATCTCAAAAAAAGGAAAAATCTCCCCCTCATCATAAATAACATGGTCGATGATCTGAGATTTTATCAAACTTCTTGGTTGGAGACAATTTAATACCACGATAAACGTCCAGGCTTATCAGCAAAAACAAATGTCACTACAGTAAAAGTTAGAAGCAGAATTGAATGGGCATCTGGGTTGATTGATTAGGGATAAGATCAATGATTTCATTGTAAATAAATGAGTAATTGATTTAGTGCTCAGACTAAGACCCTCACCAAATAAAGAGTCAATATGGTGTGCCGAAATGAATGTCAACTATGAGAACACGTGTCATTATTTACTGATGTTAAGTTTGATAAATTTCTTATTATAAAATTGACAGCAAAAATGTAAATAATAATAAATAATACATTTTGATTTCTCCTAATTGGGACACATTTCCCCAGTTGGCTGATAAGATTCTTTCTCACTACTGATTCAGATGCTTGCAGTTCATAATGATTTGGTACGTGGTATAAGGGTGGTCTTGTGCATACGCAGAGCAACCAATCTAAACAAGCAGAGTTGTAGTATACACTGACGAGCAAAAGGGCATCAATGTTTTGAACGTTTGAGTTTTAGGCTCCATATCTCACCATCCACTACAGCTTCGAATGTGAGACTATCATCATTTTAAAGACAATCATCTTGGCTATCTCCTACATAAATTGGACTTGCAGCTATTTAGCATATTATTAGTTATGCAGATTCTTGTCGTGTAACTGCATTGTTACTGTTTTGCTCCTAGAGGTGGAACAATCATTTTTTTTCTTGTATACTACAAATTAAAACCTGTCCTCACATTCCCTAATAGCTCAGTGTGTTATTAGGTTGATTCCAAAGCGAAAGGTCACTGGTTCGAATCGAGGAGCAGCCATGAAGAAGATTTCCCAAGAAAAGAGAAACATCTTCATCCAGCTCATCGATAGCGGTATCTTGGCCAAGAAAATTACATCTTGTGAGTGCCATGAAAGTTAGGAGTGCCATGAAAGTTAGAAGAATACTAAATGAAGTCCGTTCATCCATTTCAAAGCCAAGAGGTGGACGTCCAGGCAAAATATTGAGTCAACAAGTCGGCTTATCACAAGGTCTATTAGTTCTGGCACAACAAATATGACAGTGGAGGTGGCTCGTATGCTTCGTAATAGTGAGATCACAGATGTCCATGCAAGCACTATGTGACGCGCATTACACAAGTCTGGAATAGTGGCCCGAAAAAAGGTGAAAAAGCCTCAACTTCAATATCGTCATAAGAAGCGTCAGCTCAAGTTTTCAAAAAACATGAACAGTGGACAGAAGAAGATTGGAAATTGGTGATTTGGAGAGATCAGACTAAAGTCAATAGACTGGGCTCTGATGGGTGCAAAGGGGTCTGGAAGAAATAAGGGAAATGGGGGCTAATGGATCTAGAAATTGAAGGGACAGTTCGGTGGAGGGAGCCTGGTAATATGGGGTTGTTTCTCAGCCAAAGGCGTTGGATACTTGACCAGAATCGATGGTGGTCTCAATACTGAGTTATATGTGAATATCCTACAAGACAAGTTACTTCGTACACTCAAGTACTATGGGTATAAAAGGACGAAATAGTGCATACGTCGAGATTGGCGAAGAAATGGTTGAATGACAATGAAGCAGAGGTGCTTGATTGGCCCCCACCAACCCCATACCTCAATCTAATCGAACACTTCTGGGTAGAGTTGAAGAAAAAGGTGTATTTGTACACAAGTGAGTCGACCAGTATACACCAACATTGGGAACATGCAGACGAAACCTGGGAACAGATTTCGGTCAGGACATGCTTGAATCTGATCGAGAGCATGCCCAGAAGGATTCAGACAGTGTTGAAAGCCAAAAGTGGATTTACAAAATAATAAAAATAAAAATTTCGAATTTTAGGAGCAAAACAGTAACATTGCAGTTACATCACAAGAATCTGCATAACTAATCATATGCTAAATAGTTGCAAGTCCAATTTATGTATGAGATAGCCAAGATAATTGTGTCACGGTCCCACCTGTGACAGGAACTAGAATATCAAGGAGACTGGCTGCACGTGATTAACATCCCCTTTGGTTTCACTTTTATGTGTTGTTGCTGGGGATGACCACACCTCTTGTCTCAGGTGTAGCTTAAGTGGTCATTCCTTCTCCCCTATTTAGCCTGGCCTCACCCATCATGCTATGCGGTTGATAGCTCCTTGTTTGTGGAAGTCCTAGTGTTGGTTCTCTCTGAGTTCCTGCTCGTCCGCATACTTCTGAAAGTTAGGTGTATCTTCTTTGTTGTTTGTGCTTTTCCCCCACCTCCTGATATTAGGCCTGAGGGGGTCTCCTATTTCTTAATCTGGGGTGGGATAGGCCATCTGTGTCCTGACACTATCTGCAGGGCCCTGTTAGGGTGAGATTGGGCTTAGGTTCCTGTGTATGAACATTCCTACCATCAAGGTCTGTTCATACTTATAGCAGTCAGGGCTCGGTGTAGGGACTCACTAGGTGTGACCATTTCCCTTTCCCTAGGTTCCAGGCCTAATACCTTTTCCCTTCGCCTCTGGGTTTAGTGTGGAGTGTATTTACCACACTGCGCCGTGACAGATTGTCTATAAAATGATGGTAGTCTCATGTTTGAAGCTGTATTGGATGGTGAGTATGGAGCCTGAAAGTAGAAGTTCAGAATATTGCTACCCTTTTGCTCGTCAGTGTAAAGGATAGACTACAGTAAACACTGTTAGGCTACTTTCACATTAGAGTTTTTTGTGGATCCATCATGGATCTGCAAAAATGTTTCTGTTACCATAATACAACCGCATGCATCCGTCATGAACGGATCCGGTTGTATTATGTGTCCTATGGCCATGACGGATCCGTCATGAACACCATTGAAAGTCAATAGGGGACGGATCAGTTTTCTATTGTGTCAGAGAAAATGGATCCGTCCCCATTGACTTACATTGTGTGTCAGGATGGATTCGTCTTGCTCCGCACCACATCGCGGACAGAAAAACGCTGCAGGCAGCATTTTGGTGTCCGCCTCCAGAGCAGAATGGTGACTGAACGGAGGCAAACTGATGAAATCTGAGCAGATCCTTTTCCATTCAGAATGCATTAGGGCAAAACTGATCCGCTTTGGACCGCTTGTGAGAGCCCATGACGGATATCAGAAACAGAAAGCCAAAACGCTAGTGTGAAAGCAGCCTTAGTGAAGTGGAGTCATTAATCATAGCAGTTCCCTGATGATGGAGGGGAGCTAAAAAGTACTAAATAACAGGTAAGTGATACCAAATTATTGAAACACTAATTTGTGCATTTAAAAAAAAAACTTTAAGAGGAATGTGTCACATATATTTTTTTACAAATGAAAACCAGATATTGAAGATTGTCTTATTCTATTTCTGTACATGATTTTGGGGTGGCCATCTTGCCTGAGCTGCTGTCAACAGCATTTAGAGATATGCTTTACAGAAGCCTCATGGAAGATAGACACAATAGAGAGAAGTTCCTTGGGAAAGTGTTGTGGGCATGCTCTGTGACCTGTGCAGAGGTCAATGTGCAGGGAGGGGGACAAGGTGAGCAAAGACCATCACCTATTGTGAATAGTGTGTGTCCTGTATAAGCGCTAAGACCCCTACTGATCTCTAGAACGAGGACAGAGAAGTGCATGCATATCACGCTCTCTCCACTCGCTGCAGAAGGTGGGATCGAGCCCATCTCCTGCAGCTAGGAGACAGGGCGATATCTGTGGACACTTCTCCTTCCTCATTCTGGTGATCGGTGAGGGTCTCAGCGCTCAGACCTGCACAAACATACTTATGTCTCTATTGACCAAAACTCAACGATCATTTAATATTAATGACCTGTTTTCAGGATAGATCAACATCAGATCAGTTGGGGTCGGAACCCCGACACCCCTGCCGATCAGCAGTTTGAAGGGGTTGCAACGCTCACGTAACTATGAGCCCCCCACTAATCTGATATTGATTACGTATCCTGAGGATAGGTCATCAAATTTAAGCCATCGCGCAAGCCTTTTAAGTCATAAGTGAGACGTTTCAGCCACACGGGGTGTTTCTCAAGTCATTCCCTCATCTTGACTTGAAAAAAGCCCTGTGAAGCTGAAACGTGCCTTTTAATTGACATAACAAATAAACAAGGGAATTTAATTGGATTTCTGGTGTCTTGGAATCTTCTACGTCCAGTAGGCGGGTAGCCTACAAAAACTAAAGTACTATTTCGGTTTAAAGATGCGTCAAATGTCATAAACATTTGATAACGCTGGCAAAAAGTATGTCAACAAAGACTCAACGAAAACTGACCAAACATTCACCTCATGACAAATTCTCCCCAAAATGTTCCCCTGTTTGGACCTCTGATGATCAGTTGTAATCTTTCAGTAAACCTGGCAGTAAGTGTTCAGCTTTCATGCAGCACCACCACAGGGGAAACGAAACATTACACAGTGTTGTCTTTGTATAGTAGGACAGGAGAGGTCCTCTAGGTGGAAAGGCACTCGTGTAATCTCTCTTTACCCTCCCTTGGATACGTGATCCCACTCTGTTAACTCAGAATTCAGAAACAGAGTACAGGAAAATTAGTTTAGTAAATTATGCAGACAATGCCTTTGATGAAATTTTTTTAATTTTTGGTGAAAATTACCTGCTGCAATAAAATGCAGAAACTCAGCGTTGGCCTTTATTAGGAGAATTCTATCTCCTCCAAAATCAGCTTCAATGAAAGAATACGGCCATGTAGGGTAATGCCCCCGAAACATAACCATACCTTTCTTGAAAATCCAGTCCACATAGGCTTGTTGCACGCAACTGTAGTTTTGGTCCGCATCCAATCTTCATTTTCTAATGATTGTACGTGGGCCCACTTGTTTCTATGGGTCTGCAAAAAATGTGGACAGCACGTGGATAGACCTTAATCCTAAGAAAAAATGCTCTACTAGGTAAGGCTGAGTTTACACTACAGTTATTTTAGATCAGTTATTGTGGTGTGGGCCAAAACCAGTAGTAAAGATAAGATATAAAGGAAGGATCTGTTCCTGTTCTGTGTTTTTGACCCGCACCTGGTTTTGGCTCATAATAACTGATGGAAATAACTGACCGAATAACTTAAGTGTGAACTCAGCCGAACACGGTTCTTACTCAACCAAGGATTAAAGTGTGAGGCTCATGAGACAATATGGCAATGGTTGCCAGCTTCATCTGATATCTATTAAACGGTGTTCAACTCCACTGCAAAGCATGTATGAAGAATACAGATAAGGTTTATTTCCAATTGAATCTTTGTAATTATTCCCAAATACTAGGTGAAAAAGATTTTTTTTTTTGCCAGGGTTCAACAGGAGATGTTAATAGTACAAATGTAGCGAGCCCCCGAGAAGACTATGCAGAGGATGGGAGTGGCAGTTTGTGTCACGGGTTACTCACTCAAGCTGTTTCTTACTGGGGATTGGTGCAGTAGAAAGGTAGTTTTGAAAAATGAGGCCAGAAGTAAACATAGAACAGTCTATTTTACTAAGTGCAAAGCATATTTTCTGGCACCAGTAGGAATATGGAGGCATGTGGGATGGCTGCAACTTAGTACTAGTGTATTACTGACCTAGTAGTAGTGTAGGTGATGGATGTCTTAACTCTAGTCCCTCACCTCACAGCAGCATCTAATGCTGGATGTAGCTGTTCAGTCTGCTGTCTGTCTTCTCAAAGATTTACTTGAGGCTCAAGATAAAGTTGAACCTCTTACAATAGGAGGAGCTCTGCAGTGTGCTTTCTCTCCTCTCTATGTCTCAACAGGAACTTCCCCTCCTGGCAGGAAGCAGGACCTTGCCCACACCTATCAAGGGAGAAAGAACAGGATGGTTAGCCCTGTTCCTGCCAACCTTTGGCAACTATTACCTTACTGGAAGGTATGGCTAGATAACATATAAAATTCAATACATAACAACGCAAACTATATACAATAAAATTGCAGACAACCCCAGGTCTGGAGTACTGTACAAAAATGGCAACCAGGCACAAGAAGGATGGAGGACTGATTACATCGGAGTCTAGCTAGAGGGAGATTAGCAGGGACAAACTTCCAACAAGCAAACACACTGCAATAACAGCAATAAGATAGTGAATAAAACCATGGGACATGACAAACATCGCCAAGCTCCTCTCCCTCTTGTTTAATTGACAGCTCCAGAGATTTCAGAGCTGGTAGCTATGACGCAAAAGAAGCCAGGTGTACAGCCCTGCCCAACTAAAAACCTTACTTATTAAAAATGAAAAGCACATTTCTCAATTTCTCAGAGGGTTTGGGGAACCTACCTTACACGCTGCTTCCTTTCAACTAATTTTGGAGGTGACAGGCTCCCTTTAAATCAATGATTCCTTATTTCTTGAGAACCTTTTTTCTTCTACTCACTTTCTTTATACTCCAAGTTTAGAGGTTGGATACCAGGCAATGACATAAATTCTATTCTGGCCCCCTACATGGAGCTTGAAGACTTGCACTGAAAGCCTGCACAGATATCACCCAGACCTGAGCACAAAACAAAAAAAATCACCCGGCAAGTTTAACGTAATGAAAAATGGCAACATTTCCAAAACTTCCACTCATAATGCAGATAAGTGAAATACTGATCCTAGAGCTGCATGTTTGTAGGTCTCCTCCATCTGGAAGAGTTGACTTGATAAAATTTTGTTTCTAAAAATGAATCTACAAATCACAATCATAAGTTTGGTGTAAGCCACAATCTGTTCTGGTGCCTTCCTGTCTCCATGATTAAGCTGCCCGCTTTATTTCATGTGTTCTCTTTCTTTCTGCTTCCCATTGTCAGGCGAGGCTCATCTCGAAAGCCTCACTTTTTAAAAAATATGTTGACAAGTGATCTTTTGATATTATCCAACGAGTTCTTTATATAAATATATTTCTGCCCCATTTCACGGTGGCAATCTTTATGTGTTTGTTTAGAGGTAAGAAGACAAATGTTCGTATCTTTCTGGGTCCATTTATTAAACTGTTGTAATATTACACGTGTTTAGTATCTCTGTTTAAAATAATAGGAAATGGAAAGTGTTTAAATTCTGTGAATCCATTACTGAATATATGATGCAATCATAGGAAATAGGACTCAAACTAATGGCAGAATACTTCCATTGACATGATATGATGGAGTAAATCATACGTGTTTTTATAGAGCCTTGCATTACTATTTGTTATAGGTTTTCATATAACTCATTCAGAAAAAAATACCACAACAACAAGGAGCGGTTGGGATGGAATGAAGCTTTCTATGTGTGAATGTAATGATGATATATGGAAGTGATTACAAAATTAGAGGAACGGAGAAGTTTATAGGGGAAAACTGTACAACTGAAAGGAAGGTCTAGGACCCTGTTGGGCCACCTCTTGCCAGGATACAAGATGAGATACGGCCTTTAGTCTGGATACAAGATGAGATACGGTCTCTAGCCTGGATACAAGATGAGACACGGCCTCTAGCATGGATTCAAGATGAGATACGGCCTCTGGTCTGCATACATGATGAGATACAGCCTCTAGCCTGGATACATGATGAGATACAGCCTATAGCCTGGATACAAGATGAGATATGGCCTCTAGTCTGGATACAAGATGAGATTGTCACGGATGGTGTTGCAGAAAACAAGAAGTAACAAATAAGATCCGACTGACTTGATCCCAAACTAAGGAACAAATGGGTGAGCCCTATAAAAGCACTAGAGCTCTTCCTGACTGCTCAGCCCATGCAAAGATCTCTATGATAGAAAGTTGCATGTCCACTGTACCTTGACTGAGTGACACCTGCAAACCCTATAATAGTGAGGGGACACGACCACCGGCTCCCTGCACTTAATATGGAGGGAGTCAGGGTCACCTAGAATCAAGCCAACAGGAAAACACAAGTACAGAAAATAGACTTATCTGAGGAACCAGCAGTAGCAACTTCAAGCAGTGAACACAATCCCAGAAGTAGTATAAACCGCAAAGTGAGGCAGTATGGGAGGGCATATAAAGGGAGGCAATCACTGCTAATAGATGACAGCTGGAAGAGGGAGAAGAGATGTCAAAGCGAAACCAAAACAAAAGAACATCATGCAGGAGGTACTGAAGAACGTCTGTCAGAACTTCTCAGAGATCTGGCGGTGACAGAGATACAGTCTCTAGCCTGGATACAAGATGAGATATGGCCTCTAGCCAGGATACAAGATGAGATACAGCCTCTAGCCTGGATACATAATGAGATACAGCCTCCTAGCCTGGATACATAATGAGATACAGCCTCTAGCCTGGATACATGATTAAATACAGTCCTCTAGCCTGGATACATGATAAGATACAGACTCTAGCCTGGATACAAGATGAGATACGGCCTCTAGCCTGGATAAAAATGAGCTACATCCTCTAGTCTGGATTAAAGATAAGATACGGCCTCTAGCCTGGATACAAGATGAGATACAGCCTCTAGCCTAGACACAAGATGAGATATGGCCTTTAGCCTAGATACAAGAGGAGACACGGCCTCTAGCCTGGATACAAAATTAGATATCGCCTATGGCCTTGATACAAGATGAGATACGGCCTTTAGCCTGGATACAAGATGAGATACAGGTAGGAATGGAGGCATAAAGGTTCAATATGGTATCCTGCGGCACATTTGCCCACAGATGTTAGAACTGGTCCCATAAATGTAGCAACCTGGGAGGCCAAAAAAGTGTTGCAATCTGGCGACCAATTCCGGGGAAACCTTTGTTGCGTGTTCCCAGCCGGAAGCCCTGCCATTATAGACAACACATGTGGCCACAGGATCTCCTGCACAGATCGCTAACCTGTTAGCCTCCCTCGTATTACTACTAGGGGTGACCGACCATCGTATGCGATGGCTCCCCAGATCATCACACCATCAGTTAGGGCAGTGTGTCACTCCACAGCAAAGGTAGGATTGAAGTGCATCCCACCAGGCCTCCATAGTTAAACCTGGCTGTCGTTGGATCCCAACAGAACCTGGATTTGTTGCTAAGTGATACAGTTCTAGTTCATAGCAGTCCAGTTTTCATGCTCACGACATCACTGCAAATGAAGGCAATGGTGCCTGGCTGTTAATGGCAGGACATGTAATGGACACAATGACACAGAATTTCCTTCTGCTAAGCACTTGGAAATGGTCCAGGCAGAGACAGTGGGTGTAATGAAGGTGTCACCTGTTGCTGGATGGTGGACAACGAAACTGTGGGAGCTGGTCATGTTTGTCAGCGGATCAAAAGATCCTCTGTACTGGTGGTCTGTCTGAGCCATCTGAAGCCTGTTCCCTGTTTGTGAGTGCCCTCACATAACCACTGGTCTCAACATCTCCTCTGCACTTTGATTGACAGGGCTAGGTGTGATGACGTTGTCACTGCCTGGTCCTGTCAATCAAAGTGCAGAGGCCGCATCAGTTGCAGAGAGAGCAGAGCCTCTCAGTGTAATGGTAACGCCCTCGTTGCTCCTAGAGGCTCATTTGAATATATTAAAACTTTATTTTTCTCAGCAATGCTGGCACTTATGAACATGGGACCAACACAGATGCCTTAAGCTTCCAAGTGCACATGTAACAGGTCAGCCGATGTCATAGGTACAGATCTGCTGACAGATGCCCTTTAAAGGGGTGATCCCAAAGATTTACACTTCTTTTATTACTCAGAACTGTTTATCAGGAGGATTTTCTTCCCTTTCGGTGGGGGAACAGCAGCTCTTCAAGCGCCTGCATCTCCCAGGATGCACTCCAATTAGCTCTTGTTAACCCCTTCCTCCCCTGCATACAAAATAGTCCCAGAGTTAGCTATATATTTCTATGAATTTACAGATAGGGTTGCATGAATGAAATCAAATGCATCATATGGACAGAATCAAATGCATCATCATATGAGATCACTACACTAGAATTGAGAGGAACGGGGAAGATACTAAGCATGTTAGTCCACCACTGGCTGCAGGAGAAGGTGGACCAGAAGAATAACCAGCAGGAGGCGCTGTAAAGCAGGATGAATGTAAAAAAGCTAACAATATTTCTTATTGCATGTATATTGCAATAATACTTCATTTGAAATGCCCTATTCATTGCATAGGGCTACTTTTCGTAGGATAAACCCTTTTAGGCTTTCACATATCAGGGAATAGCTAAAATAGCAACTTCTTTAAAGCAACCCGGATCTCTATTAATAAAGTAATAGTGTACATCTAAACACCTGTATCATTGTGTGTGCACAACTGCAATAGAAATCTCGCTGCCATGAAGAATCGGCTTCAGTTGTAGAACAGTCAGTGTTAAAATGGAAATCATTCAGCACAAAATAGAGTTCATTCCACACTGCAGGTTAAGTGCCTCTAATTATGTAGCACTTGTAGGCTACGTCCTTGATATTTATATCTGTGAATCAGTAACGTATAATTAGGACTAATTATGTGTACATAATGAGTAACTGCAATCCATAGACGGACGTTACAGCCTCACCGAGCACAACTTCAGAGGGCTGCTGTCACACTGTGCGCTAGAAGGGCTCAGGCACACCAGCGATTTTAAATTCGGGTGAGTTCTGTCAGTGTTTTATTTTTCCCTTAGTTTTGCTTCAGTGTTGTCTATGATTTCTTGTGCTTTTTCAGCACCAGGTCATCAATTTTCATGTGCTTTTTTACTTGCAGTGAAAAACGAACTGGAGAATACCTCGCTGCATCTGTCGGACCAACCTTCAATGTGCTTCAGTCGGTTTTCCCAGATCCACTGACTTGAATGTACAGTGGTCAGGTTTGGAGTGGCCCCAACGCTATGCTGGGACCCCCGGACACCATTGAGGTGTCACCACATGTTGCTGTTCTCCGGAGAGGATGGTAAGGTTTGGTGCTCTCTGACCCACTGCCTTGAATGTACAGTGGTCAGGCTTGGAGTAGCCCCCAACGCCACGCTGAGACCCCTGGACACCATCGAGGTGTCTCACCACATGTTGCTGCTCTCTGGAGGGGATGCTAAGGTGTGGTGCACCCAAATGGTAAATAAGTCCAGAGAGTCAGGGTTTGCAGTAAACCAGTGTGCTACTTTACTGGAAAACTCAAGTTCAAAACAATACAGACAATGCACTGAGCTGGCTTCTTCAGTCTCCTCCCTGGCACAAGAGGGTTTGGTGCTGAGGAAAAGCCTGAACTAGCTGTCCAACTCTCTCTCAGAAGGCTGGTACTCTGGCCAAAGGCTGGTGGCCCTAGGTTCTGTGGTTCAGTAGTCCAACTGGAGCTCTGGTCAACAGGCTAGTAACCCTGGGTCTGTGGCTTGGCATCCCCATCTCAGTACCTTTTTATGGTCACTTATGCAGTCTAGCAGAGTCTCTTCTACTAAGCACTGGTCCCTATCTGCAGACAACTTGGGACTCTTACTGCTCTCCTTTTATACTGTACAATTTCAAGCTGAAATAGAACCTTCTAGTGGGAGGGGTGGAGTGGAGAAGCACGGCCTAAACAGAAACATTGTTACAATTTATGTCTGTCATAGTCTCAGTGGAAATATATGGGAATGACTAAGCAGACATTAACAAGTCTTCAGATGGTCAGTGTGTCTGTTTTTTCCCCCCACCAAAACTATGCATAGATAGAAAGTCATAAAGTCTCTCGGTATAAGCTGGCTGTGTATTAACTCTTTCCATAGTGCAGTTAGAGTGTGATAACAGCGCAAATAAACAGGATATGTTACAATAAACATATAAATGCAGTTCAACCATATAAAACAGTATATATCTTTAATAGGTCAGTTTTCACAGATGAGGCCTGTGTGTGAAAGTCGCTCATGTGCATAAGGATTTTTTAAAGCAGGACTTGACATTTGAGTCAATTAATGTGACTTGAGGTCATTGAAAAAAAGAACTGAAGCACACCGATCTACTGGGTCACTGCAGATATAAAAAAAAATTACTCTGTGATGGTTGAAAACATGCATTGGAGACCAGTGAAAGGAGAAGGAGGAGACACAGTGGAGAACAAGATACCATGAGCTTTTCATGTCCTCAGCTAACTTGCTGATGACGGTGGTCAGGGTACAGCAGAAGGGGGCTCTAATCCTAGATTTCCTATGGAGATCTTTAGTCACCTAGAATTAATACACTGAACAAAAATATAAACGCAACACTTTCGGTTTTGCTCCCATTTTGCATGAGCTGAACTCAAAGATCTGAAACATTTTCTACATACACAAAAGACCCATTACTCTCAAATATTGTTCACAAATCTGTCTAAATCTGTGTTAGTGAGCACTTCTCCTTTGCCGAGATAATTCATCCCACCTCACAGGTGTGGCATATCAAGGTGCTGATTAGACAGCATGAATATTGCACAGGTGTGTTTTAGACTTCCCACAATAAAAGACCACTCTGAAATGTTCAGTATGATCACACAGCACAATGCCACAGATGTTGCAACGTTTGAGGGAGCATGCAATTGTCATGCTGACTGCAGGAATGTCTACCAGAGCTGTTGCCTGTGCTGTGAATGTTCATTTCTCTACCATAAGCCGTCTCCAAAGGTGTTTCAGAGAATTTGTCAGTACATCCAACCAGCCTCACAACCACAGACCACAGTGTAACCACACCAGCCCAGGACCTCCACATCCAGCATGTTCACCTCCATGATGTTCTGAGACCAGCCACCCGGACAGCTGCAGCAACAATCGGTTTGCATAACCAAAGAATTTAGGCACAAACTGTCAGAAACCGTCTCAGGAAAGCTCATCTGCATGCTCATCATCCTTATCAGAGTCTGGACCTGACTGCAGTTTGTCATTGTAACCGACTTGAGTGGGCAAATGCTCACATTCGATGGCATTTGGCACGTTGGAAGGGCGTTCTGTTCACGAATGAGTTCCGGCTTTCATAGTTCAGGGCAGATGGCAGTCAGCGTGTGTGGCGTTGTGTGGGTGACCGGTTTGCTGACATCAACTGCTGTGGATCGAGTGGCCCATGGTGGCGGTGGGGTTATGGTATGGGCAGACGTATGTCATAGAAAACGAACACAGGTGCATTTAATTGATGGCATTTTGAATGCACAGAGATACCGTGACGAGATCCTGAGGCCCATTGTTGTGCCATTCATCCACGACCATCACCTCATGTTGCAGCATGATAATGCACGGCCCCATATTGCAAGGATCTGTACACAGTTCCTGAAGCTGAAAACATCCCAGTTCTTGCATGGCCAGCATACTCCCCGGACATGTCACCCATTGAGCATGTTTGGGATGCTCTGGATCGGCGTATACGACAGCGTGTTCCAGTTCCTGCCAATATTCTGCAACTTCGCAGCTATTGAAGAGGAGTGGACCAACATTCTACAGGCCACAATCAACAACCTGATCAACTCTATGTGATGGGGATGTGTTGCACTGCGTGAGGCAAATGGTGGCCACACCAGATACTGACTGGTTTTCTGACCGCTCCCAGTAAGGCAAAACTGTGCACATTTCAGAGTGGGCTTTTATTGTGGGCAGCCTAAGGCACAGCTGTGCAATATTCATGCTGTCTAATCAGCACCTTGATATGCCACACCTGTGAGATGGGATGGATTATCTCGGCAAAGGAGAAGTGCTCACTAACACAGATTTAGACAGATTTGTGAACAATATTTGAGAGTAATGGGTCTTTTGTGTATGTAGAAAATGTTTCAGATCTTTGAGTTCAGCTCATGCAAAATGGGAGCAAAACTGAAAGTGTTGTGTTTATATTTTTGTTCAGTGTAGTTTGCTAAAAGTGGAGATACATCTCTAATGGACGGGGACAAGAAGAACAGAGCTGTGGTATATGTAACACGTTTCAAGGTCTATAGACTGTAATAGACAGAATGCAAGTCTGATGATCTACGTATTACCTCAGGAGGATCCACTTTTATATTAAAGGGGTTTATAGGATAAAAAAAAAACATGGCTGTTTTTCTAATCCTGCAAAACCCCATTAAAACCAACTCAGTGGAAGACTTTGCATAAAGAATCCAGATCCTAACCCTCTATTAGGACTAATTTTGGTAATAAATGTCTCATATAGCATCTAAAGTGACCGAAGATTAAAGCCATTTTAATTATGTATTCTAAATACGCTGGTTAATTTCATTCTATTCAGCGTTGTCGTCCAGGTTAGCTGGATGCGCCCGACTTAATTGCGTTCCATTGATTTTTTTTCCTTTTTTCCTTTTTTTTTTTGCCTCTGCAAAATACGCTTTTGTTGCAGTAATGAAACTTTTGTTTTGTCTCCTCCATTGGTATTGTCTTAGGCATTTCTAGCATTTACCACTCAGAAACTGAACAAAACCTCTTCTTAAGAGTGAAGCGAGCTCAGGGCTCAGTGTAATCCTTACCATCGACATCTTCTAATCAATGTGTTAAATGATGTCATTATCATATGGTATTTCCTCCCATTTAAACCAGTTTAAAAGGTAATGGTTTGTTTCAAATTAGATCAGACTGCTGTGTGTGCGTAAATGATAGAACACAGCTTTAAATTAATTATTCCACATTTTAATTTAAAAAAATCTACTATTTTTAACATAGGGTAATGGACATTATTTAAAGAGGTTCTCCTCCTAAATATATTTTCATACAATAAAATTAAAGGGGGGAATCTATGGTTTTCCAAGTTTATTTTAACATTGTGCTGTAGTTCTGCCATAAGGAGGAGACAACCTAAAGGGTTTCTATGGTTTCCTAAAGAATTATTTTTATCTGCCCAAAGGAACTCAAACCCTGTATATTTTGCCCAATATACCTGTTTTCAATGTCAGCACTTTCCTTCCCCTGTTCTCAGCATCACTGCATCCTGGCAGGATGTTTACATGCAGAACTTCCTGTTTTCAGCAGCTTCCAACTTCATTTTCTAACGAATCCAAGCATGCTTTGCTCTCAAAACAAAGTATGTTGGATTGGTTAGAATACACAGCAGAAGGCTAATGAAAACAGGAAGTTCTGCTGGTAAACATCCTGTAAGGATGCAGTGATGCTCAGTAAAGGGGAAGTAAAGTGCTGATATGAAAAAAATATTAGGGCAAAAAAAAACATATAGGCCACAAATATTCAGTGTTTGGAGTACTCTGAGCAGATTTTATTATGAAGCCTGGAGATTCCCAAATATGCGTACAGAGAGACTTGTTTTGCGTGCCATTCAATAGGCATGAACCATGCCCCACGAGATAAGTAAGAAGACAAGAGAGACTCTTGACCTGATGTGAGAGGATAAGAGGATATTAGTCTTGGACACTGAGGAGAAGCTCCTAAGCTATAGAAAAGTGAGAAAATCTGTACTGGGATTAACAATAAAGTTAACCTCCTGGATTCCAGAGTGACTGTGCTGGTGAGGCACAAGAATAATTCCCAAAATATTTCTCATCTTCCTGAATGTTTAAAATCAAGCTGAGTGAAAGAGTTATTATTTGTCATCTGGCATGTGTTCTGCATCTACAAATTACTGTTATCACAATCACATTATATAGCAGATTTATATTGCAGTCCTTATTGAGAGGGTACCCTCAGCTGTGTGGACTCAAACTGTGACTGGCACCTTTCTCTTGGCGGCAGCATAGAAATCACATGATGGACATGTTTCATATTCATGCCCATGGGAGATCAAGGTTTTATGAAAGGTGGTGGCATAGTGGCCGTGAGGATCTGCAGAGGTGCAGAATGGTTCCTTACAAATTGAATGGTCCCGCCCCATGAGTTGTGTATACTCAGGGAAGGCTGCGGCCGAGGACAGCCCCTCGGAGGCCACAGCAGCATGGCAGGACAAATTGCGTAGACTACTTGTCACGGACGGTGTACAGGAAACAAGGCAAAGCAACATGTATAAACGACTCGCTGGATCCAAAAACTAAGGACCCAAGGGAGACCCCTGCAGAAGACCTGGCACTTTCCCTGGCTGCTCAGCCTATGCAAAGATCCGAATGGTGGAGGTTTGCATATCCACGAACCTTGACTATAAAGCCCTGAGCACCCTACAATAGTGAGGGGACACGACCACCTGCTCCCTACACAAGATACGGAGGGAGTCAGGGTCACCTGGGATCCAGCAAACAGAAAATAACAGATAACGGTACAACACTTAGCTTTGAAGCAAACAGGAGGACAGAGTCAGCGTGCACACACACTCCAGGAAGTAGTATAAGCCGCCCAGAAAAGCCTTCTGGGGAAGAATTTAAAGGGAAGCAATTAGTCCAACACATGACAGCTGAGAGAGGCCAACGAGAGGAGGAGCTGAATACCACAACACAGAAACTCAAGGAGGAGGTTCTGAAAGGCCTCTGTCAGAGCTTCTCAGCTGTCTGGTTGTGACACTCTGTCAGAGCTTCTCAGCTGTCTGGTTGTGACAGTACCCCTCCCTCTACGAGTGGACTCCGGACACTCAGAACCCACCTTCTCAGGATGGGACCTATGGAAAGCCCTGATGAGACGAGAGGCCTTAATGTCCGTCACTGGGACCCACATCCTCTCCTCAGGACCATACCCCTCCCACTGAACAAGGTACTGAAGAGAACCGCGGACAAGACGAGAATCCACAATCCTAGAGACCTGAAATTCAAGATTCCCATCAACCATAATCGGAGGAGGAGGCAAAGGCGAGGGTACAATGGGTTGAACATAAGGTTTCAATAAGGACTTATGAAAAACATTATGGATCTTCCAAGTCTGAGGAAGATCAAGACGGTAGGCAACAGGATTGATGACAGACAGGATTTTGTAAGGCCCAATAAACCTAGGACCCAACTTCCAGGAGGGAACCTTCAATTTGATATTCTTGGTAGACAACCACACCAGATCACCAACATTCAGGTCCGGACCAAGCACACGTCTCTTATCAGCCACATGCTTATATCTCTCACTCATGCTCTTTAGATTATCTTGAATCTTTTGCCAAATAGATGACAAAGACGAGGAGAATCTGTCCTCATCAGGTAAACCAGAAGACCCCTCTCCCGAGAAAGTCCCAAACTGTGGATGAAACCCATATGCACCAAAAAATGGTGACTTATGAGAGGACTCCTGACGACGGTTATTTAAAGCAAACTCAGCAAGGGACAAAAAAGAACACCAATCCTCTTGATTCTCCGCCACAAAACAACGCAGATATGTCTCCAGATTCTGATTGACGCGCTCTGTCTGGCCATTCGACTGCGGGTGGAAAGCAGAAGAGAATGACAACCGAACCCCCAAGCGAGAACAGAAAGCCTTCCAGAATCTGGAAACAAACTGCGTGCCCCTATCAGAGACTATGTCTGAAGGAATACCGTGCAATTTGACAATGTGATCAACAAATGCCTGCGCCAGCGTCTTAGCATTGGGCAAACCAGGAAAAGGGATGAAATGCACCATTTTGCTAAAACGGTCCACCACCACCAGAATCACAGTCTTCCTCGAGGAACGAGGCAGGTCCGTTATGAAGTCCATGGACAGATGTGTCCAAGGACGGGAAGGAATGGGTAAGGGAAGGAGAGGACCTGATGGCCGTGAATGAGGGACTTTGGCACGAGCGCAAGTCTCGCAGGCTGCCACAAAACCCTCAACCGACTTACGAAGCGCAGGCCACCAGAATCTCCGAGCGATGAGATCCAGTGTGGCTCTTACCCCAGGGTGCCCAGCAAGGACCGTATCGTGGTGTTCTTTAAAAATCTTGTGTCTTAAAGCGAGAGGCACAAACAACCTCCCAGGAGGACAAAGATCAGGAGCCTCTGACTGGGCTGCCTGCACCTCTGCCTCCAATTCAGGAAAAAGAGCAGAGACCACCACCCCTTCAGCCAAAATGGGACCCGGGTCTTCAAAATTCCCGCCTCCCGGAAAACAACGTGACAGGGCATCTGCCTTCACATTCTTAACTCCAGGGCGGAACGTGACAACAAAATTAAACCTAGAAAAGAACAACGACCATCTGGCCTGTCTCGGGTTCAGACGCTTGGCTGACTCCAAGTAGGCCAGATTTTTATGGTCAGTAAATACGGTAATAGGGTGTCTGGCTCCCTCTAGCCAATGGCGCCATTCCTCAAAAGCCAACAATTCCCTATCTCCCACATCGTAATTTCTCTCTGCGGAGGAGAGTTTTCTTGAGAAAAAGGCACACGGTCGCCAATTGGCAGGAGAGGAACCCTGAGACAAGACCGCCCCCACACCCACCTCAGAAGCATCAACCTCAACTATGAAGGGTAAAGAAACATCAGGTTGCACCAAGATGGGAGCGGAAGCAAAACTCTCCTTGATATCAGAAAAAGCCTTACGCGCCTCTACTGACCAAGAAGAAAAATCTACCCCCTTTCTGGTCATATCAGTGAGTGGTTTAACAATAGAAGAATAATTCAAAATGAACTTCCTGTAATAATTGGCAAAGCCCAAAAAACGCATCAGCGCCTTTTGATTCTCAGGAAGCTCCCACTCAAGCACAGCGCGGACCTTCTCGGGGTCCATGCGAAAACCAGAAGCGGAGAGAAGAAACCCCAGAAATTGAATTTCTGGAACCGCAAACACACATTTTTCCAGTTTCGCATATAATTTATTCTCCCGCAGGATGAGCAAGACCTGACGTAAATGTTCCTTATGAGTTTTGAAATCGGGAGAAAAAATCAAAATGTCATCCAAATACACCAATACAAATTTTCCCATCAAATGATAAAAAATGCTGTTCACGAAATGCTGAAAAACGGCTGGGGCATTCATCAAACCAAAAGGCATAACCAAATTTTCAAAATGGCCCTCAGGGATATTGAAGGCCGTCTTCCATTCGTCCCCTTCTCTGACCCTGACCAGGTTGTATGCCCCTCTTAAATCTAATTTGGAAAAGACTTTAGCCCCAACAACCTGGTTAAACAGGTCCGGGATCAGAGGAAGCGGATAAGGGTCACGAATTGTGATATTGTTCAGCTCCCTGAAATCCAGACAAGGTCTTAAAGAACCATCTTTTTTCTTAACAAAGAAAAAACCAGCGGCAACAGGTGACTTCGAGGGTCGTATGTGTCCCTTTCTCAGACTCTCAGAGATATAAGCACGCATAGCGATCCTCTCAGGTTGGGAAAGATTGTATAAACGAGATTTAGGCAGCTTGGCGTCTGGGATGAGATTAATAGGGCAATCGTACTCCCTGTGCGGGGGCAAATCCTGAACTCCACTCTCAGAGAAGACATCCGAAAATTCAGAGAGAAAAGATGGTACAGTCTTAGTAGCAACCTCAGAAACAGATGTCATGAGGCAATTCTCTCTGCAAAAGTCACTCCAACCATTTATTTGCCTCGCTTGCCAATCAATGGTGGGGTTATGCTTAGTGAGCCAGGGCAGCCCCAACACCAGAGGGGTAGGTAAACCGCTAAGGACGAAACATGACACATCCTCAACATGAGCATCACTTACAATTAAACGGATATTGTGAACTATGCCCTTTAATGATTTTTGAGAAAGTGGAGCGGAATCAATAGCAAAAACAGGAATATCCTTTCCCAAAGTGCACACCTGGAAACCATGAGTTATCGCAAATTGATTATCAATGAGATTAACCGCTGCTCCACTATCCACAAAAATCTCACAAAAAATGTTCTTGCTCTCTAGCGCCACCCTAGCCAGCAGGACAAAACGGGAACTACAAGCAAATGGAAAACCTTCAATTTCCGCCTCAACCCTGCCAATAGTAACAGACGGAACATTTTTAAAAGATTTTTTCCTGTTTGTTTCTTTATTACTCCCAGAAAACTGCCTGAATCTCCTAGAGGGACAAATATTTGCCAAATGATTTATACCTCCACAACAAAAACAAACCCTCCCATGCGTGCTGAATCTTCTATTGTCAGAAGCAATCAACCCCAGCTGCATGGGCTCCTGCTCAGAAGGGGCTGACGGCGACTGAGACCCCTGCGCACAGAACGGGACCGCTGCACTGTCCTGGGACTGAGTATGACAGGAAGGGGACATCTCTCCTCTCTCTCTAAGACGCCTGTCAATACGAACGGCCTGAGACATAGCAGAGTCCAAAGAACTAGGCCTCTCATGAAAGGCAAATGCATCTTTCAATCCCTCTGAAAGACCATGGCAAAATTGACTTCGGAGCGCAGCATCATTCCAACCAGTATCAACTGCCCATCTCCGAAATTCTGAGCAGTATATTTCTACGGATTGTTTACCCTGGCATAATAGACGTAGTTTAGACTCAGCCAGAGCAATACGATCCGGATCATCATATATCTGACCCAGGGCTAAAAAGAATTCATCCACTGAACGGAGAGGCCGTGCCCCCTCCGGCAGCGAAAAGGCCCAGGACTGAGCGTTACCTCTGAGCAGCGATATAATGATCCCCACCCTCCGTTCCATATCACCAGAGGAGTGGGGAAGAAGGCGAAAATGGAGTTTGCAAGCCTCTCTAAAACGCACAAAATTCTCACTACCCCCGGAGAACGTATCCGGGAGCGAGATCTTAGGCTCAGAACAAACTCCATGAACGCAAGCTGAACCGGTCACTTGAAGCTGAGAAAAAGTCTTACGGAGATCAGCTACCTCCAATGAAAGACCCTGAAGGCGTTCAGCCAAAAGTGAAACCGGATCCATGCTTGAGACGGTTACGGCGGCTTATAATGTCACGGACGGTGTACAGGAAACAAGTATAAACGACTCGCTGGATCCAAAAACTAAGGAACCAAGGGAGACCCCTGCAGAAGACCTGGCACTTTCCCTCGCTGCTCAGCCTATGCAAAGATCCGAATGGTTGAGGTTTGCATATCCACGAACCTTGACTATAAAGCCCTGAGCACCCTACAATAGTGAGGGGACACGACCACCGGCTCCCTACACAAGATACGGAGGGAGTCAGGGTCACCTGGGATCCAGCAAACAGAAAATAACAGATAACGGTACAACACTTAGCTTTGAAGCAAACAGGAGGACAGAGTTAGCGTGCACACACACTCCAGGAAGTAGTATAAGCCGCCCAGAAAAGCCTTCTGGGGAAGAATTTAAAGGGAAGCAATTAGTCCAACACATGACAGCTGAGAGAGGCCAACGAGAGGAGGAGCTGAATACCACAACACAGAAACTCAAGGAGGAGGTTCTGAAAGGCCTCTGTCAGAGCTTCTCAGCTGTCTGGTTGTGACACTCTGTCAGAGCTTCTCAGCTGTCTGGTTGTGACACTACTTTGGAGCAACACATCCTAGTGGGCACTCCTTCAGAGCTTTAGTTCTCCAACACCAGTTAAGGACCACATTATTATGCCATGTGTTTCTGAAAAAGTTGTCGTACTACATATGTGTCTTACTCGGGAGCCCCTATAACAAGTAGGCTGTGGTGGTACTGTTTGGAAACTGATTTTCAGTATTATGTGGGAACCGTTCGACAGAATTTTGTGGGTTCAATAATCTCTGCCTCTCAGTACAGTGGGTGGGGACTTTCACACTGCCTGTGTCATGCATGCTGATGCTCAGTTAGATGTTTGCAGCCTCTCCTGTGCCTTAGACTTACATATGTAGCTGTAGAGCATTCTGCTCACATTTTAGAATGATCTATAGAATTATAGCTTCTGCTAGATGTGACCTTGCAAGGCATAATTAAGCCTGTAGTTACCAGGGCTACTGCCAGTAGACAGTGATTTCTTGAGACAAGATGGTAGACAGAAGCTGGATGATGATGTTAAAAATGGCATGAGGAATAATAGAAGAACATGGTATAATGTGGACTAGGTTGACTACTAGAGTGGATTTTTATTGTGGATTTTTCCTTTTTCATTTCACAATCCACAGCAAAATTGTCATATAAGTGGCCTAACACTGCAGGTAAAACCATCAAGGTATGATGGTGCCCAAACAGTAAAATGCCTCATTGGTCCTGGTCCTCTCTTGCCCCAGTTGGGATGACTCATACATTAGATTTCAGGAAAGGTAAAAATAAGTGCCTCAGACCCCCCCCCCCCCCCCAAAAAAAAAAAACAGGATATAGAAATGGTGGAGAAGACTGCTATGGTTGGTGTCTTTAAATTCTGTCTGTGAGGCCTTCTTGAGATCATACGGAATCTGTTTCCAGTTTTCAAAGCGTTTCCCATCTCATCTCTGAAAAGATACAAATAGCGATGAGAGCGGTAAGAGGGGTGCCAGGCATAAGAGCGGACAGAAGCTGCCTTGGGACCTGGAGGGGGGGAAGGTTTAACCAGTAAATCAGTGTACGCTTGTCAAAGGCTCCATGCTGTAGGAATTACTCAAGCAAAAATAACAAATGGCCGTCATTGTAGAGCCAAAAACCTGTGATTATAATTATCACATCCCCAGTGACCTTGCATAAACTTTAATCCCTCTCCAATGGAGCATTTAAATAGCCTGCATCTACCAGCAAGGGAGTGTGGAATATACATATACACAGGGAGAGGAAAAACACTAGGCCTCGGTGTTTAAGCTTTCTATGAATGACCAGAACAAGAAAGAAGGCAGGGCTTGAACTGGAGTGATAATGTGGGGTATGAGCAAACTACAATTTAGACAAGTATATAAAAAAAAGATTGAAAAAAATAAAATAAAAATGCAATAAAAATAATAATGAAATTAAATCCGAATCATCATTGTGTAATAATAATAACAGCAGCAATGTAATAAAATAATAATACTGTAATAATAATCACGAGATTACTATATATTACTATACAAATACTAATATTATGTGGTAATATTAGTAACACTAGTATAGTAATAATATTAAATATATTAATAACATTAATATTGCGATGACAAAGATATAATAGTCATAATTAGAGATGAGCGAATTATTAGAAAATTTTATTCGACTGATTCGCCAAATTTTACTAAATAATTTGCTTCTTGACAAATTCCCCGTCATTGTACCCCTCATATCCCACGTTTATACATGATCGCCGCATCTGATATAAATAACAGAGTGTAAAATGTAAGAAAAAAACTAAAGAAAATCACTTACCTCATCCATTTGCCGGATCGTCGTTATCTTGCTAGAAGATCGGGTGCAAAATCTCGCACGGCCCAAAATGACGACTTCACACCAGGCCGCGTGGTGACGTCATACATCACCGCGCATGGGATTTCTTGCAAGATCTTCAACATGGCGACAGCCGGCCTGTCGCAAGCAAATGGATCAGGTAAAGTATGACTTTTTTGCTTTTTACACTATTTCAGGTTAAATCGTTTCGATCCCACGAACCATGAGATAATTCAACTTTGCGGCGAATCGAATATGTGGACGTCGATTCGCTAAACACTAGTCCTAATATCGATTATGTAGTCACAATAAAGTAGTATAATGTGATGGAGTAATAAAGATATGGTAGTGAATAGCAATAATACTAATATAGTAATAATAAGATGGATAATAATAATCATTCAAGCAAAAAACTTTCAGTTTTAATATTACACTTATGACAGCAAAGGGTTTATACTATAAAATATAAATAAAAAGTTTTAAAAAATTTTTAAAACACAATGAATAATGATAATTTTTATTATGCGGGTCACATAACGCACAAACATGGTATCCAAATCCCTGTAACACACCATATAATAAAAGAGGAAGTCACCAAATGTAAATTAATATACCGTACATGACATGCTAGACTCTAGCTCGCCAAGGCCAAAGGCAGTTAAAAAAAGATTGTGTCACAGCGGCATTCATTTAAAAATAAAATACAACATTCCCTCTGGTCTAATAAGACTATAAAATAAAAAATTTAAATAACGAGTAAATGTACAATGTGTGCTTTCACTGCAATGTGAGTGACCTGGAAATTAAAGCGCTAAATGTTCAGTGTGATTTTCATAAGCGAAGTTGTACCAAACAGCAGAACCCAATATACAGCCTTAGGGCTCATGCACACGAACGTATTTTATTTCCGTGCCCATTCCGTTTTTTGTTTTTTTTTGTGGACTATATGCGGAACTATTAATTTCAATACGCCTGCAAAAAAAACGGAAGTTACTCCTTGTGCATTCCGTTTCCGTATGTCTGTATGTCCATTGTGCAAAAAAATTGAAAATGTTCTATTATTGTCCGCATTACGGACAAGGATAGGACTGTTCTATTAGTTGGCAGCTGTTCCGTTCTGCAAAATACAGAATGCACACGGACATCATCCATATTTTTTGCAGATCCGTGTTTTGCAGACCTCAAAATACATACAGTCGTGTGCATGAGCCCTAACATAGTGCATTTTTATGATGTAATTGTAGCCATTACGTTGGCGGAATATAAAATCAGCGTTAATACTGTATCATTCATCACAGCAAAAAAGGGGGCTTCTGTCAACCATTGCCCACCACCACATGTTGCCATCTTGTTGCAAGTCTACGTCATGACTTACTGTGTAGCAGCATTATTTGAGTACTATAAAACAATGTTGTTTGGGAATGTATAGTTGTGTTCATAAAAGTACTATCAAGTTAGTAAGCCCCTCATGGACATTTACTTTTCTCTATTTTTTGGCATCATTTACTCTGTAATTCTTGGTTAACAAATAGGATCCCAATGCAAATATCAACATAAAGTAGCCTTCTTCATCCCATTTGCGGTATTTCCACACATCATTTTTTTAAAAGGCAATCCCAAAAAATAGTGACGTTTTGGTCTTCACAGGACCAGATGAAGGGGTAAGGATCTGGTAGTAACGTGTACACTAACAACAGAACCAAGGAGAAGACCGAGGGTACGGCCGCACTTTCAGGTTTTTTTTATGCGGTTTTGAAAGCCAAAATCAGGAGTGGATCATAAAAGGAAAGAAGGTATAAAGGGAAGATACGACTTCTGCTCATTTTTTTTTTCACTCCTAGTTTTGGCTTCCAAAACTGTATCAAGAAACCTGACCGTGTGGCGATACCCTGAATCTGTGGGAGGTCCTGATTGTCAAGTTGATGACTTTTTGGATTGTTCTTTCTATACAAGTGTGTACTTTCCCCATAGTTTTTTTTTTGCCTGTGTGACTTCTCCACAGAACTATATGTAAACCTTTCTGGAAGTTCTGAGAACAGTATTTTGTTGAATAGAAGTTCACCTAGGTCCAGAAGAATTTTAACGCTCTTTTGAAGAGTTCCTTTACTGAAGAGCTGGCCATGACGAAGGGATCTGGGTCTATTTGGAAAAAAAATGGTCCACTAGGTTCAGCCATGATACATATCTACTTATGTTTTCCAACCTTGGTTCAGGAGAGAGATAAAAGGTCATTTGTAGAACATTTTTATTTTTGGCATGGACTACAAACAATGGCATCACCATTTTCTGGATGGAAAGGCTCCACTAGAAAAATAAAAATCAAGAAGCCTGGTCCTAGATCATGAATTATCTTTAAAAGGTGCACAGTGGGTGGTAGTACTTGGCCAAAAAGGACTCACAGTCAAAACATCTGCAACGCCAAATGAACATTGTTCATGAACATGCCCCAATATCTCAAAGTAGAAACACAGCCTGCAAACCCAACATCACTGAGATCCCCAAGAGCCACACGCTCCCATTATAAAAGAGCTCGGCCACAAATTTGAAACTTGTCAATGTCACATGTTTCCATTGTCTGTCATTGAAAAAGTTTGTAAATTAATCAGCTGGCAACGCCAATCTTCTACGCCAGGCAACTGTGAACCAGCCTCTTCCCTACTGAAAGGATTACAATGAAATCATATAATTGCAGGCTGCCATTCAGTCACCCTTGACAATAGATGACTCGAAAATTGGAATGTTTTTTTTTTTTTCTCTTCTCAGCCCCCGTGCTTCCAGAAATGAAGAATAGAGAAGGAACCGAAAGCCTTTTAAACGACCTAAAAATCTACATCTCTCAAACAAATGAGCAAAAAAAGAGTGCAATTTAAGGCCGAATCATCTGGTGTTAATCCTTGAGAACTCAAAGGCGGAAGATAAAAGGGAAAAAAAATGCAGGTTTCACTTTCCTCATTAAGGCACATTGACTTTCACCTAATCGCATGCAATTAAAATTTCTCCATGAGATTTCCTTATTGAAATAAGAAAGATAGCGCTTTGCTGAATGCCGTGATAGATTTGACATAAGCGAGCTTCCTGGACAAACTGATTTATCATGTCTCATTCCCGCAGAACTCTCTTGCCTACTCATTTCTCATCGTATTACTGTGAAGCTGTAATTAAAGAAGATCCTCCCCCCAGCCTAGCGGGACACGCTAAATTATAAATGTGCTGTCCTTTCTTCTGCCTTAATTTAAAGGGGCCGAACTGGAACATGATTCAAGTCTAGAATCTGCATTTTTTTCCTAATGGTGTTCACACCCCACTGCTTGTTGTCCTGCATGTGATGATGGTCGGCAAAGAAAGATCGCTTTTGCTGCTGTAATTCCCAAGACCGAGGATATTAGAAAATTAAAAATCAATAGCAAGAACTAGGCCAGGTCTCCTTTATGATTGTAAACCTGGCCATACACTTCAGAATGCTGTCAGTTGACCATTATTACTCTCAACCCTCCCATACACAATCACGCTCAAGTCAATGCAAGACACCTCTGGTGGCAGTTTATCTGCCTTAAGAACAAAAGGATAGCACATGTTGAAATCCATTATGCCCAATCGCTCTTTTTTCTAACATCTGTCTGGGAAAAGTTATCACCGCCCCATACGTATTAGATTATTGACTTTTCCCTAATGATGTTCACACCCCTCAGCTTGTTGTCCTCCATGGGATGATGGTCAGTAAAGAAAGATCGCCTTTGCTGCTGTAATTCCCAAGACCGAGATATGAGAAAGTCAAGAAGCTGTAGTAAGAACTGGGCCAGCTCTCCATTATGATTCTAAAGTTGACAGACGGGGACTGGAAGTCCACTCAAGACAGCCCTGGAGCCATGGGCCCGGAACTGAGCAGCAGGGAGCAAGTAAGTATAAATGTCTTTACAGGTACCACTGGGTGAGGCAGAAATTTAAAGGGGTTATCCAACCCCTATAATGACCCCCCAATGCCCGGGCTCCTCATATACATTATACTTACCTGCTCCCCGGCACTCGCATCCCTCTGGACGGATCCGTGCACAGTCGCCTCTGTATCTCAGAGGGGGGGGAGGAGACAATAGCAGCTGGTGACGCTAGGGAGTCTTGTCTCCATCAGGGCCTGCTATTGGCTGCTCCCCCCATCACCGGATGTTTTGATCCGCTAGACAGGGAGATGCAGCGGCGGCCATGAAGGGATCCGGAGCGACTCTGCTGCTGCCATCCTATAGGCCAATCCTGGGCCTTTTAAACAAGCCTTTAGATATATGGTAATTTAGGATTATAGCCAGGTCAGTACCTCATCTGCAGACAGTTGTTTCAGGGGTGACAAGATCTGTTTAAAAGGTCGAACACAGAGGTGGATTGGCCATACAGCCTACAGGGAAATTTCCCGGTTGGCCGATATCTAGGAGGACCACCCAAGCCCTCCTCACGACCGCCAGGTACATAATGATCTGATTCTCTCTTATGCACCTAGCCAACAGCCGCAGGTGTCCTCCTGAATTCAACTGTATCGACGTCCTCAGGACTACAATATGGTTGAAAACTGTGGCACAGGTGGCAGTATTTTGTGCTGCACTGTGGTATTTGGTTCAGCTGGGGCGGTATATTGCTCTGCACTATGATATTGCTGGCCCTCGTACTTATGTAGCTCTGTTGTTCCTGCCTACGTATGTTGCCTTACCTTCTGTCAATTTGGACCCGCCTGCACCATTCGGACACTTTTAGTTTTATTTTTCCAGGGCCATTTTTAGTTCCCAATCAGCCCCTGCTTATAAGACAGCAACCATCCAACTGGTGGCCCCAGAGGCATAGCCGTCTTTTCTCTTTTTGAAAAGAGAGTGTCACGGTGCGCTCTGTGCGGAGTTCCAGGAGGCGGGGACGGCCGGGGCGTGCTCCTGTCATCAGCGAGCCTGGCGTCGCCCGTTCCCATGGTAACCGCAATGGGGCTGAGTGCCGAGCTGGTCACTCGGCGCTCGGCTGTATTGGAGCTCAGGAGTCATGTGACACTGACCACGACTCCACTAGCGCCCTATTTAAACAGGCAAACTGCTGGCCACAGATTGCCTGTTATTGAGGTCCTTCCTGCGAATACTTACCTGGTTTTTCAGTCTCCTGCTCATGTTATACTTCCCGTCTGTCTCATCCCTTGGTCTTGGCGTTCCCTCCTGGTTTTGACTTCTGCTTCTTCCTGATGATCCTCCGCTTGCTCCTCTGGTAATTTGTGGCTCTCTTGGTTTGACTCGGCTCGTTTTAACTTCTCTGTTGTATGTTTTGTCCATCTTCCCTGCACTTATCCTAGTTGAGGGTTTGTCGTCCAGTTGTCTCTTGTCACTAGGACTTGCGAGGCAAGTAGGCAGGGACAGGGGTGTGGGTGGAGCTCAGTGGTCACTTCCCCACTCCCCGTGTGTGTGACAGAGAGCTAATTTGCAGTGAAGGCTTGCCTGGCCTACAAGACTCCTTATGCCTACTAGGTTCTTTCCACGAGCAGACACAATAACCGCCCAGTTTAGAAGTGGTGGAACTGCAGGACTGTATAATACAGTGCTATCCCACCAGTTTCTAGAAAATTCTAGTATCTGGATGCCCAATAGACTTGAAAACCTGTTCTTTATGGACTACTGATGGTCCTGGAGATGCCAGATGGATAGAAACCTAGAGTATGATCCTTTTTCATGTCATGACTTGAGGTTAGACAACCAATTTCAGAAAGAATAACAAGTGGTCATGGCCATTATAGAGCACAGCACTCTGTCAGACAAATTTCCATTTATTACCTAATGTATCTATCTCTGCTTGCTGTCATTCACTAGGAATCTTCATTGTTTACCTCCAGTTATGGACACATACATAGTAGGTGCATGACTTGTTACACTATAGTTATAAGAGCTTTGCAAAATGTCAATTTATGCTGAGGATTTATTTCCACCATGGATTTCACTCCTTGCAATGCATATGGTTAAACACTGACAGTCAACTTGTGTTTCTTCTATTTTCTAATGATTTCGCCAACAGTTGTTGCCTTCTCACCAAGCTGCTTGTTCTGTATTCTATCCCAGCCTTGTGCAGGTCTACAATTTTGTCCCTGGTGTCCTTAGACAGCTCTTTGGTCTTAGCCATGGTGGAGAAGTTGGAGTGTGATTGATTGTGTGGACAAGTATCTTTTATACAGGTAATGAGTTCAAACAGGTGCAATTAATGCAGGTAATGAGTGCAGAGTACGAGGGCTTCTTAAAGAAAAACTAACAGATCTGTGAGAGCCAGAATACTTGCTGGTTGGTAGGTGATCAAATACTTATTTCAAGCAATAAAATGCAAATTTTTCACCCACTGTTTTAGTAACTACTTGCTTTTCCCATATGTTACTTCTGAAGCATCTATTCTTAAGGTTCCATTCTTCTATTATTCCTACTAGACATTTATGAATGAATTTCCAGCAGACTGCAAAAAAGGTGTGATGTCCCAGCCAATGGCTCTAATTCATAATCCATTATAATAATTGACCACTACACTTTACAGTGGCTGTTGTTATATTTTATGTAAGTTATCTATGGTTGCAATTCAGTATGTCACTCATCGTGTAACTCCTTCTCCTCTCCTGTGGGTTCAAATCTTATGTCCCTCAGTATTTTGCATGCATCACAGAGCCAGAGAGAGGATTTTCCTTTGACATCTATTATCATTTCTCAATGTACATCCAATAATTTAGTTAAAGGCATATCCATTGCATTTCTACATACAAGTTGTGTCGCTAGGGGAATGATTATACCGAGTTCACTATTTTCCATTGCTTGTACAATAGGCAGGATTCCCATCATGTACATCAGAGGCAGGATGTCCACCGGCAGCACTGATTGGACAATGTCAGACTGTGCAGGTACACAACCTCAACTGGTAACACCCAGCTGGACCTTTATTGCAGACTACTAGAAATTAATTTATAATGTCTAGTGTTAATAATAGAGGTATGGCACAACAGAGTCATAAGGGTCGATGCTCCAGTGTTGTTATTACACAGGGAATGCAAGTTGCAGGAAAGGTGACAGGATCTAGGGAGTATGTCACCTCCAAAATCTGTTTTAAAGTAAGCATGCCGCCATGTAGAGTAGAGTCGCCCAAACATAACCATACTTTTCTTGTGAAATCCTGTCCTCTAATCCTGAGAAATTATTCTTTTCATGCAAATATTTTTTCAAATACAGCGCCATTTTGCTTTGATTGTACAGTTAACGTCCAAACATTTTGACCGCACCGTGTGAATGTGCTCTTATTCTTTTCATACATCGATTAACAGTTTTTTTTAATATTTAAACTGAGATCAAATGATATTTTCTCAATGACTTATAATGAATGACATGCAAATATGCCCGTGTTCCAGTCCACTATGTAAATGTATCTTTCCAGCAGATGGCAGCAGAAAGAGAATCACCAATAACATTATCATCAGTGGCGAGCCTGAAATAAAGAGAGGAACGAGGATACACCTTCCTTATGTTATATCACCTCATAGTCACTCTTCATTTACCCAATTATACAGTAAGGAGGATTTTAAAGGAGTTGTCCCATTACAACAATTTATGCCCTATCCACAGGACCACTGGGGCCCCCTGCCGATCATCAGAATGGGGACCCATGTTCTTGCATGTCTGCCACTCCACATAGATAGAAAGACAGATAGCTATGGGGCAGATAATATATGAGGCTAGGTTCACATCACTGTTTTGTTTTCCATTCTTCTGATCTGTTAGAAGAACAGAAAACAAAAAAATCCTTTATTTTGAGCATCCGTTATGCTTGGTTATGCTCATTTTGCATCCGCTTCAGATCAGAAGAACAGAAAACTAAACAGTGATGTGAACCTAGCCTTAGATGATAGATAGATAGATAGATAGATAGATAGATAGATAGGAGATAGATAGATGATAGATAGATAGATAGATAGATAGATAGATAGGAGATAGATAGATAGATAGATAGATAGATAGATAGATAGATAGGAGATAGATAGATAATAGATAGATAGATAGGAGATAGATATGAGATAGATAGATAGATAGATAGATAGATAGATAGATAGATAATAGATAGATAGATAGATAGGAGATGGAGATAGATAGATAGATAGATAGATAGATAGATAGATAGATAGATAGATAATAGATAGATAGATAGATAGATAGATAGATAGATAGATAGATAGATGATAGATAGATATGAGATAGATAGATAGGAGATAGATAGATGATAGATAGATAGATAGATAGATAGATAGGAGATAGATGATAGATTAGATAGATGGATAGATAATCAATAGAAAATAGATAGACATTAGATGATAGATAGATAGATAGATAGATAGATAGATAGAAAAAGTAGAAAGGTGTGGGCAGCACAGCTGTCTGTGAAGTACGGTCGGAGTGCCAGCGGCTGTGGGGGCGATCCACCTCCAATGAATACAAAATAGAAAAATTCCACAGCACATCCAAGGCGTAAAAAAGTAGAAAACGGCGTGTCTGGTGAATAAAGCCGTTTTCTACTTTTTTACGCCTTGGATGTGCTGTGGAATTTTTCTATTTTAGATAGATAGATAGATAATAAATAAATAGATATGAGATAGATAGACAGAAGATAGATAATAGATTATAGATAAATAGATAGATAGATAGATAGATAGATAGATATGAGATAGATAGATAGATAGATAGATAGATAGATAGATAGATAGATAGATAGATAATAGATAGATAGATAGAAGATAGATAGATAGAAGATAGATAGATAGATAGAAGATAGATAGATAGATAGATAGGAGATAGATAGATAGATAGATAGGTGATAGATAGATAGATAGATAGATAGATAGATAATAGATAGATAGATAGATAGATAGATAGGAGATAGATAGATAGATAGATAGATAGATAGATAGATAGATAGATAGATAGATAGATAGATAGATAGATAGATAGATAGATAGATAGATAGATAGATAGATAGATAGATAGATAGATAGATAGATAGATATAGAGTATATTTGCAGTTTATCTAGGTATATCATTGTTGTCCTGCACACACTTTTCAGCAGTCCGGAAACATTGACATTGTTCTGTCTCCTGATTTATCTGTGCTGTTGTTCCATGGGAGAGTTCAATTTTCCAACAAAATAAATTTGCTCTGCATGGTTAGGTAAGTCATAGGTGGTCACACTGGTCGGAGATTCACCAAAGGTCACACAAGCATTAACCTAGTACACAGGAAAAACTAAATTTTGTCATAAAAAGAAAAAAACATATAAAATAAATGTTTATGATAAATAATAATATTTAATAAAGTCTATTCAGAACTGTAGGGTGACAACCACGCAGGACTGCCATTACAGCTGGTTGTCACTCAGCTTTCCAGTAACTATGAATGGTGTGGTGTTGTGCAGAATTATATTTCTTCATATTCCCTTTCCCTCTAGTTTTTGTTTACTGTCAGTCTTGACTGCAGCCCTAGCATTCTGTTGAATCAAGAATCAGGGAGAGCAGGATGAACAGTGCTATCTCAAAAGAAAGGCTTGAAAAAACTATTATAATCACTGATCAATTTGGCATCTGTTGCTGAAATCTGAAATGGTCGCAATAAACTAGTGTCTCCAAGGCTTTGCTTCCATGCATAGCGTCCTCTGCAGATACTGGATATAGTTGCCTGACACTGTAATCAACCTGAAGGACCAAAGCATTTAGGGGCCCATAGCCATTTACCAAAGAAAGTGCACCATAAATCTTTATGAGGGTCCCAGCTCAGTATTTATTATGCAAAACTTCCAGTCCTATGATTTTTGTCAAAATAATTACATTCTTATTGCCTGTAGTTACCACTAGGGGGAGCTCAGTGAATACAGAATTATACAGTTCTTGTTACAGAAGCAGCTCACAGCTGCCACTGCTTTCCTCACCTATCCTGGCGGCCCGGACCTCTCCTGCTCCCTGGTGGGTCTGGCAACCCTAAGGTACCTAAGGCACCTTCACCTGTGGATAGGTGCCTGAGAAATAGATTTTTAGTTCACTAGTTCTTGCAGAGGTGTGCTATATCTTGTTATTTGCCTGTGTACTGACCTGCACCTGTTTACTGGATTCTGACCCTCTGTTGCATGACCTGACCTGTGCCTGACCTCCATATTGACAGTTCGATGCTTGCCCTGATCTTATATATTTACCATATAACACATACTCTGCCTGCTCTGACCCTGGCCTGTCCTTGACTAGAGTCCTGCCTGACCCCTGAGTGCTTGGTACTGGTGTCTTTGACCCCCGTTGGTCAGCTGTCAATCATACACAGACTACCCCAGGAGGTAGCAGCCTGGTGGTTCCCCTGTAGCAAAGTCTAGACCCCTGTATAGGGGTTAGTGGGTGAAAACCAGGGGACTTCAAGGTCAAATCTGTTGGTTGACCCGGTGGATCCACACCCACTTCCAAGACAGTTGAAAAAATCTAAATGCTGTGAGCTCCCCCTAGAGGTGGCTGTAGGCATTTATAATTCAATCCTATTGCTGAGTAGAGGGAAGCAAGTATATTGAAAAAACATTATTCTTTGGTTTGGGGATGTCAGGAGAATTCCAGAAGGCTTCTTCAAATGAAAATAAAATATTGAAAAATGTCATAAAAAGGTCCATTCGTGGTGAGTGATAAAGGGCCCATGACCCTTATTTCTCAGATGCCCAAACAATTCTCAGGCTGAACTTGCCTGGTTAAGATACAACCAAAGAAATCTTGCCATGGCTGGACATCAGGTAGCTTGTCTTTGTCTTTTGACCTTTTCTGGAATTGCTTCAAAAAAACTGAATACGAAAACCTCTAAGGTTGCAGGAAAATACATGCAGCGCCCGGTAATGACCAATGACCTGTGTACATATATTACCCGCATAGAAATGGGACGGATGAAATGGTTTTGCTGAGGACACTCGAATATAGACATTGATGAAGCATTGGGGACATTCGGCGTATAGTGCAGCTAATATTCCTTATCTCTCATAGATTCAGACACAAGGAGAAGACAATGGATGACTCCACCGTAAGTTACATTAATGGTATTTTATGGGTAAAGTTCATATCGTGAAGTGCTTATTGATAAACGCACTTGCCAAATTTACCCTTGGTGTTGTGACCTTATGGCTTCTGTCTAATGCTGAGACTCTCACCAGCTTACCTGACCATATACACAGTGCAAACAGTACAAAACATAAAGAGTCACACTATTCCCATTCATTTAATACAGAATGGTGTAACTAGCAAATTTTAAATCACTTCATTTTAAAAAAATCTGCCTGCATTCACCTGAAAAAAACTGTATAGTCATGGCCACTAGGGGTCTCACTTTCACCTAAGTTGTACTCCACTACCCATTGTCAGGCAAGATCCGTCCCTGGTAACAGAGACATAGAAGATGACTAAGAGGAAGTGGGGGGGTGTCATAGCTAGCTGACATTGTGAGCCTGATAAAGCAACTGCTTCTAGACATCACAGGAGCCTCCTGCTCTTCTTTAAGTGTGATTTAGCCCTATTATCAGCTTTCTGAGCTCCCAGAAGTGAGATCAAGTGAGATCACTGCATACAGTACTGTAAGAAGAGATATACCCCTGCTTCTGAGAGAGATGCATCTAGCTGTGCAGCTAAAACAGGGAATAATATGGCTGAAAGGGACTATAAAGAAGCCCAAACATAACTGTTCCTTCACAATTCTGATTTTACAAAGAAATACAGTGATCATGCAAACTTTTATTTTTAAACTGAAGGTACGCTCTAAAAGCAGCCTTATGTGGGTGCTGTGGGGCCCCTGGAGACAACCAGCTCTGTTGCGTGGTATCTCATCCAGCCAACCAATACCCTGTTATGCCCTGATGAGGGGTAAGAACTCAGACACAGCTGTCTATGGGCTGTCTGCCTTTTGGAGAAGTCTGTGGCATGAGCTAATTTGCATATTTTTCCCATGGAGAGCTGTCTTCTTGAAAATAATACATCCATTGAGTCTCTTCAATGAGAACCAGTACCAGCAAAACTATTGGGTGGTAAGAACCTGTTCAGGACTCCAATGCCTTGTTAGCAATCTAAGGGAATGGGGTAGGGCCCCACGGGTCATAAAATTGGACTAGTGGAGGAATTACACACAAAGCCTTTCAGTTGTGGGTAACACAACCCAGAACCACAATGGGTCCTCCTCTCTATGACGTGTCCCACTGATTTTACAGCAGATGTTACCAAGTTTTTATCAGATTAAGACTGCATCCTTCAATGGGGTTTCAGCTCCACCTAAGAGACGATGTCTACAGCGCTCACTGGATGCCCCCAATGTTAGGTTTTCATAGGCACAGTACTCAATAATGCATGTGGGAAAAGGAAATTTGGATGATAATGTCCACAGGATAGGTGGTTGTCCTATAACTGAGATAATGATGGTCCCCTGATCCAATTTCCCTGGGGGATCTTCCAGCCACAGACTGAAGGAGAGTATATGAGAGTAAAAGCTGAGCAAGCTTTCATGGTGGAATAGGGGGAGTAAGGGTCCCAAATAAATTTATGGCATGGTAAAATAAGTAGGACAACCCTATTCCACCTGACTACCTACCCACCCAACCAATGTTCAGTAACCTCTATTCAAGTGTAGTGTATTTTGTGATAAATCACTATCATGATGAGTACAATGAAAGGGTTTTTTCGGGAGTAAAACATTGATGACCTATCCTCAGTATAGGTCATCCGCATCTGGTAGGTGGGGGTTCAGTGCACCGGTGCCCGGTCACCAATCAGCTGTTTGAAGAGGGCACAACGTTGCGGTGAGCACCACGGCCTCTTCATAACATACAAAGCACAGCTCCGTTCATCATATAGTGGCTGTACTTGGTATTGCAGTCACTTGAATGTAACTGAGGGGCGCCTAGGTCATGTGACCAATGAACGTGACATTATTGGTCTAAGCAGAAGCCGCCATGGCCTCTTCAAATAGGATGATCATCAGGGAAGTCAGATATTGATCGTGGGGGTCTGACCAATGTGAATGGGAGACATCAATATTTTACTCCCAGAAAACCCCTTTAAGTCACGCTAAAAATTCCAATAATTCAGCCCTTTTGTTTTTTATTTTACAAAAATGTCTAGTAGTCCAGTAAAAAACAGACTAAAAGCAATAGGAAGGAGCATTACTGCCTATACATGTATAACACCATACAGTAGGTGACTCCCCTGATAGGGGTTGGGGGGGGGGCTCAGCTTCTACGGTCATGGTTCAATTACCGGTCAAGTAGACGTTCGATTAGCAAACCAGAGGAGAGATAAAATATGACGAGGAGATGATCATTGATTGCCATTCTTCGCATCATGGTCATTTCTCATGAGGATGAACCTACGGGCGACATTGCAGGAATTTTTGCGCAGAGAATTATTCCCTTTGTCGTGTGTAATTGTTACTAATTAGTCCCATCGTTACTTCCCCAACACAGCGAGCGGATGAAAGGGGGCAATTAGCATAACAAGGGAGGCATTAGCCCGGCGACTACCAGGAGGCCCGCTTTACTGTGTGACCTGTGTGTACAGCGACATGAGACGTGTCCCCCTGTATTGTGTCTGTAGCAATGAGACACCGGTGTCGCTGAGGATTATGATATTTGACACTGTGACAGATCAAAGCGAATCAGCCGAAGTTGCCGCTTCTTACCCAGTGCGCCGCCGCCGAATGCGCCACACTGAGTGCGAACGCTTTGAGGATTTTACTAATGTAACCTATGACAGGATTAGAAAAAGCTTTCTGCCAGAAACAGCGCCACACTACTCCGTGGGTTGTGTTTGGTACTGCAGTTCGGCTCCATCAAACAAATGGAACTGAGCTGCAATACCACACACTACCTGTGGACAGGTGTGGTGCTATTTCTGAAAGAAAGTAGCCATGTTTTGAAGAGCATTTACCCTTTAACCCCTTCTGACTCACTGATGTACTATTATTACTCTGTGCCATAAGAGTATGCCATAATAATAGCACTGGGCCTGGGTCATCGCTTGCTATACCATACAGCAGGCCCCTGGCTCTCAAAGCCGGGATCGAAGATAACTCAGATCCCGGCATTTTAACCCCTCGGATGCCGTGTTCAATGTAACCGCAACATCTGATTGATTTGACAGGGATGGAGGGAGCTGACTCTGTCCTCCGTTCAGCACAATTGCAGCTGGCAGGCTGGTGCCCTCTGAAGGGCCCGGGCCTGCCATGTCCCGTCTTCTATTGCATCCTGCCTCTGCCAGGAGTTATTAGGGTACTTGTCAAATGACTACAGGATATAGGATAAATCAGGGATATTGCAGCGTATAATACAAGCGACCAGGAGATCTCAGGTATAAGTCCACTAAGGTGACTGAAATATATCAAATAAAAAATATATATTAAAACATATCCCTTTTGTGTACACCATATTTTTCGCTTTATAAAATACACCTCATTATAAGACATAGCTAGGTTTTAGTGAAGGAAAATAAGAAAAAATATTTTTCAACAGGCCAGATCAGACCCCCAATCTTCATAGAAACCCTAATCAGACCCCTAAGATCATTAGACCTCAGTTCAGAACCCCCCCCCCAAATCTCCATTAGGCACCCGAATGAGACCCCCAATCTTTATCAGACCTAAGATCATATCTCCCAATCAGACCCCCAATCTTCATCAGATCTCAGATCAGACCCGCCAATCAGATCAGTCCTCCAATCTCCATCAGTCCTCAGGTCAGACCCCCCAATCAGATCCCAAGTCTTCATCAAACTTAGCTCAGACCCCCAATCTTCATCAGACACCCAATCTTTATCAGATCTCATATAAGACCCGCCAATCAGACCTCCAATCTTCATCAGACTTCAGATCAGACCCCCAATCTTCATCAGACCTCAGATCAGAGCCCCAATCAGACCTCCAATCTCCATCAGACCTCAGATCAGACCCCCCCCCCCAATCAGACCCCCAATCTACATCAGATCTCAGATCAGACCCGCCAATCAGATCAGTCCTCCAATCTTCATCAGTCCTCGGGTCAAACCCCCCAATCAGATCCCCAGTCTTTATCAAACTTAGCTCAGACCCCCAATCTTCATCAGACACCCAATCTTTATCAGATCTCATATAAGACCCACCAATCAGACCTCCAATCTTCATCAGACTTCAGATCAGTCCCCCAAACTTCATCAGACCTCAGATCAGCCCCCAATCTTCATTAAACCTCAGATCAGACCTGCCAATCAGTCCCCCAATCTTAATCAGACCTCAGATCAGACCCCCCAATTAGTCCCCCAATCTTCATTAGACCTCAGATCAGACATGCCAATCAGACCCCCAGTCTTTATCAGACCTCAGTACAGACCCCCAATCTTCATCAGGAACCCAATCTTTATCAGATCTCATATCATACCCCCCAAACAGACCTCCAATCTTCATCAGACCTCAGATCAGACAGTAAAATAAATAAAAGAACTTACCTATGATGCTCCAGATGGCGCCTCCACTCTGCAGATCCACAGCTCTCTTCCTGCACTCACTGCTCCCTGGTCTTCTGCCACCGCTGTGCTGGACTGTGACCTGACGTTGCACAGTATCAGGTGGTGAGTACAGCCAGCATTGCTAGTGTTGGTGAACAGCCTTATTTTAGGTTCTGGCCTTGGCCAAATGACATACAGTATAGATTAGCCCCTCGAAGCTGATGGCTGACAAGAAGTTGATTTTTACATTTTAAATCACTTAAAGGGGTTGTACTAACATTAAATATTATTTGAGATCAGCATGAAAAACTAGTTACTTTTATAATTTATTTAAAAAATGTTACAAAAATGTTCCAGTTGTGAGATATTCTCTTTACTTCATTATAATAGTGCCTCCTGGTGTTTACTATGTATAGTAATGTGCACGTCCACCTACTGAGGTGGTCACACATGTTCAGTTCCATCTTTCTACTGTCATCATCCATATGTAACGTTAGAAGCTGTGACAGTGACCGGGAGAGAGCTGCAGCAAAAAGAAAACACTACCTGTGCTGTGATAGTGAAAGAGAAAGTTGCAGCAGAAAGTACACACCTCCTGAGCTGTGATAGGGAGAGAGCCACAGGAGAAAGGACATGCCCCCTGAGCTGTGCTAGGGAGAGAGCTACAGGAGAAAGGACATGCCCCCTGAGCTGTGCTAGGGAGAGAGCTACAGGAGAAAGGACATGCCCCCTGAGCTGTGATAAGGAGAGAGCTGAAGCAGAAAGTACACACCTCCTGAGCTGTAATAAGGAGAGAGCTACAGGAGAAAGGACACACCCTCTGAGCTGTGATAGGGAGAGAGCTACAGGAGAAAGGACATGCCCCCTGAGCTGTGCTAGGGAGAGAGCTACAGGAGAAAGGACATGCCCCCTGAGCTGTGCTAGGGAGAGAGCTACAGGAGAAAGGACATGCCCCCTGAGCTGTGATAAGGAGAGAGCTGAAGCAGAAAGTACACACCTCCTGAGCTGTGCTAGGGAGAGAGCTACAGGAGAAAGGACATGCCCCCTGAGCTGTGCTAGGGAGAGAGCTACAGGAGAAAGGACATGCCCCCTGAGCTGTGATAAGGAGAGAGCTGAAGCAGAAAGTACACACCTCCTGAGCTGTAATAGGGAGAGAGCTACAGGAGAAAGGACACACCCTCTGAGCTGTGATAGGGAGAAATCTACAGGAGAAAGGACATGCCATCTAAGCTGTGATAGGGAGAAAGCTACAGGAGAAAGGACATGCCCCCTGAGCTGTGCTAGGGAGAGAGCTACAGGAGAAAGGACATGCCCCCTGAGCTGTGATAAGGAGAGAGCTGAAGCAGAAAGTACACACCTCCTGAGCTGTGATAGGGAGAGAGCTACAGGAGAAAGGACACACCCTCTGAGCTGTGATAGGGAGAAATCTACAGGAGAAAGGACATGCCGTCTAAGCTGTGATATGGAGAAAGCTACAGGAGAAAGGACATGCCCCCTGAGCTGTGATAGGGAGAGAGCTACAGGAGAAAGAACATGCCATCTAAGCTGTGGTAGGGAGAGAGCTGAAGCAGAAAGTACACACGTCCTAAGCTGTGATAGGGAGAGAGCTACAGGAGAAAGGACATGCCCCCTGAGCTGTGATAGGGAGAGAGCTGAAGTAGAAAGTACACACCTCCTGAGCTGTGATAGGGAGAGAGCTACAGGAGAAAGGACATGCCCCCTGAGCTGTGATAGGGAGAGAGCTACAGGAGAAAGGACATTCCCCCTGAGCTGTGATAGGGAGAGAGCTACAGGAGAAACGACATGCCCCATGAGCTGTGATAGCAAGAGAGCTGCAGCAGAAAGGACCCCCCGCCCATCGATGTAGTAGAAAAAATAAATGCAGCAGAAAGGACACACCCCTGATCTGAAAGCTTGAAACAAATCTATCAGAGCAATTAGAGCAGGGAATGGGTCCATGTGTAGAAAAAGATTGTCAGGTACCATAGGATGTTTGATTTACACTTTTTATGTTAGTGATGGCATAAACCCTTTAAGGCAGGTAAGTCTGGACACAAATGGCTGAGCTTAGAAAGACTGTGAAGAGATACTGTAATAACGAGCGCACGTTTTTATTTTTGTTAGAAGGTGTTCTTAAGGGGGTTGTCTGGTGTAGGGAATCCCTGCACTATTAATACCTATAGATGTCATAGAGAGGTCCTTCACTTGGAACCAACCAAATGCCAGGAAGTCAGACACGCCAGCTGATCGTCATAGGCCTGGCAGCTAAAACCGATGTCAATCTGCTGTAATTGCTGAGAGAACCTGTAGGCAGATGCACAGTGGCCACTACAGTCGAAACACGGTATTACAAGACATCCTTTCAAATGAATGTATGACCATGTTGCCCTGAGTCCTCCAAAGCTGGAGATGCTCTTTGCTCTGGCTTGGGTCCTCCTGTATGCCCTAATTTGAACCTTGATGTAATAAGAGCCCCCCTTTAAGGACGTTCTCATAACTTGTTGGGATTCTTTGAGGACTAGATGTTTTTAGTCAATAAAATAAAATAAATCGGTTCCTGCTTTAGGATTTTTTATACATAAAATATCTGATTTTATCTGAAATCGTTAAAATTGCTCCGCTCCAGATAAGGAAGATCATAGGGAAGGAAGCGAGAAGCGTTTCCTCTCGTACAAAAGGTTTAACATCTGTTATTCTGAGTCAATGTATCCAAATAGAGTTTTATAATTTATTTTTCTATCATTTGTAGTTGTATTTGGAGATAAGCTATTTCTTTTCTATTGTCTGTTCTCCCGCAGATCTCTATTGAATCGCAGTCTGGTTAACCATTCAGGAAAAAAAAACTTTATGCTCGTCTTTCATTCCCGCTGCTGGATATGCAAATTAATTATTTTATTTGACTCCATGATGAAGGAGAGGGAGGGGGGCGGTGGTAATGTACAGAATAAGATATAACTCTGGCACGCTTAAAGGCCCGCTGCTGATAAAGGGATAAAAAAAATTTAAGGAGAATTTTTGCAATTGGTTGTCAGGAGTTTGGATTCTGGTTATTTGCCAGCTGGATAATTGCCACCTGGATACCATAAGGCAGGGGGATTTACAGTAGTCATTGGTAGTTCTACAGGTTTAAAACAACCGTACTTATCTATTCCCTCAGCTTGTCCAGGATTCTGCTTGAATTGAATACATTTCCCAGACTCCCAGCACAAAGGACACGTCTCCTTCAAAAGTGTGCTGGCAATGACCACTAGAAGAGCTAGCTATTGCTCCTACTGACTTTTATGAAATTGTATAAATATGTATGTAATCAGCTCCCTCTAGTGGTGGCAGTATGCAGCTAGAATTTTATCTTTGAGTGCTGCTGTCTGTGCTGAAAGTATTGTCTATTGGAATCAGGTTACTGGATCTGTTTACAGTATGTTGCATATTAGATGTCATTATAGGGATCTTATCTGTACTCAGTTGCGGGTCACTTTGAAAAAAGTTTCATACTGTCTAAAGTGCACTGCATTTCAAGTCTCCCTGAAATCTATTGGTAAATAGCCCACCCAGATGAAGCTCACCGATTTAGGTGGGACCACTTTCTATCTTATATATAGGGGGGTGGGGTGTATTGACTTTCATTGGAAAGATGATGTTGGTGGAAATCAGGATCGGGTGTGTTGAATTTCAACATGTCTGATAATAAATAAATAAATAATATAAAAATAATCTAATCACCGATCCTCTGCTGCTGCCACTCTTATGCTGCTGTGATCTGCATTCGTCTCCACTTCGTGCTCTGGGCTTGACACAGGAAGTGGTTTGGACTGCCCCCTCAACCAGCCATAGACTGCAGTGGACCAGTGAAGTGCAAGCCATTTCCTGTAGTGAGCCCGGAACCAGGAAGTGGAGAGGAGCAGGCACTGGAGCAGTAGTGGAACAGCAGCAGCAGAGGATCAGTGAGGTGAGTAATGACTATTTCTTTATTTTTACCCATTTTGACACTTTTACCTCCCTGGCAAAGTCCTTTAAGTTCTGCGTTGTATTCAGTCTTATTAACTCCCCTATCAGCACAGTACTATTATCCATGTAAAATCACAAACAATTATGTCAGTAATTGGTTTATTTTCATTGTATACTTTGGGGAAAAATCAGCAGAAAATAGTTGATTTAAGCAAGTTAAATGTTTAACTAACAAAAGTGTGTTTGCCTAATGAGGTATATAATTCATAGACGGACCCTGGCGTAACGTTGTGGCTTCATCAATACTTTTGATCGCCTATTGATAGCTCAATCTGTGTTATTACACCCCTATTAGTGTGAAATACAACCGTTCTGAAGGGCTTATTCCAACCTTGGACGAAGCAGTAATGAGAGGTTGATTGCAGAGATCCTTAGGTTGGAACATTTTAATAGATGGCTAATTAATTCTTAATTAATATAGTAAAACCACAGAAGGAGGCAAACACATAATAACAAGCAGTAAATGGGATGATCTCTGTGGGAATAAGTAGCTGTAAAAATCTACTAATGAATTGTGTAGTAATGTGAAACACTGAGCCCCTATGCAAAATAGGTAAAAGTGCAGTCACCCAGCGGGTCACTGCCAAAACTGTTAAAATGGTTCACTGCTAAGGGTTAAATGATGTTATCTATGCACTTTCAGTAGTGCAAATGGTTATGTGACCTTATTATAGACAAATATTCTAAAAGGCAGACCTTACAGACAGTTTCCAGGTGGTGGACTGGTTAGTGAGTTGCTGCAAGTAAGTCATTGTAGCAGACACCAGTGTGTGGGCAGCATCCTTTGTGTAGCTGTAATAGAAGAGAAGAAGAATTAATGAAAACTGCCAGAAAAGCAACTGGCAGTTGAGGACCATTGAGGACCATTAAAGGGACAATGTATGGATAACAAAGCCAGTGTAAGGTAACACACGTTTATGGCTGCAGACTTCACTGCACGTGGATTGGGTTACATTGCTTCTGGTGCCCTCCACACTACTGAGGTGGACCGGTGATCCATTGAAGAACAGCAACCTACAGTTGGGCATTGCAGATATATTAAGGAAAGATTGCTTTCTATAGCTAAAGAGAGACTTAGAGGGGACTGTCACTATTACCATTTCCACAGACTTTGGGAAAAGCCTACCTTGGGATATATCTAATAATTGTGCCCATAATTTGTACTGTGCCACCCATCATCCACTCAGTAAATGAGAGACTAAATTTAGCTTTAGCCTTGTTGGACTGGTCATTTGTCTGAACATCTGATCTGGGCACCTAAATTCTTGCCTTAGAGCCCGCTGCTCATTTAACAACAAGGACAGCACCCCAGCCACCACCACCAGGCAGAAGCTCCTAGATCCAGAGTAAGAAAGGGTTCATCCCTCCACTTACTGCATGCCCAGCCTGGGGGAGCACTAGAGCAGGTTTAGCCCCTGTGAGGACTGGAACCATCCTCAGAGCCGCCACCACCACTACTCTCATCCTCTCTATCTCTCTCCACACCTTCTCTGTGGGCCAGCCCACTGGAAGGGGCCCCCAATTATCCTGTTACATTTATAATCCCCGATCTAGACAAGATTTTTCTGTGGCAGAATTGCAGTTGTATTTTATCTTTGGCCCTCAACCTACGGCTCTATAGAGGATGTGAAACTACAACTTGGAGACAAAAGCCATTTATTGTGTGTTGGGTGGTTGATTTTTCTCCAGGGGTGATATATGGAAAGTAGACAACTAGAATGCTGCACCTCCTGAGTGGTAGGCCAGCCTCAGCCCACCGCCAAAGTGTACTGATTTTGGACGTACAATTTTGGTCTGTTCACCAATATTGGACATTATCACTTGTTTCTTTCTTCACTATGGCAAAGAAGAAGTCCATGCTTAGGCCCTTATTACCATATATGGAAGACTTATTATCCTACATGTCTTTTAGGTGTAACATAGGGTCAGATTTCATCACTATAGAAAAGAGAAATATGTCCTACAAAAATATTATTGAATGCTTCCCTATGTTGAGATTTAAAAAGACATAATATGCCTTAAAGGGGTTGTCCCATGAAAAATATTGTACAGTTTTCAAACCAGCACCAGGATGTGAATACTTTTGTAATTGCATGTAATAAAAAATGTTGTATAACCACTGGTTATTCAATAAATTGTATCTGTATAGCGCCACCTGCTTTTTGCTCTTTTTCTTATTTCTTTGACCTGCTCACTGTGATGGCCGCACATGCTCAGTTTCAACTTTCAACTGCCTCCTGAGCTGTGATAGGGAGCGCACAGACACGCCCCCTGAGCTGTGATAGGGAGAGCACGGACACGCCTCCTGAGCTGTGATAGGGAGAGCTGAGACACACCCACTGAGCTGTGATAGGGAGAGCTGAGACACGCCCCCTGCGCTGCAGCAGAAAAGACACTCCCCTTGAGCTGCCAGCTTGATTTAAATCTAGCAGAGCAATGCATGTGGAGATCTCTGGATCCATGTGAGGTACCGGGCTGGTTCTAGCTTTGTTAGAAAGAGATTGACGATTTAGACTTCCGGTGCTGGTATGGAGTGACATGACTAGCGGAGCTTTGCTACCCTTCCCAGCGGCATCACCCTCCACAGACCGCCTACAGGCTCATTTTTCCCATCCATTGTGTGGGATACCCCGTAAGGCTTCTGCGGGTGTATGGAGAGGTATTTATTGAGGAGTGGAAAGAAACTGCATGACGGCAAGGATCAGAGGCCTAGGCAGCGCGTCAACAACGTGTCCAAGATGGCGTCTAAGAATACTACCATCCTGCCTGATAGCATGCCCCTGGACCAACAGCCTGCTCCCTCCCAAGAAGATATCTTTGGGCTGATTCCCAGCCACCAACCTTAAGTGCCTTGCTGTTACATAGTAACACTGTGGCGTGAAGACACGCCACAGTGTCAGGGGTTTGGCAGCTCCTCCAGAATTGCCACTATATATATTTTTTTTTGTTTTTTTGCTTCTGACTTGTTAGATTTGAGTGCGTTTGCCCTACTTGGCATTCTAACACTTTTTTTGCACCTGGTAACCTCCAACACATGGTCTGGTGTGGGTGTGGCTCGCGGCCTGGTTCCGTTCACATAGTACTACTCAGTATTCATGCTGGGCATTTGTGGGGGAGCTTGGCTGCGAGCTGAACTACATCACCATCAGACCATGTTCACACCACAGTTAGAGCAGCGGTTAGGACCCCTTGCCATGCTGAGAACCGTGACATGGTGCATGTTGGGCTCCGATATATCCATGACTGGAACATATTGGCAAAAGTCTCAGCTTTTAATACCTTTACTTATGTCTTGCCAGCATAGTCAGTGTTATATCTGTTTGGTGCATTTTTCTCTCCGTGTATTACATAGTAACATAGTACATAAGGCCGAAAAAAGACATTTGTCCATCCAGTTCGGCCTGTTATCCTGCAAGATGATCCAGAGGAAGGCAAAAAAAGACCTGTGAGGTAGAAGCCAATTTTCCCCACTTTAGGGGAATAAAAATGTCCTTCCCGACTCCAATCAGGCAATCAGAATAACTCCCTGGATAAACGACCCCTCTCTAGAAGCTATAGCCTGTAATATTATTACGTTCCAGAAATACATCCAGGCCCCTCTTGAATTCCTTTATTGTACTCACAATCACCGCCTCCTCAGGCAGAGAGTTCCATAGTCTCACTGCTCTTACTGTAAAGAATTATTTTCTATGTTTGTGTACAAACCTTCTTTCCTCCAGACGCAGAGGATGTCCCCTCGTCACAGTCACAGTCCTGGGGATAAATAGATGATGGGAGAGATCTCTGTACTGACCCCTGATATATTTATACATATTAATTAGATCTCCCCTCAGTCATCTTTTTTCTAAAGTGAATAACCCTAATTTTGATAATCTTTCAGGGTACTGTAGTTGCCCCATTCCAGTTATTACTTTAGTTGCCCTCCTCTGAACCCTCTCTCCAGCTCTGCTATGTCTGCCTTGTTCACAGGAGCCCAGAACTGTACACAGTACTCCATGTGTGGTCTAACTAGTGATTTGTAAAGTGGTAGGACTATGTTCTCATCACGGGCATCTATGCCCCTTCTGATGCAACCCATTATCTTATTGGCCTTGGCAGCAGCTGCCTGACACTGGTTTTTGCAGCTTAGTTTGCTGTTTATTAAAATTACTAGATCCTTTTCCATGTCAGTGTTACCGAGTGTTTTACCATTTAGTATATACGGGTGACTTGCATTATTCCTTTCAATGTTGAGGTGGCAAATCATATGGCTCCAGACCTCAAGGCCTCACTGTCAGCTACAGTACAATCAGCTCTCACACAGCTGCAAAAAGCATTTACACAGCAAGGCTATTGCATTGATGAGCTTGAGCAATGGACCTCGTGTGTGGAAGAAGACCTAGGAGGAACCAATGCAAAAGTGGCGATGCTGCAGCGTGCGGTTGAGGAGCTTAGGGATAAGGTGGACGATTTAGAAAATTGCTCTCGCCGCAGTAACCTGCGCCTGGTGGGGCTACGAGGTACCGGGGTGGGAGCTGCGACGCATTTGTGAGTTTGACCTACATAAAGCACTTGGCATATCAATACCACAATACCACAAAAAGTGGAATGAGTGCATAGACTGGGACCTAGCTTAAATGCTGCTGATGGACCTAGAGAGAGCATGAAGAGGTCCCCGAGAGCGAGGCAGGTCATCATGAAGTACCTAGATTTCACAAAGAAAACATCATACGAGCCTATCAGGCTCGCAAAGAACCACTGACTTACCAAGCTCATAAAATCATGCTGTTCAACGACTACTCTGCAGCAGTGACAAAAAAGAGACAAGCTTTCAGCGGGGTTGTACTTCTTTATTTCAATGTAATATCCGATTTCAACTAGTGTACCCGGCAGTGCTGCGCGTCAGATGTGCAGATGGATTGTTCAAGACTTTTGAATCCACCTCGCAGGCTGAAGCCTTTTTCACTCAGGGTCCATATTTATCAGATCGAGAGGGCAGAGAGGTCGTAGATAAAAGCAGACCAAGAACCATGTTGCGCAACTCACCTGGATCATCACCGGGTCAAAAAAGTAGGGGATGGACCACATAACACCAGCAGCCAAGGAGCAAAGGCAACATCGGCTCTGAGGGACTTCTTGCTAGGATCCACAGATACGCCATAATGTTGTGTCGAACTATGAAGGTACTGTCACATTAGGTACTTTCCTTCCCCAACATGTCCAGATTTGGAGGGAATGGAGTGTCGTGAAATACCAGAAAAAAGAAAGTCTACGACTTTTCTTCTCTTTATAGTGGGACTACCGCTTGGTTCACAATGTTACTTTTTTTTCTGTTGGAGTTATTATTGTTTTGATCCTGCTGATTGCTTCCATGCCTACATGAGTCTGCACAGTGAGGGTGAGATGCTGTCTTATATTACATAATGGTTAAAATAATCACCTGGAACGTCAAAGGTCTGCGCTCCCCGCTGCGTCATCTCAAGCACCTAGGAGCAGACATCGCCCTTCTGCAGGAAACGCACCTAATAGAATCTGACTTCCAGAGAATGGCTAAGCTTTGGGTGGGGGAGGTTTATGGATCTCCAGAAGTTCAAGGTAAAGCAGTGGTGCTTACACTAATACAAAAAAAAATAGTCCATAAAGTGCAGGCTCAGGCACCAGATGATGAAGGAAGAGTGCTAGTTTTAAAGATAACTGACCCGAGTGGAGAACTCAGTCTCTATAATGGATAGGCCCTGAATGTGGCTCAGAAGCTATTTTTTTTAATCCTTGAGAGACAGGCTTCTGCAAGATCCCATACCGGACAAGATAGTGGGGGGTAATCTTAATGCAGTAGCAATCCCAAATGAAGATCACATAGAGGCAGGTGACCCTAAGTCCACTACAAAAGCAGGTGGTGGAGTTCAGGTCGCCTTCCTAGAGGACTCATCTTTGCTGGACGTGTGGAGGATCTTGCATCCTGATGACAGGGAATATAGCCATTACTCCCACGCATGAGACTCATGGTCTAGAATCGATTACTGGTTCACAGCTCCCCAGCTGATGTCTAGGGTGCAGGAGGTATTCATTGGAGATCTGGTGATCTCAGATCATTCACCAGTTATCCTGACTCTGGTGGACACGGTCCCGAGGGGAGCAGAGTTTGTATGGCAGTTCCCATCTTTCCTAGCGAAAGACGAATCCTTTGCCGTTTTGGTGCAGGGTTGGTGGCTAGAGTATAGTACTTTAAATAAAGAACATGTCTCCAATCCCGCACTGTTTTGAGAGGCGGGTAAGGCAGTGATAACACATGTAGCAGGGCTTAAAAAGGCAACCAAAACCCAATATATTAAGGCTAGCAGTGCGGTTCAAAAGGCATATAGAGAGTTCATACAAACCCAAACGCCCCAGCATAAAAAAAGCCTGGATTGAGGCAAGACGAGATTTCGAAACCTGGGCAGATAGGAGGGAAGGTTTCTACAAATCCCAAGAGGAATTAGAACTCCATAAATATGGGAACAAGGCAGGGAGATAGATGGCCAACGTAGCTAGGGGACGTCACCCACCACATCCCTTGTATCAGTTGCGCAGGCCTGGAGGTGCCCTGGAGTCAAACCCTTCGGAAATCCTGACGATCTTTAGGGACTATTATTCAAACCTGCATTGCAAGCCTGTGGGCAGTGGAGGGGGAGAAATACATTTTCTGGAGGATTTAGATCTTCCGGTTTTGACCCCCGAACAACTAGGCTATCTCAATGCGCCCATAACGGCAGAAGAGATACAAACTACAATTACCCAGCTACCAGGCGATAAGGCCCCGTGACCCGATAGATACTCAGAAGATTTTTACAAAATATTGAAAGTGCAGGTCTCACGTACCCTGTCATGCATGGGTAATGCGATTCTGCAGGGGGAGGTGTTATCACCGCAGATGAATTTGGCCCACATTAGATTGCTCCCATCAGAGGGCAAACCTTCCGAAAACCCGGCCTCTTACCGTCCGATCTCCCTTATCAACCAAGACCTGAAAATTTTCTCTAAACTTATGGCCAATAGGCTAGCTCAAATTCTCCCGAGCTCGATCAGCCCAGTACAGGTCAGCTTTGTGAAGGGGAGATCAGCGGTCACAAACATCCGCAGAGTCCTGGCGGCCCTTGATGCAGTAGGTCATAGAGAAGGGGGGGTCTCGGCACCTGCCCTGGTCACACGGGTTGCTGAAAAAGCATTTGATAACATTCATTGAGAGTGGCTAGGACAAACTGGGGATGATGGATTCCTTTAGGATGTTTCTGAAACAGCTCTATTCCAACCCACAAGCTAGAATAGACACCCAAGGCTTCTTGTCTGACCATTTTGTTCTGCATAGAGGCACCAGGCAGGGTTGACCCCTGTCTCCTCTTTTGTTCAACTTGGCAGTGGAACCCTTGGTACACTATCTGAATACCTGGGGAGAATTTGAGGGTATTAAGGTAGGGAATGTTGAGCTGAAAGTAGCCTTTTTCGCAGATGATGTTCTGCTGTTCATGGAACAACCCCGGGAGGAGCTGCTAGGTGTGCTAAACAGCATCAATGATTTTGGAAAGTTTTCAGGCTTCAGAGTTAACACAGCCAAGTGCGCACTCCTACAGTTACAGCGAGGGAACGTAATGGCCAACCAGGAGTCTCTATGTGGAATACCGATAGCGAAAGACAGTATAACCTATCTGGGGATTAGAGTGGGAAGCATGGCGGATTCTCTGTAAAAGCTTAATTATACTCCCCTAATCCATAAGATAGTTCAAGAACTACGTAAATGGCACAACCTACCTCTATCACTCTTGGGAAGGATACATTTAATTAAAATGATGAGCTTCTCAAGACTTTCATAGCCCCTTCAGACTTTGCCCATATTGATTAAACATATGGATATAGCCAAGTTGCACAGTGAAATAACACATTTTCTGTGGCGAGGTAGACACCCTCGAATAGATATAAAAAAAACTCATGGCCCTCAAAATAAAGGGGGGAATGGATATGCCAAATATACGATTATATAACCTGTCCTACCTACTCATACATATTATATGTACTGGAGAAAAACCTCTGCTCCCCTTGGGACCCCAGATCCACACGGAAAGATTTGACTATGTATCTCAGGAATTCAGCCCTTTTCAGACATACCTTGGCAGCATGGAGAGCTCTTAGAAAATGTTTCCGTTTATGTCAAAAGATATCGAAATACCTACCTGTCATGACTGTTGGCTAGGTCGTGACTCTGTGTCTGCACGTGCGGTTGCCTTGGGCAACGTGGTTTGCATGTGAGGCACTTTTCCTTGGATGTGGTGTTTCCCCATTTTGGTATGCACGGGGTTAAGGTGTGTTTGCTAGGTGTGGTGGGTGTGACCTCAGGCCTCCTTATATGTTGGTGTGTTGGAGCCTGTGGTCAGTTTGATTTTGTCAGTCTGTGTAGGAGCTCTGCTCCCTGGCTGAATGTCTTAGTCTGTGTGAGCCACCCTTATTTATTATATTGTTTCCCTTGCTTTGTCTGTGTGTCCCCTCCGGTGTGTTTCTGTTTTCCCTCCCCCACCTGGTGTACGTTGTTATGGTTTGGGCCTTGTTTGTGTTGTGGTGTGTTTGCTCCGGAAGGGGCTTGCTTTCCCGGAGGGGTTTAAGCGAAGGCAAGACTGTGGGTTTCCCAGCCTGGAGCCTCCTTCCATCACGGCTGCGGCAGGTAAGTGTGGATAGCATTGTTATGTTGCTGTGTAACTTACCTGCCGTACTGTTTATCCCATGGTCTTGCATCTTGTCTGCTACTGGTCCTCTGGAGACACCATTCATCCGTGGTGAAGGATGAATGCGTGGTCTCTGCCCTGTCACCAGGCCTAGGGCATAGCAGGGATTGCAGGGTCCTAGATTGGGGAGCAAGAGCCCCCTTACCTTCTGAGGCGGCTCATGCGCTAGGAGTCTAGGGAGAGCTGAGGGTTACATTAGGAGGTGACCTGCTCCCTGTTCCCTGCTATCTGGCGTTGCAGCCTCAGCCATTGCCCAGTGGGGGGGTTTTCCCATACTCCCCGCCGTGACACTACCATTATGGGGCCACCCAGAATTTAAGCAAGGTAGGAGTAGTGGTCTCTTTAAAGGATGGAGAGCAAAGGGAATCATCACAGCCCAACATATATTGCATGATTTAGAGCATAGGTGGCTGACATATCAGGAGGTCAGAGACAAATACAAGCTAAACCCCTTCCGGGGCATCCAGTTTGCCCAGGTCAGGAAATTTCTCACTGACAGATTGTCTGATCTCTCGAGAGAAACCAATCAAAATGGCTTTGACAAGATCTTACTGAGAGGGGCAGGCCCCCAATCCATATCCTTTCTCTACTCCAAAGTCAAAGAAGCTTTAGGGTATGGGCTGCCCCCACTGTCATTTAGACCATGGGCCCAGATTTTGTAATATCCAGAGGTGGGGGACAAGATTCTGAAAGGCTGGTGGGCACTGAGAAAATCAATACTAAATGAAACCTGGAGAGACACACATTTTAGGATAATGCATAATGCTATCTATGCTTTCAATTTGCCGCCAGCCCCTAGCAGACCAAATAGACTAACAAGTTGGCCAAAATGTCTCACACCACACACAGATCTGCATCGCGGTCTTTGGGCCTGCCCGCAGACCTATTCTTTATGGGGTCAAGTAGCACAGTCAAAGATATCTGGAACCTCAATATTCACCTAAGACCTATGATCTATTTCTTCCATTACTGTGAGGAAACGGGCAGTGAGGGCCCAACCAAACAAAGGCTACCGGTCCTATTTCATGCCATTTGCTTGGTGACTAAGAGATGTCTCTTGCAAATTGGCTGCAGCCCACGATCCCCTCAAGAGGGTCAATCTTGCAAAACCTGAAAGGTTTATTGTCACTGGAATGTAGAGAATCAGAAAGCCGTAAGGAGGGAAGTGTAGGAAAGTTCTTTAAAAAATGGCAAAGCTTTATAGTGCAAATCCTCTCTAGCTCGGAAATGGAAACAATAATGAGACCCTTTACTCTTACCCAATGGTATTTGACTGAGCAATTGAAAGGCACGTTAGATAGGCTGAAACAACGACACTAACATAACACCATTATTAGGCTGAAAGGTACAAAACCCGTGGAAGGCCCTCGCTGGATTAAGATATACAGTATGTTAAGTTCTCTGTGGCATGGGGGCTGCTAAGAAGCATGGGGGCTCATATGGAGGCTGCTAAGAGGCATGGGGGCTTATATGGGGGCTGCTACGAGGCATGGGGGCTCGTATGGAGGCTGCTAAGAGGCATGGGGGCCCATATAGGGGCTGCTAAGAGGCATGAGGGATCATATGGAGGCTGTTAAGAGGCATGGGCGCCTATATAGGGGCTGCTAAGAGGCATGGGGGCTTATATGGGGGCTGCTACAAGGCATGGGGGCTCATATGGAGGCTGCTAAGAGGCATGGGGGCTCATATGGAGGCTGCTAAGAGGCATGGGGGTTCATATGGGGCTAATAAGAGGCATAGTGGCTCATATGGGGGCTAATCAGAGGCATAAGGGCTCATATGGGGGCTGATAAGAGGCATAAGGGCTCATATGGGGGCTGATAAGAGGCATGGGGGCTCATATGGGGCTGATGAGAGGCATGAGGGCTCATATGGGGCTGATGAGAGGCATGGAGGCTGATAAGAGGTATATGGGGTCTTATATAAAGCAATGGGGGCTGATGAGAGGCATGGGGCTCTTATCTGAGGTCTGATTGGGGGTCAATCACATTGGGGTCTGATCTGAGGTCTTATTTTGGTCTTATTAACATTGGGGGTCTGATATGGGCTGTGAGCTGAGGTCTGATTTAACATTGGGGTTCTGAATGCTGGTTTGACCTAAGGGCTAATGAAAAAAAAAAACAATTCTTATTGTTCTTCTCTAAAACCTGGGCCGGTGCGTCTTATAGGGCAAAAAATATGGCAATCATGGGATAACCCCTTTAACGCAAAAGTGCATGTTATTAGACATACTTCATGTTTCCAAATGTGCCCCACCACATTTTTTGTAAATATCTTGTAAAATGTATTCAATGGAATATTTGATGTGAAACCGTGACATTTCTACATAAATCCAGAAAATCTGGTAAATTTATTGGATCAGCCCGGATCATTATCTTGTATAGACTTCACCAACTCCCTGAAAACCTAGCAAAACAATGACAGCCACTAGCACGACTTTTCTCAGAAGTCCCCATATCAGTTAGAAAAATGTGTCACACAACAATTTGTGGTATCTGATGAAGGTCTGTGATCTGTTGTGAGTCTGTGATGGTAGTAGATGTTGACATTGGGTAGTTCACTTTAGCGTTGTCCTGTAACGGACCTTTGATGTAACCTGGAAATGTAAAAATGTTCCAAATTGAAGCTTATGAAATAAAAAAAAACTCCATACTGAATTTACTGATGCCCTTATTTGATCTGATTGAATAGGCTAAAGTTAAGTTACTCCTACGGCTCCAAAGACTCCTAAATAAGTTATGGTTTCGCTAATATGGCGGTGATAGTGAGTGGGAAGGATAAAACTGTCCTCTGGGACCACAGTGAGGATCTCATAGCAAGGGCAATTTAGAGGAGGACACGTCAGAGATACATCATTTCGCTTTAGGAATGCGAGTGGTCTGCAGTATAATATATAAGGGAGGGACTAAATGCACTATGTATTTGTACTTATATGAATTCCTCCTTATCCTTTCTTTGACTATGTGAACTGTGTTGCTACTGTTCCACCGCCTACTGCCACGTTGGGATCCATTTTTACTGATGATTAGCATTATGTATTGTAATTGTTTTTATATATATTTAATAGTGGTGTGGTGTCGTGGTGTTGCATTTGATTGGGACCACACACTGGTTGTGCAATTTGGAAATAATTCTTTGGTGTATTATACTATATATACCCTGCAAAACCCTTGAGGACACCACCTGAGACATGATAGATGTTAGGCACAGCGAATGGCATCAAATAGTTTTTAGGGTACAATCACATGACGGATTTTGACAACCCGCCCTCAAAATCAGGGCTGATTTTTTAACCTTTTTTTTTTACTGTTTTTGGGTCCCTTTTTTGCATATATATATAAAAATTTGTTTCTGTCTGTCTGTTCTTTATGCGAGACCAAATGACTTAACCGATCTTCAACAAATTTGGCACACAGGTACATCAGGTGTCCGGGAAGGTTTTAGACCGGCATTAGCCAATACAAGCCTGCAAGTCTTCCTCTTCAAATCCCAACTGCCATACACACAGTTTTAATTCAGGTTTCCATAACAACCCAGCCATTTTTCTTCACTGCTGTAGGTCAGCTTTAGGCCAGGGCTACAGGACGACAATAAGTCGCACGAGACATAGGGTACAACTACGCTGCTACATGAATCCATCTTGGATTGGAACAATGTATGAACAGTATGTAGCGAGCTCCCTCTACTGGTGACTGTAGGCAGCCAGGATATTTATGCCATTGGCTTGGATCTGTGTATCAGAAATTATATATATATACTAGCAGAAGGACCAGGGTTCACACGGGTATATTTAATCTATTTAATTTAATGTTTGTGTGTGTCGTTAAAAGATATCAACAGTATCCCCCAGCACCCTGCCCTTTTAACAGTGAACTCCACAGTCCCCCACCCCTTAACACTGAGCCCCCCACAGTGCCCCGCGACTTTAAAATGGAACCTCCAATGCAGTCCATTCCCTTAACTTTGACTTTCACAGCAGCCCGTCCCTTTAGCAGTGAGTTCCACAGCACCCTACTCCCTTGACAGTGACCTCCTCAGGGGCCCGCCCCTTAACAGTGACCTTTACAGTACCCGCCCCTTTAACAGTGACCTCCACAGTACTCGCCTCTTTAACAGTGAGCTCCACAGAGCCCGCCCTTTTAACAGTGACCTCCACAGTGCCTGCCCCTTTAACAATGACCTCCACAGTGTCTGCCTCTTTAACAGTGACCTCCACAGGGCCCTCACCTTTAACAGTGAGCTCCACAGCGCCTGCCCCTTTAACAGTGACTTCCACAGTGCCCGACCCTTTAATAATTACCTCCACAGTGTCCTCCTCTTTAACAGTCAGCTCCACAGCACCCATCCCTTTAACAGTGACCTTCACAGTGCCCGCCCCTTTAAAAGTGACCCCCACAGTGTCCACCCCTATAACAGTGACCCTCCCATTTAACAGTAACATCCACAGTGCCCACCCCTTTAACAGTAACCTCGAAAGTGCCTGCCCCTTTAACAGTAACCTCCACAGTGCTGGCCCCTTTTAACAGTGACCTCCAAGGTGCCCGCCCTTTAACAGTGACCTCCACAGCACCCGCCCCTTTAACAGTGACCTCCACAGTGCCCGCCTCTCTAACAGTGACCTCCACAGTGCCGGCCCCTTTTATGCTAGGGCTATATGACGGCATGTGTCGCGCAGCAAAAAATCCATCCAAGATGGATGCATGTAGCAGCGCAGTTGTGCTCTATGTGTCATGCGACTTATTGTCGTCCTGTAGCCCTAGCCTAAAGCTGACCTACAGCAGTGAAGAAAAATGGCTGGTTTGTTATGGAAACCTGGAGTAAAACTATGTGTATGGCAGTTGGGATTTGAAAAAAAGGCTGGCAGACTTGTATTGGTTAATGTGGGTCATTGTCTGGGAATATCTCAGGAACGGTACGTCCTAGAGAGCTGAGACCCAGTCTGAAACCTTCCCGGACACCTGATGTACCTGTGGGCCAAATTTGGTGAAGATCGGTTCAGTCATTTGGTGGCGCATAAAGAACAGACAGACAGACATCCAGGCGTCCAGACAGACAGAAACTCATTTTTATAATACATATAAGATATATATATAGATATATATATACTTGATTTCAAAACCAATTTTTCCATTTGCGGTTTTTGGTGTGGAGACTCGTCAAAAAAAGGGGTTGACAGCTATGGAGCGTTTGTCATGTTTTTTTTGCCACTTTCTATTAATTTCAATGGGAGTTTCAGCACAGACTCCGTGCCAAGATAGGGCAAGCTGCTTTTTCCCTTGTCAGTATGAACTGGTCATTAAAAAAATGCCTGTGCTTCTTCCCATTGAAATGAATAGGAGACAAATGCACCAAAAAAACTTATTTTTTTAAGTTTGTCAAACTTTGTCTCAGTCATTAGTGGTTTACACTATATAACTGTATGGTTTAAGCACTAAGTATTATTTGATCGATGTGTGATGAAATAGCAGTATTATGTAGACATTGTGCTGCAGTATTATTTGAGCACTATATGGTGGTGTTATTTTGGCTATCTATGGCAGTTTTATGTAGGATCTGTACAGTGTATTTTTCAGCAGTTTAGTTGAGCAGTTACTAGATTGTGTCTTCTCTAGCGGTATTATGTACAGTTGTATTATTTGAGCACAGTTTATATTATTTCTTAACCAGGAAGGACATAGATTGTTCACAACATGTCACAGCCAATGTACTCAAAATTATGATGCGCAGTTATCTAGTAAACAGTAAGTACACGTGATTGTTACACTTTGTAATTAGAGACATGTCTCCGCCACTCTACAATGAATTTACATACCTAATCTGTTTCCAGGAGCCTGCTAATTGATGTAAATAAATGCCATTACAGGAAGCTAATATGTGGAGTCCCATGTAGCTGTTCATTAGAAGATAATTAAGAGTTCGCTAAAGCAGGAGGCATGAAGAGTTACAAAAATCCAGATAAGGTTGATTAATTCATTTAGATATTGTTTAATTTTTTTCTCATATTCCTCTGTGATGGGATTTATATGATTTTATATGCCTAATGGTGACAAGATCCATATATTACCGTAGGCTACATTTTATTTTCACTTTCTCGTTTTGAGTAAGTGACCTGATGAGTTGCAGAATTATATGCACTGAAGAGCAAATGCTAAGGTTCAGCGTGAGACACCTTTGTGGTTCAATATAGATTTCCACCTACAGTACATACATACATTTTATTCCACATCTCAATGTATTATTACATGATAAACTCTCGTGACGCACACCAAATTTTTTCATAGCGCCTTTTTTTTCCATATTTTTGTAAGCCAGAAAGGCCGCTGTAGAGGTTCTCAGGTGCCCATCAAAATGTAGCCCTCTCATACACGGATGCAGCCTAACACGTATTCACAACGTACATGGATGTACAGAAATACCTGCTCACTCCATGCAAGGTCACACACATATGCACACTTACTAATCACATGAACGCACACATATTAGAAAAGAGCAAAGTTTTGACAAATTTGATTCAGCAGCTTCGCCGAAGTTCCCCAAGAAATTTGATTAGTTCCAAATGAATTAGTAACAAATCACTATAAATCAGGTATACCCAGGCCACTCTGCCTTAGGGTACGGCCACACGGAGCAACCATGCTGCGGGCGGGTTGTGGCCATGCTGCGGTAAAGAATCACGCGGCCAATTAGCCTGCAGCTGCCTTTCACTTAATAATGCACTGCACTGTATAGTCGGTCTTCATTGTTAAAGGTTGTGGGGTGCCTTTATTGCACCTTTAAACAGGGGCTGTACCCACTTCTCCAACCGCAGCGCTCTCCTGCCCTACAGGTAGAAGCCCTTCTTCTGCCGCCTGCTTTTCCTCCTTTCCACATCATTTAATATCGATGACAATATGTCCTCAGGAACATCCAGCTCCTCAGCTCTTTGCATCTTGCTGACTTATCTAGAAAGTAAAGCCGGCAAAAGATGAGAATGGTCATCATTAAGCCCTGGCCCCACTAAGAGGTGCAGACTGGATGGTATTGTTTTGCACGCTGGCAGTGGAGTAATAAAAGAGTACATCTCATTGGTATTGAATTCTTTTATTAATCGTTTTCAGCAACACTGTCAGTAACACATGAGCGCTTGCCACTTCTCTCCCCAAAATAAAAATGGTCAAATTTTTTCCATCATTCTGCACTCAATACCCCATAATGGCAAAGAAAAAACTGAAAATAAGGTATGGCCACAAGGTTAAATGTGTGCATGCGGTAGGAGTAGATCAAAATCAGAGAAAATATAAAAGACATATACAACTTCTCCAATTTTTTTAATTCACTCCTGGTTTCCAAAACTGCATGAAGAAACCTGACCGTGTGGCCATACCCTAAGGCTACTTTCACATCTGTGGGACGGATTCCGTCACGCTGCTCCATCAGAGAACAGAATGCCTGAATTCTCCAGACCTGGCACTGCCGGATGCAACTAGAATGCCCGCCATCCGCAATCCAGCAAATATACTGAGCATCAGCCGGACACAAACCGTTGCACACTGCAGTTTGTGCCCGGCCAATTCCTGGCATTCTGTGCTGCAACGGGTGGCCGGATTGTAGTGTCGCAGATGTGAAAGTAGCCTTAGAAATCTTTGCTAATTTATTGAAAATGAAAAATTAAAATCTTGCATTGACATAAGTCTTCTGACCCTTTACTCAGGACTTAGTTGAAGGCCCTTTGGCAGCAATTGCAGCCTCATGTCTTCTTGGGTGATGCCACAAGGTTTGTCCATGTAGATTTGGGAATTTTCCTCTCAAGCTCTGTCAGGTTGGATGGGGACTGTCAGTGGACAGCCATTTTCAGGTCTCTCCAGAGATGTTTGATTGGGTTCAAGTCAGGTCTCTGGCTGGGCCACTCAAGGACATTAGTAATACTTTGCTCCAATCAGCTTTCCCTCAACCCTGACCAGTCTTTTTGTCCCAGCTGCTGAAAAACATTCCCCCCCCCCCCCCCCTTTAGCATGATGCTTTCACCACCATGCTTCACTGTACAGATGGTATTGGGCAGTGCCTGGTCTCATGCATGCTTTCAAGTGCCTTTTACTGAGAAGAGGCTTCTTACTGGTCTGCCAAAAAGCCTAGATTGCTGGACTGCTACAGTGAAGTTCATCTTCTGGAAGTTTCTCCCAAATGCACACAGAATCTTTGGAGCTCAGCCAGAGTGACCCTTGGTCACTAGTGATGGGCTAGTCATGAGCAGCACAGGCAATATTTGTATTCACGATATTTTGCGAATTCTTCGCATAATATTTGCGATAAATTCACGAATTCTAGAATTCGTGATCTCGTCATTATTTTTGCGATTGCACAAATCGGCACTAATGATGCGCATATTTTTTGCACAATACATGCAAATTCACATTTTATCAGGCCTGTGTAGATATTACTGATTGGTGCACTAAGTATTGTTGTGACATCACAGCACTATGTCTGTAGCATGTATGTATGGAAACAGTAATTCCTATCACACTACCTAACACCCTGCACTGGAACCTATCAGCTACACTATATCAGCTAACTTGACTATCTAGACTAACTATCTACCTAACACCCTGCACTGGAACCTATCAGCTACACTATATCAGCTAAACTGACTATCTAGACAAACAATTTGCGGTCCGCAGCACGGGCAGCACACGTTCGTGTGGAAGAGGCCTCAGGGCTTGGTTTTCAGTCTGATATGCATAGTCAGATGTGAGATGTTATATAGACAGGAGCTCAAAGATGATCAAGAGAAATGGAAGACCAGCAGAGCTAAATGTCAAGTGTCCTACCAAAGGCTCTGAATACATATGTCCATGCGAAATTTTGGTTTTCCTTTTTCATACATTTTTCTAATATTTCTAGAGACATTGAGTGCAGATTCATAGGGTGAAAACTTGATTTTTTCTTTTATATTAGCACAAGGCCTCAACATAAAAAATGTGAAACAAGTGAGAGGGTCTGAAGACTTTCCAAATGCACTTGTACATACGCATGCTCTCCACATAAATGGATACACACATGTGAACACTCACTACGCATGCACAGATGCACACATATACACTGTACATGTTCAACACATACATGGACAGACATGTGCATGCTTACTACATACATACGCACACTCACTACTTACATGATTGCACACATATGCATGTTCCCCACATACACGGACACAAACATGCTAAATTTATGCATCTATGGTCCTACTGTATTTGGCTATTACGTAAGTTCCTTGGAGCCTATGTCGTGCCTTATTTTGTATAACGTATCACATCAACAGTCCCATACTTTTCCTGCAATGGTAGCAGCACAGCAGATCTTTGACATATGACGAAATTGGACTCAAACTAAGCAAGAGATTGCATTCCATATGCTGATAAAGAAGAGCCGAATTTAGGTGTTTTAGCGCCACCTGCTGTTTGTTCTTTTTTTATTTCTTTGTCCTGCTCACTGAGATGGCCGCACATGCTCAGTTTCATCCTTCAACTGCCTCCTGAGCTGTGATAGAGAGAGCTGAGACACGCCCCCTGAGCTGTGATAGGGAGAGCTGAGACACGCCCCCTGAGCTGTGATAGGGAGAGCTGAGACACGCCTCCTGAGCTGTGATAGGGAGAGAGCTCCAGAAGAATGGACACACCCCCTTAGATGCAGCAGAAAAGACACTCCCCTAGATATAATCTAGCAGAACAATGAATGAGGAGATCTCTGGATCCATGTGAGGTACAGGGCTGGTTCTAGCTTTGTTAGAAAGAGATTGTCATGTACTATATGATGTCTGATTTTCATTTTTCACATTAATCATGGGATGGCCCCTTTAATGTAAAAAATAAAAAGCAGACATTATATAGTACATGGCAGTCTCTTTGTAGCAAAGCTAGAACCAGCCCTGTACCTCACATGGATCCAGAGATCTCCCCATTCATTGCTCCAATTGCTCTGCTAGATTTATTTCAGGCTGGCAGCTGAGAGAACGGGAGCATGTCCTTTCTGTTGCATCTCTCTCCTTATCACAGCTCAGGGGTGTGCCCATTCTGCAGCAGCTATTTCCCTATTACAGCTGAGAGGCCTGTCCTTTCTGTTGCAGCTCTCTCTCTATTACAGCTCAGGGAGTGTGCCCAATCTGCTGCAGTTCTCGAACTATCACAGCTCAGGGCGCGTGCCCATTCTGCTGCAGCTATCTTCCTATTACAGCTGAGAGGTGTGTCCTTTATGTTGCTGCTCTCTCCCTATTACAGCTCAGGGAGTGTGCCCATTCTGCTGCAGCTCTCGCTCTATCACAGCTCATGGCGCGTGCCAATTCTGCTGCAGCTCTCGCTCTATCACAGCTCAAAGCGCGTGCCCTTTTTGGTGCAGCTCTCTCCCTGTAACTGTTACAGCTTCTAACAGAAGATATGGCTGACGGCGGTTAAAGGATGGAACTGGACATGTGCGAACGTGCTCCTAAAGCTCTTTAGGTGGATGGACAGATTAAACACCAGGGGGCACCATTATGACCACCTCAGTGATGATATGGGTGGTCACACATGGACAGAGAAATAAGGAAAAGAACAAACAGCAGGTGACGCCATACTGATACATTTTATTGAATAACTCACTGGGTATACAAAATTTTTAACTACATTCCATTGCAAAACTATTCAGATCCAGGAGACGGTTTGAAAAATGAAGAATATCTTTGGTGCAATATCCCCTTTAATCTCAGCTCTGCTACCTCTGACAAGCCCAGCTCTGCTGCATCTACACAACAAGACATGACGTGCTTTCTTCATTTGATAGCTGATCTATGTGGCCCTGCATGAGATGTATATAGCTCCGAGGCATTAGCGTACAGGCCTAGTATCATTCAGCTGCACCGAGGATGAGGAAGATAAAATATGGCTTTTGGGATGACTAAGTAAACTAATTTCTATCTTACAGCATTTTATCCAGGGCTACTTATTATAGCATTAAGAGACAGCACTGAAATATTACATATAACAAGGTGAGACAATTGGGCTCCAGTATCTCGCCTTGTAAGGTAAGAGAATTTAATTATTTCCCTTCATTTAGATATAGTAGTCACGAGCAATCTAGAGGAATATGTTACCAACAGTCCTTACAGGCAATCTATTTTACCTCCCACCCTTGCCTCCCCCATCCGAAAAGAAAGGATTAAACTGGTACAAATGGCATGCAGGTTCCTGTACCCACATTCATCATTTCCTTTTCATTTTTTTTTTTTTCACATTTTTTCACTTTTTTGCTTTTTTGTACAGATAGGACGCTTAGATTTTTTTCTTAAGATAAGGCATGATTTAAGGTTAATGTGAATTTAGATTTCTCTGTATTAAAGAATATATAAAAAAAAAAAAAAACTGCGCCGGCAGTGTCGTTAGTAGCTTAAGTGGCCTGCGTTACAATCAGTAACCCTGAAGTATATTCCGCCATCTCTTCTTTTTTTTTTTTTTTTTTTCAATTGCCCACCACAGCTTATATTACAAATACATAAATCATAATGTTTCAACAAAAGCAAAATTTAATTTTCTCCTTTCAGCCGTTATCTTGGCCGGGTGGTATATGGCATGCTGTGGCCGAGTCATTTATTACACTGGATGAATGGATAATGGCAGGAAGAGTCTATTATGGCCAGCTTTGTTAGGGCTTTCAATGTGCTTCGGGAACCTGGGGAAGTCTAGATCTCTTTACATCTGTAAAAGATACAGGAGTACTCTATTACTTCATACCAGCGCTGAATTAAATGCACCGCTCGTTTGTGTCTATAGATAGATCTTTTATTTTTCTACTGAAAATTCTTGTGCTAAGGAAACAACCTAATTCTGAGAATAAGAATAATATTTTTATAAGTTCAAATTCAGTTATGATCATTAAATATTTCCAGGTCTTGTCATGTTAGCTATCTATCTATCTATCTATCTATCAATCAATCTATCATTGGCAGTGGATGTGGAACCACTGTAACAACTGATTTGGCGATCCCCTGGTTTTCACCCTTTAACCCCTATACAGGAATCTAAATTTGCTGCAGGGGGCCCACCAGGTTTCTACCTCTTGGAATAGTCTCAGTGTAGTTGGCAGCTAACTCACAGGGGTCAGAGATACTAGTTCGAAGCACCAAGGGGTCACACAATGCGCACAGTCAGGAAAGAGGCTGAGGTTAGAGCAGGCAGAGTTTGTGCATATCCATAAAACAAATCCAAGGTCAAGGCATGAAGAGTTTGAGTATATTCGTAAAACAAGTCCAAGGTCAGGCAGACAGCAGAGAATCAGACTCAGAAAACAAACTTGGCGACCACCTGGTTTTCACCCTTTAACCCCTATACAGGGATCTGGTCTTTGCTGCAGGGGGCCCACCAGGTTTCTACCTCTTGTAAAAGTCTCAGTGTAGCTGGCAGCTAACTCACAGGGGTCAGAGATACCAATTCGAAGCACCAAGGGGTCACACAATACGCACAGTCAGGAAAGAGGCTGAGGTTAGAGCAGGCAGAGTTTGTGCATATCCATAAAACAAATCCAAGATCAAGGCATGAAGAGTTTGAGTATATTCGTAAAACAAGTCCAAGGTCAGGCAGACAGCAGAGAATCAGACTCAGAAAACAGGCAGACTGACTTGGCGACCACCTGGTTTTCACCCTTTAACCCCTATACAGGGATCTGGTCTTTGCTGCAGGGGGCCCACCAGGTTGCTACCTCTTGGAATAGACTCAGTGTAGTTAGCAGATGAGCCACAGGGGTCAGAGATACCAGTTCAAAGCACCAAGGGGTCACACAATACGCACAGTCAGGAAAGAGGCTGAGGTTAGAGCAGGCAGAGTTTGTGCATATCCATAAAACAAATCCAAGGTCAAGGCATGAAGAGTTTGAGTATATTCGTAAAACAAGTCCAAGGTCAGGCAGACAGCAGAGACTCAGACTCAGAAAACAGGCAGACTGACTTGGCGACCACCTGGTTTTCACCCTTTAACCCCTATACAGGGATCTGGTCTTTGCTGCAGGGGGCCCACCAGGTTGCTGCCTCTTGGAATAGAGTCAGTGTAGTTAGCAGGTGAGCCACAGGGGTCAGAGATACCAGTTCAAAGCACCAAGTGGTCAGGTAATACGCACAGTCAGGAAACAGGCTGAGGATAGGGCAGGCAGAGTGTGTGCATATCTGTAAAGCAAATCCAAAGTCAAGGCATGCAGAGATTGAGTATATCCATAAAACAAGTCCAAGGTCAGGCAGGCAGCAGAGAAACAGTCAACAGGCAGAGTTTATACATGGCAGAAAAAGCATGCCTTCAAGGGAACCTTTCACCCAAAATAACGCCTCCCAAACCACCAGCATTACCTTAAAGTAGCCAGCAGTATGTTCCTAAAGATCCTTTTCCTCCTCCCGCCAGATGCACCAAAATCTTGAAAAACTAACTTTAATCCCCTGCACACTTTATGTAACAGCAGAGTTTGAAGTCAAGGGGGCAGAGGCCTCCTCGCTTAAAGTCGAGATAACCACGCCCCCTTTCCATGCCCCTTCGCTTTTGATTGACAGCTGTTCAGCAAAGCTGGCCGAGTGTGAGTGCGCGTCAGACGTTCATGTGCGCGGCTGTCAATCAGAGGTGAAGGGGCATAGAAAAGGGGCGTGGTTATCTTGACTTGAAGTGAGGAGGCCGCTGCCCCCTTGACTTCAAACTCTGCTGTTACATAGCGCGTGCAGGGGATTAAAGTCCGTTTTTCAAGATTTTGGTGCATCTGGCGGAGGAAGAAAAGGATCTTTAGGAACATACTGCTGGCTACTTTAAGGTAATGCTGGCGGTTTGGGAGGCGTTTTTTAGGTGACAGGTTCCCTTTCACTAGGACTAGTAAACCCTAGAATAGCTAAAGCTCAGGCAAAGGGGTGGAACAAACAGCCCAGAACACAGAGGAGGGTTTAGCAGCACCTTAGTCAGCAACAGAAAGAAAGAGGGAAGGTTAACCTTTGCATTACAGATATATTTCACTCAATACTAACCCCAGTACACATCTGGTGAGTGGAGGGATGCCTGTGCCCTTATGGCGGGTCAGTGGCGGGAATGGGTTGTCTGCGAAACACTATCATCTATCTCCTATCTATCTGTGTATCTATCATCTATCTCATATCAATCCATATATCTGCAGAAAGCCCCGGAGAGGGGCGCAAAGGATGGTAGTGGTAGTTGTGGCTCAGAGGGTGGTGGTAGTACTCACAGTTCACAGCGGCTATCTCCACTCTAGCACTCCTTAGGGCCATGCAGTGAATGGAGGGCGCACCCTTTCTTCCTTCGGGGCACTCCCTGAAATTGGAGCTTCTGCCTGCTGGTAGTTGATGTGCCCTTTGTGTTAGTTGTTTCTCTGGATGCAAGACAGGAGGGCAAGTGAAGTGCCTGGCGAATGGTAGAGTCAGTAACCAGGCCAGTTGGTTGTAATAATGTCTCCATTTACTCCCAAGAGCAAAATGGGAGTAGTAGTTCATCCAGCAACAACAAGACACAGTTCCAAAGCAAATAACAGTGCAATTCTTTCCCAATAGTAGTGTATAAACAGCAGCAATGAAGGAGGTTGTAGTACTCTTTCTCTCTGTTTCTATCTCTCTCAAGTCTCTCAGCAGAACCATGGTCATGCAGTGAAGCTTTTGGTAGATGCTTCTGCAATTCCTGGGGCGGGGAAGGGGGGGGGGGCAGATTTAAGATAAAGTTGGCCAAACCATCTCAAAGTGTGGAAGAGTGTTCTAGCAATGTTCTCTTTCACAACATCAAGGTCTTTCTCTTTCATAAATGTGCACAATACCTTCTAGACCTTGTAACTTACTTCTCTGTCAAGCACTTGGATAGCAAAAGTGCTTTCTTGGCCGAAAAAGTCTCAGAGATGGTAGTTCTCTGGACTGGGGCCTAGTTCTGAGGAGCTTGCAGATGTATAGCAGGTTTTCACTGTAACTGAGCTAGATATACACTCCACTGACTTTAACTAACCAGGAGGAGGACCCAGGTCCCAGCCGCCCCCCATTTATTTCTATGGGAGTTCCGAAAATAGCCGAGCGCTGGCTTGGCTATTTTCAGAACTGCATTAAAAGTGAATGGACAGTAAGTCGTGCATGCGCAGTGCGCACTCATTCACTCTGGGACCAGCACCTATCTGACATAGGTGGCATATCCTAGTGCAGGGGTGTAGCTATAGGGGGTGTAGAGGTAGCAGTCTCTACTGGGCACAGAAGCCTGAGGGGGGCAGAGACCCTTTTATCACAGGTATTATAGAAGGTGCATGCTGGTCAAGTTACACCTCTGGCTGGACAGAAGGGGTTAGGTCAAGAATTTGGCATGGGGGCTGGGGTTGCCATTTCAATTTTTGCCTCAGGCAGCACAAAGGCTATGTGCTCCCCTCCCCCTGGCCACAAAGCAATGACGTAAGCGGGGCTCAAGATGAAGTATAGCAGTAGGGCCCATGAGCCTTTAGCTATGCCCCTGTCCTAGCAATATGCTTCCAATGTGTGAGGTGGAACAACTCCTTTAAAGTACAATGAGAGAAAAATTTAAATTTTTCCAAAATCCCAAAATTATAAGAAATTATCATAGCAATAACTGTAGATAGAAAATTATTTACTGGTGCTATAAAATATCAACTAAAATGTAGAAAATTGACGCCCTAATCTATTCGAAGCTGCATTTTGATTGGTTGTCAATGGTTAAAGTATCTTAAAAGCAAGACTGAATATAGAGTTTCTTACATTCTTATTAGTGTTGATTGAGCACCAAAGTGCTCGGGAGCCCGAGCACAATGAAAGTCAATGGGAGAACCCGAGCATTAAACCAGGCGCCCCCTGCTCTGAAGAGGGGAGGGTGTCTGGTTCACAGGAAAAGGTCAGAAATTGATGGAAACACCACTGAAATGGTTCGGGAACAGCATTGGGAGGATGTCTGGATGCATCTTGGACTCCCAGGTTGCTGATGGGAACGATGTTGTCTGAGTAGTACGCCACTTTTACAGACTGACAATAATACGCACAAAACCAATTTTAGAGTAAAAATTGTTAGGAAACATTAATTTCCTGTATTTTTAATGGTATATAAAGTGCAAGTGCTGCCAAAAATTACAAGGAAGAGGCACTCCGATACAACCTGTATATCACATAATGGAGGGCCTCATTCACATTGCGGTACAATTGTTTAGGTAGTGGGGCTCCTGCACTCATAAAGCCTATGCACTAAGTGAAAGTGCTGCCAAAAATTACAAGGAACCGACACTCCAATACACATACAAGAGGGCATCATACACACCCGGTGGTGTGCTGGTGACCCTCAAAAACATTAGGAGCAAGGGCCTGCTGGTGACCCTCTAAACATTAGGGGCGAGGGCCTGCTGCTGATATGACCTTCTAAAACATTAAGGGTGAGGGTCTGCTGCTAAGCTGACCATCTAAAAAATTAGGGGTTTGGGTCTGCTGCTGAGCTGACCATCTAAAAAATTAGGGGTGAGGGTCTGCTGCTGAGCTGACCATCTAAAAAATTAGAGGTGAGGGTCTGCTGCTGATCTGACCTTCTAAAACATTAGGGGTGAGGGCCTGCTGCTGATTTGACCATGGAAAAATTATGGGTGAGGTCCTGCTGCTGAGCTGACCATCTAAAACATTAGGGGTAAAAGGTCTGCTGTTGAGCTGAGTCTCTAAAACATTAGGAGCGAGTACCTGCTGCTGAGCTGACCATGAAAAATATTATGGGCGAGGGCCTGCTGCTGAGCTGACCATCGAAAAAATTATGGTTGAGGAACTGCTGCTGAGCTGACCCTCTAAAACATTAGTAGTAAGGGCAGCCTAATAAGCATGTTGATATGATGGAGGAGGACAAGAAATGGAAGATTGAACCATATACCCTTTTTACACCATAAAAGCCACATTTAAAGTGCCTTTATGTTCAGACGCTTTCCTCTGCTGGAGTAGAGAGGTCAGGGGCAATCCAGGCCTTGTTCATTTTTATAAAAGTCAACTGGTCAGCATTTTCAGTTGACAGGTGGCTGCACTTATCAGTTTATTATGCCCCGAGCAGCACTAAATACCCCCTCAGACAAAACGCTGGTGGCAGGGAAGGCCAGCACCTCCAAGGCTTAGAGCACCAAGTCCAGCTTGGACACCCAATAGTTGTAAGGCACAGAGGGATCACTGAGGACGCTGACACGGTCTGCTACGTACTCCTTCACCATCTTCCAAAACTTTTCCTTCCGTGTGACAGTAGGCCACGCATCAGAGTGAGGGTGCTGGCGGGGAAATTGTTGCAGGCCTTGGAGAGTGTTGCCCTTCCTCTGTTGGAACTGCTGTGTGTTCCTCGGTTGGCCAAGGAACTACGTACTCTGCCGCCAGCGTTGTCAGCTAGAAATTTTTGGAGCAATTTTTCCACAAAAATTGAACCATTTTGCTAGTCCTCTCCACCACAGGAATGAGAGATGAGAAGTTCTCTTTGTAGCGGGGGTCAAAAAGGGTGAACAACCAGTAATCGGTGTTGGCCAAAATGCGTACAACGTGAGGGTCACGGGAAAGTCAGCATAACATAAAGTCAGCCATGTGTGCCAGAGTCCCAACAGACAAGATTTCGCTGTCCTCATCAGGAGGATGACTCTCAATCTCCTCATTCTCTTCCTTCTCTTCTGCCCATCCACGCTGAACCGATGGAATAAACCTGCTATGGGTACTACCCTCTGTAGCAGAGGCAACCGTCTCCTGCTCCTCCTCCTCATCCAATTCGCACTGAGAAGACGAAATGAGGGTGGTCTGTCTATCACCCAGTATACTGTCTTCCCTTATTTCCACCTCTTCCACATGCAAAGTGTCTGCCTTCATTGTGAGCAGCGAGCGTTTCAGTAGACACAGAAGTGGGATGATTACACTGATAATAGCGGCATCGCTGCTCACCATCTGTGTTGATTCCTCAAAGTTCCGTAAAACCTCACAGAGGTCAGACATCCATGCCCACTCTTCGCTTGTGAAGAGTGGAAGCTGACTGGAAAGGTGACGACCATGTTGCAGCTGGTATTCTACTACTGCCCTATGCTGCTCACAAAGTCTGGCCAACATGTGAAACGTTGAGTTCCAGCGCATGCTCACGTCGCACAACAGTCAGTGAGCTGACAATTGCAAGCGCTGCTGCAGTGCTGCCAGACTGGCGGCAGCTGTAGATAACTTTCAGAAATGGGCACACACGCGGCGCACCCTCACCAGTAGCTCAGGCAAATTGAGTTAGGTTTTGAGAAACCGCTGAACCAGTAAGTTGAACACGTGGGCTAGGCATGTTATGTGTGTGATCTTGCCGAGCTCCAAAGCCGCCACCAAGTTACGGCCATTATCAGACACAACCATGCCTGGTTGTAGGTTGAGTGGCGAGAGCCACAGCTCAGTCTGGTCCCTTATACCCTGCCACAGCTCTGCGGCGGTGTGCTGTTTGCCACCTAAGCAAATAAGCTTCAGCTCGGCCTGTTACCACTTCCCCACTGCAGTGCTACACTGCTTCCAGCTACTGACTGATGGCTGACTGGTGCTGCAAGGGGAGTATTCAGAGGTGGAAGTGGAGGAGGAGAAGGGGGGGTTGCAGCCACTAATGTAGGTGGTGGCGAAAATCCTGATGGAAGTAGGGCCCGCAATCCTTGGCGTCAGTAGCATCTGTGTCATCCTAGGGTATGACTCGCTCCAGGCCTCCACAATGTTCACCCAGTATGCCATCAGGGAAATGTAGCATCCCTGGCCAAAGGCACTAATCAATGTGTCAGTCGTTAAGTGGACCTTCCCAATAACTGCGTTGGTCAGGGCACGGGTGATGTTACGGGACACATGCTGATGTAAGGCGGGGATAGCACACCGAGCAAAATTGTGGTGGCTGGGGACTGAGTAACGAGGGACGGCCGCCGCCATCAGGCTGTGGAAAGCCTCAGTCTCTACAAGCCTAAGTGGCAACATTTCCAGGGCCAGCAATTTGGAAAGGTGCGCATTTAGTGCTATGGCCTGTAGGTGGGTGGCTGGGTATTTGTGCTTTCGTTCAAAGGCCTGGGGTATAGACAGCTGTACGCTGCGCTGGGACACAGAAGTCGATGTGCTAGCTTATGGTGCTTGCAAAAATCCAGGGCGGTAGGCATCTGGGCCTGCGTCTTGGACAAGGGATTGGTCAGCATGTAACACAGGGGAAGAGGAGGCAGTGGTGTGACCCGCAGACACTGATTGTGGACCCAGGTGTTCGACCCACCTATTAGGGTGCTTTGATGCCATGTGGCGGATCATGCTGCTGTTGGTGAGGTTGCTCATTTTGGTATGGCACAGGTTGCAAATGACAATTTTTTTATCGTCCACACTTTTATCAAAAAAGCGCCAGACTGCGGAACACCTACCCCTTGGCAAAAGAGATTTCTGCAATGGGGCGCTCCGGGGAACAGTTGCGGGCCTGTTTGGTGTGGCCTGCCTTCTCCATTTTGCCACCCCACTGCCTCTTCCAGCCTGTTGCGGTGCTGCGGATCCCTCCCCCTCTGTACTGCTGTCCTCGCTCGGCTTGCCACCTTCCCAGGTTGGGTCAGTGATTTCATCGTCCACCACCTCCTCTTCCACTTCCTCACTCTAGTCATCCTCCTGACTTGTTGACCTAACAACAACCTAACTTATTGACAACTGTGTCTCATCCTCATCATGAACCTCTTGAGAAACTAATTGCAGACTTGAGACTTATTGGCAACTGTGTCTCATCATCATCATCCACCTCGTGAAACACGAATTGCCGTTCCCCACTGTCATCTTCTTCTGACTGTTGATGCTCAAGAGTTTGGGAATCAGGGCACAAGATCTCCTCATGTCCCTCTTTAAGAGGGCTTGGCGAGAGGCCCAAATTAAGAAATGGCGATGAAAAGAGCTCCTCTGAATATCCGAGTGTGGGATTATTTGTTTGCAAAGACTCCCCATGGTTGGAGTAAGGAGGATCAGGGTGAGGATTCTGTTGACTAGACTCTTGGCTACTGAGACTGGACTTTGTGGAAGACAGAGTAGTGCTTAACCAACTGGAAGTATTATCTGCTGCAATCCAACAGACCACCTGGTCACACTGATGTGACGTTGAGAGTGGTGTCCTGCGCCGCCCTGCAAACTGGGACATGAAGCTAGGTATCATGGATGAGTGTGTTTCTTGTGCTCTGGCAGCAGGCACAGTTTAACCGCACACAGGGCCACGGCCTCTGAGTGCACCATCAGCAGCACGGCCACTCCCCCGTCCCTTACTGCTCACCTTCCGCATATTAAATGGTATATATGCTTGCAAGTATGTCACACGTACAGTAGTGCAGGTATTGAAAGTGTATGCGCAAATAAATTAGACTGAATGTCACAGATGTTTCGGATGCGCTAACGTTATACTGGAGATGTAGCGCAGGTAATGCAGCGGCTAAACAATTGCACGTAAAATATATATTGCTGCCAGACACAATAGTCCTTAAAACAACTTTTGGTTCTCTAACACCAACCCTGCCTAACAAAATAATTAAATTTAATTCCCTACACTATCTGTCCCTTCCACAGCACAGCTCTCCCTGACTAAGACTGGACGAACCACGTGTCATATAAAGCACCCAATGACGCGTTCCGGCCAGCCAATCACTGTAATGCCCGTAACCAACATGGCTACGGCATTACAGTGAAGGGCAGCACTTACCTGCACGCTTATTGGCTGCGTAACAGCCAACAAACATGCTGGGAGGAGACTCAAGCATCGTGCTCGAGCACACGTGGTATTCGACCGAACACCGCAATGTGCCGAGCATGCTCGATCAACACTAATTCTTATAGTCAATGCTATTCATATTGCTCTCATAACAGAGGCACTGCCAGACAATACACTGTAGGACCATGTAAAAGCTAAGGATTCAGCGGGACAGATTTTATGTTCTCCATAACCTTTGAATGAAACCATTGTTCGGACATGGTCGTCTTCACTTCTGCTCGGAAATCACATTCGGTTTTGTTACTCACCGGTCTTTTGACTTTTAATAATTGACTGTAGGGGTAAGTCTCTGCGTGCCCTTTAGGCATACGATATGTTAGCATAAAGATTGGACTTATCAGCAGACGCCATGTATATATCAGTAACCAAGGTGACTAAGGTGATCCAGGGATTTTTTATTTATTTTTCTGCAGCGTGACATCTGTATAGTTGCTTCGCCACACTTGAGTATAGTCTTATTTGTATCATGTCGTGAATTGATGGCATTAAAAGATTAACATTGCTTCCCGACTGCTTTGTGGAAACATTATCATACAGACACCAGTGAATTTCAATAAACCGGAGAATATTTCCTATTCTTGTGATTCATGGTGACACCTATTATTATTGGGTATGTTTTACTAGCTTTCAAAAGCAGGAGATATTACTCTTAACCAACCCATTAAATAATCATAAATTATACACGTCTGATATTTTTTGCTTTTTTTAGGGCTCATGCACACGACCGGCTGTCTTTTTCAGTGTTTTGCGGGCCGTTTTTAACGGATCCGTTTTTCAGTTTTTTGTTTCAGTAGTGTTTTCGGTTCCGTTCCATTTTTCCGTTCCATCTTTCTATATGGCTGGGCATAAAATTTCGTATAGATGTATCTGCAAAAACGTAACGGATACAAAAGACATACAGAGTACATTCTGTATGTGTTCAGTTTTTTTTGCAAACCCATTGACTTGAATGGAGCCACGGAATGTGATTTGCGGGCAATAATAGGACATGTTCTATCTTTTAACTGAACGGAAAAATGGAAATACGGAAATGGAATACACACGGAGACACTTCAGTTTTTTTTGCTGACCCATTGAAATGAATGGTTCAGTATAAGTAACGCACACTGAACTAAAACAACTGTCAGTATACTGAACGCAAAAAACGTTTGTGTGCATGAGCCCTTATACAGATGCAGTAAAGCTGTATTTGACATTTCTATCTTTTAGAAGTCATTTCATCGAGGTACCGTACAAAAAAATTACTGGTAGTTTATAGGAGTTTAAGGGTCCATTCAGACGTCCGTAGTGCATTGCGGATCCGCAATACACCCGGCCGGAACCCCCATAGAACTGCCTATTCTTGTCCGCATTCATTATAGAATCATAACTGTGAAGGAACAGGTGTATTTGGGCTTCCCTAAAGTCTTCCTCAGCTATATTATTCGCTGTTTCCACTGCACAGCTAGATGCATTTCACTCAGAAGCAGGAGGCATATCTCTTCTGTGAAGTCTGCCAGCACAGTACTGCTGCTGGGATGTCCTTTCCCTTACTTCCCACTATGTTTGTTCTCCGCTCTGATTCTCACAGAACAGATAAAGAGGGGGAAATCACACTTACAGACACATAGGAGCAGGGCTGCACCACCAATTAGGCAAGGTGAGGCAATTGCCTCAGATGGCACAACCCTGGACAAAAGTGGGAGAAGCAGAGGTAGGGCTGTGGGAAATTAGCACTTCCATTGTTTAAGCACTCACCTCTCTTTATTCAACTGTATCACCGTTCTCCAGCATCTCACTTCTCCGTTCCTCTGATTCGGGCAGCGTACAGCACAGGACACAGGCCAGAAGAGGCCTGTACTGCATCACTGACAGCTGCATGGAGGTAAGTATTAGTGTGTTTTTTTTTTATTTGGCACAATGCTGTTGGGCCACTATGGGGAATGGGGTGTGAGGAGCACTATGGGGGTATCTACTGGGAGGACTATATAGGGGCAGTTTATACTGGCACATTATGGGGGGGCACAATAGGGAAGGGGGGAAGGGACACAATGGAGGCATCTCCTGGGAGCACTATATAGGTGCATTTTATACTGGAACATTATGTGGGCACTAAAGGGAAGGAGGAGAGGAACACTATGGGGGCATCTATGGGGGGACTATATAGGGGCCTTATACTGGCACATTATGGGGGTACAATGGGGAAGGGGGAGAGGAGCACTATGGGGGGAATCTACTGGGGCACAATATAGGGGAATTTTATGCTGGCACATTATGGGGGACACTATGGGGAAGGGGGTAGAGAAGCACTATGGAGGCATTTACTGGGAGCACTATATGGGGGTATTTTATTCTAGCACACATTATGGGGACATTAGCTCAACTGTGGCCACTAAGAGGGGTATTTTTTGTACTGGCACACACAAGGAGGCATTGGCACACATTAACAGGGCACTATGGGGACATTTGCTCTACTGGGGGCACTAAGAGTTTTTTTTTTTTTACTGACACACAGAACAGGGGTATTTTTGTACTAGTGCACATTATTAGGGGACATTTTTCTACTAGCCCACGTTATAAGGAGGCATTTTTGTACTGGCTCACATTATAAGGGGGCATTTTTTGTACTGACAGTCTTTTAAACTTGCAGACTTGTGTGTTCTTTTTACCTCATTGTGCCAATATTGTATGTGAGTGAGTAATAGAATTCATACTCACAAGTTGCTGGTACAAAACCTTTTGTTTCTTTTATTTCTTTACTTTATTCCAATATAAAATGGTACACGTACTCACACATGAGTAAGGGGGCATGTTCTCCCAAAACGTTGCGTGGAAGGGAGGAGGTGTGAACGATGTTTGCTTCCCTCATGATGTACCATTTTATATTGGAATGAAGTAAAGAAATAAAAGAAACAAAAGGTTTTGTACCAGCGACTAGTGTTGAGCGAGCATGCTCGGCCGAATACCAGTTCGGCTCGAGCATCGCTATGTTCAGCACATGGCGGTACTCGGCTGAGTAACGCATGTGCTAGAACGCAATGCTCGAGTCTCCTGCCCACACGTTTTGCAGCTTCTAAGCAGCCAATAAACGTGCAGGTAAGTACTGCCCTCACAGTGTAACGTGTGCGCTTCTAAAAATTTTCTGTGAAATAAAATTACATTTTTCAATAGACGATGTCCTCTTCTGACAGTGACCTGACCAGGCCCACATCTGCTGTGTAACGTGTGCGCTTCTAAAATTTTTCTCTGAAATAAAATTAAATTTTTCAATAGACAGTGTCCTCTTCTGACAGTGACCTGGCCAGGACCACATCTGCTGTGTAACGTGTGCGCTTCTAAAATTTTTCTGTAAAATAAAATTTTATTTTTCAATACACAGTGTCCTCCTCTGACAGTCAGGAGTGGGTAATTTGTGCGCCCCCGCTTGCCTTCCTTGGATGTGGTAGCTGTTTCGCAGGCTCCCTCTCCGGAATCGAACAACAATTCCCTGTTACCCATGGTTCACCATGTTAGGCACATAAAAGAACATCGAAAGTTGATAGGGCAGACATCCAAATGGATCATCGATGTCACGGGGACGTGCGATCAGGCAGAAGTTATCTAGAGTCAACAAAGCAGCAGCAGGCCCTCGCCCATAATGTTTGCGATTGTCAGCTCACCTGCAGGCCCTCAACCATAATTCTTTCGATTGTCAGCTAAGCAGCAGGCACTCTCCCATAAGAGTCTGGTCAACACAATCCTCACCGCCGGGGGTCACGTAACTAATTAGCACGGAGGAGTCTCGTTGGTTATCGGAATTAACCAGACAAATCCCTCTACCAACTCAGAACGGCCATGCACCACCACCCACATCAATCTGTCAATCCTTTCCATGTCCGGACTGGGTGAGGTTTGCCATGTTGAGTCAAATTAAGCCGCAGGCTCCACTCCTGGTGGTGCCCTTCGTCAATTAGTTTAAGTTTCAGCTTTGCAACCATGCTTCCCCCGAAACCCAAAGACTTTGGTTTCCCGGAAGCTGCTCGGCAGGTTATTGGAATAACGCTGCCAGATCGCCTGTCGGATCGTCTTCGAACCCCCGACTTTCATTGTTGATTAATGAAAACATCCTTGGCAAATGCTTTCACTATGGTTCGTCTTGCGCCGGTCCACGAATTTCACCTCTAGTGGCGCAATATGGATGCCACCGGTAAATGTACAAGTAAATATACAGGAAAGAATGTTTCCTAACAATTTTTCCTCTAAAATCGATTTTATCTTCGGTTTTGTTCGTATTATTGTCAGTCTGTAAAAGTGGCGTACTACTCGGACAACATCGTTCCCAGCAGCGACCTGGGAGTCCAAGATGTATCCAGACATCCTCCCCATGCTGTTCCTGAACCATTTCGGTGGTGTTTCCATCAATTTCTGACATTTTCCTATGAACCAGGCATCCTCCCCTCTTCAGAGCAGGGGGTACCTGGTTTAATTCTTGGGTTCTCCCATTGACTTCCATTATACTCGGGTGCTCGGTCGAGCACCCAAACATCCCAGCGTGTTCGGCCCAAGACCCAGAGCACTACGGTGCTCAATCAACACTACCAGCGACTTGTGAGTATGACTTCTATTGCTCACTCACATACAATATTGGCACAATGAGTTAAAAAGAACACACAAGTCTGCAAGCTCCTGGTGTGGACTTGTAATTACTACAGGTGACTAAAGTGCTTCATATTATACAGGCATTTTTTGCACTGGCACACATTTGGGGGCACTGTTCTACTGACTATGGGGAACATCTGGGATACAGTGGGGACATTATTACTATTGGTGGCACTGTATGGGGCACTATTACTACTAAGTGCGATCTGACAGAGAATTCTTACTATTGGTGGGACTTTTGGGAGTACTATTACTGGGGGGGGCTCCATGGCACAGTATCAACTTGGCACAATTATTTTTGGGGGACATTATGGTTACACTATTAGTGTCAGGGGTACTATTTGCTGGGTACAGTTATTTTAGGGTACTGTGTGGCAAGAATTATTGAAGGGGGCACTACTCTGTGTGGTAATCGTATTTTGAGGGGGACTGTTTCTGCAGTATAGTATTAGGGAGCAAAGTGGGCACAGCACTGGGGGTGGCAGGATGGAGTATTCAGAAGGTGGGAGGACGATGGAAAAGTAAGAAACTAAGATGTCTGTCAAACTCTGCAGAGACAAGAGATGGCTGAAAGAAATCATCATGGTGGTCTGGTCTGAATTGAGAAGATGATGAAAGAGAAGATCTACATCATAGGAGACGTCACTGGATGTAAGAGGTATGTAGTGCTGTATTACCCTGTATGTTTTGTAGTGCTGTATGTAATGTTAGGAGGGAAGAGGTTAGGTTAAGAATTTAGCATTGGGATTGGGGGGGGCGCCGTTTAATTTTTTGCCTCAGGCGAAAGGAAAGGCTAGGTGCACCCCTGCATTGAAGGCTTCCATAATGTTCAAAAGCTGTGTCGAAGCAGCTGTTTTATCAGGCTCAGGATCTCAGCTAGCTATGACATGCCCCATTTCCCACGAGCCATCTTTTGAGTATCTGTTATTAGGGAGGGATCTTACCTGACAACAGGAAGTGGACTGTAACAGGTGGAAGTGAGACACCTAGTGGCTTTCACGCCCATGGTTATGGTCGTGACTCCTTGGGAGCCGCATGCAGTTGCCCGCGGTCTGGGTGTTGTGTCAACCGCAGCTGGGGGCACTTAGTTGTTTGCCTCAAGTGCGGTTGCCGCGGACAACAGGTATGCGTGCGGTTGCCTCTGGCTTTGTGTGTGTGTTTGTATGCACTTTCCTTGTTTGGTGTGCGCTGTGTCATTTCCCTTCACTGGTGGCTATCCGTGGCAACGTGTGGTGTTGTACATGTGGTGGCAGTGTCTCGGCCTTCTGGCTGTCTACCAAGACATGGTTGCCACGCATGCCGTTGCCTGCGGTAACAGCTGCAGTGTAAGGTTTGTTTGGACAATTCCCCTTTAAGTGTTTTCACTCCCCTGGTTTGTGTTGGAAGGGTTAACTCCCTTTCCTGTGTGTTTCTGTCTGGGTGTGGCCACTTTGGGCTATAAAGCCTCTGTGGAGATCAGACGTCTGAGGGGTACTCCAGGCATGTTGCTGGAGTCATCCTCCTGGTATCCTATTCCATCTGCCAGTGAGGGCCACCCTTGTGGTCATAAAACCCATGTATGATGTCTAGTTGATGTGTTACTTTCTATGTTTATTACAGCTATAGATGTCCTGGTTTCCTGTGTGTATTGTGTGTTCTGTCTCCTTAGTGTTTGTGTGGACAGCAATACCTGGTGCATGGGTTCCAGTCAGCAAGGCTGTGGCAGGTTAGTTTGGAACTAGTGTTTTTCACCTGCCATATCTATATGTCTGTATATGTCTCCCCTTCCTTGCAGCTTGGCCAGTGAGACTCCCGTTCCTCGTATCCAGGAGGAACAGGTCGTCTTACCCTGTTCCTAGTAAGGGCCGCCCTGAGGGCTAGTAGGGACTTAAAGGTTCCGGAGTATGAGCCCTCCCACCATCAGGGTCGGCTCATACAGCTAGGAGTCAGGGTCAGATTAGGGACGTTATAGGAGGTGACCTGCTCCCTTATCCTGTGCTCCTGGCCAAGTGGCGACTAACATCTTCTGGCATCGCACGGCTGAGGGTTTTCCCCATCCGTCAGCCGTGACAGTGGCCATGACTTTACAGCTTTTTCAGGTAGATGCAGGCATAGTTTTTAAATGAAGTGATTTAGAAATTTGCTAGTTACACTATTATTATGTATTATTATTATTATTATTATTAGAGTGCCATTCATTCCCTGCGGTGTATATAGTGAAAAAGGGGATCAATATATAATACCATTCCATACCATAACATCATTCTCTATTAAATGAAATGTGTGAAAGTACATTGACTCTTTAAGGACAGGGTCCATTATGCTACATCTGTAGCCTACGTTCACATACAGTGGTGCATAAAAGTTTGTGAACCCTTCAGTATTTTCTATACGTCTGCATAAATTACATCAGATTTTTCAACTAGTCCTGAAAATAGATAATGATAACCAAATCAAATAAATGAGTAAAAAATATTAGACTTGGTCATTTATTTAGCTATTATTGCTTCATTTCAAACACTAACCTGGTCTGGTCGTCCCAGTTCCTGCTGCTCCCTGCGCATCACCTCTGCCAGTCAATCAATGTCGTCAGCGGTAAAGTGTGATGGCACGGCACATGACCCAGCTCATTTTGACCTTGGGTACTAATCTCTGGCTTCACATCACCATTGCCTTCACCTTCTAGTTCCTGTTGTGCATTTGTCCCCAGCTGGGATTATCCTAGGAACTGTGTGACATATTTCCATGAGGGGCTTAAGGGTAAGGACAAGAGATCCCTCAAGGTGCTAATAAACCTTTAATGGCTGATCAGGCAACAACTACATCTCCTGTCCCACCCATACACATACATACTCAGTTTGCTGTGGGAAATAAGCCGCTGCTATACATCTCTGGCATTGGCTTTACTTTTGCCAAAACAAATGACCCTTCTTCCCCCAACATTTACAATAAGCCTTTGTGGAAGGTGGAGAGGATGGTGTGTGGTATGGTAGTTGTGGTCCTGATAGGAGTGGTGTCTGTCCTCACTCCAACGCTCCTTAAGGCCAAGCAGTGAATGGAAGACGCACCCTTTTTCCCCTCAGCACACACCCTGGACGTTCTAAGGCTCCTGCCTGGTGTTGGATGGGATGTTCTTGATGTTAGGTAGATGGATGCAAGGCAGGAGTGTAGACACAGGGACCAGTGAATGGATGGCAGAGTATATGACCAGGCCTGTTGTTACAATAAATAAAGTCTCTGTTCACTGAATAGATGATAGGAGTAGTAGTACATATAGCAGCAATGTACACAGTCCCAAAGTATTTAACAGTGTAGGCTTTTCCCAATAGCTGTGTATAGACAGTAGTAACTTTCCTTGTCTCTCTCTAAGTACAATACACTTTGAAATCTTTCCAAATAACCACAGACATGCAGCCCTGTTCTTATTAACTCTTCCTGCAATTCTCAGGCTGAGGGGTGCAGATCACAGATTTGGATGGCCAGTCCATCTCAAGGTGTGGTGGGCACCGAAACAATATGCCCTTTCCACAGCATTATAGTCTTAGTGTGATAAATACTTTACTGTCTCAATCCAATGCACGGCTTTGGTGGTTTTAAACCTTCTCTTTGATGCCACCAGATGTAAGGCAGTTATCCTATAAGTCAATGTTCAACTTTTCTTTTAAATAGGCCTTGAGATGATCTGGATGCATCAGAGACAAAGCTTGCTAAGAGCTCATTTGCATCCATTCTTCCCAGAATTACAGAGGAGCATGTATGACCTATAAGCTTCCTCACGTTGAATAAGGAGATCTCTGCAAGGAGAGATAGTATCCTCAAAATCCTGACTTAGGCCTCTCACCCAGTTAAGCCAGTACTGCTCTGCTCTGCTCTGATGAGGGGCAATCACTCTGAAACAGTTGACTGCAGATGAGATGCTGGTTTATTTATTATCCAAGTCATGTCTCAAGGGCTATTTAAGGGGTCAAATGTTAACTTTTAGAACAGCTGCCTTACATCTGGTGGCATTGGAGGCAGAACTTGCTAAAAGCTCATTTGCATCCCTTCTTTCCAGAATTCCAGAGGAGCATGTATGACCAATAAGTCTCCTCACATTGATTAAGGTACTCTCCATAAGGAGAGATAGTACCCCCCAAATCCTGACCTACGGTAGGTCTCTCACCCAGTTAAGCCAGTACTCTCTGCTCTGCACTGATGAGGGGCAATCACCCTGAAACAGCTGTCTGCAGATGAGGTGCTGGCTTAATTATTATCTAAGTCATGCCTCAAGGCCTAGTTAAAGGGTAGAACATTGACTTCCATCTGGTGGCATTAGAGGCTGAGAGCTTATTTGCATCCATTCTTCCCAGAATTCCAGGGGATCATGTATGGCCTATAAGCCTTCTTAAGTCAATTAAGGTGCTCTCCGTAAGGAGAGATACTATTCCCCTAACTCTATAGCATGAAATAAACCCTTGCAGTGATCCACTGGATCACTGCATATCCTCTGTCAAAGCAACGTCTGGAGACCCTCTAAGTTAGACTGCCGGATGCATCTCACTTTTCTCTTATCTGTATTGGGGCCTTTAGATGCTACACTCCATAGTGATTGTTCATTTTTTTCTTGTCATTACTCATTATTTTAATTTAAAGCTCATTTGTGATTGTTCTATCCTCATAAATTTGTGATCTTTCACTAAAAAGTCACCAAAAAATTTCGCAAAAATAATTCATTATAATTCTAATCATTTTCCCAAGGTTATGTCTAGGACAAAGTGTAAAGAAGAAAACTGAGGAATCCTATCAAGTCCTTCGCTAAGCCTCGCAATACATTGAGTATTGACCCAATCACAACTGTGCCACCTGCCTCTACAACTCAAGCTCCACCAGGTCCCACGAGAGCCACCATTTAAATGGGGGGAAGGATTCCAGCAATCAAAGACAAGTTTGGTGTCAGGCAGAGCTGACAACACAAGGTCAGAGGTTACAATTTTGTTTGGTATGAATGTTTTTTTAATTTTCAACCAATTAAAGAAAACTTCCACTTTGAGGCCTTTGGTGAGCATTTCTTGAATGGACCATTGACCATATCAAGACATGAGAGGCTCTGGAGAGTTGTCTGCCTTTATGCTATTTCTTGAGTCCAGGAAGAAGAATAAAGAGAATTCATTCAAGCATACTCCCCTCTGCACAGTAAAATAGAAAAAAAAAATCACTAAGATGTGCCTTCTACGATTAGAAGAGGGGAAAATCTATTATTTCGTCTTGTTAATTTCAGAGCTACATGCTCACAAACATGTTCTGTATTACATTCAATTAAGTCGGGTGAAATGGAAATAAATTTGCCATGCAGATTTGTAATTATACTTCTAGCTTAGCGACTGATGGGGTGTCCGTTCCGAAAGATTGTCAGAGGAATAAAAATTTTTTTTTTTTATTTTAATGTCTATGTCAAGACAGATGAGGTTCTGCATTACCGGCTGTGTTCTACCTGAAATACAGCTGATATGGATGTATTGTGAGCATCCATTTAAAAGTAAAGGGGGAGATTTATCAAAACTGGCGAAATCAATCAGATTCCACCTTTAATTTTCCAAAGGAGCTCTGAAAAATAAAAGGTGGAATCTGATTGGTTGCTATGGGCAACTAGGCCAGTTCTACACCAGTTTTGATAAATCTCCCCCAAAATCTACCAAGGAGTATTTTCATCTAGGGTTTTTATGATATAGCCACAGGATATGTGATAAATAAATACCCCCCTCTGTAGGGAGGACTCCCATTCACTAGTTTATACATTCCCGCATTTTTCATACATTTCAAGGGAAAGGTGATTCCATTGAAATGTGGGACAATATGGTCACAAGACATTTATGCTACATGGTGTAGATAACATAAGATGCAACATTTTTTTTATTATTGTCCAACAAAAACATTTTAACATTGGCTTTAGAGTCCACAAATGTAAAATTCTGCCTAATATATTGCATTCATTGGCTAAAGGGGAACCCTTGCCAATATCCCATGATTAATGTAAAAAATAAAAATCATACGTCATATATAGAGATGAGCGAAGTTTTAGAAAATTGAATTTTAACAAAAAATTTGCTTAGTGACGAATTACTTCGTCACGAAGCAAATTTTTTGTAACTAGCGGGTGCAATGAGAGGGAGCTGCGATAGCGCCGCTCCCAGTGATTGTCCCCCTCAGATGCTGCGTTCATACATAACGGCGGCATCTGAGTGGATAAATAGTGGTAGATTACCATAAATTTTTTAAAAAAAATCTAACTTACGGCCTCCATTTGCCCGCGACGGGCTGGCCGCCGTCATCTTGCTTGAAGATATGGCGCGAAATCTCACGCAACCTGAGCTGACGTAATCACGTCAGCCGGCATGGTGACGTCATACATCACCACGCACGGGATTTCGGCCGAGATCTGCCATCAAGATGGCAGCGGCCGGCCCGTTGCGAGCAAATGGAGGCAGGTAATTATTATATTTTTTAGTTTTTTACACTATTTCAGGTTAGATCGATTCGCTACCACCAAGCACAAGAAAATTTGTCTTTGTGGCAAATCGAATTTATCCTGAAATTCAGGATCAAATTCCACTTTGGTGGATTCGATTCGCTCATCTCTAATCATATAGTAGATGACAATCTATTTCTAACTAAGCTAGAACCAGTCCTGTACCTCACATGGATTGAGATCTCAACACTCATTGCTCCAGTTGTTCTGCTAGATTTATTTCAAGCTGGCAGCTTTTGAGGTGTGTCCCTTACCAGGGGGCATGCCCTGTCTGCTGCAGTTAGTAGCAGTTGAAAGATAGAACTGAGCATGTGCTTCCATCTCAGTGAGCAGGACAGAGAAATTAGAAAAAGAGCAGACAGCAGGTGGCGCTATACAGATAGAGTTCAATGAATAACTCAGTAGCTATAATACATTTTAAAATACATTCAATTACAAAAGTATTCCGATCCGGGAGATGGTTTGAAAACTATAGAATACAGTACTATGATTATTATTATTAGACAACCCCTTTAAGTACACATGCTCAAGATCTCTCAATATTAGAGTATGTTCACATGATGACTATTCAGTGTATTCCTCAACAAAACTGTGTCCCATTGCTTTCCATATTTTTCCACATTATTTTAAAGTCCACATCAAGAAGTGACACGTCGCATCTTGAAGGTGGGCTACCACACACACATTGCACCCTCAATGGGGTTAATACGCTGCTGCTGTTCCCACTGCTAATCTGTGGCAAAAATTCAAGGGTTAGCCTTTGTGAGAAATTCTGCGTCAGATTTTTTGGAACACAAAGAGGCCTGCATCGCATCACTGAGAGAGTCATGGAGGTAAGTATATGTGTTTATTGTTTTAATTATTTTTAGTATAGTATGGCAAGAAGGGGGGTGAGGGTCCATATGGAGAAGGGGGGGAGCACTATGGGGACCCCTATATACTGGCACATTATGGTGGGGCACTATGGAGAAGGGGGAGAACTATTGGGGCCTCTATATACTGGCACATTATGGGGGGCACTATGGAGAAGGGGGAGGGGCACTATGGGGGATCTATTGGGGGCCCCTATATACTGTCACATTATGGGGGGCACTATGGGGGCATCTATTGGGGGCCCCTATATACTGGCACATTATGGGGGTGCACTATGGAGAAGGGGGAAAGAGCACTATGGGGGCATCTATTGGGGCCCCTATATAATGGCATGTTATGGGGGGCACTATGGAGAAGGGGGGAAGGAGCACTATGGGGACATCTAATGAGGTCCCTATATACTGGCACCTTATGGGGGTGCACTATGGAGAAGGGGGGGAAAGAGCACTATGGGGGCATCTATTGGGGGCCCCTATATACTGGCACATTATGGGGGTGCACTATGGAGAAGGGGGGAAAGAGCACTATGGGGGCATCTATTGGGGCCCCTATATAATGGCATGTTATGGGGGGCACTATGGAGAAGGGGGGAAGGAGCACTATGGGGACATCTAATGAGGTCCCTATATACTGGCACCTTATGGGGGTGCACTATGGAGAAGGGGGGGAAAGAGCACTATGGGGGCATCTATTGGGGGCCCCTATATACTGGCACATTATGGGGGTGCACTATGGAGAAGGGGGGAAGGAGCACTATGGGGACATCTAATGAGGTTCCTATATACTGGCACATTATGGGGGGGCACTATGGAGAAGGGGGGAGGAGGACTATCAGGGCATCTACTTGTGGTTCTATATACTGGCCCATTATGGGGGTGCACTATGGAGAAGGGGGGAAGGAGCACTATGGGGACATCTAATGAGGTTCCTATATACTGGTCCATTATGGGGGGGCACTATGGAGAAGGGGGGAAGGGTCTCAATGGGGGCTTCTACTGGGGGCCCTATATACTGGCAAATATGCGGGGGACTAAGGGGGCTTCTACTGGGGGCCCTATACAGTACGGACCAAATGTTTGGACACACCTTCTCATTCAAAGAGTTTTATTTATTTTCATGACTATGAAAATTGTAGATTCACACTGAAGGCATCAGAACTATGAATTAACACATGTGGAATTATATACATAACAAAAAAGTGTGAAACAACTGAAAATATGTCATATTCTAGGTTCTTCAAAGTAGCCACCTTTTGCTTTGATTACTGCTTTGCACACTCTTGGCATTCTCTTGATGAGCTTCAAGAGGTAGTCACCTGAAATGGTTTTCACTTCACAGGTGTGCCCTGTCAGGTTTAATAAGTGGGATTTCTTGCCTTATAAATGGGGTTGGGACCATCAGTTGCGTTGTGGAGAAGTCAGGTGGATACACAGCTGATAGTCCTACTGAATAGACTGTTAGAATTTGTATTATGGCAAGAAAAAAACAGCTAACTCTTTGAATGCGGAGGTGTGTCCAAACTTTTCGTCTGTACTGTATACTGGCACACATTATGGTGGGCACTATGGAGAAGTGTTGGGGAAAGGAGCACTATGGGGGCATCTACTGGGGGCCCTATATACTGGCATGCATTATGGGGGGCACTATGGAGAAGTTGTGGAGAAGAACATTATGGGGGCATTATATAGGCCATTTTGGTGCCACTATGGGGAAGGGGGGAGAGAAGCATTATGGGGGCATCTATGTGGGGCAGTCTATAGGGGCATTTTATACTGGCATATTATGAAGGGCACTATAGGAACAGGGAAGGAGCACTATGGGGGCATCTTCTGGGGGCACTATATAGGATGGAGAGGAGCACTATGGGGGCATTATATAGGAGTATTTTACACTGGCACAAATTATAGGGGTACTATGGGCACCTTAGCTCAACTGGGGGCACTAAGTGTTTTTTGTAGTGGCACACAGTATGGGTCATTTGATCACTTGAGGGCACTCTGGGGAAATTGGCTCTACTGGGGGCACTAAGAGGAGGTGTTTTTTTTTTACTGCCACACAACAGGGCCTTTTTGTGTACTGGTGCATGTTATAAGGGGGCTTTATTACAACTGGGGGACTATGGGAGCATTATTACTTCTGGGACACAATTACTTTTGGGGGCACTGTAGGAGCACTATTACTACTAAGTGCACTCTGGCACAGAATTATTACTATTGCTAGGATTTTGGGGAGCACTGTTACTGTGGGGGCACCCTGGCACAGTATCAGCTTAGCGCAGTTATTTTTGGGGGACATTATGGTAACACTATTAGTGTCAGGGGCACTATTTGCTGGGTGCAGTTATTTTTTAGAGCATTGTGTTCCAATAATTATTGAAGGGGGCGCAATCTGTGTGTAACTAGTATTTTCAGGGGGTTTATCTGTTTCTACAGTATAGTTGTGGGGGGTACAGCGTCTCAGTATTGGGGGTGCATGATGGGATGTTGAGAAGGTGGAAGGAAAAGTAGGAAACTAAGATGTCTGTCAAACTCTGCAGAGATGAGAGATGGCTGAAAGAAATCATCATTGCGGTCTGGTCTGAATGGAGAAGATGAAGAAAGAGAACATCTACATCAAAGGAGACATCACTGGATGTAAGAGGTATGTGGCGCAGTATTAGGCTGCCTTCACATATGCGTTAGTGATTCTGAGAACAGCCTGCCGGAATTGACTGCATACTGGCACTGCTGGAATGCAGACGGAATGCCCGCCGGCCCCATTAACTATAATTAACTTTTATTTTGAACATAGTGAAGAGAAATTCTGTACCAAGTGTAGGTGATGTGGGCGGCGCAATACGTGTGTGGGGATGTGTGTGAGTGTGGCTTGAGGGTGGGTAGGGGACACAGGGGCCCTATAATCTCCTATTGCCCGGGGGGCCCCATGAGTTGTCAGTCCGCCTCTGGCCATGAAGTTCATGACTCCTTTTATCACAATCATTAGGTCCATGTCAGTGTCAGTCCGTTCTTCTGCCTACTGCTTGCCTAAATGTTGAGCTACAGACGAGAAGAGCTGAAGAAGGACTGACTATATAACTACACAGTCACTCGTCAGTGTGAACATACAGTATACAAGAGTTGTATTGCAGGGTAATAGAGATCACTTCTGTCTTAGGGCAGTCATACTGAATTTACTCATCATTCTCTCGTCTATGGAAGCATTTGTCCCAGCGGGATTCTTCTTTCATGGGATTTCCAGACGGTTGGCCCCAAACAATCACACCCACTCAACTATCTGCAAATGAATAATTATTGATCTGTTGCCAGAAGTCATTTACTGCAGATTCTTTATCACAGTAGGTGACACTATGTAGCGCTGGTTCTCCACAAGACCATTTAGACACCTCCAGAAAACCAGCGGTGAGATCATCAGGCTCTAGAATTTTCCTTGCTGCTCAATGCTGGTTAACAAAAATATTCTCACTTAAGGTGTCAAGTTCTTTTGTAACGTCTGCTCAGGACTAGTAACCAATATGGCTGTACCGGGACCACCATGCCTACCAACTTAAGAGGGTGCCGCCCCTGTTTAGAGTTCCCTAAATGGCTGTATACAGAACTGTGCAGCCAGGGCCAAGGACTCATCTGGAAAAGGACCCCTAAGCCCACATAAATGTGTACTCAGCTTTTCATCAGACGTTGTTGTGTTCTGCGGTGTACCCAAAGTGCATTGTGCAAGAATGCCAAACCCTGCACCTACATAACACAAAACAACAGATTCGCAAAGCGAAATGAAAGATTTGCTGAATAAAAGCCTGTCTGTCTGACGCCTTCTCTATTTCCACAGGTAATATGGCTGAAGGTAATGCCAGGCAGTGGTTTTTAAAGGCTCAGAACCCAGTGATGTCACTAGCTTCTGTTACATCATCACACATGCCTTAATCTGATTGGTTCTCACTAGCTTCTGTGATATCATTGGTGCTGCCGTCATTGTGAGATCATCACACATGGCTGAATCTGATTGGTCCTCAGTAGCTTCTGTGATGACAGCAGTGCTTAAATCAACATATATGCCTAGATTTGATTGGTCTTCAGTATTGTACATCTTTACTTGTATCTTTATGAAATGTTATTGGCTTTTCAAGTCTTCTGAAAAATATCTACCTAGGTTGCATACACACGATGTGATGGCAGTGCGCATGGAGGCAGCAGCCCGGAGCTCTCAATTTAGATGCCAATTTATTATTTTTTGCATAGTTATTACCTTAATTTTAAGCACAGCGAGCAACTGTATTCAGTTTGCTACAGCAGACATAGCATATAGTGTGCAAGAGCTACTGCACATCGGAATGAAAGGTCCTGTTCCACCACTACCCCCTAATATCCCGGATGAGATTCTAAGATCACGGATCCGGGAGATCCTGGATGAGATTCTAAGGACATCGGTGCCCGAGTGGATGATTATACCGTCGAAGTGACGGCACATGAGGAGACGGGAGAGGAAGCAGAAGCTTGGCAAGAGGGGCGGCATCAATACTTGATTAAATAACCCCCCAAGGGGCGTGGTCTTCCGACAAAGAAAGATGGTCGCGTGAGACGATAGCTCCAGCGCCATACAAGCAACAATGGGAGAGCAAACCACTTAATCTCCACAAACAACACTCAATCAGTGGCCTATTTGTCCCGATGATGACTAGAGGCAAGCGGTCGATGAAAAAGCAGGGGAAACTGGACTTCTACCTGGAAAAGAGCCAAAGGCAAAATGGCGCCGCATCCACACCGCTGTCCCGCTAGCCAAAGTCAAAATGGCACCGCATCCCCACCGCTGTCCCGCTCTCCGGGCTCAAGCTCCTCTGACGCTCCGGACTTACCTACAAAGCTTTTACCAGAAGGAGCAGACAAGTCGCCGTTGCATGAGAACCTCTCTTCTTCACCATCGCAGAATCGCTTCCGTGAAACACTAATTTCCCCGTCGCCAGGCACAGGCAGACGGGACTGTCCAGCTGAACCATCTCTCTCCACAATCCCCGCGGGGCAGAAGTCTCGCATTTCAGCACCGTCCATACAGAGAGATGAGGTGAGGGACATTACCACACTCGCACTTCAGGCATTCCCTACAACTGAACGGTCTGCTTCGGGCAATCTTTTAAAGGACATGCTAGTCCTATTCAGCTAATCCATGCACAAAGATTTCTCCACCCTTATCCTCCCGCTTCAAAACTCAGTGAAGGCTATCGATAAGCGAGTCAGCCATGCGGAATCTAAAATGGGCGACTTCGCTACCTAGTATAATCAGCTGATAGACGCCCATAACAAGTTGACGGAAGAGCTTGACCGTCTCAGGGCCAAAGTAGTGGATTTGGCCCCGCCGGAACAATCTTAAATTTAGCGGGATCCCTGAAGAAATCTCTCCCAGAGATCTGCTCCCTTACCTTCAAGGCCTCATGAAGTCCCTAATTCCAGACCTCTCCTCTCATGATTTAATAATTGATAGAGCCACAGAGTGTCGCGGCCGAAGCATCTCCCAGAAAACTTGCCCAGAGATGTACTGGCGAGAGTGCATTTCTTTCATATTAAGGAGGCATTGATGGTAGCAGCAAGGAAGAAAGGTACCTTGCCCTCTCCCTACAAGAAAATCTAAATGTTCACAGATTTATCTGCCATTACTCTTCAGCAGAGACGTACACTGAGCCCATTCACTACAGCTCTGCAGCAGAAAAACATCCCATTCCCATATAGATGGGGGTTCCCAACAAAAGTTTTAATACAGCACCAGGGGACTCTTAATGACATATGCATACTGGAAGTCAGGGAAGGAAACTCTTGGACCCTTGGAACATCGATATGGAGGATTTAGGTCCAGGTCCGACAGCACCCACCCTGACTGCACCCAGAATGGCAGCTAGTGTCACAAAAGAGAAGACCTAATCGTTGATTCTTTGGTTCAACTGACATAGATATAATGGTGCCAGTTGGCGTCTTCCCGGCTGGGAGCCATAAGATATGCCTCTTATAGTAGGTCGACACTTAATGCCGGCCTGTTTCTTTTCTTCGTTCCGCTTTTGTTTGTTAATTTGGTTTTATTGTTTACATGTATATGTAATCCTTAGGTTTCTCGCAAGGGCTTATACCGAACTTGCCGCTCTGGTCCATATCCACTGCAGACCTTGTATTCTGTCTAACTTCAGGTTCATATTGTCTACTTACCAATATTATCTACTGACACAGCCTCTACCCTTCTACATATGGTTCTTAAGATAGCCGCCCTGAATACCAAGGGCCTTAATAGTCCTTTTAAACGATCTATGCTGTGGAAGGAGGCTAAAACTCTTAAGTGTGACATTCTCTGCGCCACTGAAATGCATATAATAAAAGCAGATGCTCATAGATTGAAACATACCCATTTCCCCTATGTATTCCATTTTCACTACACCAAAAAACAGAGAGGTGTAATCGTGGCGATTAGGGACTCAGTAGCTTCTCAACTGGTAGAGTCCGTTGTGGACCAGGGTGGCAGGCTTATCATTATAATCACTTTCTTAAATAATGTGTTATACACCCTAGTGTTCTTATATGCTCCAAATAGACACCAAGTTTCCTTTCTACAGAAACTTATAACTAAGGTGAATAAAGTAAAGAAAGGCCTGGTCCTTTGGGGTGGAGACTTTAATGTTGTGATAGATCCTTCCATTGACACTTCGGCTCTCACTAGAGATCATCCCTCTGCTCTGGCTCCTCTTCTTCTTATGATGTCTTGAGGATCCATCGAGGACAGAGAGAGGGACTATTACTTCTACTTGAGTGCACATAACTCCTATTCCAGGATAGACCTCTTTTTGGTCGATAGATCTCTCTTACGTAAGGCCTCCCAGACCTCAATAGAACTAATTACCTGACCAGACCATGTTCCTATCACTCTGACTATTAATGAATCAGCTATTACACCACCTTATATCCCTTGGCGCAATAATACTTTCTTATTAGAGCACCCAAACACAAAATAGAAATTTCTGATGCGCTGGTTGAATATTTTCACACCAACGATGGCTTCGGTGTCAAACCCATTCTCTCTATGGAATGCCCACAAAACGTTCATTAGAGGAATATTTATCAAAGTAGGCCACAGAGCCAAAAAAGAAAGAGAGGAACGCATCTCAAAAGTAATGCACCAAATCCAATCACTGGAATCGTTGAACAAAGCTAACCCTTCGGTGTCGCATGCAGACTAATTACAATCCTTGAGACTCCAATTAAAGGACTGTCTGTTGTATAGTTGCAATGAGCAGGACACTGGTACGGTGGCCAATGATGCAGTGGGTCAGGATATATATATATAAGTTTATGAGTTGTTCGTGACGCCAATTGCAGCTTGCGCAGGTACTGTTGCAGGGCCCTTTAAGATGTTATAACTCACGTACCAGGTGAGGAATGCCAGAGGGAGATAATGTCTCTGTGTAATGTCAACGGTGTCTCCTACCTTGGTACGGCTGGACTCCTGGATCCTGGCTCACTTGCAATAAAATGAGTGTTGTTAATAGGAGTAACTGAGGAACTTTGGTAATAGTAAATGAGATCCAGACTTGAAATATAATCCAACTTGTCTTTACTGAATGGCAGCTTTAAATCCATACAAGTTACAGCAATAGTCTTGGGTCCCAGCAGGTATAGGCAATGTATGGCAGGGATCAGTATCTCTTCTGCTTCTATACTATGTGCCTGGAGAATCTGGCAGGTATCTATCTTCTGCTCTGTCTGTCTTCTGCTTGGTATGGGCCTGACTAGCTGAGGAGGAATGTGGCTTCTCCTGGACTCTGGATATGTACTCACAGCTTGGCTCACAGGGAATGCTTCTTCCTGGAGGCTGGAGGTGGCTGCTTGCTTGTCAACCAGCTGAGGCTGATGGCTCAGGCTGGGAAAGGTGCTCGTTGGCCTCAGCCAAGGCAAGATCCTGTCTTGGGATCCCTGTTTTTGGGAGCTCCTACTAACACAGCCTACCCCAAGCGGGGGTAGCTGGAACACTAACTTAACTTCCTTCTCCTCCCCATGAGACAGGACATGGCACCAGCCCACTTCGGCTCACAGAGGAGGGGAGCTAAAACTGGAATGAACTATTCCAGTCTAGCAATACTAAACTGGCTATGGTCCTGATCACACACTGCTACCACCTGCTGGTGCACATGGAAATTACAGCATAATATATGAAACAGGCCTAGAAATACATTAAATGACATTATGATTATATACTGTAGACAGACAATAAAATTACACTTAACATGTTGTAGCAGGGAAAGAGAGTTTAGTAACATACTTCGGGATGTTACATAGTCATGAAAAACATTTGAAATCTCTTAAAGCTTCCTATTACTGACAGAATAATAGAGCGGGCAAAATTGCTTGGCCCACAGATTAAAAACAAGATCAACCAAGTCTAAAATCCCATTCCTTACTTTTTCAGGGTCAGGCTTAAAAGTAATGGACCCACAAGCGATAGCCAACTCTTTTAAGGATTTCTACAAATCCTTATATAATTTATCCCCCAGACAGAACCCACTCCCCCAAACTGCCAGTGGAGATAAACCACTTTCTGTCCTCCCTTGACCTCCCCTGTCTCAATAGCGACCAGTTAATACAATTAAATGCCCCCATCTCAGTGGATGAAATATTAGGCATCATCAAGAAACTTCCCCACAATAAAGCCCCAGGCCCTGATGGCTTATACACCACTTACTACAAGACGTTTCAAAAGGTGCTTTCCCCATATATGCTCCGTATCTTCCAGCGGACGATGGATACAGGAGACCTTCCGAAGGAGATGCTGAAAGCAACCATAGTAATGATTCCCAAATCAGATAAACCCTCTGATGACCCCAAAAATACCGCCCGATCTCACCCTTAAATACAGACATCAAAATTTATGCTAAAATCCTGGCCATCTGTCTAGCTCCCTTTATTCCCATTCTCACACTGATCAAGTGGGATTCAAGAAAACTCCAGGCGGATTCTAAACATCATAGATTTCTTACAGAAGAGTTAAACTTCTGCTTTACTAGGTAGCGCTTGACGTCGAAAAGGCTTTTGATCTCATTTGGGATTCTCAGGGGCAATTTTGTTAGCCATTAAAGCTTTATACACCTGTCCAAGCGCCAGAGTTTGGATCAACTGGGGCACTTTCAGAGCCCTTCAATATAACCAATGGTACCCAACAGGGATGTCCCCTTTCCCCATTGATGTTCGTATTATCAATAGAACCCCTAGCCCAAGCGATCAGGAGAGACCATAGAATAAAGGGTGTCACAATTGGAAACAGAAGTCATACAATCAGTTTGTATGCGGACGACATTATTCTTTCTCTAACTAATCCTCTTAATTCCTTAACTTCAGCTTTAGGTATTATTTCCTCATTTGGTGATCTATCCTTCTACAAGCTAAATGCTACTAAATCCCAAGCACTTCCTCTAATTATCACCCCTCAACAACTCCGGCTCTTAGAGTCATCCTTTACACTAGACTGGCAAGATTCCCAGATTGACTACTTGGGAATAAAACTGACTCCTGACATTTCCCAACTTTACAAAGTCGATCACCTTCCTTTCTTAGCTGCTTTAGAAATGGAACGCCATAATCTAGCAGAGTATGAAATATCCTGGGTAGGTCAAATCACAGTGTTCCAAATGTTTACGCTCCAAAAGCTCTTATATTTATTCAAAACGCTACCAATAACCCCGCCAAAATCCTTTTTCAATGCATGTTCCAAACACCTTTACACCTTTGTATGGAACAAGCGGAAACCTTGCATATAATCAGTGTTATTGCAAAAGGCCAAATCTCTCGGGGGCCTAGAAGTTCCCAACATATATGACTACTTCTTGGCCTCACAGATAGTCCAGCTTAGAGACTGGTGGCTGGAGGATTACTCTAAACACTGGGTCCACATAGACTCCGCCCTGACTCCTTCACATAACCTTAAATCTCTCCTATTAGCATCTCTCTATCCTTCCTTTTGGATCCCGAATACACCAACCCTGGTTTCTACGGCCCTAAAGAATTGGTCCCAATTTTACAAACTTAGCTCCAATTCCCCTATATCTCTGACTATCACAGTGCTCGAATATCTTATTCCAGATTTGACTGTCACATCCTGGAGGAATTGTGGGTTAGACACACTATTCAAACTGTTTGAGACAGAACAGCTACACACCTTTGAATACTTACACACTACTTTTCTCCAATGTTGACTTTTATAAATATCTCTGTATCAAGCATTTCCTCCAAACTAACGTTCCCTTTCAGGCCTCTGCCAATTTGGAGATATTTAAAGTATGGTCACTCCCCCTCCAAACAGTACCCACCTACGCCCACTATATATGATATTAAGAGATAAAGAGTCTTTTACGAAGTCGACTCCTTTCCGTTCTTGGGAAAGGGAGCTAGGCACCTCCTTCTTGGAGGAGCAATAGAAAAAAAGCCCTAAACTTCATTTCCAAGGGGTTGAAATGTGTCCTTCATTATGAATCTTTGATGAAAACTATCTTGAGATGGTATTTGACTCTGGACTGTTTGAGACACCTTTTCCCGGGAGTCTCACATTTATGCTGGAGAGGATGCGGGCACAGGCACACTGTACCACGTCTTTTGGATCTTGCCCTTTTCTCCATAGATTATGGAAAGGTGCCTTCTCCCTCGCTTCTGATTTGCTGGGTCACCAGCTCCTTCGCCTTCAATGGCTCTATTGTTCATAGATTTAGACACCATCCCGTACAACCTCCGGGTAATAATAGGTAAAAATCTTTTTCTATCAACTAAACTAGCCATTACCCACAATTGGAAAGCTCAAATATTCCTAGCTTATCAGATGCCCTTGTAAAACTAAATATATATGAAAAAACTTTTACAAGAGCTCACCATTCCTCTTCTAAGTTTGCGAATATGTGGAACTTCTGGGCAAAGTCAAAATTGGCGATACAGGTTTCTTGACTTGTTCACATTTGTATTAAAAGTCTTGTTAATATATTATGTCCCTTGCGAGAAGAATACCCAATGTTTTTCTCTTTGGTTTTCCTAATTTTGATTACTTTATGTTATGTATAAAACTTTGGTCAGTACTGCCAAATCGGCTAAGTGAATGTGCTGACATGTTATACATTACTTACTGTACTCTTGGTCTGTACTTTTCCAAAAACTAATAAAAATGTATTGAATAAAAAAAAAAGAACTCCCCAAACAAGCAAGCGCTACCCAGCCTGTTCATCGCAAATACCCAGTCTATAGTGAACAAGATGGATGGGCTGAGACTGAGGATCTCGTCTGATAGGATGAACACTTGCGCCTCATTTTTCACCGAAACCTGGCTAAACACTAACATCCCGGATGAGTCTATTGAACTTGCGGATCGGACTGTTTACCGAATTGATTGAACTGCTGAGTCCAGTAAAAAGAAGGAAGGTGGAGTGTGTATTTATGTCAATAATGCTTGGTGTACCTCCACAGTAATTGCTGAACAATATTGCTCCGCTGATTTAGAACTTATGACACATAAGTGTAGTCGTGTATCTGGCACTGTCCAAATTGCTCTCATAGCTCTCCGACGTCACAAAGCTGGAGCGCCGTAATCTCGCGATGCTCAAGCTAGCGCATGCGCAGTTTGTTCCCTGAGGCTGATGCCAGCACAGGGAAGGAACACTATGCCGACACTGCGCATGCACTATCTCATGCATTGCGAGATTACAGCGCTCTAGCTTTGTGACATCGGGGAGCAAGGAGGAGATTCTGAGGATGCGGGGTGGTGCTGGGCTCCTTCACGCTAGACTCATCTCAGGGACAGGACTCATCTTAGGTTAATTTGCATATCTATCAAATCATTTTTTTGACACAATAAAAACAAAGAGAGCAATGGGGACTAGGTATTGCGGATATGCTAGCGGCGATCTAGCAGCCCATGTTCTCAGCTCTACACTACGTGCAGAATTATTAGGCAAATGAGTATTTTGACCACATCATCCTCTTTATGCATGTTGTCTTACTCCAAGCTGTATAGGCTCGAAAGCCTACTACCAATTAAGCATATTAGGTGATGTGCATCTCTGTAATGAGAAGGGGTGTGGTCTAATGACATCAACACCCTATATCAGGTGTGCATAATTATTAGGCAACTTCCTTTCCTTTGGCAAAATGGGTCAAAAGAAGGACTTGACAGGCTCAGAAAAGGCAAAAATAGTGAGATATCTTGCAGAGGGATGCAGCACTCTTAAAATTGCAAAGCTTCTGAAGCGTGATCATCGAACAATCAAGCGTTTCATTCAAAATAGTCAACAGGGTCGCAAGAAGCGTGTGGAAAAACCAAGGCGCAAAATAACTGCCCATGAACTGAGAAAAGTCAAGCGTGCAGCTGCCAAGATGCCACTTGCCACCAGTTTGGCCATATTTCAGAGCTGCAACATCACTGGAGTGCCCAAAAGCACAAGGTGTGCAATACTCAGAGACATGGCCAAGGTAAGAAAGGCTGAAAGACGACCACCACTGAACAAGACACATAAGCTGAAACGTCAAGACTGGGCCAAGAAATATCTCAAGACTGATTTTTCTAAGGTTTTATGGACTGATGAAATGAGAGTGAGTCTTGATGGGCCAGATGGCTGGATTGGTAAAGGGCAGAGAGCTCCAGTCCGACTCAGACGCCAGCAAGGTGGAGGTGGAGTACTGGTTTGGGCTGGTATCATCAAAGATGAGCTTGTGGAGCCTTTTCGGGTTGAGGATGGAGTCAAGCTCAACTCCCAGTCCTACTGCCAGTTTCTGGAAGACACCTTCTTCAAGCAGTGGTACAGGAAGAAGTCTGCAAGGTAAGAAAAACATGATTTTCATGCAGGACAATGCTCCATCACACGCGTCCAAGTACTCCACAACGTGGCTGGCAAGAAAGGGTATAAAAGAAGAAAATCGAATGACATGGCCTCCTTGCTCACCTGATCTGAACCCCATTGAGAACCTGTGGTCCATCATCAAATGTGAGATTTACAAGGAGGGAAAACAGTACACCTCTCTGAACAGTGTCTGGGAGGCTGTGGTTGCTGCTGCACGCAATGTTGATGGTGAACAGATCAAAACACTGACAGAATCCATGGATGGCAGGCTTTTGAGTGTCCTTGCAAAGAAAGGTGGCTATATTGGTCACTGATTTGTTTTTGTTTTGTTTTTGAATGTCAGAAATGTATATTTGTGAATGTTGAGATGTTATATTGGTTTCACTGGTAAAAATAAATAATTGAAATGGGTATATATTAGTTTTTTGTTAAGTTGCCTAATAATTATGTATAGTAATAGTCACCTGCACACACAGATATCCCCCTAAAATAGCTAAAACTAAAAACAAACTAAAAACTACTTCCAAAAATATTCAGCTTTGATATTAATGAGTTTTTTGGGTTCATTGAGAACATGGTTGTTGTTCAATAATAAAATTAATCCTCAAAAATACAACTTGCCTAATAATTCTGCACTCCCTGTATTGCCAAATTCCAGGAGACAGGTTTCCTTTAAGCCTACTTTGCATACAATCAGAGTTTGGCCTGAAGAAGCCACAATGAGACTACAGGATTGTTTTGAGGATACAGATTCGGATTTGTTTAAACAGGTAGCTACAAAGGAAAATCACACAGACTTAAACATATATGCCTCCTCTGTCCTATCCTATATTAAATTTTGCATGGACAATGTCACTGATACTAAAATCATCCAGACCTTCCCAAATAGGAAACCATGGATAAACATTGCTTTCTAAAAGGGAGACCCAGAGGAGTACAAAACAGCCAGGTCCAATCTGAAGAGGGGCATTAAGGAGGCGAAGCACCTCGTCAAAACAAAAATAGAATATCATTTTACAAGCTCTGTTTCCCGACAGCATGTGGCAGGGTATCAAGTCCATTACGAATTATAAGAGCAACACTGGAAATTATTTCTCTCTTTATGACCTAAATCATTTTTTGGTATGATTTGACAGACAATGAGCTGCCTATCATCAAATTAGCCAAGCAAGAGGCTCCATCATGTTCCCTGATGCTGAGGGCACATGAGGTAGAATGGGCCTTCAGCCACATTAATTCCCACAAAGCAGCTGGCCCTGATGAAGTTCCTGGAAAGGTCCTAAAAAAAACTGTGCTAAACAGCTGAAAACAGTGTTTACCAGTATATTTAACAGCTCACTAGAGCAGGCCATTGTCCCCACTTGCATGAAGTCCTCCACAATTGTCCCAATTCCAAAACAGGCCAGGGTGAAGACCTTAAGTGATTATCGCCCGGTGGCTCTCACTCCTATTGTTATGAAGTGCTTTGAACAACTTGTCCTCAGGCACATGAAGAGCAAGATCTGCACCTCCATGGACCAATACCAGTTTGCTTACAGAGCACATAGGTCAACTGAGGATGCTGTTTTTACTTGCCCTTCACACCTGGAGCAGAGAGACAGCTATGTGCGGATGATGTTCATTGATTACAGCTCCACCTTTAACACCATCCCTCCCAACAAGTTGGCAACGAAACTGAACAACGTGGGTCTCAGCTCACACCTGTGCAACTGGATACTGGATTTTCTTACAAAAAGACTCCAAATCGTACGCACGGGCAAGCACTTCTCTTCATCCTCAACACTAAACACTGGGGTACCGCAAGGCTGTGTGTTGAGCCCTCTCCTTTACTCACTTCACGAATGACTGCAAACCTATTCACAATACCAATACCTATCATAAAATTTGCAGATGACATGACCATGATAGGCCTTATCTCTAACAATGATGAAACAGCCTATAGGAAAGAGGTTGAGAACCTAGAGAGATGGAGTAAGAACAACAACCTCATACTCAATACCAAGAAAACAAAGGAGCTGATTCTTGATTTTAGGAAGAAGAAACGAACAGGGACACCATCCCATCAGCATTAATGGTGGAAACGTGGAGATAGTTCAAAGTTTCAGATTCTTGGGAGTTCATATTAGTCAGGACCTGTCATGGATAAAAAACAATCAGAAATTACCAAAAAAGGCCTTCAGAGGCTTCATTTTCTAAAGAGAATAGCACAACTCCCAAAACAGCTGCTAGTCAATTTTTACACGGTGCACCATAGAATCTCTTATCACATACTGCATCACAGTGTGGTACTCCGGCTACTCTTCTGAGGACAAGAAGATCCTCAATCGCATCATCCGAATGGCTGGAAGAATCACTGGTACTCAGTTACTGTAACACCCCAGAGTTGTGTTACTAAACTCTTCTACCCCGCTACAATCTATTAAGAGCTTTCACCTTGTCATCTTGTGCAATTTTACATCATATTCTCACAAATGTGCATTCAAAGCCTTGTCAAATATATATTGTTGCAATTCTTCATGTTCATCAGCAGGTGGCAGCAATGTGTTAGCAAGGAGTTTAATTCAGTTTAGTGTTTCTCAGCTGGAATAGTACATTCCAGTTCAGCTCCCCCCTCTGTGAGCAGAAGTGGACTGTGGCCACATCCTGTCTCATGGGGAGGGAAGGAAGTTAAGTTAGTGTGCCAGCCACCCCTTTCTAGGGGAAGGCTGTGCATGTTAGGAGCTCCCAGATATAGGGATCCAAGCGAGGATCTTGTCTCGGCTGAGACAATTGATCATCATCCCCAGCCTGAGCCTTCAGCCTCAGCTGGTAGAAGCAAGCAGACAGCTCCAGTTCCAGAAAGAAACTATACCCTGTGAAGACAACTGTGATTTAAAGTCCAGAGACCCAGGAGAAGCCATATTCCTCCTCAGCTAGTTAGTCCCCAGACAGCAGAAGTTAGAAAGCGCAGAAGCCAAATTCCTGCCACAGTTTAGAGCTAACAAAGCAGACATCCTTTCCTGCAAAGCTCCAGGTACATGAAAGAGCAGAAGATATATTCCTGTCACACATTGCCAATACCTGCTGGGACCAAAGACTATTGCTGTATCCTGCATGGATGAAAGTTACTACTAGTAAAGACAAGTTTGAACTTCACCCAAAGTCTGGATCTCAATTACTGCTGCAAATTCCTCAATTACTCCTACTAGCACCACACAAATTTTATTGCAAGTGAGCCAGGATCCAGGAGTCCAGCCGTACCCAGGTAGGAGACACCGTTGACACCATTACCACTACTATACAGAGACATTACACCACTCTGGCATTCCTAACCTGGTACGTGAGTTACAACACCTTAAAGGGCCCTGTGTTAGTACCCTGTGCACGCTGCAATTGGCGTCACGAACAAACTATAGACTATTATACCCATATCCTGACCCACTGCATAATTTGGCATCCGTGTAACCGGATTACTGGATGACAGCAACAGGGAAAACATTATCTGCTGGGATCTAACTCACCCCGGCCACAGCCATTTCACTCCCCTACTCTCCAGTAGGCGTCTTAGAGCCCTAAATGCCCGCACCACTAGGCTGAAGAACAGCTTTTACCCCAAAGCAATCAGTCTCCTAAATGCTCAGAGACTATTGACCCCATGATGATCTCTTGTCTTCAGTGGTGTCTGAATTAGTTGGTATATATATTCATAAGCACTTCCTACTTTGCTCTTGCTATATATATATACTGTGAACTATGAATAGTAATGCTATTTAGTGCAATGTGTTTCTTTTTTTCTATTATAATACTTTAATTTAAATGTCAGCTCTTTGTTCCTCTGTCCATGGCATCTAGGATTGCTCCAAACAACATTTCATTGTAATGTACATTGTATTCATTGTATTGTACAGTGACAATAAAGGCATCTTATCTTATCTTATGACCGTGCCCACGTTGCGGACTGCAAACCGTGGGTCTGCAAAATATGGGCATACTCCGTGAGCACTCCGTATCGTGGTGTGGACCCATTGACTTCATGATCTGCAAGATGCAGCGAAACATAGGACATGTCCTATGGTTTGTGGTATGGAGGCAAAGGCCCATGGGCTTCTGGCGGTCCACAACACGGACACAGCGGCACCGCGGTCATGTGAATGTAGACTTTTACAATGATAGATCATGTGCTATCTTATTATATAACCCCTTTATAACCAAGTGATTTTCCATTTTTTTGTTTTCCTTTTTTCTCCCTGACTTCCTGGAGCCATAACTTTTTTTTTATTTTGTCATTCAGATAGCTGTCATTTTTTTTTTTTTGCAGGACAAGTTGTACTTTTGAATGGCAACATTTTATATTGCATGCGATGTAGTGGGAAGCTTGAAAAAAAATTCCAATTGGGATGGAATTGGCAAAAAATAAAACATTCCAACACATTTTATGGGTTTCATTTTTGCGACTTTCCCTACACGGTAAAAATGACCTGTTCCCTTCATTCTCCGGGTCAGTACAATTACATCAATACCACATTTATATAGTCAAATCAGCATAAAATACTCCATATAAATACATTTATGGGATAAAAACGTTTAGATTTCAATAGTACAGGCATTTTGGGACATAGCAGTGCTAATGGTCTTTATTTTTTTTATTGCTTATTTATTTTTAATATGGGAAAAGGGGAGTGATTTGAATTGTAGTTTTTTCACTTTTTTAATTCTCCCTAGGGGACTTTAACATGCGATCATTTGATCACTTCTCCTATAGACTTCGATGAATTATCATTGCATGATAATGACATTGAATGCCTGTGTGCAGCCTTTTATTGTCAGTCTACCCAGCTTGCTTTGAACAACTTCCATTCTCCTTCCCTCTCTTTTCTGCTCTGTATGGCAGTAATATTTGGGCACTGTATGACACCATTGTGTGGACAGCACATGGTGGTATTATGTGGACACTGTATGACAGTATATTGTGAACAATGCATGTGTGGTAGAATTTTTTAGGTCTGGTGTGGCTCTGTTATATGGACAATGTTTGGATGTACTACTTGGCTGCTATATGGAACTGCTATACGTACAGTATAGGTGGTGGAAATGTTTTAGCACTGTATGGTGGCATAATTTAGGCAACTGTAAGGCACTCTTGTGTGGACTATGTAGTATTATTATTTGCATGGGCACTGTATGTATTGCTGTATATTAGGGTGTTTCATTTTTCCAAATTATTTTCTTATGACTTTGCTTATGCCTCGAGTCTCAGTGATGTAACAATATATATATGTGACAATTTCGAGAAGATTGGATAATATTTGGGGGTTGCAGACATTGATCACTTTCATTATTACTCTGTACCTAGGAGGTTGGTCTAAAAACGACTTCAGTTTCAGGATCCCGGGGGCTCTGCATCAAGCAAGGTGGATGGCAAAGGCAAGATATGCACTTACAATTGTCCTCTTCACTAAACAGTTGAATATTCCTCAACGAGAATTGAATGGAATGAAACTGGTTGCACAGCCTCTCAGCCTCATATATGTTCGCTTTTGGCACGAGGCAATTGTAAGTCGATGGGATCCAAAGAATGATTTGGATATGCTCCAGCTTCTGAGCACTTACCCAGATGCAGACGTCAAAAAAGTGCTCTCACAGTTTCTAAGAGAGACCTTTGGTATCTGTCAGAAACAAACGTAGGATTGGCTTTTTTGGACGAACGTATAACTCAGGCTGTTAAGGAAAATCTGACAAAAAATTTTGAAACCAAACCTGCAAAGAAAAAGGAAATGAAACGATTAGAGGATAAAAACCTAGTTTTTGAAGGAAAAGACCTGAGCCATTCCGTTACTAATAAAACAAAGACGATCTGTGAATTGTTTGGGATCCACGACGTGACAGAATACTGCAGTGATTCTCTAAAAAGCCATGTGAACGCTCTTAAGGTAGTCAATGATACCGCAGAAAGAGGAATTGCTCTGATAAAAAAGTTTAACGAATCGGTCAGGGACGGACAACAAAAACAATTCTTATTAAGGGAAGTCGAACATCACAGAAAAGTTGTCACCGAGCTAACAAAAGAAAGGATTGCATAGTTCAAAGTTGATTAATATAACACATGTTTTGCCTATCATACTACCTATTAATCTTAGTGTCTTGTTTTAATATTATTTTAAGTTTGTGATTTCTAGTTTTTCCCAATAAAAGTAATTAACATTGAAAAATCAGTTTTTTTCCTACTTTTACGAAACTTATCAAAGTGTGCAACCTCTAAATATTATCCAATCTTTATGACATTTGGCATATATATCTTTTTCATCACTGAGACTCGGGGCATAAGCAAAGTCTGCAAATATTTTACATTTAAATTTTTCCATTACAAAATGAAACATCTAATTTATATGTACTGTGATGTGTACTGGTAAATTATGTGAGTATCGTATGGCACTATTATGTGGACATTCATGGTAAAATTGTAACAGGTGCCTCCCCCTAGGACTCTCTATAACTTGACCCAAGTGTAGGAAAGCCAAGTGGTAAAGTGCGGCCTAAAATGTCTCTTTATGTGTCAAGGTGCTGCTACCTGGATACTGCTGGACCCCAGACTTTGGCTCCGAAGCAGTAAATAGAGAATGATTGAGGGACAAAAGAATAACTGAAGTACAGACCTTGAGATGAGGTTCAATGGCAGCTTTACTTTGCATAAACGTTCTCCAAAACAGTTTACAGGCTTTGTCTTGGTTTCAGCAGGCTTTAGCATGAAACTGGCAGGCAAACTCCACTCTGCTATATCTGTTTCTCTCTGACTCTGCTGTACTGCCAGGCTGGCTGTATAGCTCAGCTTCTTCAGTATGCTGCACTTCACTTTGTAGTCTGACTAGGTTATGCCAGGGAACTTTCCTTCTGGCTCCTGAGGCTTCAAGCTTTGGCCTCCATGGCTTAAGGTGCTCTGGCTGGCGTGGGCACGTCCACCAGAGACGTGTCCCTGCACACCCTTCCCCTAGCTGGGGGTAAGCTAGACTGGAACTAACTGGTCCCCACCCTTCCTGCAGGAAGTAGAACTAGTCCACTTCCCTCCGGAGGGGGATTAGAATGGAATGGTTAGCTCCATTCTATCTAAGTACAGCTCTGCCATATTTGCTGCCACCTGCTGGTGAACCAGGCATATTAAATGTAATAAACAGTTATATAACGTTAGAAATGCACATTGTGGAGGACCTGGAATAAATGCATAAGATGACATGAGGTTAGACCAATAAAGACAGTAGCAACAAGTAAAGACAGTGGTAAACACCACTCTGGGCTGCTACAGTGTTAATTGGGAAGTGTATGGCACTCAGGGTATTGTGGCATTATTTATGAACTGCACTGCACTATAGGCGTTATTTTGCACTTTATGGCAGCACTGGTGAGGATCAGACTAACTTTAACTAACATTTCTTTATGAATTTTGCAATTGTGCATGTGCTTTGCATGATTGCACCTTTGAGTAACTAGCATGTACATCAAGGCTTTTTTCCTTTAATTAAGGCTACATTCACATGACCATAAGTGTTTTGCGGTCCGCAAATTGCGCATCTGCAAAACACGGATACCGGCATTTTGCGTACCACACGTGGCCGGCGCAATTTACTGTAGAGAATTGCTATTCTTGTCCCCGATTGCAGGCAAGAATAGAATAGGACATGTTCGATATTTTTGCAGGGCAGCAGAACGAAACTATAGTTGCGGACAGTACATGATGTGCTGTCTGCATCTTTTGCGGCCCCATTAAAATAAAAATTGTGGATCAGATGCGGACCCATTCATACGGTCGTGTGAATATACCCTTATAAGAAAAACTAAGTGCTATTTTCATTTCAGTAAGAAAAATTGCAAAACGCTCCTTCAACGTGCAGACTCTATTGTTTGACTCCCTACAATAATCTCAGTTGTACGAGGCAACATCTCTATAACCTGTTCCTTAAAGGGTATTCCATTTCATTCAAGTAATCTGCTATCCAAAGCATAGGGGATAACTATTAGATTGGAAGGACTGCTGGGACCCTATCTGAATATGAGAACGGGGGCCCTGTGGATAGGGGATAAGCAGGGGTGCACCACCAATGAGGCCAGGTGAGGCAACCGCCTCAGGCATCACCGGGCAGGGGCAAGAGAGGCACAACCGAAGGGCCATGGGCTGAAGGGAAGTGGTTAGGTCATGAAATTATCATTGGGGGGTTGGGGCACCATTTCAGTTTTCGCCTCAGGCAGCAGAAATGCTAGGTGCACCCCTGGGGATAAGTTGAAATAAACGGATGTGACAGGTCCTTTAAATAGGACCTGGGATCCCTCCCCAGGGAGAATCATTGCTGTTGACTGCGCCATTGACAGTACATGGCCTCAATTGAGTCTAAACTAATGGCATAGGAGTAAGTAGTGGGGGTTGGGGCTAGAAAAAGAAAACAGCGGCAGAATCTGTGGCGTGGCGGCTACAGCCAGGTACAATGAGGGGCTGTTGTTGAAGGGCATGACAGGTCCTCTTTATGTCCTCAAGATACACATGCGTTTACTCAAGCTTATATTTCCAGTTTGCGTATAAAAAAAGAGGTTTTTCTTCGACTTCTCAAATCTTCGTTACCAACTAAACCTCAGTTTCTTTTTTCTTCGCCTTATTGCAAGATTTGTTCAAGGGATGTAATAAAAGTCAGGAAGATATAATACTAGGAACAGATTGAAAGAACACACCGTAGATGAGGAGATAGCAAACTACTTCGAGGTCATAAAGATCTTAAAAGACATGTTTAACAGCAAGCTGCAGCTATAGGTAAAAGAACGGGGAGGATTGGAGAATGTTACAAGGAGGGTAGGAAATAAGATACTGTTCTCAAGAATTTAAAATGGAGCTAAAATTGAAATTTTCATGAAAGAAAACAGTTCATGTTCACAGTAAAGGCATATGCTTGGACCTTATATGGTGCCACGTGGAGTCACTGTGGGTTTGTATTACAGAGCTCTGTGTGGCCTTGTATGGCATCATATGAAGGGAAGATGGTTGGGTAAAGAGCTGATGGAAAGTTTTTTCTTTATTACTTTTACCCAGTCAAAAGCCTACAGATGTGTCCTTACTTGCTGCTCCACTAGGCTTGAGGTATCTGAGATGGGTGGTATAAGGTGACCAGTTTGGAAAGAAATGTTTTTTAAACATTTTGTTGGGTTTAGGCTATACAGTCTGTGCCTGTGTGAGATTATATTGAATTTATATCCTAAGAAATTCATGGACAAGTAAGGGTGGACCAAGGCCACATCTGCCATAAGGCAAGATGAGCATCTCGCCTCAGTCAGCAACTGACCTGCCTCTGAGGGAGTGGCAGTTTATGGCGGGGCAATGGAGCCTTTGGCTCCCATCCCCACCAATCAGCCACTAGGCCTGCAGCTTACGAGGCAGTAGAATGGCACAGGTGTTTGCAATGGCAACATTGCAACCTCCTGCGCCGAGTCTCAGGTTGCACAATTTACATACACCTGCTTCCTGGTGAAATGGCAGCTCAAGCTACAGGGTGGAAGAGGCCTGTGACCTGCATCACAGGCGTCAAGTCAGTATTTAGTTTTTTTAAAAAATATGTCGGAACTACTGTGGGCTGTACAGGGGGGGACATTATACATGTTGGCACTACAGGCAGGGGCGTAGCTATAGGGGGTGCAGAGGTAGCAGCTGCTACCGGGCCCAGGAGCCTGAGAGGCCCAAAGACCCTTGTGTCCCATAAGACACTGGCATTATAGAAAGTGCATGCTGGTCAATTTACACCTCTGCCTGTAGGGAAGGGGTTAGGTCAAGAATTTGGCATGAGGGGGTGCCCTTTTAATGTTTGCCTCAGGCAGCAGGAAGGCTTCAACAAGCACTGAGGGAAGGGGGGCCCAAGCTGAACTCTTGCACTAGGGCCCATGAGCTTTTAGCTACGCCCCTGACTACAGGGACATTTTAATATAGGTGGCACTACAGGAGGATATTATACATACTGGCTCTAAAGGGGCAATTATAATACAGGGGCTCTACAGGGGAGGTGAGGACGACTGGGGGAGATTAGAACTAATGGGGACACTATAGGGGGCTATATTACTACTGTTAGCTCTATAGGTGAGCCTAATAGATTAGTCTTATTACTACTGTGAGCTCTAAAGAGGGGACCTTGTTACTATGGTGGCATTATTACTACTGGTGGTACTGTGGGGCATTAGTATTATTATTATGCACAATAGGGAAGGCATTGCTACTGATGGGGCACTCTTGGGAAGCATTATTCCAATTGGGGGTACAGCAGGAGCGTAGGGGGAACTAGGAGAGGGAGGATGTTGGAAATGTGAGGAATCTAAGATGTCTGTGTGGCAAATTCTACAGAGATGAGCTGAAGTTGTCAGTGGTGGTCTGATCCGAATGGAGAAGATGAGGAAAGAGAACATCTATATCAGGGGAGACATCACTGGATGTAAGAGGTATGTTGTGCTGTATGTACTGTCCATCAAAATACAGTCAGGTCCATAAATATTGGGACATTAACACAATTCTAACATTTTTGGCTCTATACACCAACACAATGGATTTGAAATAAAAAAGAACAAGATGTGCTTTAACTGCAGACTGTCAGATTTTATTTTAGGGTATTTACATCCAAATCTGGTGAACGGTGTAGGAATTGCAACAGTTTGCACATGTGCCTCCCACTAGTTAAGGGACCAAAAGTAATGGGACAATTGGCTTCTCAGCTGTTCCATGCCCAGGTGTGTGTTATTCCCTCATTATCCTACTTACAATGAGCAGATAAAAGGTCCAGAGTTCATTTCAAGTGCGTTATTTGCATTTGGAATCAGTTGCTGTCAACTCTCAAGATGAGATCCAAAGAGCTGTCACTATCAGTGAAGCAAGCCATCATTAGGTTGAAAAAACAAAACAAACCCATCAGAGAGATAGCAAAAACATTATGTGTGGCCAAAACAACAGTTTGTAACATTCTTAAAAAGAAGGAACGCACTGGTGAGCTCAGCAACACCAAAAGACCCAGAAGACCACGGAAACCACTGTGGTGGATGACCGAAGAATTCTCTCCCAGGTAAAGAAAACACACTTCACAACAGTTGGCCAGATCAAAAACACTCTCCAGGAGGTAGGTGTATGTGTGTCAAAGTCAACAATCAAGAGAAGACTTCACCAGAGTGAATACAGAGGGTTCACCATAAGATGTAAACCATTGGTGAGCCTCAAAAAGAGGAAGGCCAGATTTGAGTTTGCCAAACGACATCTAAAAAAGCCTTCACAGTTCTGGAACAACATCCTATGGACAGATGAGACCAATATCAACTTGTACCAGAGTGATGGGAAGAGAAGAGTATGGAGAAGTAAAGGAACTGCTCATGATCCTAAGCATACCACCTCATCAGTGAAGCATGGTGGTGGTAGTGTCATGGCGTGGACTTGTATGGCTGCCAATGGAACTGGTTCTCTTGTATTTATTGATGATGTGACTGCTGACAAAAGCAGCAGGATGAATTCTGAAGTGTTTTTCGGGCAATATTATCTGCTCATATTCAGCCAAATGCTTCAGAACTCATTGGACGGCGCTTCACAGTGCAGATGGACAATGACCCAGAGAATACTGCAAAAGCAACCAAAGGGAAAGAAGTGGAATGTTATGCAATGTCCAAGTCAATCTCCTGACCTGAATCCAATTGAGCATGAATTTCACTTGCTGAAGACAAAACTGAAGGGAAAATGCCCCAAGAACAAGAAGGAACTGAAGACTGTTGCAGTAGAGGCCTGGCAGAGCATCACCAGGGATGAAACCCAGCGTCTGGTGATGTCTATGCGTTCCAGACTTCAGTCTGTAATTGACTGCAAAGGATTTGCAACCAAGTATTAAAAAGTGAAAGTTTGATTTATGATTATTATTCTGTCCCATTACTTTTAGTCCCTTAACAAGTGGGAGGCACATATGCAAACTGTTGTAATTCCTGCTCCGTTCACCTGATTTGGATGTAAATACCCTCAAATTAAAGCTGACAGTCTGCAGGTAAAGCACATCTTGTTTGTTTCTTTTCAAATCCATTGTGGTGGTGTATAGTGCCAAAAATGTAAGAATTGTGTCGATGTCCCAATATTTATGGACCTGACTGTATGTAGCACGAGGGGCACTATTTCAATTTTTGCTTCAGGCAGCAGAGATTTAAGGATATATTAATATAAAGTGTACTGTACCTTGGGTACCTGTGCAGTATGGTAGCTGCATTTGCAAGTTCACAAGTTGCACACTTCATACATTCAAAAATAGAGATCTGGATGACGCTTGATTTCCTGCAGCCCTTACCTTCCATTTGCCCATGCAAGAACACATAGATAAGGTAGAGAGACTGAAAGAGAAATCCCTAAAATATCTGGGAATGTTTTACCGAAAAAGTATATACACCAAATAGTGCCAAGTTAGAAAGAAAAATCTTTGTGATGTTAAATATTTTGTGTCAAAGGTATTATAGGACAGATACCTTTATTGTCTACCCAGAAAAAATATATTTGCAAGATTTCGGAGGATGAAGGACCCTTTATCATGCAGGTTTTCAAATAAATGACTCCAGGCCGAAAGTGAGCTAGCTGGCTTTAAGAAACAGTGACCGGGACTGGGCTGCAACTTCACTGATTCTGTAACATGGCAGATAAGCTTCTTGTTACTGAATTAAGAAGGAGAGGTCAGCAGTATAAAAGGCTTAGTTTGAAAGGAAATGCTTCACAAAGGTAGAGAACATGAGCATCTAGGAGCCCTGTTAAGTTTATCTTTTTCATTTTAGGTATGCTTTTAATTCACTTGATTATATTGTACTTCTATTAGTATGTCTTCAAAGTTAATTTGAACAATCCTTCTCACCATCACAAATGCATTTTTGCTAAAATAACTTGTGCCGGAGGCTGCAAAACCCATTTAGAAACACTTTCTCATATTCTGACAGAGCAAAATATTGCTTAATGATTTAAGGCTGATCTCTTTATCCTCCAAGCGAACTTCCTATTTCCATGAGCAGATTGTTTTATTATGCTTGGTATTATCAAGGTAAGACGTTGTATGTGGACATCATTTCTTTTTCAGAGGAACATTTAATGGAGTTGTCTGAGATTTTGATATTGATGGCCTATCTTCAGGGTAAGTCATTAATATCTGATCGTTGGGCGTCCAAATCCTGGCACCCTCACCAATCGACTATTTGAAGAGGCACACGGTATAGATGTAGCTCATTCCAAAGTGCATCGGCCTGGGCTGAAATACCAAGCACAACCATCATACAATGTGCAGTGCTGTGTGTGGTAAGCTGTGAGGAGGCCACAACCAAGGGCAGATTGGCCATAGACCTTACAGGGAAATTTACCAGTGGGCTGATGCCCAGGAGGCCACCTGGGCCCTCCTCACGGGCGGCCAGTGGAGGTTTTTGGGGATGTATTTTGTGCTGCTGGCAGTACTTTATGATGTACTGTGGTATTTGGCTCTATTGGGGTGGTATAATGTGCCACAATATGGTATTGCTGGCTCTGCCTTCCATCAGTTTGGACCCAATTACAAAATGGGGCCAATTTTAGTATTTTTTCCAGGGCTACTTTAAGTTCCTAGTCCGCCCCTGGCCACAGTGCTAACCAGAGTGCTGCAGCCTCTTCAAACAGCTGATCAGCGGGGTGCCAGGAGTCCCACCAGCGGGGTGCCAGGATACTGATGACCTATCCTTGAGGACAGGCCATGAATATCTAAATCTCAGACAACGTCTTTTAGTGCATTATAGAACTCTTCAACTAACAGGGCAGATGTACTAAGGTACAAGAGGGGCCACTGTAAGAAAAAGAGCATAGATTTTACAAATAAAGGGAAGCTAATTATAAATCCTCATATTGTAGCATATAGAGATGAGCAAATCGAACTTGACTAAGTAGAATTCGATCTGAATTTCAGGGAAAATTCGATTCGCACCGAATCCGAATTTCCTCATGCTCGTGGTATTGAATCGCATTTTTTCCTAAAATGGCTGCTGCACGTGTGAGGACATGGAGCAAGGAACTCTGGGAACGAGGGATCACCCACATTGCCATGCATGCAGCCAGCCAGCCCTGTGATGTCACCGCCCTATAAATAGCCTCAGGCATCTTGGATTCTGCCATTTTCCAGTGTACTTAGTGCAGGGAGAGACGTCAGCAGCCGCTAGGGACAGTGTTGGAAAAACTTTATTGTGCTAAAAAAATGATTTACAAGTGCAGGGAAAGATTATTCAAGGTGTAAGCAAAGGATAGGGAGGAATAATAATAATAATAATAACAGGGTTCAGTAGGGGAGGTTACAGCCTGGGTAATAGGAACAATCCTACTACACCTTGTAGCACTGACTGGGGACCCAAATTGCCATTATACAGCTGTGTAATTTCAGTAGACCATTCTGGTTTTGGGGTGATACAGCCATTAGTGCTGTGTGATACAGCCATTAACAGGGTTTATTACAAGGAAATATTTATACGTCTTATTTGCCCTTGTGCGGTGCAGTTATATGTTCTAAAGCATTTTTGGCTTGTATTAGTGGGAAAAAAGAGCTTATTAGTCGTTGTGTGGTGAAGTGCTAAAATGACAGCCCTTTTTGTTGTGCATTAGTGGCAAAAGTAAAATATATTTGCCGTTCAGCGGTGCAGTTATATGTTCTAAAGCCCTTTTTTGTGTGTAATAGTGTGAAAAAAAGGGCTTATTAGCTATTGTGTGGTGAAGTGAGAAAATTACAGACTTTTTTGGGGTGTTTTAATTTCCTTTTAATTTATTTATCTGATCTAATAGTATGTCAGACAGAGAAGTGCCTTGCCCTGAACAGGGTAGTGGCAGAGGCCTAAATGTTTCTGGCACAGGCAGAGGTCGCAGCAGAGTAAGGAGACATGGCAGCAGGAGTCGCAACAAGAGGCCTGAGCTCCCGGTGTCAGCTAGCGGTCATGTCTTGACCAGCAACCCAGCAGTTCTTGAATGGTTGACTCGGTCATCTCTCTTTTGGATCCACTCCTGTTTTTTTTTTAGGCATTAGCAATACTGATGGATTATTGACCAAATGCTGACCGAGTGAAGGTGGATGCTCCCCAGACAGGATCTGTTTTTTGTGAGTTATTGTTCTGACGGATCAGAGGAAGGGCAAAATAATCAGTGACATCAACACAAACTTGCTGCTGACACCCTCTCCACTCTGTCCGGGGGCTTTACTTGTATAAGTGTTTAATAGTACAGGTTCCTGTAGACATCTATGTGGAATCAGCTGGCGACGGTGTAAAAGGAGTGCGCTTCTTCTTGGCGCTAACATCAGACCTGTAAGGCTGAGTTCACACTTGAGTTATTTGGTCAGTTTTGGCTCCATTACTGCCCTAATAAGTGAAGTGTGCAGTGATTCTAAGAGTGACGCCTGTCATCTGCATTTCATACTGATTCACAATATTGTTTCACTACCAAATCAGACTCCATGTTACTGCAAGGCACAGTGTTCTACACCACTATACAGGCTCTCTGCAGCCAGGAAATAGACGTTTTTTAACACGATTCGCCGCAAATTCAGAAAATTCGGTGAACCGGCCAAATTGATTTTTTTATTTATTTGCTTATCTCTAGTAGCATTAGTATAGTTGGATGAGAAGTATAGCACCCTCTTTTCATAGGAACTTTAACTCCTGGTCTTCCTAAATGTTATCTGCCCTTGGGATATCAAAATCTGTGACAAAAATTCTATAGCATCCTATAACAGATTATGACTGACCTAAAGGTGGCTATAAGCATTACATAAATGTCAGCTGAAATCCATCAATTTTGACGGGATTGGGGTTTAATATGTATGGGGTCTCCTGACTCTTCTCCAGTAGCAGATGCGGTCCAAAAGAAAGATTAGGCATGTTGGATCCTTAATTCCTGCAGGAAATTAGCAGAAAGATTGGAAATAGCTTATTACCTCTCCACCCGCTGAAGAAACCCAAGCTCAATGTACATGTTTATGGTGAAGTCAGAAAAAATAACTGTTGGTTGAATAAGGTAATTAGTAGGCATGGTACATCACCCCAACGTAAGGCAGAAGGGCACAACAATCAGATGGTTACAAGAAAAATATGAGGTATGTGTCAATATTAACTAATACTTAGAAATAACTCACCGAGGAACCAAATAAGGAAGTCCTGAAATGGAGCAGAAGATAATGGAATTCACGTAGAAAGTGGTGAATGACAGAGGCAAAATTAAAGACACCATTGAATTGACCCTGACCTGCAATATAACCAAGCGACAGCCAAGGCAAATCAAAACAACAGAAAACAGAATCCACAGCAACACAATTACTTTGCTAACAGCAACGAAAGACAGTATAACAACAGGTCCCAGGATACACTGATACAATACCAATAGCCTAGACTATGATACAAAAGTCTGGAAACAAATGCACAGAGCTTTCATTATACCTGGCAAAGAAGCACAGAAACTCTGAAGAGTTAGAGAAAAGTTTACCAATCAAAATCTCCTCCCTGAATTAAAGGCATTTTCCAGAAGTACAATAGTGACGATACAATAATCAGTAGCTAGGTTTTATGTGCCTTTATTTAACTGGTGGGCCACCCGTGAAACACGCACTTCCAATCTCATCTCCTTAATTGAAACAAATTTGCTCTTAGAGAAGTCATTAACACAGAGGTTAATGAAGGTGGCCATATACATTAGTCTAAGTTGATCAAATCTTCATAGCTGATCGATGACAGATCACCATAGTCTGAAAAGAAGTTGGTTGTGTCTTTCTTTAAAAGAATGATCCCAGAAAGATCTTACGTCCACCACCCAGTTAAATTGAACATGTATGGCCAGTTTGAATGACTGTAATGGTCAATAAGGACTGAAGTATGTATGGCTGTGTCTGTGAAACAATCGTTCATCAGATGATTGTTAAAATGCTGTTCTATAAACCAACTTCTATCCAATGTGTATGTCCACCTTAAGAGTATGCATCCTGTTAAGATCTCACCAAGAGCACAAGGGCAATCCAGAAAGAAGTGAGAAAGAACCTAAGAGTAATGGCAAGAACTTATAGAAGATGGCCTATTTAATTAAAAAGATCTCATGAAAATTGTATGTCTGTAATGTACACCAGGCAAAATTTTAAATCCAGAACCCAATAGTCTGTAATTTGTGGGGCAAAGAGGGGTCCACACTCCACAGCCTTAGATAGACAATTACCTTAAAGGGGTTATCCAGGAATTGATAATGATGACCTATCATTATCATATCGGCAGGGTCTGAGTCCCGACACACCCACCAAACAGCTGTTCCAGAGAGCTCTGGTGAGCACAGATGGCTCCCGGCAGCTTTCCAAGCACAGTGCTGTACATTGAATAGTGGCTGTGCTTGGTATTGCAGGTCAGCCCCATTGACCTGAATGTGGATGAGCTGCAACAAGGCCATGTGACCGATGTACAGTGATGTCACATGACCTAGGAAGAGGTTTTGGTGCTCACAGAGAGCCAGTCTCTTATCTGATCTGATATTGGTGACCTATCTAGAGGATAGGTCATTAATATAAATTCCAAGATAACCCATTTAAAGTTTTGTCCAAGGTTTGAAAAGAATGAGAAATACAAGTGATTAGCGCTCCTGAATGCATTTTATTGACCAAAATGAAGAGTCCTCTTACACGGCCAATGCCGGGACACTAATTATCACCAGTTGATGATCTTCAAGTCAGTTGGAGCTTGCTTAAAGAGTCGTTCACACAGCCCAGTGCAGAACTACAACAGCCCATCCCCCATTCAGTTTGCCTGCAGTCAGCAGCACATTCCCTGTTTACACAGCGCATTTTAGGTGCCACAACCAAAATGCAATTATCGGACAAACAAGATTTTTGCCTGTTAGTTGGGTGATCGGCTTCACCTCTACACTGGCCAATTATTGGGAACGTCATCATTGGAACGGTTAATCTCGATAATTGGCCTACATGTACGATGGCTATAGTGGTTGGTCCTAGGCCCATGACTTTTAATGCATGGGGGCCCAGATCACTCTCATTCCAAGCTATTTGCCACACTTTAATTTTTCCTTGCATGCTGTAGACTACAAAGGTGCTGCCTACACGACTAAAACTAGAAGGCGCCTCAGCACTTCCCAACTTCAAATCTGAAAAATGCTGAAAAGCCAGGGGGAAAAAATGAAAAAACAAAAGACATTAGAAAATTAAAGTGGCGTTCAATACATAATAGGTTACATGCCTGGCAAGGCAGTTGTGACAATAAGGCAATAGAGGGAATGCATAATAGTCTCAGGACTTTTAATTTGTGACTAATTTGTTGTACAATGAGGTTGCAGCTCTCTAATTGTGATTGCCATTTTAATTTTACTCATGGCTGTGCAACTAACAATGTATGGTCTGGTAATTAGAATTAATTGTACTTTCACCTGCATATTTCTATTAAGTGCTCGACTTTAGTCTCAAAGCTTGAAAGATGCTGAATACGTTTAAGCAAGTTCAATTATGCCAGACTGAGTACTCCCCACATTAAACTGCAATTTACCCATTCACATATTAACACTATATTTATTGTGCTTCAGATACGTATGGGTAGGGCCAAAATACATATTGTGAAGCCTCACCCAAAAAAGAGAAGATCGGCATTGATCTTGGGTGGCTTTCCTTTAGAAGGAGCACAGCCTCAGTTCTCTCTCTTAGCCTGCTATCTTAATTAGTGTAACTTGTTGGTGGAACACTTGGCCTGTAAACTTCTCAGTAGCTACACCCATCGATCCTATGTATGTTGGTACTATTTTTTGGAGACCCATCCTCAAGAAGACTCTGCTCACTTTCTAGATTCACTCTGGTATCCTATGCATGTTGGTCCCATGTTGGTCCCCTCGAAGAACATTTCTACATCAATTTTGCATGTCAAAGAGGTTTTCCTAAATTGTAATTTTTCAAAAATAGAGACAAAGCCTCATTAGTATTAGAATGTCATCAACTGGGTGCTGGCGGCCCTCCAGCACCAAGAACTTAGGCCACATGCCTTATCAATTCTTACTTCCTAGATACACCCCAGTATCATATGTATGTTGGCCCTTTTCTTTGAACAGTCCCTCGAGGACCATTTTATACATCAGTTTTGAACGGCTTGCTCAAATAGATTTTACTAAATTGTAGTTATTATTAGAGACAAGAGGATGAGCAAAGTATGGGTAAAGTAAGAGTGTCTTCTCATGGAGGCCAGGAGTGGACAGAGATGTTTTAGGACTATTAGTTCACAGTCTACAGTAACAGACCCAACACAAGAAGGCCAAATTTGTATAATGCAAAGAAAAACATTTTTACATACAGTACAAATAAAATTATTTCGTTTTGAAAAACAAATGTTGGTATAACTATTAAAATGGTCATCTCAGATGATCAAAAATGATGGACAACCCCTACAATAGTTTAAAATAGAAAAAATAATAATAATATACTCATCTTTTTCTCCAGTCCTGTTCTTTGCTGCACTCCACCAGTACTCCGATGCTGCTGCACATAACCACTGCAGCCAATCATTCTTCTCATCGGTCTCAGCAGACACTATAAGGCCTCTTTCACATGGGCGTTGCGGGAAAAAATGCGCGATTTTTCCGCACGAGTGCAAAGCGTTTTGCATGCGCGTGAGAAAAATCGGCATGTTTCGTAGACCCAGACCCGAACCCGGACTTCTTCACAGAAGTTCGGGTTTGGGATCGGTGTTGTGTAGATGTCACGGATGGTGTAACAGAAAACAAGAAGTTACAAATAAAGATCCGACTGGCTTGATCCGAAACTAAGGAACAAAAGGGTGACCCCTATTTAAGCCCTGAAACTCTCCCTGTCTTCTCAGCCCATGCAAAGATCTCTATGATAGAAAATTGCATGCCCTCGTGCCTCGACTGTATGACACCTGAACACCCTATAATAGTGAGGGGACACGACCACCGGCTCCCTACACTTAATACGGAGGGAGTCAGGGTCACCTAGGATCAAGCAAACAGGAAAACACAAATCAATGAACAGACTTATCTGTAGAAGCCTCAGTTCTAGCATCCAGCGTGTACACACTCCAGGAAGTTGTATAAACCGCAAAGTGAAGCAGTATGGGAGGGGATTAAAAGGGATGCAATCAGTGCAACTAGATGACAGCTGAGAGAGGGAAACGAGATGACAAAACGAAAGCAAAACAAAAGAACCTCAAGCAGGAGGTTCTGAAGAACGTCTGTCAGAGCTTCTTAGATGTCTGGCGGTGACAGTAGATTTTATTATTTTCCCTTATAACATGGTTATAAGGGAAAATAATAGCATTCTTAATAGAGAATGCTAATAAATTAGGGATGGAGGGGTTAAAAAAAAATAAGAATAAAAAATTAAACTCACTTCATCCACTTGTTCGTGCAGGCTCGTCTTCTTTCTCCTTCTTTGAGGACCTGGGAGGAAAAGGACCTTTGGTGACGTCACCATGGTGATATTGAAAATTTTATGCCCAGCCCAATTTTTTTATGTACTTACTGTTTAAACATTATTGTATGCTTCCGTTTCCGTTTGGGATCCTGCAAAAAACGGATCACAAACGGAAACCAAATGGAAAACGTAACGGAAAATGGAACGGAAGTGGAAACACTACTGAAACCAAAAAAATTAAAAACTGATCAGTTTTAAACGGACCGCAAAATACAGAAAAAGACACTACGGTCGTGTGCAAGAGGCCTAAATCAATTACTGAAGTATTATGCTAAGTCTCGCGAGACTTCGCGAAGTAATAACTTCGGCACATTGGAGCCAATACATTCTAATACTGTACGGAGCGCTCACTCCATACAGTATTGAAACAAAGTTTTGTGCGAATCGACTTTGGATGTTTCATCCGAATTCGATTCGCTCATCCCTATCTATGATGTAAAGCAATGCAGAATACTTCTTATAGGCTTCTGTGGTGCATGCCCTCATAGTGGTAACGGAATCCATCACGGATTTCTTAGATAACCCGAACCAGAACGCCAAACTTGCAAATCGCAAGTTCGCTCAACACTAGTCCAGACTCAAAGCACACAAATGGCTGCATCAATGCAGACAGCCAGGGAGGACTTGGTACTCAGTAGCTCCCCCTACAGGTTCCTGCATGCATATCATCTGCATCAGAGGACTGAAATACTGAAATGACATCAGAAGCCAATCCGTGTGAATGTAAAAAGCTCCCTTGGCAATTGTTAATCATGATATTACTCGGAATCATGTACTCAGTGCTTCAATATTATTATACAGCAAAAATTTTACCAAAATGTTGAATCTATTGTACATATTTAAAAAAGTAGCTAGCTCCTCATTGTAGCATGAGCTAAGTTAGCTTTTAGTGAAGACTTGAACAAAAGGGCATCTGTAGCTATGCATATGGTCAATCTGGAGTTAAAAAAAAATCATATTTTTGTCACATCAAATTATTACTATTATTATACTACTATATATGCTAAAAAGTTGTACATATTGGAAAGTACATATAATCGCTATGGGAAAGGATCTACATATTTTTTTTCTTTTTGTTTTTTTGGTTTGCTTTTTGTCACCTCAAATAATTGGAATTTAGCTCTTCATTCTGCTGATGAAATGCTTGACTGTTTTTCAGGGTCTGCAAGGGATCTGTGTTGATACCATCTGTCCATTCTGCTGACTTAGAAAGGTCAGCACAAGAAGCAGCTGGGCACTCAAGTGTTCCTAATGGGTCACACCCCTTTGAATTTAAAATGTATACTTTAATTACTTGTAGACCTTGATAAGCTATTAGAGAGTCACATTTTTTCTTGGTGATAGGTTTGTTACTCTAGATAGTGAGGACATAGAATTTTGTTCTAATTCGTGTAATTTGTTAAATTGTTTTAGTTTTTTATATATAGTCAAAATTATATACTATATATATATATATATATATATATATATATATACTGTATATATATATAAAAAAATATATATTTTTTTGAAGGACAATATGTTTGAGAATGAAAAATGAATACACATGGCCAAATTCAGTTTTATAATGCAAATACCTTACAGAACACCAGGACACACAGTAGTGGTAAACCTGTCTAGCTTAGACAACCATTGGCAGACCCCACCCCACAATATGGTGGAGGAACTACATATTTAGGATAGCTTTTGGCTAAATCATCATTTGGCCAACAATTGTTCCTCCCAACTACACCATAAATACGCACACTCAGCTTGGCCATGCCTGCATGTCTTCTCATTTTGGGCAGGGGATAAAGTCACCACCAGACACCTCTGGAGGAATCTTATCTCATTCAGGAACAAAGAATTAGACATGTTGAAATCCAACATGCTTCATCCTTACTCCTGATCTTTGCCATTAGAGGACTCTTCCCGATACATGTTAGATCATTGACCAGTCCTGCTAAAGATGACTGAGATGTTTGTGGCCAACTTAATGTTCATGTTTATCTACAGAAAACCATCACAAGCGACTCAGTGAAGTCAAAGGATGTCCATAGTGTCCACTGTTATCAAGCAATGGAGTTTTCCAGTACTCAGAACTACGTTCTATGTACCTCACAACTTTAACTATTAAGGCAACTATTCTCTATCAGCTAAAATCCAAGGGACACCACTATTGTAAAAAAAACAATCCAAAGTACTTGGGGCTGTATGGGAGGGGAAGCCCAGAACCCCCTCTGTTCTTGTCAGTTTGCCAATTTTTCTTTATATTCTAGTTGAGCTAGCTAAGTCCATTGACAAATCCAATGTGTCCCAATGAGGTCCAATTATCAGTAGTAGGACAATAGCTTAGATAACTGACTTTCACACAATGCCGTTATAGATATGATCAGGATATACTGTACAAGTGCAAAGGCAGCACACAATAGTACATAAAGAATACATTCCAAAATCCAATATAAAACTTGAAAACACACCACTAATGCATTTCCAGGGGCATATCTGGAAGTTGAGGGGGTAGATGGGACACTTGCCCCAGTTGCTGGGAGCTGGAGGGGGCAAACAACAAGCCACCCTGCTTTTTGCCACAGTATTAAAATACATGGTTGGGGTAACAAACTGAATCTTTGGCCTGCGTGATGGAAAGATATTGATTACTTACATAGTCGCCAACTGTCCTGAATTGTCAGGGACTGTCCCTGGTTTCAGAGACAGTCCAAGTAAATTCGGGCTGTCCTGGGCCAAAAACAGGTAGGGCTAACATAAACCCTGCCATAAATGAGTGGTCCTGGAGTTGGACATTCCTAGGGTTCAGAGTTTTTAATGTCTTGATTTTTACCAACCAAAACATTAGTAAGTATGGACCTATCCTCAGGATCAATATCAGATTGGTGGCGGTCCGACTATTGCGCGTTGTCTCGCTTGTAGAGGTGGCGCATTGTAATTACAACTGCTTGACCATTCAAGGGAAGGGGACGAGTGGTTGTAATTACACTGTGCCACCTGTACAAGCGAGATATGTGCCACCTGTACAATTCCATATGGCCATCTGAATGGTACTCCATATTCATTTTAGGGACATTTTCCCTAATGGCAATTCATAAAGCAATAAAAAAGGGGGGGAAAAACTAAAATATGTATCTATAAAATACATAATAAAAGAAAAATAAAACCTAGTCATAGCATATATAATGGAAGCAACAATGTATAAAAAATATTTTTTATTCCAATAAATTGCAGCATTTCTAACATGTATAATAGCTGGGCCAAATAAAACTGTGGCTGTTGGTTAAAAAAAATAAAAATGAAAAAACACGGAAACATTTGTAATTTAAAGGAAATTTGAGAAAATTGTCCTATTCCCCTCTCTATTATCTCTCCTTCCTATAAGCTTCGCAGGGACTGCTCAAACATCAGCATGCAGCATTCTGTTTCCCAGCCTTCTTCAGAAATTAGCTGACACGTCCAGTGCAGATAACAGAGAGCTGTAGCATTAAGACTTGAGAAAGCATTAATCTTTCCTAAATTAAAATCTGCACCACAGTGTTTAAAATTGAGGCCACCATGGTTCAGTTCTGTTTGACCGCCAATTTTGATAAAAGTGTTTTAAGATAGGTGAGACATAGATAAATTGCCCACAGCTGCACAACAGCGGAAAGGGTAAGCGTTTAGTATAGCGGCTCCAATCATACTGTGGTGTCAGCCACATGCTTACATAAAATGCAAAGCAGAAGTAAAATACATTGTAATGTATTTATCGGATGTGATACAGACACTCCTCCGACGGAGATATGCAGCTGGGAGCATTTACTGAGACAAAGATAAGACTGAAGTATAAAATCACACATATTATATATAAAAAGGATATATTATACCAAATAGTCAACTAATAAAATATGGAGATACATTTCCGTAGGTAAATATATATATATAATTTATGTGTGTTTAAAATGTATTCCTTATTCTAATAAATATTAAAAATAGAATAAAAAATAAAGTTATTGATCAAATTAAAATTTCAAAATGAAATCATTAAAAAAATGAATAAAATGCATAAAAACTGAATAAAATGTAAATAACAGTTAATAAACTAAAAAGTATAATAAAATAAAAGCAAATATAAAATCAATATAAATGTGTACATAAATATTGAATATATAAATAAATATATGCATAAATATATATATATATATATATATATATATATATATTTATTAGGGTGCATTCACATCACCGTTTAGCTTTTCGTTCTTCTGATATGTCAGAAGAAGAGTGAGAGGGGGAAAAAAACAGGATCCTGTAAAAAAAACTGATCCTGTTGCCATTTCCATCTTAGATCCGTTTTTTAGAAGGAAACCAAAGTACTGCATGCAGGACTTTTGTTTCCGTCTAAAAAAACTAATCTCAGACGGAAATGTCTCAAACAGATGACAACTGATGCAGCAGGATCCGTTTTTTTTACTGGATCCAGTTTTTTTTTCTCTCTCTCCCACTTCTTCTGACGGATCAGAAGAACGGAAAGCTAAACGGTTATGTGAATGCACCCTTATAAATTCATATGAAATTAGTAAATTAAAAATAAATATAAAAATGGAATAAAATATAAATAACAGTTGTTCGAAGAAAATAAAAATATAATACACTAAAAAAAAGATTAAAAAGTAATATAAAAGTAATATAAAAAAGTAATATAAAAATGGAATAAAAAATTCTAAATCTTTCAAATTTAATTAAAGAAAAAAAGAGAAAAATAATATCAAAATTTACCGTCAATATTTAACATCTGATTTTTCATGTTTTTTGCCTATTTCCTTAATGAATTATTATTATCAAGGACTACATTTTCTCAATAAAACTCTCCAGAATACATCCATAACTTGTCTAAATAATACAGTATGGAAAAGGTAGAGAATTTTTGGAAAGTTGGAATACTTTAAAATGTTAGATTTAAAAAAAAATGTGGTCTTAAAAATAAGAAGGGAAATGCTAGGAATAATCTTGTGAGCGGGGATGTTACGACGAGGTGTGATTTTGGTGGCGTGTTTAAAAGCATACTTACATTTACGATGTGAAAATTACACAATAAACTGACAAAATTGAAGCAGTTTACAGTAACCACTTCTTGATAACGCTTTGATGTGTATTTTAATAAACTGATTAATATCTCTCATTTTAACCTACTAAAATGTTTAATTTCAACTTATCCTCATTTCATTTTGTTCTGCTTGCTGTATTTAAAATGGAAAGGATACCCAGGGATGTATATATGATGTGTAATGTCATATAAGTTTATCTATATGCTATGGGAACAGAATGATGCACATGTATGTCAGAGGAAGGGTCACCGTCCCACATGGTGATGTAAATGAAGGTGCTGGACCTTCACCATCACTGTAAGGCTCTTGATAGTGACTGAACAGGTCTGACTCAAGTCCATCAGCATATTTTTTTTTTGTTCATGTTAATGCAAACGGATCCGTTCTGAACGGATCTAAGCGTTTGCATTATAGGTGCGGATCCGTCTGTGCAGACACCAGACGGATCCGCTCTGAACGCAAGTGTGAAAGTAGCCTTAAAGGGAATCTGTCACTAGCAATTTACCCCCAATTTTTTTTTCGTGAATCCATGTTTAACAGAGTACCTGTTTTCCATCTGTCTTGTTCTTTTGATTGTGAGTCTTGTCATTTCTTCAAAAAATCGATTCTTATGATATGTAAATGACGCTGTAAGGAGCCCAGAGGGGCGTTATTCTTTCTCCACGGTGCCCAGGAACGCCCCTCTGAAGTGCCGTGCCCGGCTAAGTTTGAAAACTAATAACGCCTCCAAGTTCATCTAAATCGCCTCCCAGAGGCACGGCTAAGTGCCGCTCTGCGGCAAACACCCCGATCCTCCTCTCGCCGGCATCCCAAATCCCGCGCAGGCGTAGTGCCGTCAGTCATCTTATCATAGCGCAGGCAATCGCCGGCACTGCGCCTGCGCGGGATTTGGGATGCCAGCGAGAGGAGGATCGGATTTGGGAGGCGATTTAGATGAACTTGGAGGCGTTATTAGTTTTCAAATTTAGCCGGGCACGGCACTTCAGAGGGGCGTTCCTGGGCACCGTGGAGAAAGAATAACGCCCCTCTGGGCTCCTTACAGCGTCATTTACATATCATAAGAATCGATTTTTTGAAGAAATGACAAGACACAGAATAAAAAGAACAAGACAGATGGAAAAAAGGTACTCATGGATCCATGTTTAATAAAGTACCTTTTTTCCATCTGTGTTCTTCTTTTCCATGTCAGTCTTGTCCTTTCTTCTAAAAATCGATTCTTAGGATAAGCAAATGACGCTGTAAGGACTGGAGCCCAGAGGGGCGGTTTTCTTTCTCCACGGTGCCCCTCTGAAGTGCCGTGCCCGCCTAAATATGAAAACTCTAACGCCTCCATGTTTAGCTGAATCGCCTCCCAGAGGCGCGGCTAAGTCCTCAACACCCGCCCCCCCTCCTCAGCGCCGCGGTCTGCAAACACCCGATCCTCCTCTCGTCGGCGTCCCAAATCCCGCGCAGGCGCAGTGCCGGCGATTGCCTGCGCCTGCGCTCTGATAATACGGCTGAGGGCAACAGCTTCAACATCGTCACTGGGCTCGGCGCATGCCCAGTGACGATGTTGAAGCTGTTGCCCTCAGCCGTATTATCAGAGCGCAGGCGCAGGCAATCGCCGGCACTGCGCCTGCGCGGGATTTGGGACGCCGACGAGAGGAGGATCGGGTGTTTGCAGACCGCGGCGCTGAGGAGGGGGGCGGGTGTCTAGGGCCTTAGCCGCGCCTCTGGGAGGCGATTCAGCTAAACATGGGGGGGGCCCTGGGGAGAAAAGCAGCCGCATAGCCGGCTACAGGTCATGAGTGGGCGGGGCCTTATCTGCGCTACGGGCCCCCCAGTGCCGCGGGCCCCATAGCAGTGGCGTGGTCTGCCTCTATGGGCGGTACGCCACTGAGATTATACTTACCCCGTGGAATAAGTATAACCTATATGAGGTGCCCAGGCATTGGAGGGGGTCATTATAGGGATTGGATAACCCCTTTAACTTGAATGGGACTGTATTGTGCCTAGGCCACATGACCAATGTACATGAAGTTAAATGGCATTGGAAGAGGCTGCAGAGCTCACAGAGAACTACAGCCTCTTCATACAGCTGATCGGCAGGGGTTCCTGAAGTTGGACCCCCACTAATCTGATATTGATGACCTTTTCTGAGGATAGGTCAACAATATTGAAAAAAAATCCCAGAAAACCCCCAAAAATGCTAACTTACATGTTCCTTAAAGGGTTCTCCAGGAATAAAAAAAAAAGAAAATTCTTAAATATTATTGTATAATAAATATATTCACAAATACTTGTTTTGTCTAGGGAGCAATCATCAGGGAAAACAAAATGGCCGCCGTTCTATCTGTGCACACAAAACCTGTCCTCGCACAGGAGGACAAGTTACTTCACCACAATAAACCATAGAGTTGCCTCATCCTCCTCTCTGCTCTGCTTGTCAGGAATGATGATCCTGAATACAGGTGAATCTCTGTGGGAGTGGAGATGATGATGATGAGACATGAGAGGAGGGTGAGATGTAGATAATGAGCAGCAGCTCTCGTATGCAGTCTACATTACCACAGCAACACATTACCACAGCCTGTCCTGTCCGTCCTCTCTGTACTTCATGTCTCCTCATGAACGTAATTCCCCAGAGATTCAGCTAAAGTTCTTATCATCTGTATTCAGGATCATAATCCCTGACAAGTAGAGAGGAGGATGAGGCAGCTCTTTACCTCAGTGTTGTGAAGTAACTTGTCCTCATGTGTGATCAGAACAGGTTTTGTGTGAATTAATGGGACAGCGGCCATTTTGTTTCCCCTGATGATTGCTTCCCAGACAAAACGAGCCATTATAAATAATGAAAGGTATTTGAGAATATATTTATAATAAAATAATATTTAAAGAGGACCTTTCATCGGTCCAAACATTGTGAACTAAGTGTCATGATCTGTACAGCGGCGCCCAGGGATCTCACTGCACTTACTATTATCCCTGGGCACCACTCCGTTCTCCTGCTATGCCCTCCGGTATGTTCGGTCACTTGGTTATAGTAGGCGGAGACTTAGGGGACTTGGTTATAGTAGGAGGAGACTGCCCTTGTTCTCCTGGGCGTCTCCTTCTCCCAGGCTGTAGTGCTAGCCAATTGCAGCGCAGAGCTCACAGCCTGGGAAGTTTTTATCTGCGCTGCGATTGGCCAGTGCTACAGCCTAGGAGAAGGAGATGCCCAGGAGAACAAGGGCAGCCTCCACCTACTATAACCAAGTGACCGAACATACCGGAGGACATAACGGGAGAACGGAGCGGCGCCCAGGGATAATAGTAAGTGCAGTGGCGTCGCTGTATATATCATGATACTTAGTTCACAATGTTTGGACCGATGAAAGGTCCTCTTTAAGTATTTTCATTTTCTTAATTCCCGGAGAACCCCTTTAAAAAATTAAATGATGCCTTGAATAGTGATGAGCGGGAGGTGCCATATTCGATTTCGCGATATTTCGCGAATATTCGAATGAATATTCGTGTTATATTCGTCGAAATCGAATATTCGTAATTATTCCAATTATCGCGAATAATATACGATTTTTTTTTCGCGTATTGCGATTATTTATCTTGATAGTATAAGGCAACGTTCCTATGCTAATTGACTATGGCTAGGCTAATATGTGTATTTTACGAAATTTCGTGATTTGCTCTAACTTCGTCTCTTAGAATATTACGAATATTCTAAAAGACGAAGTTAGAGCAATATTACGAAATTTCGTAAAATACACATATAGATTGTAATTTAGCTAATATACTGCTATAATCCCTTTTTTTGCCTCTTTTTTTTTTTTGCCTCTTCTGAACTTAAGTTTTGTAAAATATGTACACTATTAAAAAATATTACTATAGCAGTATATTAGCTTAAATACAATCTATGTGTATTTTACGAAATTTCGTAATATTGCTCTAACTTCGTCTTTTAGAATATTCGTAATATCCTAAAAGACGAAGTTAGAGCAATATTAAGAACATTTGCAAAAGCCGAAATTGCGATGCGAGTAATATAATACGAAATAATCGCATGAAGATTTCAACTTAGCACTGCTATATTCCATATTCTAGCCTAATATGGAATATAGCTGTGCTAAGTTAGCACTGCTCTATTCCACACTAGGCTAGAATATGGAATATAGCAGTGCTAAGTTGAAATCTTCATGCGATTATTTCGTGTTATATTACTCGCATCGCAACTTGCGAAATTTGCAAATGTTCTTAATATTGCTCTAACTTCGTCTTTTAGAATATTACGAATATTCTAAAAGACGAAGTTAGAGCAATATTACGAAATTTCTAAAAGACGAAGTTAGAGCAATATTACGAAATTTCGTAAAATACACATAGATTGTATTTAAGCTAATATACTGCTATAGTAATATTTTTTAACAGTGTACATATTTTACAAAACTTAAGTTCAGAAGAGGCAAAAAAAATTAGAGGAAAAAAAAAGGGATTATAGCACTATATAAGCTAAATTACAATCTATATGTGTATTTCACGAAATTTCGTAATATTGCTCTAACTTCGTCTTTTAGAATATTCGTAATATTCTAAAAGACGAAGTTAGAGCAATATTAAGAACATTTGCAAATTTCGCAAGTTGCGATGCGAGTAATATAACACGAAATAATCGCATGAAGATTTCAACTTAGCACTGCTATATTCCATATTCTAGCCTAGTGTGGAATAGAGCAGTGCTAACTTAGCACAGCTATATTCCATATTAGGCTAGAATATGGAATATAGCAGTGCTAAGTTGAAATCTTCATGCGATTATTTCGTATTATATTACTCGCATCGCAACTTGCGAAATTTCGTAAAATACATATATAGATTAGATTGTAATTTAGCTAATATGGAATATAGCAGTAAGTTGAAAACGCCACTGACTGGAGCAGCCAGGAAGCCAGGAATCCAAAGGACAGGTAAGAACAACTTTAGAGAAGTGGGAAAGAAAAAAAATATTATAATAAAAAAAAAAATACGAATATTCGAATTCGCGAATATATAGAACGATATTCTAAATATTCGCGAAATCTCGAAATTGCGATATTCGAGAAAAAAATTCGTAATTCGAATATTCGCGCTCAACACTAGCCTTGAACTACATTAAGTCCTGCCAAAAATATGGCTGGGTAAGATGAAAAACATTTCTATGGCTAGGTTCAAAAAGGGGTTTGAAAAAGTTGTCATTATACAATATATTAAAGTTTTATCCAATGTTTATTGTAAAAAATGAAAATCAGACATCCTATAGTACATGACAATCCCTTTCTAGCAAAGCTAGAACCAGCCCTGTACCTCACATGGATCCAGAGATCTCCACATTCATTGCTGCAATTGCTCTGCTAGATTATCTTCAGCCTGGCAGCTCAGGGGGGTGTTTATTTTTAAGTTTGCTTTTTTTCTTTCATTTATTGCCATTTTGAAGATTTTCTCCACTAAAATGTCATTAATATCAATACAGATGATTAAGTTTTGTCTACGCCCATCCAACTGGCTACATGCATCCTCCATGTTCCTTCAATTGAATGCCCTGAATGCTGTGTTAAAGGGCTAATGCAAAGTTTATGATAGAGAACATGTGGTAATAGGGTTACTAGTGGTCAATGGAAGGTCAAGTGCTTTAAAATTAGATATAGACTATTCCATTAGAAATATCAGCACAATGTCAAGCTGGATGCACAGCACACACACCCCCTATATACTTTCGGGCATGTGTTGCATTAGCAAACATTTGCATTTCCTATAAAATAAGTATTCCGATGCTCCCCTGCTATTCCTCCCGGAAAAGTATGAATACATTGTTAACCATTTCCTCTTTGTCATAAGAAAACTTTGCAAACTGTTAGAGTAATGAGAATAGAACAGGTCTTAAAATCTGGCAAACATGACAAATTTGAAACAGAAATTGGCAATCTTAAATATGTGAAAATAATTGGCGGAAATTCATGCACATGCTGCACAAAGAGCCTCATTTATAGGGACCAAAAATTAGCATTTTCTGTAATTTAACACTATACTTTTTGCGACCCCTCGGCCATCCTGATGTTTATTGAGGGCACGATCAGGGGCTGCGGAAAGGGGGAGGGATCATGCATACATTTAACAAGATTCCGATCCCCACAGTCATGAACTTTCGCCGGCATTAGAATCCTCTGATTGGCTAGTCTGTACAGCTCGGGACCACACTCATTGGTCCCGGGCCGGTTAGCTGAGATCCCTGGCTGTATGTAATAGCCAGGGTCTCTGTAGACATGGTGACAATTTGTAGCCATGACGAACCTGTACGTTATGGAGGCTTAATGCAGTTCAGTCCATGACGTACAGGTACGTCATGGTGGCTTAATGGGTTAAAGGGAATCTACCACCAGATATTGCAAATAAAGCTGAATGACCAAAACGGGTGGTTTTGGTCCCATCTTCTTAGGTGCCTGCATTGCTGAGAAAATCACACCTTTATTATATGCAAAATAGTCCCTAGGTGCAACGAGGGCAGCGGTGTTGCACCTTGTTTTGCACCCAGATTCTCCACACAATCTGCTTGATGCCACGCCCACACCAATTTGAATGACATGGCCAGGCAGTGAACACATCATTACTCTTGAAGTCTCTCAAAGTCTTGCGCCTGCACCATTCGCTTCAGTGTGGCTTCTGTACTGCACCTGCGCCACCCAGAAGACAAAGAAGAAGGCATTGCTGACAAGAGGAGGGGAACGGCGCTGGATCTGCCTTGTGCAGGGTCAGACTGGCCAACCAGAGCGACAGCGATCCTCAGGTAGGCCCAGTCTCAGAATCCATAGTGGATCCCAAAGGTCCAGGAGAAAAATCCGATTTGGAGCTGTCTTTGGAGATAATAACTTGCCACTAGAGTCAGTTTCTTGGATTCTTTATTGACGGTCTAGGGGGTGGGCCCTGAGAATAATTTCTTCTGGTGGGCCCAAAGAACCCCAGTCTAGTCAAATATATAAGTCCATTAGCAAAGACGTCCATTAACTGACTCCCAAACTACAAAACAACATGAAAAAGCTGGACGACCAATTAGCACACATTGAAACTAAACCTGGCTTCAGTGGGCAATGACATAGTGGATGGACGCTCAGCCTTAGAAGATGAAGTCAAAAAGCTGGCAGAGAAGTTCACAGACCTTGAGGACAGGCCTCGCAGGAACAATATATATAAAGTTCAGAAGGATTCCTGAAAAGATAATGGGGGAGATTTATGAAAGCTCGTGTAAAGTAAAACTGGCTTAGTTGCCCAAAATAACCAATCAGATTCCACCGTTTATTTTCCAAAGGAGCTCTGAAAAATGAAAGGTGGAATCTGATTGGTTGCTATGGGCAGCTAACCCAGTTCTACTTTACACCAGTTTTGGTAAATCTCCCCCAATGACTGCTGACCTTATCCACTATCTGCACCAACTCTACAAACACCGGGTACTATCACTTTCTCCCAGAGAGCTCACCAAGGACCAGACGCACAGACTCTTGAAATCTAAGTTGTTTCCATATACAACACCATGAAATGAAAGAAGAGTTTATTAAAGGGGTTATCCCATGACTAATGTAAAAAATTATATCAGGCATCATATAGTTCATGACAATCTCAAAGCTAGAACCAGCCCTGTACCTCACATGGATCCAGAGATTTCCACATTCATTGCTCTGCTAGATTTATATCAAGCTGACAGCTCAAGGGGAGTATCTTTTCTGCTGCAGCTCAGGAGGCGTGTCTATGCTCTCCCTATCACAGCTCAGGAGGCGTGTCCATGCTCTCCCTATCACAGCTCAGGAGGCAGTTGAAGGATGAAACTGAGCATGTGCGGCCATCTCAGTGAGCAGGTCGAAGAAATAAGAAAAGAACTAACAGCAGGTGGCGCTATACAGATACATTTTATTGAATAACTCAGTAGCTGTCCGAAATTTCTAATTACATGCAATTACAAAAGTATTCAGATCCAGGGTCTGGTTTGAAAATTGTAGAATATTTTTCGTGGGACAACCCCTTTAACTGCCTCCGGACCGCCTAACGCAGGATCGCGGTCCGGAGGCGGCAGCTCTGCGCACAGTCACGCATATATGCGTCATCTCGCGAGACGCGAGATTTCCTGTGAACGCGCGCACACAGGCGCGCGCGTTCACAGGATCGGAAGGTAAGCGAGTGGACCTCCAGCCTGCCAGCGGCGATCGTTCGCTGGCAGGCTGGAGATGCGATTTTTTTAACCGCTAACAGGTATATTAGACGCTGTTTTGATAACAGCGTCTAATATACCTGCTACCTGGTCCTCTGGTGGTCCCTTTTGTTTGGATCGACCACCAGAGGACACAGGTAGCTGTGTAAAGTAGCACCAAACACCACTACACTATACTACAACCCCCCCTGTCACTTATTAACCCCTTATGAACCCCTGATCACCCCATATAGACTCCCTGATCACCCCCCTGTCATTGATCACCCCCCTGTCATTGATCACCCCCCTGTAAGGCTCAATTCAGACGTCCGTATGATTTTTACGGATCCACAGATACATGGATCGGATCCGCAAAACACATACGGACGTCTGAATGGAGCCTTACAAGGGGGTGATCAATGACAGGGGCTGATCACCCATATAGACTCCCTGATCACCCCCCTGTCATTGATCACCCCTTTGTAAGGCTCCATTCAGACGTCCGTATAATTTTTACGGATCCACGGACACATGGATCAGATCCGCAAAACACATACGGACGTCTAAATGGAGCCTTACAGGGGGGTGATCAATGACAGGGGCTGATCACCCATATAAACTCCCTGATCACCCCCCTGTCATTGATCACCCCCCTGTAAGGCTCCATTCAGACGTCCGTATGTGTTTTGCAGATCTGATCCATGTATCCGTGGATCCGTAAAAATCATACGGACGTCTGAATGGAGCCTTACAGGGGGGTGATCAATGACGGGGGTTATCAGGGAGTCTATATGGGTGATCACCCCCCTGTCATTGATCACCCCCCTGTAAGGCTCCATTCAGAAATTTTTTGGGCCCAAGTTAGCGGAAATAGATTTTTTTTTTTTTCTTACAAAGTCTCATATTCCACTAACTTGTGTCCAAAAATAAAATCTCACATGAACTCACCATACCCCTCACGGAATCCAAATGCATAACATTTTTTAGACATTTATATTCCAGACTTCTTCTCACGCTTTAGGGCCACTAAAATGCCAGGGCAGTATAAATACCCCACATGTGACCCCATTTCGGAAAGAAGACATCCCAAGGTATTCCGTGAGGGGCATATTGAGTCCATGAAAGACTGAAATTTTTGTCCCAAGTTAGCGGAAAGGGAGACTTTGTGAGAAAATACAAAAAAATATCTATTTCCGCTAACTTGTGCCAGAAAAAAAAATTCTATGAACTCGCCATGCCCCTCATTGAATACCTTGGGGTGTCTTATTTCCAAAATGGGGTCACATGTGGGGTATTTATACTGCCCTGGCATTTTAGGGGCCCGAAAGCGTGAGAAGAAGTCTGGGATCCAAATGTCTAAAAATGCCCTCATAAAAGGAATTTGGGCCCCTTTGCCCACCTAGGCTGCAAAAAAGTGTCACACATGTGGTATCGCCGTACTCAGGAGAAGTTGGGCAATGTGTTTTGGGGTGTCATTTTACATATACCCATGCTGGGTGAGATAAATATCTTGGTCAAATGCCAACTTTGTATAAAAAAAATGGGAAAAGTTGTCTTTTGCCGAGATATTTCTCTCATCCAGCATGGGTATATGTAAAAAGACACCCCAAAACACATTGCCCAACTTCTCCTGAGTACGGCGATACCACATGTGTAACACTTTTTTGCAGCCTAGGTGGGCAAATGGGCCCACATTCCAAAGAGCACCTTTAGGATTTCACAGGTCATTTTTTACACATTTTGATTTCAAACTACTTACCACACATTAGGGCCCCTAGAATGCCAGGGCAGTATAACTACCCCACAAGTGACCCCATTTTGGAAAGAAGACACCCCAAGGTATTCCGTGAGGGGCATGGCGAGTTCCTAGATTTTTTTATTTTTTGTCACAAGTTAGCGGAAAAGGATGATTTTTATTTTTATTTTTTTTCTTACAAAGTTTCATATTCCACTAACTTGTGACAAAAAATAAAAAATTCTAGGAACTCGCCATGCCCCTCACGGAATACCTTGGGGTGTCTTATTTCCAAAATGGGGTCACTTGTGGGGTAGTTATACTGCCCTGGCAATTTAGGGGCCCTAATGTGTGCGAAGTAGTTTGAAATCAAAATCTGTAAAAAATGGCCGGTGAAATCCTAAAGGTGCTCTTTGGAATGTGGGCCCCTTTGCCCACCTAGGCTGCAAAAAAGTGTCACACATCTGGTATCGCCGTACTCAGGAGAAGTTGGGGAATGTGTTTTGGGGTGTCATTTTACATATACCCATGCTGGGTGAGAGAAATATCTTGGCAAAAGACAACTTTTCCCATTTTTTTATACAAAGTTGGCATTTGACCAAGATATTTATCTCACCCAGCATGGGTATATGTAAAATGACACCCAAAAACACATTCCCCAACTTCTCCTGAGTACGGCGATACCAGATGTGTGACACTTTTTTGCAGCCTAGGTGGGCAAAGGGGCACATATTCCAAAGAGCACCTTTAGGATTTCACCGGCCATTTTTTACAGATTTTGATTTCAAACTACTTCTCACGCATTAGGGCCCCTAAATTGCCAGGGCAGTATAACTACCCCACAAGTGACCCCATTTTGGAAAGAAGACACCCCAAGGTATTTCGTGATGGGCATAGTGAGTTCATGGAAGTCTTTATTTTTTGTCACAAGTTAGTGGAATATGAGACTTTGTAAGAAAAAAAAAAATCATCATTTTCCGCTAACTTGTGACAAAAAATAAAAAGTTCTATGAACTCACTATGCCCATCAGTGAATACCTTAGGGTGTCTACTTTCCGAAATGGGGTCATTTGTGGGGTTTTTCTACTGTCTGGCCATTGTAGAACCTCAGGAATCATGACAGGTGCTCAGAAAGTCAGAGCTGCTTCAAAGAGCGGAAATTCACATTTTTGTACCATAGTTTGTAAACGCTTTAACTTTTTAACCCAAACCATTTTTTTTTTTACCCAAACATTTTTTTTATCAAAGACATGTAGAACAATAAATTTAGAGAAAAATTTATATATGGATGTGTTTTTTTTTGCTAAATTTTACAACTGAAAGTGAAAAATTTCATTTTTTGCAAAAATTTCGGTCAATTTCGATTAATATCAAAAAAGTAAAAATGTCAGCAGCAATGAAATACCACCAAATGAAAGCTCTATTAGTGAGAAGAAAAGGAGGTAAAATTAATTTGGGTGGTAAGTTGCATGACCGAGCAATAAACGGTGAAAGTAGTGTAGTGCCGAAGTGTAAAAAGTGGCCTGGTCATTAAGGGGGTTTCAGCTAGGGGGGCTGAGGTGGTTAAGGCAGCACGTAAACATAGTCCTTTACCAGACCCCTACCCTTATGTTTCACTACATTTCGACCTATCTGTTGCCACTATTCAACCAAGATAATTTTTAGATATTACCAACGCTTTAAGAGAGCATTGTATTGATCCCGTAACGTCACTTGCACTAATTGGCGGTCTTTAGCGTTGTCCTAGCCTGTACAACAGCCTAGCCTAGGTCTTTGCATAGCATAACAATGTGAAGCCTGTTACGTCACTGGTAGTAAAGAAAAAGCCTTTGCCCTGTGCTATGCTGCGCAGGGCAAGGAGGAGCCTCGGAGCATGAAATTCTCCACTCATACAGCTCTGAACTTGGACAACCCCTTTAATCAGTGATGTATATGTACCACAAAATGGTTCTATATCAGTCGCCCTTCGCAGAAAACAACCCCACATATGACTCCATTAATGTTATGGCTTTTGAAATGTGCCAACATAAAAACTTGTTTTTCTTATGAAATGTGCTATTGTTGTACAAGAGTAGTTAAACATACTGTAAAAAACATGTTTTTTTGTATAACGGTTCCAGTACCGACCAATAAAATAGAGGCAGAAATTGCTTTCTCTCCCAGAAAGAGTTAATAAAGGTTAATAAACAATTACTATGTACCCCGAAATTGTGCTATTTTAAAAATACTACTCACATGCAAAATAAACCCATACAACTGCCCTTATGCAGCTACATAAATGGAAAAAAAGAGAAGGGTAATAGTTGTGGGGGGTGACAAAGACAAAAAATTTTGGTGGTCCTGTCATGTTGCAATCTGTGACTTCTCCCCGCTCACGCCAGGTCTAAAAAAGTGGGCATGGCTTGCAGGGCCGGTTCTAGGTGAAATGGGGCCCTGGGGCGGAAAACAATAAGGGCCCTCCCCCCCACATGTCACGTCACATTATCCCCCCCCCCCCTCCATCATGGCAGCACACTTCCCACCCTCCACCCCCCCCCCCCCCCCCCCCCCCAAATGCACATTTCTCCAGTCCAACTGACTCCAAACAGAACCAGAGCGGGCTAGTACACTGGCACGGGCGAGTTGGTGCCTGGGATGGATCCGATCCAGTTTAATCAACCAACCTACCAGACTGGGATGGATCATGACCCAGTTTAATCAACCAACCAGTTACTGGTAGGTTGGTTGATTCACCCATCCCAGTGCCAGTATACTAGCCCGCCCTGGTTCTGTTTGGACAGTTGGACTGGAGAAATGTGCATTTGGGGGGTGTGAGGGGGCCAGTTACTGCCACAACCCTGTTGTCATGGCAGCTGGGGGCCTAGCGTTGGTAGGGGGCGCTTCCGAATCAGAGAGACTGGGCCGGGCTGTTATGCAGAGCCTGGCTGCCTCACTTAAGTCTCCTGCTGTTGCCACCTGCTGGACAGCATGGGTCAGTGCAAGCTATCACTGCCGCCTCTTCCTTTACCGCAGCCTGTATGCGATTGTTCATAGTCCTGCGGTTATAAGGGGGACCGTCCGCAATTACTATAATAGTAGTTGCGGCAGGGCCGGCGCTAGGGGCCAGGGGCCGCTAAGGAGTCTGGGGCCCTCTATGGTAGCGCCGGCCCTGATGGCTTGGGCAGGAAGGAGAATCTAATTTATTATTTTTCATGCCTGTTTCAAGTGTATAAAAAAGTCTAAATTTAAGCCATCTAGGAAGCTGTCTTACATTTCAAAACGGCGATGGATGTGCCAAAGTTATATAGAGGATCCACCGCCAGCTTAGGGGTTTATAACGCCGATCTTAATAAATGTGTCCCATAGTGACTAAATTTTACCCCTATAAAGTGAATAAATAATACAACCTTATACCATAACTGAATAATACCACCATACTGTAACTAAATACCACCATACTGTAACTAGATAATACCACCATACAGTCATTGAATAATACCATTGTATACCATAACTGAATAACAGTTTCCTAATACTATCATACCGTAACAAATACCACCAAAAGGTAAATTCGGCAATACCATCATACCATAATTACATAATGCCACCATTAGGTTCATGAATAATACCATCATACAGTAACTAGATAATACTATCATACTATAACTTGATAATACAACCATACAGTAACTAGATAATACTCCATTACATAACTAAATACTCTTCCCTTGACCCATCCTCTTTATCCAGCTACTCCCATTCGCATCAGAACTCCTAGAACAGGCATGGCCAACCTGAGGCTCTCCAGCTGTTGTAAAACTACAATTCCCACCATGCCCTGCTGTAGGCTGATAGCTGTTGGCAGTCTGGGCATGCTGGGAGATGTAGTTTTGCAACATCTGGAGAGCCTCAGGTTGGCCATCCCTGTCCTAGAACAACATGTCCTTCTCGAACTGTCCTCCTACCTCTCATCCTACTCACTTTTTGATCAGCTGCAGTCCGGCTTCAGACCCAATCGCTGCACTGAAACTGCCCTAACCACAGTCGCCAATGATCTGCTAACTTCCAAAGCTAAACGTCACTACTCTGTGCTCCTCCTCCTTGACCTGTCCTCTGCCTTTGGTACTGTTGACTGCACTCTCCTGTTACAATTCCTCTCTTGCCTCTGCGTCAAAGAGCTGGCCTCACAGGGGGGTGATCACCCCATATAGACTCCCTGATCACCCCCCTGTCATTGATCACCCCCCTGCCATTGATCACCCCCCTGTAAGGCTCCATTCAGAGGTCCATATGTGTTTTGCAGATCCACGGATCCATGGATCGGATCCGCAAAACACATACGGATGTCTGAATGGAGCCTTACAGGGGGTGATCAATGACAGGGGGGTGATCAGGGAGTCTATATGGGGTGATCACCCCCCTGTCATTGATCACCCCCCTGTAAGGTTCCATTCAGACGTCCGTATGTGTTTTGCGGATCCATGGATCCGCAAAACACGGACACCGCGGATCCGCAAAACACGGACACCGCGGATCCGCAAAACACAGGACACCGCGGATCCGCAAAACACGGACACCGCGGATCCGCAAAACACGGACACCGGCAATGTGCTTTCCGCATTTTGCGGATCCTCACATTGCCAGAACTATATAGAAAATGCCTTTTTTGTCCGCAATTGCGTACAAGAATAGGACATGTTCTATAGGCTCTACAAAAAACGCAGTGTTTGCCCAATCAGGCCTGATCTTGTGCGCACACTTGCATTCAGTCCGCCCCACCGCAGTGACAGAAATATATATTTTTCTGATCACTGCAAAAACACTGTAAAATCGCCGCGGCGCTATAAAAAGATCACTTTTGAGGAGCATGGCGGAAATTGATTTTTTTTGTTTTTGTTTTTTCTTACAAAGTCTTATTTTCCACTAACTTGTGCCCAAAAAAAAAATCTCACATGAACTCACCATACCCCTCATGGAATCCAAATGCGTAAACATTTTTAGACATTTATATTCCAGACTTCTTCTCACGCTTTAGGGCCCCTAAAATGCCGGGGCAGTTTAAATACCCCATATGTGACCCCATTTCAGAAAGAAGACACCCCAAGGTATTCGCTGAGGGGCATATTGAGTCCATGAAAGATTTAACTTTTTGTCACAAGTTGGCGGAAAGGGAGACAAATATAGAGAAAAAATATCAATTTCCGCTAACTTGTGGCAGAAAAAAAATATTCGAGGAACTCGCCATGCCCCTTACGGAATACCTTGGGGTGTCTTCTTTCCAAAATGGGGTCACTTGTGGGGTAGTTATACTGCCCTGGCATTTTAGGGGCCCTAATGCGTGAGAAGTAGTTTGAAATTCAGATGTGTAAAAAATGTCCTGTGAAATCCTAAAGGTGCTCTTTAGAATTTGGGCCCCTTTGCCCGCCTAGGCTGCAAAAAAGTGTCACACATTTGGTATCGCCGTACTCAGGAGAAGTAGGGCTATGTGTTTTGGGGTGTCTTTTTACATATAATCATGCTGGGTGAGATAAATATCTCTGTCAAATGACAACTTTGTATAAAAAAAATGGGAAAAGTTGACTTTTAGAGAGCTATTTCTCTCACCCAGCATGGGTATATGTAAAAAGACACCCCAAAACACATTGCCCAACTTCTCCTGAGTACGGCGATACCACATGTGTGACACTTTTTTGCAGCCTAGGTGGGCAAAGGGGCCCAAATTCTAAAGAGCACCTTTAGGATTTCACAGGACATTTTTTACACATCTGAATTTCAAACTACTTCTCACGCATTAGGGCCCCTAAAATGCCAGGGCAGTATAACTACCCCACAAGTGACACCATTTTGGAAATAAGACACCCCAAGGTATTTCGTGATGGGCATAGTGAGTTCATGGAAGTTTTCATTTTTTGTCACAAGTTAGTGGAATATGAGACTTTGTAAGAAAAAAAAAATCATCATTTTCCACTAACTTGTGACAAAAAATAAAAACTTCCATGAACTCACTATGCCCATCAGTGAATACCTTAGGGTGTCTACTTTCCGAAATGGGGTCATTTGTGGGGGTTTTCTACTGTCTGGGCATTGTAGAACCTCAGGAAACATGACAGGTGCTCAGAAAGTCAGAGCTGCTTCAAAATGCGGAAATTCACATTTTTGTACCATAGTTTGTAAACGCTATAACTTTTACCCAAACCAATAAATATACACTTATTGCATTTTTTTTTTATCAAAGACACGTAGAACAATAAATTTAGAGAAAAATTTATATAGAAATGTAGTTAAAAAAAAATTACAACTGAAAGTGAAAAATGTCATTTTTTTGAAAGAATTTCGGTAAATTTCGATTTATAACAAAAAAAGTAAAAATGTCAGCAGCAATGAAATACCACCAAATGAAAGCTCTATTAGTGAGAAGAAAAGGAGGTAAAATTCATTTGGGTGGTAAGTTGTATGACCGAGCAATAAACCATGAAAATAGTGTAGTGCAGAATTGTAAAAAGTGGTCTGGTCATTAAGGGTGTTTAAGCTAGGGGGGCTGAGGTGGTTAAAAATCTCTCATATTCGCTCCTTCCCCACCCCTGAGACAATTAAAATGCTAGTCCATGCCCTCGTCATCTCCCACCTGGACTACTGCAACATTCTCTTCTGTGGCCTCCCATCTAGAGCTCTTGCTCCCCTCCAATCTATTCTTAACTCTGCTGCCCGGTTAATCCACCACTCCCCTCGTTTCTCCTCTGCCTCCCTTCTTTGCCAATCTCTTCACTTGCTCCCCATCGCCCAGCAAATTCTGTTTAAAATAGTAACAACTACATATAAGGCCATCCACAACCAGTCCCCTCCTTCCATCTCTGAACTGCTTTCTCGATACATCTCCACACGTAATCTCTGATCCTCACAGGACCTCCTCCTCAGTTTTCTTCTCATCTGTTCTTCAAACAATCGACTACAAGATTTCTCACGTGCCTCTCCCCTACTCTGGAACTCGCTACCCCAACACATCAGGCTCTCCCCCAACATCCAAACTTTCAAAAGTAACCTGAAAATTCACCTCTTCAGGAAAGCCTACCATCTGCAATGAGCATGCTGCCACCACACAGCCAAATGAGCCCCCACCTACTGTGTTCTCCCCCTTCCCTTGTAGATTGTAAGCTCTTGCGGGCAGGGTCCTCTACCCCTTTGTTCCAGTCTGTTAATATTTCCTTGTTGATTGTATTTTATATCACGTATGTATAACCCCCTCTTGCTTTACAGCGCAATTAAATTAATGGCGCCTTCAAATAAGTAATAATAATAAATAATACTACCAACTGTAACTAGATGATGATGTCTGATTGGAATCAGGGCCGTCTTTAATATTGATTGGACCCTGGGCAAAAATTTACTTGGATAAATAGTGTAGGTTTATAGTGGCTCACCCTTCTGATTACCAGGGTAGGTGCTCTAACTAAGATGTGGTTCACCCTGACCACAATGGAGAATTAAAGGATATATAGATAAATTATAGTGAGCATTTAATATCTGTTGCTATACATCAGGTCTAGTTTGTTACAACTCATTTATTAGATAGTCATTATATCATAACAATATAACATACATACAATTAAAATAGAGATAGACAGTATATAACATGTAAAATATCTCGGTCTGGTATAAAGTATCACAGTTTGGTGAAATTGATGATTTCAAATATATATCACTAAAACATATTTAAAATGTTGTCATGTGTCCTTATGAACGCTGAAACTTGATTCCTAGCGCTACAGAGTCTCAATCGTATATTGCACTATTGAGGAAGACAATTCACTGGCTTATGCGGTATATCCGTGAGTGTAAATGTTCAATAGTACTCACTATTTGAAGTCCGGCTTGTACGTATCTGTCCGTGGTGGCGTCCCACCACAGGTCAGTACACTCACCCGGTTTCCTTGTGACAATATGGAATACTTTCCGATACTTGATGTCCGCAGTATCATTACGGTAGTTGAAAACCTGCTCCCGACTAGCTCCTGTGTGACCCACGTGTAGCTGGCGTCCTGCGTCTTACCGGCACTCCACGCGGTCAGGGCGTCGGAGGAGTCTTTACTTGTTAGTTAGTTCAAGGCTCCTGTGTTGAGTCAGGGATGATCTTAATTGCCGTCTATGCGGTTATGTCCGTAACTGTGCGTGCTGATCAGCTGGTATTTCCGATATGATGAGGTGTCTTTTTCAATATAAGGATCCCATCCGCTATACGCGTTTCAAGGTCTCTGACCTCTTCCTCAATTTTACTTGGGCCCCTTGGATCCCGCCTTCCCACACCTTAGCAGGCAATCACGCCCTCCACCACAACACGCACACAAAAAATCCACACACCTGGTTGAGTAAAGTGAATGACTGTAAATACTTCCAGTTCTGAAGACTCCAGCGGCTCAGGATCAGTGCTCTGGGCAGCTGGGCTCATGCTGGAAGTGGGCACCGCTCTGCAGGAAGGAGACCAGGGCTTGGCTCACCCTAGTGTTACAGTGCACCACAGCACCCCACAGTATGCAGTATAGCACCCTATAGTATACAGCACCCCACAGTATGCAGTATAGCTCCCTATAGTATACAGCACCACACAGTATGCAGTATAGCACCCCACACTATACAGTACCCCACAGTATATAGTAGAGCAGTATAGCAGCCCACAGTATACAGCACCCCACAGTATACAACACCTCACAGTTTACAGTAGAGCAGTATAGCACCTCACCGTATACAGCACCCCAAACTATACACGATACAGCACCCCACACTATACAGCCCCCCACACTATACAGTACAGCAGTATAGCACTCCACACTATACAGCACCCACAGTATACAGCCCCACACAGTATACAGTACAGCAGTATAGCACTCCACAATATAAAGCCCCCCACACTATACAGGCCCCCACACTATACAGGCCCCCACACTATACAGACCCCCCACACTATACAGGCCCCCCCACACTATACAGGCCCCCCACAGTATACAGGCTCCCACAGTATACAGGCCCCCACACAGTATACAGGCCCCCATACAGTATACAGGCCCCCACACCGTATACAGACCCACACACAGTATACAGGCCCCCGACACTATACAGGCCCCCCACACTATACAGGCCCCCCACAGTATACAGTCCCACACAGTATACAGTTCCACACAGTATACAGGTCCCCACACAGTATACAGCCCCCCACAGTATACAGGCCCCCACACAGTATACAGCACCCCACTATACAGTAGTTTACAGTATATTAGCATAACAGCCCCTGTCACCTTTTTCTGATGTAATCTTCACAAAAAAAGCTCCACAGTTAAGGCAAACTTCTCCTGCAACACTAGTGGTAGGACCTGTGATGACCTCATAGCCATGTGACCAGTAATATTGCTAGGTTACTGGTCACATGGTAATGATCTCATCTAAGGTCCTAGATCACAGCTCTCACAGTACGCTGCCTGGACTCAGTGTCGGCAGGCATGGCAGCACCCCCTGTGTAGCTGACAGCCTGACACCCGGGGCAGTGGCTAGCAGGGCTCAAGAGGCAGCTGCCTTGGGCCACCCAGGAGCAACTGGGCCCGGGGCAGCTGCCCCTTTTGCCCCTTGGTAAAGACGGCCCTGATTGGAATCACTTGCTTTTCCCATTCATCCCAGACAGCCATGATGACTTCTTCCAGCTCTGACTTGCTGCTGTGTTTGGCACACAGACATCTTTGGCTCCATGTTTTCCTAGCACATCCTCACTGTCTTCACAACCCCCTTACCCATAGCTGGTGTCAGCACCCGGCATACCCGGGCAAGTGCAGGGGCCCACAGCACAGCTGCCAGAGGCCAGAAGCAATGAGCGCTTCCATCAATACAGATGGAAGTGACCATTACTGGAGCACAGGGAGCTGGGTCCTGTCACTCACCGCTCAGCTCCCCGCACTCATCCCCTCCTTCAGGCCGGCAGCGCTCTGAATGGTGAAGCAGGAAGACTTCTCCCCACTCCACTAAACAGCCTGCAGGTACGGCTCGCGCTGCATAAGCTCTGCCCACACAGCAGGGGTCACAGCGGACTTTATTACTATGGAGGAGGCACAGATGACTTTATTACTATGGAGGGGACAGAGAGGACTTTATTACTATAGAGGGGGCAAAGAGGGCATTTCTACTATGGAGGGGGCACAGAGGGCGTTTTTAATACAGAGGGGTCACAGAGGACTTTATTACTATGGAGGAGGCACAGATGACTTTATTACTATGGAGGGGACACAGAGGACTTTATTACTATGGAGGGGACACACCGGACTTTATTACTATAGAGGGGGCACAAAGGGCATTTCTACTGTGGAGGGGGCACAGAGGTCATTACTAATGTAAAGGGGGCACGATGGACATTTCTACTATGGAGGGGGCACAGAGCCAGAGGGCATTACTACAATGAAGGGGGCACAGTGGGCATTATTACTGTGAAGGGGGCACAATAGGGATTTCTACTATGAAGGGGGCACAATGAGGATTATTACTATGAAGGGGGCACAATGGGGATTATTACTGTGAAGGGGGCACAGATAGGGCATTATAACTGTGAAAGGGGCACAGAGAGGGCATATCTACTGTGAGGGGGCACACATCTGTACAAAACTACTGTGAAGGTTGTACAATGAGGGCAATACTACTGTGAGGGGGAACATTTTTTTTGTTTAAGTATTGGGGGGGGGGGGCAGAGAAAGGACAAGCCACGGGTGGCAAACACCATAGGCACGCCACTGAAGCAGGGAACTATTTGCTCCCCGCTTCACCATTGAGCTGCCAGCACTCCACAGCAGCAGCACAATCTCATCAAAATGGTCCTGCTGATCTGTGTAGGAGGAGGAGTGGGGCAGGCTGGGAATCAGCCTCTGCTCCTCCTACACAGCAGTGCAATGTGTCACAGTATTCTGCAGCTCATGGGGAGTGCAGATCATGGGAGGAGCCAGGTGATTGAGGCCAGGACGATTTATTGGGTTTTTTTTTCACTTCCTGTGAAGGGGGAACACCTGGGCATAACCACTGTGAAGGGGGCACTGGGCACATATCTTGGCATATCCACAGTAAGAGGGCACATATGTTGGCATATCTACTGTGGAGGGGGCACACATATTGGCATATCAACTGTGAGGGGGCACATATTTTGGGATATCTACTGTGACGGGGGCACATATCTTGGCATATGTACTGTGAGGGGGCACATATCTTGGCATATCTACTGTGAGGGGGCACATATCTTGGCATATCTACTGTGAAGGGGGCACATAGCTTGGCATATCTACTGTGAGGGGGCACATATCTACTATGAAGGGGCATATCTTGGCATATCTACTGTGAGGGGGCACATATCTTGGCATTTCTACTATGAAGGGTGAATATCTTGGCAAATCTACTGTGAGGGGGCACATATCTTGGCCTATCTACTGTGAGGGGGCACATATCTTGGCATATCTACTGTGAAGGGGGCACATATCTTGGCATATCTACTGTGAGGGGGCACATATCTGTGAGTAGACCTGAGGGACTGAAACACTGGGTAGAAAATAAAAGTAGGCACATAAGGACTGATTCCCATATATCCGCTCTGTAGCATGCTCTGTGTAAGGTATTTAATCTATAATACATGCAGTTTCATTGCTGTAAGCGCCGTGCAAAATGCCACAAGAGGGCCCACTGAGACTTTATCGCCCAAGGGCCCAAATGAACCAGGAGCCGGCCCTCCCCTCCCATCATGTTGCCCCTTTAACATTACCACCAAACAGGATCTCGGGATCATGAGTTCTCACTGGCCAGACCCAACTTCTCACACCAGGCCAGTTTGCTGCTGCTCTCAGTCACACCTGATACATAGTACTCACCACTGCTCTCTACACACTCATTGCTGCCAAGAGGCGCACATAGCAGCGCCCTATATATCGACTCCTCCTATATTTCTGACTTCTCTCAATGGAGCTTATACAGCACCAAACTTCAGCATCTGCACCCATGACCAAAACAGTACATCCCTACTGAACATAGAACCTGCCTGGAAGGAAAGTGGCCACAATGCAGAATGGGTAACAAGGCAGAACACAGCAATATCCAATACAGTCAATATAGTTCAGTTTGCATAACTTTTTTGCAAGGGGGTGTAGTTCGGGGTTGCAGGCACTTTGGTCCATCACCCCTACATTTTGATTATGTGGATTCAGCAGCTCCGTTTACATCGGCCACTTTTGCATTTGCCAGTCTGGCCCTGACTATAATACTACTTCAAAAGATATTTTCTTCACACATTAATAATAATAAAATACCTTACTGCGTTTTCTCCCCTCTACGCTATGTGCCTGGGTGGCTTTTCATCTACCTGTCTTCTACTAGGCCTAGTACAAGACAGCAGAGGATTGAGGATAGAGATGATGTCTGAGATGATATAATAAGAAACATCTGTGAAATTCCTGATGTGTCCCTTTTAAGATCTCAGGTGAAGTCACAAGTTATAATGTTCATGGGTGAAGACATGACAAGAAATGACATCACAGGGTGACAGCACTATAAATTGAGCCTTGGACCCGCAGTTTCCAGACAGCTGTGACAATTGCACCCTGGCACTGGGGTGGCCTATGCTGAAGTGGTTGATCAGAGCCGCACTGTCCATGAGGCAAGATGAGCATCTCCAAAGCTGGTCTTAAGAACAGTGGTGGCCTGTACATGCACAAGTTTTTTAGGTCTCTTTTAAGGCTCCATGGTGGGTGAAAAAAGTGTTATTATTGGTTTGTTCACACAATGTTAACACTGTATGACTGCTGTAGGATGCTATATAAAGTGATTTTGTGTGCATGCTAAATTTGCTGTGACATGTCAAGCCTTACATTGGAAGCCGACATCCACACCTGTGATTTTTGGCGGCCCCCAAAAAGAACTTTCTTTCTTCTGACCTTGCATATTTGGATCTTTATTCATCCACTCTACATAGAGCCATATTGATCGACTATGCCACATGTAATCCAGTTTAAAAATATATTAATAACTCTTGTTGCTGGTGCCAGTGGTGTGCCCTACCGTCCTTGGTATACCCATGGATGTTGTCATTTGGTAAGTCAGAATAGGGGCAGATAGAGCTGCACACCCAAATACTACCATGGAGGTGCATGGGTCCTCCAATGCACCTCCATATGCCTCTGATTTTCATACACCATTGTGTCATGCTTCAGTGGATGCTGGGTGCTTCTAGAACATCTCCGTACATAGGGAGCATGATGTAGCTTGGATGGCAGCTCATGGAGGCTGGGCATCTCTGATCTCAGGAGATATACAGTCTACAGGCAATGTCGGACTGGAGATCTTGGGGGCCACCAGAGAAAATGATTTCTCAAGGCCCAACCCTATATCATCAATATAGTTTAACAGGTTTTGAATCAAAGAAAAAGACCCACAAGGCAAATGATTGGCTCCAAAGGAAGTCACATTTTTTAATTAATTTTTCTCCTGGATCTTTGGGGCCGATTATGGTATCAGAGCCTGGGCTCACCGGAGGGATCCTCTAGTATTCTGGTGGATGAGGCCAACCCTGCCTACAGGCTCTAAACCCATACCTCTACCACCTGCACCATCAGCCCTTAGATATCCAAAACATAAAATATCCAAATGCAAAACAATAATAGTCATGTAAAACTGCTACACCGTAGAATCCGTCAAGAAGACTATCCAGGCACAAATATTTCCTTGATCATTTAGTTCAGTTTTTTTTAATGGATCTAAAGAATGACTTTGATATTGTAATCTGCGGCCATGGAGTTAACAAACAACCAATTGTGTCATTTAGATGGGCGCTACATATCATGGCCCTAGCTGAACGTACCTACGAAAATAACCGTAAAGAGTCAGCACACATCGGCGGCACTTGTGGTTATAAAAAAAAGTAATTGTGCATGGAATGAGAATTTACAGTGCAATTGTAAAACGGGATGATGAGCTGAAAATTAAAGACACACAAGTGGAAATAAAATACTGATAAGAGAGTCTCATTCCTTTCATAGCGCAAAATGTTGGATGCGTTTGATCTCCGCACATTTGTCTTGGTGTTATTTGAAGACCATTTGGCTAAAAAATACCATTGTTTTTTACAGCTTGATGTAGTGTAATTATAGAAGAGATACAGGACGCCTTCGCTTCACATGTAGTTAGAAGCATCAAAAAGCTTTATCTGCACTCCGCTTCCGTAATTCTGTTATGGCGAAGGTTCAAAGACGTCTTCAGCGTACAGACAAATGGCAAGGAGTAAAACACAAATGCTTGGGATAGTTGAGCTGCATATGTTTGTTTATGAAAATTTTGTTCTCAATTTTACTCGCTGCGCTCCATATTATATCTGGTTTACTGGTAGCTGGGGACTTAGTGCGACAAAGCAGCTTTTTGCCTAGGACTATTGAAGTCATTGAGAAAAAGAAAAGAAACTTACCAAGAAGGAGTTGTTGGTATGGAACGAAAATTTGCATGTATGAATGTGCAGCACGCCCAGGAGGAGCAAGTGGAGGATGGGATCGGTAGCAGCTCTGGCAATGATAGTTGAGCGTACGGATCACGATGGCAATCCTCACACCGATACTACCTAGGGTCGTGCAGTGAAAGGGGGTGCACCCTTTCTTCCTTCAGGGCACACCCTGGTTTTGGGGCTCCTGCCTGTTTGTAGTTGGGGTGCCCTTGGTTTTAAGTGTTTTGGCAGTGTGCGAGGCAGGAGTGCAGAAGCAGTGTCCGACGGATGGTGACCTTATCAGTTGATATAAATAAATAAGTCTAGGAGTAGTAGTATAGTAGTAGTAGTAGTATATCTAACAGTATAAAGGAAGAATTCCCAATAAGTCACAGTGCAACTCTTCCCCAATAGCAATCTGGTGGAGACATTCCTGGGAAACCCGTGCTGTGTTTGGGTGGGAAGTCAAATTTCAAAAAGTCCTTAAAGTGGTTGTCTGGTTTAAAAGGTGAGTTTCCAAATGCTTTATTAAACAGTGGCTAGAAACAGCACGTTGGTCCACTGCTCCATTCATTTCTAATGGGCTGCTGTCTATAGACAAATCTCATTGAGAACATACAAGCCCTGTGCAGAATTTGCCCTTGGTTGGATTTGAACCCAGGAGGATATGTCTGTTCATAAATTGCCATTGAGCAGACTGTTCATCTCGATTTCCCAGGTCTCCTGTTGGTCTCGACTTCCTGGTTCCTCTCGACTTAGGAAATGTGACCAATTGGAAAGTGATTTGCTAAGTAGTCACATTCCTTGTGTCTAGGGAGACCAAGATGTAGAGACCACTGAGTATCCAAGAAGCATTGGAATGAGAGCAACAGGGGAGTGGTGAGTTATTACTTTTTTATATATTTTTTTAATGATATTTATAAGCCATACTGGCCTTCAAACCTCTTTAAGCTGTCACATGTCTGGAGCTAAAGTGCTGTCTGTTTCTAATTGCAACTAGCAGAACCTTGGAAAAAATATATAGTTATGAGCTAAGAAAAAAACACAAAAACACAAAATCTGTGTAAAATAAAAAAAGAAAAGGCAAAGTGATAGAAAAGTAAGGAAATGTTGCAGAAAGCTAATGATTGCTTTACTTTAAAGATGTCCAACTTTTCCTCACCATAAATTTAATGCACACAGCTGTGTGATGGAATAAATTTCCTTATTTTTCCTCACTTGTATCAATCTTAAATTGTTATTTTTCTATTCTCCACCCTATAATCTCCCATGAAATTATCATTTACTGTACTAACTATGTGGTAACATCATCCAGATTTTGGAGGGAGATGGGACGGATTTGCTACAAGAGGTAGAGACCCGCTTCAGTCCACATTGGCTTTTCTGGCTGTTAGACATGGCTGTAAATAAGAGCCAGAGAGAGATTATTAAGGTAAAGTGGTCAGATAGAGTTCTCATACCTAATCTGCATTGCTTATCTCAGTCAGACACTAGAACTGTCTACCTGTCCTCCATGCATGTCCAACATCTTGATTGCTTTGCTGTCGTTGCCGTTCTGGCTGGTGGCTTTCCTTCCCTGCTATGTGGTAAGCAATTACCATCGCAAACAGATGTCACCGGTCATGATCACATAGTAGAAAACCTTTAAGCAGGTCAATTTCATGGCGTTAGACATGCCATCTCCTCTGAATTGAAGCCGATATATTCTGCTTGGCAATATAGATATACAAACAACAGAAGGAATATAGAAATTTGGCGTTGTATTCGATATCTATTGATTTGTTTATGTTTAGTTTATGCAATTATTGGAAATCCTTATAAAATACAATAAAAGGACCTTAAAATAGACAAGTGTAGTGAATTATCACAAGTGTCATTGTCTTCACAGATGCGACTCCAAAAAAAAACTATGACCAGGTATCTACAGCGACAGGTCAACATTTCAATTAAAACTGTTTTCATGGGGCAAATAATTCATGGCGAAGTAGTAATAGAGTTTCTATGAAGATGAAGGACACATTAAGGGTTGCTTTTGGGTCCCGAAGTAAGCTTGAAGACTATGGAGACACCAGATCAGAAGCTAAGTGAGGATGAAGATACAATTAGCCATCATAGATAGACTTTTCTATACCACATTTTTAGTTGGTTGACCAAGCCTTGAATACCTTGGCTGAAGGTCAAGTGGCTAGTTGATGCTCCATCTGGCACTGAGCACCCATAGCACATGCCACCCCAGTCTCATTCCCCTCTAGGTATCTTACAAAATCCAGGAGCCAGAATCAGTCAGCAGAACTTGAAAGATGACTCAAAATAGGAGTTAAGAACTCGTACTGGCAGAATCCAAATAAAGAATCTTCATATAAGCTAGTCTTTGTGATTATGGTAGAACTACAAGCTGCATGTACAGCACCTCAGAACAGGGTAATTACAAATGGTTCCTGATTTGATGTTATTTAATCTGGTCATGCTTTGTATTATGCTGTGCATCTATTACCAAAAGCTGTCTGTAGGTTGTATTGTTTAGTTAATTATGCCCTGCCTCAGCAGAGGGAATTAGCTTTCCCTTCTGATAGAGGAACTTTATAGTCAGGAATTTCATCAGCTAATTGTGTTTTTAGCTCTGCCTGCCATTCACTCCAGATGCCAGTTCAACTCCGGGAGGAACATCATCCCTGTTGAGAGAACAATCCCTGAGGGAAAGCTGGAGAAGACATAGACTGTCCAGGATCACAAGGCGGTGCTAGTAAAGTATTCTCTGTTTATAGCTGATATAGAGACTGATAAGGTGGTTATGGTGAATTCACTAAAAGAGTTCAAGAGGGGCTACTAGAGAGGGGTCGTTGATCCAGGGAGTTATTCTGATTGCCTGATTGGAGTCGGGAAAGATTATTTTTCCCCTAAAATGAGAAAAATTGGCTTCTACCTCACAGTTTTTTTTTTTGCCTCAACTTGCAGGGTAACAGGCTTAACTGGATGGACGGAGGGCTTTTTTCAGCCTTATAAACTATGTTTTTATGTTACTTTGCTGCTTATGGAAGGATTAACAGTTAACGGCATCTTTCACACTTATATAAGGGTTTGGACGACCGCTTGGTGATCCTCAACCCTCAGAGCTGATTGTGATACGTTTTGCATGTCGATGGTTCATAGTCTCTGGCACCTATCACACTTTCTTGCTATGTGTGTGGACGGTTTGTAGTCTGGGAGGCCTACCGCATTTTTGATAGTTTTGCGCACCTGTGATCATCTTGGAAAGGTTGCAAAGTGTTTAGAAGGAGCTCAGGGACTACTACTCCTATTATCATCATTGTTGCAGTTTACCTATATACAGCTGTAAGGAAGAGACTGCCCTGTAATTTGCCTTGGAACTTGATTCTGTTGGATGTACTACAACTTCCATTCTGCACTTTATCAAATAAAGATGTTTCTCTCCTACAACCGACCTGGTTACAGCACCTACATCTCCTGCCTTGCACCTGTACACCAAGGTCACCCCAACCACCATCAGGCAGGAGCCGCAACATCAGACGCCTCTTATGTACAGTGTAGATGTACCGTTGATTTGAAATGCTATAGTGTTACAAAATAGCTCAACTAGATTGTAAGCTCTGCAAGACAGAGACCCTTGAACTTGCATTATAGAACATGACAAAACCCGTTGAACTTGGATGTTATCTGGAGTCTCTGGGGGAGAAGCTCTCCATTGACTACGAACATCGTAAGAATTTCAACAATGAAGTACTGTATTCTATACAAAGGTCATATCCCCAGTGATGATAAATAAATTCATGGAGATCGAAGAACATAATGATTAAAATGACCAGAACAGCAAAATATGAAACTGAGAGAGCTTGGCATGCCAGGACGGAGAGAGAGAAATAAATCAGTATTCATTTAGCTCAGAGTCAGAGACTCCACTGTGCTTCTTGGGGGAGCTGTCACTGTTGATTTATCTGACCCGTGATGTTCACTATCACCAGCTGCTTCAATACTTATGACATAATTCAAACCTTATTGAAAGTCCCAGTCATTGGTTTCATTGTTATAGTTTCTGCCGCTGTCCGAGGTGCTGGAATTAACCTCTGGTAAGAGTGATTGCTTCTATCGGAGATGTAACTGTACTTTTAATGCTTGTCCCCCAGGTCAGCTGCGGAGCCATCACTTAAAAAAATAATGTTTGCTGACATTTAAAGAACACAGATGGACAGATTGACAATATTTTATTGACCCATTAAAGAGGTGTTACGGGTAATACAGCCTCTAGTAAAATTTAGGGCATGTTGATGTCATGGTGGGGGATCCCCAATCAGATGGTGGTGTGCACGAAATATCCACTGCCTAATTTGCAGAAAAGGGTCTACCTGATGTTTCTGTAGGGGGTAAGTGTAAAACACTAGGAAATTCACTGTTACACCAAGCACACTGTCCTGCAGTGATGGCGTGCTACCTGGGTCCATCGAAATCTAATGTTACTACTGGGGGTAAATGTCTTATAGGGCTAGCTCAGATGAATGCAATGACACCTTCCACTTGGCATTTTGTTGCTTCATTCTGGAGAAAAAGTACTTTTAATCCATAAGCAAATAAGCAGTTAAATGCACTGGGGTCAGGCTAAGGGTGGGTTCACACTAGCGTTATGGAGTCCGTTATGGCTTTTCGTTATAACAGGGTTATAACGGAACATAACTGAATCCATAAGACGGAAGGGCGGATCCATTTTGCTGCCTATAGACTTGCATTATGACAGAATGCAAAACGGACGCCTTTAAAAGGCATTCCGTTTGCTCTCCGTCCTAATAGAAGTCTATGGGAATATAAACGGATCCGTCTGGTTCCCGTTATGCAAGACAGAAAACAAAGTCTACAGGTCTTGCATAACGGGACCCAGACGGATCCATTATGTTTTCCAATAGACTTCTATTAGGACGGAGAGTAAAACTGAATGTCTCTTAAAGGCTTCAGTTTTGCATTTCATCCTATGAATTCCGTTTTGTTCCGTTATAACCCTGTTATAACGAAAAGCCATAACGGACTCCATAACGCTAGTGTGAACCCATCTAAGCCACTCTGTCAACACTTGCTCCTCCTGGTTCCTCTGGCAGCTCCTCCTCTCCTTCTCAATTAACGGGGAGGGGGAGGTTAGGCAAGATGTCTATGCAGGAACCTGGCCACGTCAATCAAGAAGGAGAGGGAGCAGCTGGCAGGAGGACCAAGGGTGCACAGAGTGGCTTGGCCCGCCCTCAATGCACTTATCTGCTCATTTGAATGAAGTAACAGATCACTAAGTTAAAAGGGGCCTACTGGATGCTCATATTTACCCCTAGTAGCAACATCAGAATTGGCATGCCCCAATTACCACATCATCACTGCATGACACGTACGCAAAGACTATTGGGGACCTGTGTAATAAACAATAATGCCCATAAAATGGACCCAATCTGGATCTATCTTTGATTTTTGAAGGTAGCCCATTCTAGGTGCCTTAAGATGCCTTCTTGACTTTCAGATTGTGTTCATCCTGTAAGTATAGAAATATATAATATTGAAGGCTCCATATGGTTCTTCGTAATAACTTATTGTCTTTTTCAGATCTCTAATAGCCAATCATTGAACTAGGACTGATGACGTCACTAAGCAGGGGCAGCTTGCAGCTTGCAGCTCAAGGTCTAAATAAAAAAAAAATCTATGAGGTCCCCCCACCTACTGTCTATATTACTAATATCTTCTTAGGTGATTTTGGGCCACCTCAGACACTAGTAACATAGTACATAAGGACGAAAAAAGACATCTGTCCATCCAGTTCGGCCTGTTATCCTGCAAGTTGATCCAGAGGAAGGCAAAAAAAAAAACTGTAAGGTAGAAGCCAATTTTCCCCACTTCAGGGGAATAAAAAATTCCTTTCCGACTCCAATCAGGCAATCGGAATAACTCCCTGGACAACGACCCCTCTCTAGTAGCTATAGCCTGTAATATTATTACGCTCCAGAAATACATCCAGGCCCCTCTTGAATTCCTTTATTGTACTCACCATCACCACCTCCTCAGGCAGAGAGCTCCATAGTCTCGCTGCTCTTACCGTAAAGAATCCTCTTCTATGTTTGTGTACAAACCTTCTTTCCTCCAGACGCAGAGGATGTCCCCTCGTCACAGTCCTGGGGATAAATAGCTGATGGGAGAGATCTCTGTACTGACCCCTGATATATTTATACATATTAATTAGATCTCCCCTCAGTCGTCTTTTTTCTAAAGTGAATAACCCTAATGCTGATAATCTTTCAGGGTACTGTAGTTGCCCCATTCCAGTTATTACTTTAGTTGCCCTCCTCTGGACCCTCTCCAGCTCTGCTATGTCTGCCTTGTTTACAGGAGCCCAGAACTGTACACAGTACTCCATGTGTGGTCTGACTAGTGATATGTAAAGTGGTAGGACTATGTTCTCATCACGGGCATCTATGCCCCTTTTGATGCAACCCATTATCTTATTGGCCTTGGCAGCAGCTGCCTGACACTGGTTTTTGCAGCTTAGTTTGCTGTTTATTAAAATTCCTAGATCCTTTTCTATGTAAATGTTACCCAGTGTTTTACCATTTAGTATGTACGGGTGACTTGCATTATTCCTTCCCATGTGCATAACCTTACATTTGTCAGTGTTAAACCTCATCTGCCACTTCTTTGCCCAAACCTCCAATCTATCCAGATCCCTCTGTAGTAGTATACTGTCCTCTTCAGTGTTATTTTACACAGTTTAGTGTCATCTGCGAAAATTTTTATTTTACTATGCAAGCCTTCTACAAGATCATTAATAAATATATTGAAGAGAATAGGGCCCAATACTGACCCCTGAGGTACCCCACTAGTGACAGTGACCCAATCTGATTGTGTACCGTTAATAACCACCCTCTGTTTTCTATCACTGAGCCAGTTACTTACCCACATACAGACATTTTCTCCCAGTCCGAGCATTCTCATTTTATATACTAACCTTTTATGTGGTACAGTGTCAAATGCTTTGGAGAAGTCTAGATACACGACATCCATTGATTCGCCGCTGTCAAGTCTAGAACTTACCTCCTCATAGAAACTGATTAAATTAGTTTGACATGACTGATCCCTCATGAAGCCATGCTGTTGTACTTCTTCCTGGGTCAGACAGGACACTTTTAATGGGGAATTTATTTTTGCATTCTGCATGTCATCTGACAGTTTATGTTCCTCAGTGAATACATTAGAGAAAAAAATATTTAATAGCTTTGCTTTCTCCTCGTCGCTCTCTGCGACTCCCCCCTCATTACTCTTTAAAGGGCCGACACCTTCAGATTTATACTTTTTAACATTTATATAATTGAAGAACATTTTAGGGTTAGTTTTATTCTCTCTGGCAATTAATCTCTCGGTCTCTAGTTTGGCCGCTTTTATTTGTTTTTTACATGTTCTATTTTCTTCCTTATAGTTTTTCAGTGCTTCCGTGCTCCCCTCCTGTTTTAGTGATTTATATGCTTTCTTTTTGTCATTTATTGCTTTCTTTACAGTTCTATTTATCCACATTGGTTTCTTTTTGTTCCTTAACCTTTTATTCCCATATGGTATGTACCTCTCACAATGAGATTTTAGGATGCTTTTAAAAATATCCCATTTTGTGGCTGTATTTTTATTTTTGAGGACTTTGTCCCAGTTAGTTAGGCCTATGGCCTCTCTTAGTTGGCCAAATTTGGCTCTTTTGAAGTTTGGTATTTTCATTCCTCCCTGTAGAAACGCTCTTTTGAATGATAATTGGAAGGGTATTACTTTATGGTCACTATTTCCCAGGTGTCCCTCAACCTGCACGTCTGTTGTTCTGTCAGGCCTGTTGGTTAATACTAAGTCCAGTATGGCCGTACCTGTAGTCGGGTCCTGAACCAGTTGGGAGAGGTAATTGTCTTTGGTTATTGCCAAGAACCTGTTTCCTTTATAAGATATACAAGTTTCAGTTTCCCAGTCTCATTATGATTTGCCGCCTCGTCTATCTCGTTTAGTAGTAGATTTTCTGTAGACTCTGGTATATTAGGTGGTTTATAGTAAACTCCTATTAGTAATTTATTATTGTTTTTAGCTCCATGTATCTCTACCCACAGTGACTCCACATATTAATGTCCCTCACTTATATATTCACGGAGTGTGGGCTTTAGACAGGACTTTACATAAAGGCATACCCCCCCCCCCCCCCCCCTGCCCAGGCGCACCTCTTCTAGCTTCACTGAGGCAAAATGATGCAGCTTTACCTCAATGCCAAGTAATTATTACACATCACTGACTGAACGTGGACCACAAATAGGCTGCCGGTCCTGACAGGTGGTCAAGGTGTTGACAAGTCCACTTTAGCATGAAGCAGCAAATTTGCTCTGTCTCCATCCCTGGAATTACAAGCCATTTGTCCCTTGTACATGTGCCCTTTTCGAGTCGAGGTAGCATTAATGAACACGGTTTTGTGATTTTCTTTGTCTTTACATTTTCTGCACCTCAGGCTTTTAAACACCTTTTTCAGCTTTTTTTTTTCTCTTGTTGTTGCGGTAATGAGGGAAAGTGATGCTATCTTTCTTCGCACAATGCTACAGCACAACGATGGCTAAATAAACAGCAGAAAGCTCATCGTCCCCAAGGGCCGTTTCCAGTAATTAAAATCAATAGCATCTTGCTTGAAGCATCTCTTTAACCTCATCAACGTACAGCTTTCTGAACAAGTGATTGTAAAGCAAACAAATGAACTTAAAGCCCCTGTGGGGAAAAAAACCACAAGGCCCCCTTTCTATCGGTTCCTGCTCCACTTTCGGGATATTAATATTAATTGATTTCAATTTTTTTCAGATTTTTATCTTTGTCTTCTTAAGCCACCTACCCAGGCCCATTATCTCTTAATATAAAATGTCATGTCTACTCCCAGAGGTTATGGGAATTAAGCTATTCTATTGATCGGCCATTTAAAATCAAATGGGACTGTTAGGGACTCAAGGGCATGAAAGGGGTAGGGTACATCTGCTCACAAAATCAGACCAGGAGGCCTTTCAGCTACACAAGTTTGATAGCACATGGATAGAAACACAAAAAATAAATGGTATAACATCTGCATTGAAGGCACTATTTACCCATGGGACCATATTGATGGTCTATCATCAGGATAGATCATCAATCTCTGATCAGTGGAGCTCCAACTCCCAATGGTCAGCTGTTTGAAGAGGAAATGGAGCCGCGGTGAGTGCTGCATCCTCTTCCTAGGCCAGTGAAGTAATGTTCAATGGTCAAGCCTTCTAGGTGCAGCTCAGCCCCATTCAAGTGAATGATCCTGTGCTGCAATACCAAGGACAGCCACTATACAAGGTACAGCGATGTGCTTGGTGACTACGAGGAGTCCACAGTGCTCACTGCCTCTATGCAGAACTAGGATCCAGGAAAGACCTCCACTGATCAGGTAATGATGACCTTTCCAGAAGATAGGCCATCAATATTGAACTCAAGGAATACCCCATTAAAGGGGTGTCTGGGTTAGAACACCCATTCTGAAATACCCTATTGGGCTTTCAGAATTAACAGAAAGGACTCCTATGTTCAGAAGACTCATCTATTAACAAGACTGGAGGACCCACCATTTTGAAGGCACATATGACCACACCAGACCAAGTAAACTGGCTACCACTTCCATTCACTAGAGGAGGGCTATGTTAGTGAGCAAAAGCTTAAAGGTGTTATCGTCTTTTTTCAATTAATTAATGTTTTGAAGGGTGCCCTCAGCTCAAAAAAAAAATTGCAAACTCTTTGAGCAGGGACTCCCACATATCATCTGTACAGAAACTTAGCAGCAAGGATTCACGTCCCCTGCAGTGCTACCAGAAGATAAATATAAAGGATTATATCATTAGAATTGAACAATTGTCTGTCTTTATAATGCGTGGACATGATAGGTCATACAGGCAATGCTATGTCGTCAGTCACCGCTTCTGCCCAGCATGATGACGTGGTGACATCATCACGTCAGCGCAAGAGAGATTGGGCGTGTTTTCTTCAAATGGATGAGGTGAGTATGTACTTTTTTTATAACCCCTTATTAACCCCTCTCAGTGTTTAACATCTTAGGGGTTAAATTATGGGGATCGCCGTTCCCCATCATTGTGCCCACTGCATACAATGGAATGCAATTTGTGACGAAGTACTTCGTAACAAATCGAATTTCTTCTTGATGTTCAGCAAAGCATCCAAATTGAATTTTCAAAACTTCGCTCATCACTAGTCATCTCCATTCTTCCACTCACTTAAAATGGGTTGTTCACCCCCTCTGAGTCTTTCAGGCAGATCCCCCAGCAGGAGGGAATCATACTTACCTGATCCCCACCACTGGCTTCTTCGCTCCCCTTTCACCACTGCAGATCTCCGGTCTACCTGCATCAACATCTGTCACGAACCAACGGATGTGAACCCACTATGCCACGTGTCTCATCTCCTCTAAGGGCATTGTCTAAGCGTACTCCTTGATTATTCACAGTAGTAGTGGTAGTGGGGATAGACTTTCCCGAGGGGAACACCAAGTTGTTACCTCTTTAGGAGGGTATGCACACGAGGCAGCTGGTCCAGGCAGAACAACAGATACTTGAGTAGGTACCAGAAGTACAGGAGTAGTCAGGCAGGCGTGGTTGTTATCAGGAGCAACAGTGCAGGACCAAAGGCGTAGTCAGTGCAGGCAGAGGCGTAGTCAGACAGCCAAAAAGTCAGGGTAGGCGGCACAGGTACAGATTAGGCAATCCGGGTCGACAACAGGAGAGTCAAGGCAAGCAGGAAGGGATCAGACGAGTAGCAGAGTACAGGAACGAATCATAAGTTAGGAGTACACGTAAGTATCAGGAACTTAGCCAACACAAGGACCTTGACACTGAGGCATCTAGTACCTGCAGGAGAGCCTGGGTTGGTCAGCGAGGTCATATGACCCAACCCATGCAGCCCAGGGAGTGATGCGCGCTGCCCCTAGGGCAGTGTAACCAGACACCAGCAGCAAGCATGTTGTGCCCAGGGCTGAGTGGAACCTGTGGAGAAGAATTCTCAGCACCACAGCACGTACAGCGACAGAGCCTAGGACTGCAGCGGTGGACGGAATGATAACGGCACCCACGGCGGTAAGTGGGGGAACAGCGACGTACAGCTGCCGCTGTTACTGTACCCCCCCTCCCTTACGCCCCTTGAGTCCACGACAGGACAATAACCTTTTTATCAAGTCCGGCACATGAATATTCTCCTCTACCTCCCAAGACCTCTCCTCAGGACCGAAGCCCTTCCAGTCCACCAGATAGTAGGTCCCCTTGCCATGCTTCTTAAAGTCCAAGATGTCCTTGACCTCGAATGTCCCCTCCGAATCTTCAGATATCGGGGTAGGAGTAGATGGAGCCATCGAGAAGCGGTTAAGGACTACAGGTTTAAGCAACGACATGTGGAAGGCATTGGGGATACATAGAGAGAGCGGTAGCCGCAACTTATAAGTCACTTCATTGATCCTCCTCAAAACTACGAAGGGTCCAAATAACCTAGGGGCAAACTTGAAACTAGGAAACCTTGAACTGATGTTTTTGGAGGATAGCCATACCTTATCTCCAGACGAGAACTGAGGCGGTTTTCTTCTTTTCTGGTCTACATTCATCCTTATGCAGGTCACCGCTTTAATGATGCAGACCTTGGCATCACGCCAAATCTTCAAAAAATCCCTAAAAGAAGAATCCGCCGCTGTTACCCCAGAAGATATAGGGACAGGGAGAGGCGTACGAGGATGTTGTCTAAAAATGAAAAAGAAAGGAGAGGATCCAGTTGACTCACTAGTGTGGTTATTATAGGAGAACTTAAGGTAGCAATTGTACCCAGTTGTTGAGCTGAAACATAATGCTGAAGATAGTTCTCCAATATCTGATTGACCCGCTCAACCTGCCTGTTGGTCTGAGGATGATAACCGAAAGAGATGTCTAGGTCGATCTCTATCAGTCGGCAGAGAGCTGTCACCGCCAGTTCTGTGAGAAGGTCTGTTAGACGTTCTTCTCTACCTCGTTCATTGGGAGGGTTATGGTCCTGAGGGGAGGATGTGGGTCCCAGTGGCGGACATCAAGGCCACTCGTCTCATCAGGGCTTTCCATGGGTCTCATCCTGAGAAGGTGGGCTCAGAGTGTTCGGAGTCCACCCGTAGATGGAGGGGTACTGTCACCCCCAGTTCTGTGAGAAGGTCTGTTAGACGTTCTTCTCTACCTCTTGCATGACGTTCTATGTTTTGGTTTCACTTTGTCATCTCCTTTCCTTCTCCCAGCTGTCACCTATTTACACTAATTGTCTCCCTTTATATTCCCTCCCATACTGCCTCACTTTGCAGTTTATACTTCTTCCTGGATGAGTTGTTCACTGCTGGAGGCTGCTACTGCTGATTCCTCAGATAAGTCTTTTTCCTTTATTTGTGTTTCCTTGCTGGCTTGATTCTAGGTGACCCTGACTCCGTCTGTATAAAGTGCAGGGAGCCGGTGGCTGTGTCCCCTCACTATTATAGGGTTTTCAGGTGTCACACAGTATTAGGTACGTGGGCATGCAATCGTCTACCATAAAGACCTTTGCATGGGCATAGCAGTCAGGGAGAGCTCTAGGGGTTTTATAGGGCTCACCCATATGCTCCTTAGTTTGGGATCAAGCCAGTCGGATGTTTATTTATAAGTTCCAGCTTTCTGCAACACCATCGGTGACAAGAGCTCTCCAGAGCTTAGAGGTAATCTGAACTCCGCAATCTGAAACAATATGCCCAGGTAAACCATGCAAACGGAATTTATGTTTCCCGAACAGTTTAGCAAGTTCCTCAGCCGAGAGCAATCCAGTCAAAGGAACGAAGTGCGCCATCTTGGAGAAGAGGTCCACGATCACCCAAATAGCTGTACTTCCAGCAGAAGAGGGCAGATCTGTAATAAAGTCCATGGCAATGTGTTGCCATGTAGCATCAGGAACAGGTAGAGGTAACAACACCCCAGGTGGTGTAATCCTGGAGACTTTATATTGAGCACAGACGGTGCAGGCAGAAACATAATCACTCACATCCTTGGACAATGTGGGCCACCAGTAGTGGTGAGACACAAGTTCTGTGGTTTTGCGGATCCCTGGGTGAATGGCCAGTTTGGAGTTGTGCCCCCAAGCTAAAATACGTTTCCTCTTGGCAGATCGCACAAATGTCTTCCCGGGAGGGATGTCTCTTATCAAGACCAGAGCCATTGTGATCAATCGGGCAAGATCTGCAATGTACTGAGGCTCCTCCTGCTGGTCGGAGAAGTCAAAGGACCTAGACAGCGCATCCACCTTGATGTTCTTCTCGGCCGGGTGAAAGTGCAGCTCAAAATCAAAATGGGAGAAGAAGAGAACCCACCTGGCTTGACGAGAGTTTAGATGCTGGGCGGTCTGCAGATATGTGAGGTTCTTGTGATCGGTGAAGATTATCACTGGATGTTGGGCCCCAGCTAATAGATAACGTCACTCCTCCAAGGCAAGTTTTATGGCCAGAAGTTCTCTGTCTCCCATACAGTAGTTCCTCTCAGCAGGTGAGAATAGCTTGGAGGAGAACCCACATGTCAACATCTTGCCCTTGGCGTCCACTTCTAAAAAGAATTGGCGAGAGGCATCGGGATGATGCAGAACAGGTGCAGAAGCAAAGGACCTCTTCAATTGGACGAAGGTGGCCTCTGCCTCAGGAGTCCAGTCTTTGGCATTCACCCCTTTCCTAGTAAGATGTAAGGGATAAAAAATTTGAGATGAACTGACGATAGAAATTACCGAATCCGAGGAAGCGCTGTATAGCACGAAGACCCTGTGGACGGGTTAGTCCATAATTGTGTTCAATTTTTCAGGATCCATCTGCAACCCGGCATCCGAGATGATGTATCTGAGAAGCGGTATGGTAGATTTTTCAAAGATGCATTTCTCCAGTTTGGCATAAAGTCGATTCTCTCTCAACCGCCATAAAACTAAATGTACATGCTTTCGGTGAGTGGTCAGACCTGGAGAGTAGATCAGTATATCGTCCAGGTAAACTATCACGCAGACATAAAGCAGATCCCGGAAGATATCGTTTACCAACTCCTGGAATACTGCAGGAGCATTGCACAGGGCAAAAGGCATGATGAGATACTCGTAGAGTCTTCCTTTCATAGCCCTTTCGGATGCGGACAAGATTGTATGCGCCGCGTAGGTCAAGTTTAGAGAAGACCATAGCACGCGGATTCTGTCAAAGAGTTCGGAGATTAGCGGAAGAGGGTATTGATTCTTGACAGTGACCTTATTCAGACCTCGATAGTCGATACAAGGCCGTAATGATCCATCTTTTTTCTGCACAAAGAAGAACCTGGCACTGGCTAGAGAAGTAGATTTCCAGATAAACCCCATCTCAGCATTCTCCTTGATGTACTCTGACATCGCTTGGGTCTCAGGAAGGGAGAGTGGGTAGACTTGACCACAAGGAGGAGTGGAACCTGGCAGAAGGTCAATCGGACAATCATCTAGGCCTCTTACTTATTGAAGACATCTGCAAAACTGGCATAATGCTGCGGGAGTCCAGGCAGATCTACAGGTACAGTAGGCGAGGAAGCGGGTCGGACCTCTGATAAGCAGGTGGAGTGATAGGATGATCCCCAACACAGAATCTGACCGGAGTGCCAGTCCACTACTGGAGTGTACTGATGCAGCCAGGGGAGGCCAAGGATAACCAGATTCACGGAGGCTGGCAGCACATAAAAGGAGATCATCTCAGAATGCAGAACCCCAATTTTCAGCTTAAGGTACATAGTGACAAAAAGCACTGGTTCCGGGAGTGGTAGTCCATTTACGGAAGCCACTGACAGAGGCCTTTCTAAACAGATAGTAGGAAGCCAATACTGATGGACCAGAGCTTGCTGAATTAAATTACCGGCTGAGCCAGAGTCCAGAAATGCAGGCACAGACAATGTGACTGCCTGGTGCGAGAGAGTCACCAAACAGAAAGTTTCGGAGAGGACTTCTCCTTGTCTAGAATCACCTCTCCAACTGATCCTAGACATTGGTGTTTCCCAGCTTCTGTGGGCACTTACGCACAAAGTGGCCCTGGCCTCCACAATACAGACACAGGTTCTCTGCTTTGCGGCGTAAATGTTCCTGGTCAGACAATGGAAGGTGCTCTATTTGCATGGGCTCTTCAGATGGGGTGGACACTAGGGTAAGACTCGGCCTCTGGAAGGATGGAGCCAAACGAGGTGGTCTTCTGGTGCATGCAACCTCCTTAAAACATTCTCTGAAGCTAGATATCTATCCTTGTGGCCAAGGTGATCAGGTCATTTAGAGTAGACGGATGGTCGCGACCAGCTAATTCATCCTTAATCCAGTCAGAAAGGCCTTCCCAGAACACCGCCAGTTGAGCCTCATTGTTCCATGCAAGTTCGGCAACCAGGGTACAAAACTGGAGGGTGTACTGACCCACAGACTAGGAACCCTGTCATAGACGCAGCAGAGCTGATGCAGCGGAGGACGTGCGTCAGGCTCTTCAAAGACCAGCCTGAAGGTAGCCAGGAAAGTCTGCAGATTAGTAGTCTCTGGACCTCCATGTTCCCAAATGGGATTTACCCAAGCAAGGGCCTCATCAGACAGCAGGGACACAATGAAGGCAACTTTGGACACCTCAGTGGGAAACTTCTGCCCATGCAACTCAAAGTGGATCAGGCACTGGTTCAGGAATCCACAACAGGTTTTTGGATCTCCACCATAGCATGATGGACGCGGGAGTTGCACCCTGGCAGCACACAAATCCAGATTCACTTGTGGAAATGGCAGGAGTAGCCGCGACTGACGACCCTGCAGTAACCGGAGAAGGGATAGCGTCCAGAGTGTGGAACCTGTGGGGCAGAATCCTCAGCACCACAGCACGTACAGTGACAGAGCCCAGGACTGCAGCGGTGGACGGAAGGATCACAGCTGAGCACAGCGCCCAGGTCCACAGCGGTAAGCGGGGGAACAGCGGCGTACAGATTCTGCTGTTACTACATCTGATTTGATGCAGGTCATGTGGCCACTGCAGACAATTGTTGGCAGTGGTGATGTGTCCAACATGGGTCACTCGACCCATTGACATAACACATGGGGAAAACTTTACCACTGCAACCCACATGACCCACGGATGTTGAGACTGGAGATCCTTAGCAGGGGAGCAAAGGACCCGGAACCCAGCAGCAGGGATCAGGTAAGTATGAACAACCCCAATAGTGGGCAACAAATGCTGAAAAAGCAAATAAAGCATGATAGAAGTGACTTTTAGACCAATTTTACCGGGGAATATTTATGTGCCCTTCATGTTAGACCATTAATGGCTGGAACTGCAATACTGTATTTATTTTGTCAGTACCAAATGATGATTCCTCTCCAGTCAGGATTCTACTTTAACATATTCTATCCTTTTATGGAAGAACAGCCATATACCGATTTGTAATGCCTTCATGATTGTATAATTTTAAACCCTAATCTCTCATACTGGTTGAAGGTCCTAGTCTTCCTCCATCCTATGACTACATATAGGCATGTTGCTGGCCTATTATTTCCTTTGACATCCAGTTTCCTCTTTCTTTTCTACCCAACACAGTCACTTTATGATGATTGATTACCAAAGTCTGAGGTATGAGTAATATTAAGTATTATCTCGGGTCTCCTGAGTCTCCACCTAATAGGTCGCTCCATCCCTCCACTCATCACTCGGAGATGCACACACTCTGTTTCCCATAAGTAATCACCCTAGTTAAAGAATTAACTTGGGGCTGGCAAATGCCATAATAGATGGAAGGGGCACTCCGGGGCTTATATAAATCATAACTGTGACATGGAGGCCATCATTAGGTCACGAGATGTGGTTTTGTAATAATAGCACTGAATGTATCACTCCGTAAATGAAAAGGAGCTGCTGCAATGGAACAAGCCATTATAATAAGGAGAGGGCAAGGAGTCTTAATCACCTCTTGCCTTACTAATCTATGATAATTCAACATCTCCAACTCTCAATGTCTGGTCAATGTCTGTGTAAAATTTACTTTTATTATATTCATCTTTTATATTATGTTAAGCATTATACAAGTCCGGTATACGAAACCCAGAATTGTGTACAAAATCCAACAGTATGTCAATTCATATTCTTTTATACCCACCCATTTTAGACTGGGAGGTGGAGCTTATCTGAAGAGGTATGCCATTTTTGGCTTGGAGGTGAGGCTTATCTAAAGAGGTTGTGCCACTTTTGACTTGGAGGTGAGGCTTATCTAAAGAGGTTGTGCCACTTTTGACTTGGAGGTGAGTCTTATCTAAAGAGGTATGCTAATTTTGACTTGGAGGTGAGTCTTATCTAAAGAGGTATGCCACTTTTGACTTGGAGGGGAGGCTTATCTACAGAGGTCATGCTATTTTTGACTTGGAATTGAGGCTTATCTAAAGAGTGATGCCGTTTTTCACTGGGAGGTGGTCCTTAACTAAAGCAGTAGTGCAATTTTTAACTTGGAGGTCGAGCTTATCCAAAGAGGTGATGCCATTTGTGGCTGAGAGGTGGGGCTTTTCTAAAGAGGTAGTGGATTTTTGACTTGGCAGAAAGACTTTCCTAAAGAGATAGTGCTATTTTTTGACTGGGAGTACTGGGAAGTGAAGCTTTTTCTGAAAAGGTAGTGCTATTTTTTTAACTGGGATTTGAGGCTTATCTAAAGAGGTAGTGCGATTTTTTGACAGGGAGGTGGAGCTTATCTAAAGAGGTGGTGCCCTGCCCCCTTTCTAACACACATTGCTTCACCTGCACTAGCACTGGAGAACGAGAATGTCGGGGAGGGATAAATGGCACCTAATGAAGAACAGAAAAAGAGGACATAATTAACTTACTTTTTAGTTTAGTTTTTTAGGTAATCTACCAATGTGGCAGTGCCATATGGTCCTGCAACAACTCTCTGTCCCTTCATTTTATTCATTATTTTTGGTACGACGTTATGGTTGTCAGAATGCGCCTTTCCCCTACTTCAGTCCCTTAGGTTAAGATTAATAGCTTTTAGATGAGTAACCATTAGTTTAGTTTTTAACTTATGTTTAATATAAAGACTTCCAAAATTAAAAAAGGGATCCATGTGGGCACACAGAAAATGGTGACCAGTGCCCGCACGGCAGCCACTAATTGGACATTGGTGGCATATCCGTTCTACGTCTGCCTTGAATAGAGAATTTTTGTGAATTCTGTACAATACACAATTAACTATTAGTTATTTTAGTCGATTTTCCTCTCGTCTATCGCCCCTCTTACGGCTGCAGCCATACGTAACCTCCTTCTATGTGTGGTTACAGAATACTCATAGATTTTTATGTTATGGCCGGAGCTCTGTAAGGATCCCACAAGGGAAATGCACACACCGTACGGTATATAATTGCTCCGACAACTTCCCTGACACTTGAGGTATTAGATGCCGGTAGCTTCAGGGTTTGTGCTGCTCATAGAAATAAGACGAGCGTGAATGAAAGCCATTTAGTATTAGCCCACCCTTACCGAATCCTCACATTATATAAGAACAATATTTTTTCTGTAAATGCCACATCACAAGAAAGGGCCGGTGATTTATGTACGTCTCCGTTTTCAGATAGGTAGCAATAGACGTTAAAGTTCTCTAAGGACAATGTTCTAGATAGATCAATTTTCTGATATACAAGAGAAGGTATCTTGGAAATGACTCACCCATCAGTCAGTACCTAGCACCGGCGCTGGGGTTGTATATTCTGCAGAGCCATATTCAGGCTAAGAAAACGACAACATATGGTGCTAGGCGGTTGTGATCGTAGAAATGTAAAATTGTTCATGGAATAGATCATCATGGAAGGTACACAATAGACATGAGCCCCTTAAACTAGCTGCACCTTAGGCAGCTGCCTCTTTGGGCTTCCTGTCAAGTTAGCCTCACCCAAAGTCATCCTGGAAGATCCACTGCAGCAGGTCCCATCATCATGAAAAATAAAAACAGATTTGTATGTGCAAACAGATGTTTAGATGTAGCAGAGTCAAAAGCATCACTGCAAAGGATTGTCTGAGATGATGAAAAACAGAAACAGCGCCAATCTTGTCCATGGGCCATGTCTGGTATTTCATCTAAGTTTCATTTACAGTGAAGACTGAGATACAATACAAGACATACCATAGCCCTTAGACAAGAAGGGTGCTGAATAGTCATAAACGTTAAACTACTGCAGTACTTGATAGGGTTTTCTCAGGTTCTAATTTTTTTTCACAGAAACAGCACCATTATTGTCTTTGGCCGTGTTGGAGCCTTCACTTTAATGGCGATGAGCTGCAAAACCAAGTTCAACCCATTGACTGCAGTGGAGCTGTAAAGATTGACACCCTTTTTTCTAATCCTGGAAAACCCTTTTGATTTGTCTTCTTCTGTAGCTATGTCGACCTTGTACTTTGACTTAATTTAATATCTTGAAGATAGAAAATTGGCATAGATCATAAATCTTTGAGTCATATACAGAACTTATAGGTCAGGGGCTAAAGCTTTTAAATTAAAAACAAGCACTACCCAAAATTTTCATGATTTCAGTTTCAAACTAAAGCTGGGCATCTGATTTAGACCGGAGTTATGTAAACAATAATTCAGCCCAATTTCCCCTTGAAACACGCAAGCTCTGCTCTTCTGCTCAATAGGTATAGGAGAACAACATCTCTGACATTGGCTTCTGCCCCTTTGAGAACAGTGCTGGACCTCTTTTTAACTCTGAAATCTGCTGTAGGGAGAACGTTTGGTCACCACCATACACGTTAGATCGTTGGCTGCTCCTGCCAAAATTGTAGGGTTTGACCAACATTTATTGAAGTGTATGTGTATTGGTATTCTCATTGTAGACTTTTACGGCATATCAACAGGATATACCATAAATGTGTGATAGGTAAGGGTCCTATCAGGATAATGGGGGCTTTGTGACCCCTTTTCTGGCTTATTCTGACCATACACTTTGGAAGTAAAGTAGGGATCAGCAAATCAATTCTAGCAAATCGATCTGTCTTGTCATCAAGGGTTCTTCACCTGTAAGGGACTGTCCCCGCAGGTGAAGAAGCACCCACCTGCCGGACATCTCGCCCAGCCCCAACAATCTTGCACCTGCGCCCCCTGCTCTGCCTCGGGCACTGAAGCAGTGACTGCATATGTGCTGCTACTGGTCCAGGTGATGATTTTGAGAGAACCAGCCAACAATCTAAGGTGTACTCTCTCCTGACAGCAGATGTCAGGAGAGATAAGGTTGGGGCAGTTGGATTTGAACATGCCCAATGATTTTGTTCTCAGGGAAATACGGATGTTAGGGATTGAAATTCAACGGGCCCAATCCTTTTGTTCTTGGGGAGATAAGCCATTGTTAGAGGTGTCTAGCAGAAGCTTAGTCTCCTCTCTCCATTCAGAACGCATGCATGTTCAATCGAGCCCAACATGCATGTGTGGGGGGAATCGGGGGAGACAGCTCCTCTGCCAACAGGTACACATTAGTGTACCTGTTGGCCAAACCCAACTTTAATGGCAGGCTTTGCTGGCAATCTAAAGAGTGTGGGGACCTCCCAATAGATGATGTTTTAGGAAAGAAACATGGGGCAAACTGAATTTTTTGCCTGATCCTCTTGATCTCCCAGGAGATTGCAGTGTCCCACTTAGTGAGATGTGTGGGCACTTTAAACTGTGTTATTTATCAATGTAATGAATTGATATATGTACCCTGTATATCCCAAATACAGGCTGGTAGGGTGTTATTCCAACCCTTCAACTCTAGGTGGTGCTATCATTACTTAGCTAGAACAGAAAGGAAGTAGTTAGTCAGTGTGTATCTGAGAGGAGTTAGGAGAGGATCATTACAGACCTAATCCATCATGTAGCTGCCATGTTAGCCCCTTGGCTGTGGCCAGGTCAAGGGAGCACTGAGAACAAGTACAAAATGCCAGCAGCATAGCACAGACCAGGGAGTCTACGTCTGAATATAGAGGAAGTCTAGTGAAGGTGAGAGCTACCTTACCCAAGGGACTTCACAAGCACCAGTGACCAGGAGGAATGTAAAGGTACCTCGACACGACGGATGATTATTGCGCAGAATTATACTTTTTCACTAAATGCCTTCTGGGACACAGTGAACCTGAATATTTCAGGAGAGCATCCTACATAAAATAATGTAGCAGAGAGTTTGCCTGCCACAAGGGAGAACGCTCTTATTGGATTGTGCAAGATAAAGTAAGGAAAGCATTATATTCAGTAGTACTAGTTCTGAGTGCTAGAGCATAGCTAGATATAGAGAGAAGAAAACTCCTTAAAGTACAATTGCCAAGCCTGTTATAAGGATTACAGTGGATATTATTGGGATAATCTACTTTGCCATCTAAATGAACTGTATTGACTACCTGGAGACAAGTGATTCAAGTAAAAGTTTATTGTTTTACTACAACTGACTCCTCATCTTTCCCACACCCAATCTTTTCACCTAACGGTGCTGGTTGTCATGAACAACACAGGGGCCCAGCCACCAAAGCACCTTAAATACCCATTACCATCAAGGGCACCTCAACAAACATCTGGCTGGTGTTCCCTGCAATAGAGAGTGCCCCGGAAGATTTTGTTCTGTCTTCCCCTCCACTGCAGGCTGGCCCAGGGGACAACTGAACTGTGAGTACTACTACCCTCGCTCGGCACATCATCACCGTTACACTCACATAACACCCCTAGGGCGCGGGCGTTGCAAGAAAAGCTACTATAAGTTTCTCCTCTCTCCCCATTTAGAACACATACAACTTTAGCTAAACCATATGCGTATGAGGGAGTCGGGAGAGATAGCCGTCAGCCAAATGACTATATGGCCAGCTTTAGAACCTAGTAGAATCTGGCTACAATACTGTCCATTGTAATCTGTGGGGCGGAATGGAGCCTTCTTTTGATGAATTGGGGTCCCAGCGGGGAAACCCACAGTTATCTGACTTATTCTATGGACATGCCATATAGTCTAAATAGTCGTAACGCCATATCAACTCTTACCGTCATTGATTAATTTCTACATATGATGGTCAACCATCATCAATTGATCAGAAAGTTTGACATTGTATTTTCTCAAGCTCCTCCAGTCATACTTATAATGGACTTGTACTCCATGAAGAGGTTAAGACGAGCGATTGTGACAAATGGCACCTGGAAGAAAAACACTTATGAAGTTGACAAAATGGAAGAAATATGGAATCGGGATAAGATCCAGAGAGAGCCGTCGGCTAACGCTTTCACTGCCGGAGGGGTCACGGAGCCTTCACCCATCTGATTGTCAAGCTCTGCTGAAACACGAATCCTCCAGGACTGCTATGAGAGGTAGAGGAATGTAGATAAGATGTGTGAAATCATCAAATAAGATTCTTGCCCTATGTCAGCAAAGGAAGAATTCATTTAGCCAGCACTACCTTCAGAGGTAGCGGTATTGTAAAGCATTGTAATGGCAGAGTGTGAACTTGAAAATACATTGACTGGTTATAATTTGATTGAAAAGATTATAAATGCGGATTGGGCGATTGTACTGTATCATTTATCTTCTTGAAGGGTGACTTGATACAATGTCTATTAACGTGTCATCTGTTAAAGCTAAAGATCCGCAGACAAATGTTAACCTTATCAGAGTTAACAATTTAGATCATTTTACACAATTATATTAAAAAATCAAGTTTAGAATGTTCCCGGAGAATTATCGGTCTCAGGTCACTTGACATATGGGAATTGTGCTGACTAAAGCCGTCTTGAAGGTGAGATACGTTTTATACAGTCTACATCTCTATATTCTAATAGGGCTCTAGGTCTCCTCCCGTGTTTGCAGGTGGATTACTGATGTTGTGTAGTTTTATATTTAGTCCCTAGATGGCGGAGATAATTGAATGCACAGGACGTGTTGTTGATACAGTCAGTTTAGCAGCAGAGACCAAGCTTTGTGAGAAGTGTAACGTAACGTGAATTCAAGAGATTTGAGAATAAATAAACTTATTCAGGCTAAGTGAATAAATATATTTACTAGCTGTGATTAAATATACGATAACACAAACAAATGACATATAGAATCATAAAAAGTAAATAAACATCACTAACCTAAATATGGGGTAAGGCTCCGGTCGATCATGCTTAACACATGGCTGTCTACCACGTTATTACACATGACCGACACCCCAAAGTATACAAGAGATAGGGCAAATCAATGTTTACATGCTACCTAGGATGAAGTGTCTGGTGGAATCCCAAATAATTGTTAGTACAGACCACAGTTATTCCCATCAGCCACTCCTCCAGTGTGTAACACGCATGTCTCTGAGATCACTCAGCAATGTCGTCTTATCAGCACAATGGGGGATGGGTACTACATTTACAAGGCACATCATTGCACAGAATGATAATTCTAAAAGGGAACAGAACTAAAGGGACAGAACCAATCAGTACTTAAAAATACTCTTACAATACAAGTCTGTAATTTGTTTTTTAGGGTTGAAAGTACTGCACCCATAGAAATCCACTTTCTACCTGTATATAGTGCAATGTTGGTGTAAATTTTTAGGGGTAAATGTAATAGGTGAACAGAAAATTACACTAATTTGTGGGCAAATTGGTATGGGTCTGAAATACAGAATTCATGGTGATTTTAATGACCCAGCAATTAATCATGATTAATCATGTCTTGACTTCAGAAAAAGTTTTCAGCATCCTTGTTGCCTTGAAGTTGCATGGAAAATGGTCACATGACACTCCATTTTGGAAAATCTTGCACCTGCCAGCATCTTGTCCTGTACCAAGTTTCCAGTCTATGGACGCATCCTGCTGTGGACAGACCCAAACTGTTTGTCTCCCTGACATATGTGCAGATGAGGTGGATTCAGGAGTTTGCCCATATGCAATGGAGGAGAATAATTTTGGCCATGTCCACAGCACCTCCCCTATCTTGGGCTGCAGAAGTGAAGCCCCGTCCATAGACAAGTCTGGAAACCTGGTAAAGGATGAGACATCAGCAGGTGCAGAACATTCCACAGAGGAGCATTACAGTATGTGACCATGTTCCAGAGTGGCCAATCCACACAAAGTATATTGGAACCTTTCTTCTGAAGACAATATATGCTTAATCAAGGTGGGTTGTGGGATCCTGCTTTATATAGGACTTTGTCTGACTCCACCTTGACCCCATTCCATCAGCCAAGGCCACTGAGAGTCTGAATGGAGAGGTGGTCATGTGTGTATGCAGCTTTCTCCATTTAAGTCTATAGGGGTTTCCACACTGGGATGTTTAGGCTGGAGGCTGTCTCATCTAGAAAAATGGGGAGGGGGGTTCTAAAGTGCCCAAAAGATCTCACGACTCCCAATAGGTGTTAGATTTAGAGGCCTCCTTATCAGATATTTATTGTATATTCTGAAGGTATTTCATAAATTACTAGCTTTTGGAAAAACCTTTCAATGCAGGACATTGTCCATGAGCTCGTGATTCATTTACCGTACTGAAATGTGTGTAGTCGTCAGGAACTTGACAGAGAAATAAGGAAAAGGACAAACAGCAGGTGGCGCTATACAGATACATTTTGTTGAATAGCTCACTGGCTGTACTAAACTTTTAGGCATACTTGTGCTTAAGTCATTGACAGCATTTTTGGAGAACTGTATGGACTATATTACTATCAAAGGGACCAGCTCACGGGCCCATCATTAACAATGTGACTTCCATAACTCCAGGGAGGAAGGGCTATGGCGATGTATTATACCGGAGGCCTGTACTATTGATTCATCTGCCATAAAGAATTTCATTACAGATGGCTAATGCTCAGGGAGGAATTGTAACCTATTGACTGATCCATGACTTTCCCTTTAGGGCAGACACCCTTCTTCTTTAGTACACAGCCATGTTAGTGACTTATTGTCTTCTATGGAAATCTTGTTACTTGTCAAACGGCTGCAAAAAAAAAAAAAAAAAAGATGTAATATTTTATTAAAGAAAAAAAAAAATTTGCGCACAAGTCAGAGGCCACAAAGTCCCTGTATATAACCCTGACAGATGTACACAGGGGGACAGGGGGTTCATCCATATTCTGTGTCCTTATAGATAAGAAGAAGACAGGATTCTGGAGATGAAATGGGTTTCCCCATTTTAATAATGCATTCTTCTACATTTTTTAAAAATAATTTCTCTACTCTACATCTCTGCTTGCTGCCAGTGAATGAAAACATTATTGCTTAAAGGGGTTGTCCGGGGTTCAGAGCTGAAACCGGACATATCCAGAATTTCACCCAGGCAGCCCCCCTGATGTTAGTATTGGAGCAGTTCATGCTGCGATGCTCTCCTTTGCCCTGCACTGAATCGTGCAGGGCAAAGTCATTTTGTGGAGTTCCGGTGACGTAACGGGCTCTTCTTCGGACTGCCAGGCGGTGGCTTCCTCCCAGCAGTGAGCCCCGTGACATCACCGGCACTGATGGGCGGGCTTTAGCGCTGCTCTAGCCTGTAAAATGGCTAGGGTAGCGTCCAAACCCGCCCATCAGAGCCGTTGACATCACCGAACACTCTGCTGGGCAGAAGCCTCCGCCCGGCATTGTGTTATAGTAAATAAAAGAGCCCTTGCCCTGCACGATCCTGCGCAGGGCAAGGGAGAGCATCGGAGCATGAACTGCTCAAATGCTCAAGTCAGGGGGGATGACTGGGTGAAATTATGGGTATGTCCGGGTCCAGCTCTGAACCCAGACAACCCCTTTAAAGTCAGAGACTGAATACTGTACTGGACTATGATTATTATTATAATGCACTGTATCTCTGTAGGTAAAAGATGGCTGGGGTCAGGACAGGAGAGAGATTTGTGCTGGCTCTGTGCCCCTCTCCAGATCAAAGCCGTATGGACCCTGATTATTATAATGCACTGTATCTCTGTAGGTAAGAGCTATCAGGCTCTGTACCCCTTTAAGACCTTCGGACCTCCAGATCTAAGCTCAGAATTTCACATTCAGTGATGAGCGGCAAAGGCAATATTCGAATTCGCAATATTTCGCGAATATTCGTCATATATTCGCGAATTTCGAGAATTTGTGATCTCCAGTCATTATTTTCTTGATTGCGAAAATCAACAATTAAAAATTTGCAATATAAATTCGCAATAGGAAAATTTGCGATCGACACTGCTCCTAAAGTCAAAGATATTGCAGCCTTCTCATTGGCCCACAAGCAAGAAGCAGTGAGGGATCATGAGTACTGATTAAAAAAATCTAGAATATTAGCGATTATGAAGATATAGCACTATATTCTAGATATTTGCAAATTCTCAAAGTTCCAATATTCACGATAAATGGTCCAGTAATGCACAGCGTTTAGGGAAGTGCTGGAGTCTGCTCGATATAGCAGGTCACAGGTATGATTGTCTCCTTTCCAGAGTCATAGAGGCAACATTTGCTTCTCCTAATGGGACCCAGCCAACATGGGGTAGACACTATTCACTATTTGGTGGAAAGAACCTCTGTTGGACACCCTCCTCCAGAGGAACTACATAGTTAAAAAGTAAGGGGTGGGGAATTGTCCCACCAGTCATGGAAAGGGCATGGAGGGTCAAAACAAACACAAGGCCCTTCGGCCCAGGGTGGCAAAACCTGGCACCAACTGGTAACTGGCTCTACTTCGTTACTGGATTGGCCAATATGAGACATATTTCTTCCATCTTTAGGAGAGCCAATTTGCAATCATAGGAATTTTTTTTTTTAAAAGACTGGCATTTCGGTACCCGGTTTTAAGAAGTGTGCTGGAGTAAGATAGGTCCAGGAATCTAGAATCTCTTCAGGCTAGTAGCTCAGGGTGTGTGTCCTTTCTGCTGCAGCTCCCTATCACAGTGGGTGTGGGGGGGTCCTTTCTGTTGCAGATCTCACCATCACAGCTTAGGAGGTGTGTAGTTTCGGCTGCAGCTCTCTCCCTATCACAGCTCAAGGGGCATATCCTTCTGCTGCAGCTCTCACCCTATCACATCTCAGAGGGTGTGTGCTTTCCGCAGCAGCAGCCCTCTCTTATTACAGCACAGGGGGCTTGTCCTTTCTGCTGCAGCTCTCTCTCTCTATGACAACTCAAGGAGCATATCATTTCTGCTGCAGCTCTCTCCCTATCACAGCTTAGGGGGCATGTCCTGTCTGCTGCAGCTCTCACTCGATCACAGCTCAGGGGGAATGTCCTGTCTGCTGCAGCCCTCTCTCTATCACAGCTTGGGGGGTATGTCCTGTCTGCTGCAGCTCTCTCTCTATCACAGCTCAGGGGGCATGTCCTGTCTGCTGCAGCTCTCTCTCCATCACAGCTTGGGGGGTATTCTTTCCACTGCAGCTCTCTCTCTATCACAGCTCAGGTGGTGTGCCGTATCTTCGACAGCTTTCTCCCTGTAACTGCCACAGCTTCTAACACAGATACAGCTGGTGGCAGTTGAAAGATGGAACTGAGCATGTGCGTCCACCTCAGTAGGTGGACCTGCACAGTACTATACAGATTAAACGCCAGGAGGATCCATTATAACGAAATAAAGAGGAAAAACTGGAGCATTTTTGTCACCGAAAGCAAATGACAAAAGTAACTAGTTTAATAAACTACCTTTAATAAATATGGCACATCTGCTAGCAGTCAATGCTTCAGAATATGAGCTAGTGTAGATTTGAGCTATAAATTACACTAGTAAATTTTTCAAAGCAAAACATTTTTTGTGAAATTAGTTTTTGTGAAAAATGCTATTTTCTCCCATAATGCCTACAAAGTCTACATTTCCCAATACAAAGTAGTCAAAGTATTCAAAGTGTAACATGATACGATATATTGAATTAAAGTTAGTATCCATTTAAACCAAAAATTTTCAAAAATGACCAAATTTCCCAAGAAAGCTTCTCCTAAAGTCGTTGACCTGAAATAATGTCTGTGTTTCGTGATTTTTTTTGTTGATCTGGATCATGGAACAGAAAGCTTCAGACCCCGGTGATGAAAATATGTCGCCGGCCTGACCTTTGATCATTGAACAAACAGATTCATTTGTAGAGCCTGGTGTCCATGCAAGAGCAATCAGCCCAATGCCAAGGTTCACCAGAAAGTATAAGCAGCTCTCACCCTATCCATTTAGAACGAGAAAGAGTGGAGTGAAGGCACCACTGCGTTCAATGCTTTATCCTCTGACAGTATCCATCTTTCCAAATTGATTTTTGATATCCATAGTGACCTGGAAGAGAGAGACAGCGATAACTCTGAGAAAGTGGAAAACAATGTAATTCTCACAAATATGAATTACTTGCTGGCAGGTTAAATCTACTGTGCAATGAATTATGTGACCCTGGAGCTTCTATAATTCTTTTGTATTTTATAGACTCGTGAATGGGCCCGTGAGCTTTGACAAGCACTTAACAGCCAAAAATCAGTCCTTAAACAACTCTCTTGGACATTAGATTTAGCCGTCCTAAGCATAACGTCTCCAGTCACTTTCACTTGTGAAGCCGAAGATGACATTCCTTCATTCCAACCGCTGATTTTCTCCTAATTTTTTATTTATTTATTTTTGGATTATTTTTTTCAATTTTTTTCTATAGTGGTTTTAGTTAGGACTAACAACATGACAGATGTATTTTTCTTTTACTTACTACTATAAATTCAATCCAAAAAACTAAATGTGTTTCCATTTCATGCCTCTTTCGTAAAGCCATTTTCTTCGAGAATCTTATTGAATCAGTTTGTGGATTTTCAATGCCAACGGAGATAAATTGAAGTGACCACTGGGTTTTCTTTAAAGTCGTCTGCTTTACTCTCCGGTAGGTCATTTACTTTTATGACAAGTAACATAGAAGGAGTTTTAGAATTATTATTTTTTTCTCATTTCAGATATATATCGTGGAGGGAACAAGGACCAGATAATGCATCAAGAAAAGATGTCCAAAACAAACCCGTCTGTAGGAACAAATCCAAAGTATCGTCCGTATGTTTTCATTTTAAGATGATGAAATTTTGAGATCCTAACAGCAGTCAAAAGTAAAGATGAAAAATCCCTTCAGTTTAGAATTTTTACGGCAGTTTTTATGATGGAGAAAGACTACAGAAACGTGCTCCCAAGGTTTGCCTCTTTGTCTGCACAAATTGGCAGGGTTGGACTGGGGTTTCTTAGAAAATTTAGTCGAATAGGTTTTGATTCAAAGAAATAGACATTAGTGGCTCCAAAAGTTGCTTTTCTCCTGGACCTTTGAGGCCCACTATGGTATCAGAGACTGGGCCCAGCAGAAGATTCACCGGTACTTTGGTGGGCCAATCCAAAGCTGAAAATTGGCAATAATCAAGGTGAACTTCCTAAAGATCTAACTTCACCCACCTTAAGTGTGTTTATGAAGATCTGTAGTGTCCCACTAGGTAAATGTGGGCACTACACAAGGGTCAATTGGGCCACGTTGTCCTCCTACTCTTAAGGGACAGTGGCAGTGTATTTCTCAGTCCATTTTAATGCATTTTAATATGTATTTATGTGTATTTTCCCCTGTTAGCTGTGCAGCAGGCCTATTAGGGTACAGTTATTCATCCTAGACACTAGAGGGAGATAGGGAGCGCCTAGTATATATATTCAGGCCCAGACAGGGAGGAGAGAGTCTGTAGTCAGGAGTCTGTGGAGACAGAAGTGAGAGGGCACCAGCCAGTGACAAGCTGAGGGCCTCCTCCTGACATGCAGCTAGACAGCCCAGGCTTCTAGTTGCCACCAGGAGGCTAGTGGAGGAGTACAGCCTGCTCGAAGTTCCTGAGCCTCTCTTAGCTCAGAAGATTCACCCCAAGAGAAGAGTTTGCCTCCTGGGAGAAACCTGCAGTTCCCACAAGCAGAGCAGAGCCAGTGTTCCAGCTAGTCAAGTAAGCAGAAGGGCAGAAGTATTATTAACTTAAAGCAAGGGATATATACCGGAGGAAGATTGTTACCAAGGATAAAAGCCAGCATTTGGGCATCCGGGCCTTGGGATAAGAACAGACAGGAGTTCTTAGGAACAGTATACAGTATTTCTGAGGAGAAGGTACAGCCTGATCTGTGAGCGTTGTTGTTATCCTCTGAGTATCTTGCAAGGAACATTATACCTGCCGTTGATGTGAAAACCTGCTTGTAATGTGAACCTGCACTATGGATCTGAACTTACAAAGGACTGTATAAAGTTTAACCGTGTCCAGTAAAGAAAAGTTTGGTTCACCACAACCTGTGTTTCTCACTTATTACAACTATAAATTGGTGTGCCACCGTTACAGGCACTGGCGTCACGAATCTTAAAGGGGCCTTGCCCCAGGCACATTAAACATCTGCAACATCCAGGGCACCTCACCCAACATCAGGCCTGGTCCCTACATATAGAGAGTGCCCCAGAGGACTTCTGTGCCAGCCTCTTCATCACTGCTCTATGCCTGCCCAGGGTCCCCCTACAAACTGTGAGTAACCCAGAGCAACCCTCGTATGCCTATTAACCGTGACCTCACATCGCAATACCCTGCAGGTCGGCGTACTGCAGATCCTTTGTGGAGCTATCACATTCAGTGTTCAAGCAAATTTTTCTGCACATTCATGATGGAAATCTACCAGGCCAGGGCCTACTTTTATGTAGAAGAGTTGAGTCCCATACGACACCATGGCCCATGTGTGACTGAAAAACTCATGGTCAATGTGTAACATAAAAAAATATCCATAAAGGTGTTGTGTAAGATTAGGAAACCAAGCCTTATTCAGAAACGGTTCCACTGTTGTCCACAAACTGTGTCTGGTATTGTAGTTGAGCTCCAATCAAGTAAATGTAGCCAACTGACAAGAGTGGTGCTGTTTTTTTTTTTTGGGTGGGGGGGCAGGCTTATTCTCTAATCTTTTCACCTGAGAACTAATTAACGTTTAAGTGAATTTTATAAAAATGAAATAAACTCTTTTCATAGGAAACTGCAGGGATGATAAAATCTCATAAGAACATGATACCGGGTATCAAAGTGTAGGCTGTTTAGGAATATAATGGGATGGAAGAGGGTGTGAGACCTGGAGATGACCTTGGAAGGTTGACATCTTTGCCCACTGTGGTCAATATGTAAAGTTTTGTGAAGTGTTCATGGTTTCTTTTAGACTTTCTGTCAGGTCACGTCTATAATTAGGTGCTAGAAATTGATATGGTTTTTATACTGTTTGTGGGGAAGAAGCGGCGGCAGATTGCAAGTGTATTTAGGCGCTCCTCATAAATATGTTCTAACAACCTACCCAGTGTAATTGGTTCCCTTAAAAAGATTTAATCTCATTTAAACTGAAGAATGTCCCTTCTTTGTGTCCTCTGTAAGTAGCAATACGATTTTATTTCCTAATGGAACGGCACTCTCTCTGGAAGTGATGAACTCGTGGGGGAAGAGAAGATATTTTTGGTGAGGGATTAGATTGGCTCTAGAGGGTGCACAAGGATCCTCACCCACATGCTTTTTTTGCAGCCAGTGATTAAGTAAAACACTTGTAATTCTGTCATAACCTCTGGAGAAGACTCAACATACGTCAAGGGATACCGAAATCTCCTTCATCTCCTACATACTGTACCTCAAATATTCCCATTGCCCATTGCCTACAGGAGCCTACTACACTTTTTTTTTTATACTAAGGAAAAATAGTTTTTTTACAAGCCTAATGGGTGCTTGCAAATTTTACATTTTACCATTGTGGCATTTTTAGATCCTATTTTATTTCATAATATAACTTGTAGTTAAATATTAAAATGCTACCTGAGGGAGCTTAGAAGTTTACTGCATACTTTATTGTTGAGTTCAGTAGATAAATAGTATGCATTAAACTCATGGGCTCCCCCTGGTGGTGGTTCCAGCTAGACAGAATTTATGTGTTTATATCTATGCAAGGGATAACCTTGATGTATTTTAGTGCCCATCTATCAAATGTTTTCCAGAGCACTGGACTTTATTAGATGGGAAAAAAATGCAAGAACAGTTGGTTAGAGACCCCATTGATGTCACATAGTAGGGTGATTTGAGTGACTGAAAGCTATGCCCTAAGTAAAAGTGCTAATAATGTCATAATGTGGCCTGAGATGTCATTTATGACACAAATTTATTACATAGCCTAAACTGTATACTTTATGAAAAAATGGGTTCACTAATTTCCAAATGTGCAGAGGCCACTTATGAGACCCATAGCTGTCATTAGGGCTGGGTTTCTTTTTTATTTCCAAATCCTTCTCTGACATCAATATACTTTATACATTTACTCATTTTATTGAGCTCCAACCAATGCATTTTATTGAGCTGCAACCAATATCATTAAAATTTATATTCTTGAATAATATAAGACATATACATTTTATGGGGTGAGAGGATATCCAAGTAAAAATCAAAATAGAGCCCATTTTTCTGACGCCTGTCACACGGCCATTTTCTATTGCACTCTATAAGGTTATTCAAATGGACGCTTTTTTTATTGACCAGTAAATACCGGCCATCAAAAAATAGGACATGTCCTATTTTTGGCCATTTTCACGGCCAGATAGACCCCATTAAAATCAATGGGCCCGTTTTTAATGGCCGTGTAGACAGGAGTGCACCCGTCTAACGGCCATTAAAAACTGTTTAAAATGTCTTTCAGGGGTTATATATATATACAGTAGATAGATAGATACAGTATATACTTACCTCATCCACTTAAATGCTCTGACACTCGCTCTGCTCCCAGCGTCATGACATCACATATGACATCCAGATGCTGGGAGTGTCACCTTCCAGTGCAGAGCGAGTGTCAGAGCGTTCTAGTGGATGAGGTATTTTATTTTATTTATTTAATTTTTTTGCAACCAGCAAACTTAGTGAATAATTTATACTGGGGGCACTACTGGGGGCATTTTCTATACGGGGGGCACTATTGTTGGAGGGGGTTCATACATAGGGTGGCAACATTGGGGAGTATTTTATACTGGGGGAACACTATTGGGGCACTATTAGGTGGATTTTATATACAGGGTGAAACTATACTGTGGCTACTATGGGGGACATTATAAAACCTAGGAACATTACAGGGGACCCATTTTAGATACTGGGGGCACTGTGGGGTGTACTGAGGACACTGCAGGGGTAGGGATGCTAAAAAAATTATACCAATGAAATTCATCCGTTCTTCATGGCAGTTTTTAATGGCCATGAAAAACGGATGGAAAACGGAAATTTAACAAACAGCCAGAAAATGAATGCACAAATGGTAAAAAAATGGCCATGAAAAACTGACATGTCTTGTGCATGTAGTCTTATTCATTTTCACCACCTACGGTGGTCAAACACATAGGACAATACTCAGCTAAACCCACTGATTTTGGTAGGATCCTCTGAACATCTTATTAGGTGTTCGCCCAACATTCACTTGGCATGTCAGGGGGAAAAAGTTCAGGCATGTTAATTTTCAACATATCCAATTCATTATTCTCAAGAGAGATGTCCGGCAGATTCTTACTCTCCTTAGCATTGAGAACATATGCACACTCGCCTAAATGTAGTCTACATACGTGCATTTGAGGCGTCCGGAGGAATAGCTTTTGCTTGAACGAACATTCAGCTGACAACTATTGAAGGAATATGGCCACTTTTACCCCTTAGGTGAGAAGTTTGGCACAACCAAGATTTTTTATGCTTGAGCAGCCAATAGAAACTGCAGGTACCACCCACGAGGAACAAGATGAGGCCAACCTGAGCTCAGCCAGGTCACCACTGGATCCACTGGAGCCAATGAGGACCATTGGATGTGCTTTGAGGTACATATGACCTTGATCACCTACAGAAACCAGATTCTAAAAATAATAGTTTTCTTGGCTATAAATAATGGCGCTGGACGCACCACTAATGATTATGACCATCTTTTATGAGATGCCAGATTGAATATTAAAGCTTCATACATGGAGAGAGTAATGAAACTGTAAGTTGCCCATCGCAAGCAATCAAAGCTCAGCTTTTTTTTCTCAATTCTGCTATTAAAAATGAAAGTTGGGCAGTGATTGGTTTCAATAGGCAACAAAGACAGTTTTTGCTTTAGACAGTTTTCCTAAATTTGCCCCATAGGTGCTTTTCCACAGAGTTTTCTGTCTATTCTATACACTGTACCATTCACTACAAATGTGCAGAAAACTCAATGTAAATGTCACTTGATTTACATGACAAAGTGCGGCCATTATTTAAATATGACAGAATGCCTCCGAGAGCAATTTCCCAAAATTATTAAAACAATGTTGTGAGTTAAATGTCAACGTGCGGTAATTATGTTTGTGTTAATTGTTAATTAGCCCTATAATGGAGGCAGACTCAATTAATAATCGCTCTGTGCATCCTTGTGAGGATTTGCTGCAGATGCGCCACACACAGAAAGCCTCGCCTCGTGCTCTGCACGCTTTGTATATTGTTGGACAGGTTGGCTCAATTCTATAAGTCTCCAAATTCACATAATTTCTATTATTTTTGTGAACCATTCTTTTATTTTCCCACAATGTCTGTTAGAGGTCATTTTAGAAAACATTTTAGAAATTTTTGAGTTTTTCATGGAGTGACCATTTTCTGGGGCCAAGAGGAGGTGCTGCTTTACTTCTGCCAGGAGTGGAAGTCAATGGAGCTCACCCATCCTGACCATCTAGAATAGGCGTTAAACTGTGTATCATATCCTCAGATTGTTAGAGTACCATTTAGGTAAGGTAAGCCAACCTTAGGACAACAGTAATATGGAGATATTTTAGGGTCCATATTTCAGCCACAAAACCAAGAGCTTCTAATAAACAGTACTTAGATCATCATAGGGTTTGATGGTCATATTGGTTTGATTAGGTAGAAGCATTTGGTTAATATGGACCCTAAGGTTATGTTCAGGTGCTGAAAAATACATGATGGAAAAGTGCAACTTGCATTTGCAACGGCTTCCATGGCAGAAATCCAAAGTTGACCCTTGGATTTCTGCCATGGGTTTGTAGTGTAGACACAGTTTTGCGGAAAAAACTTGACAAAAAGGGACATGTTCCTCAGGACATGCACTTCACAGATAAGATGGAATTATCTGTCCATAGCACTGCTATAAGCCACACAGTCCACAGAGGAGATGGAAGGATCTGTCCATAGGACCACTATAAGCCATACACTCCACAAATGAGATGGAAGGATCTGTCTATAGGACCACTATAAGCCGTACACTCTACAGAGAAGATGGAAGGATCTGCCCACAGAACAACTATAAGCTGTATACCCCACAGAGAAGATGGAAGTATCTGTCTATAGGATCACTATACCGGACATTCCACAGAGGAGATGGAAGGAAGTGTCCATAAGACCAATACAAGTCGCACATTTTACAGAGAAAATGGGAGTATCCGTCCATAGGACCACTATAAGCCGCACACTTCACAGAGGAGATAGAAGTATCCTTCCAAAGGACCACTTTAATCTGTATACTCCTCAGCAGAGATGGAAGGATCTGTCCATAGGACCACTATAAGCCACACACTGCACAGAGAAGATGGAAGTATTTGTCTATAGGACCACTATAAGCTGTATACTTCACATAGGAGATGGAAGTATCTGTCAATAGGACCACTATAAGGCATACACTCTACAGAGGGGATCTTTATGGAAGAGAGATTAGAAAAAAACCACTGCTTAAAGAAAAACATGACAAAACATGTGTTCACCAAACTGGTAAGAGAATACTAAAAAGTGAACTGTTTGAAAAGAAACACTTTAATGAATCTGAATGGTCTAGTCCAGGGATGCTCAACCCGCGGCCCTCCAGCTGTTGCAAAACTACAACTCTGAGCATGCCTAAACAGCCTACAGCAGGGCATTGTGGGAGTTGTAGTTTTACAACAGCTGGAGCGTCGCAAGTTGAGCATGCCTGGTCTAGTCAAAGCCTAGAGCTCAATCCAATGAAGAATCTGTGGCATGCCATCTAACTTAATAGAGTTTTGCCTCGCTTAGCTTAGGTTTAACCCTGTATGGTGCTTCTCACTGGCACCAGCTGCAAAAACTAGCGGTTTACTCTCTGGCTGCTAGCTGTACACTGTACGCATTATAAAGGGACAGAGCATGGACAAATAGCCAGTAAAAGGTAACGCACGTTTATGGCTGTAGACTTCACTGCATGTGGATTGGGTTATATTGCTTCTGGCGCTTGCCACTATACTGAGACGGACTGGCCATCAATTGAAGGATTGCATCCCACAGTTGGGCATTGAAGGGATAGAAGGCATTTATTGTATGGCCTATATCTCCATATACAGCCTGGTGAAATCTGTGTATGTAACCTGGAAAGACTGAACTTAATTTTTCAACTGCCTGTGTGTGACATGCTCAAAGTGCCTCACTAAAGTATAGTGGACTTGCAACCCCCAAACGGGACTCCTTATTGCCTTGCATCACCTACCTGCACTGTCACATCATTGCCCTCTCTGTTGCTACCTCATGGGAGTCTTGCCTTGCACCCCTGCTTTTTATCAGACACCAAGGCCCCCCAGCCACCACAAACCAAGAGCCCCAAATCCAGGATGTGTCCTCAGGAGAAGAAGGAGCACTGGAGCAGGGATTATCCACCACTACTACAATCAACCTTACTACTACCACCACCACCACTCCTATCATCCTCACCATCCCCACACACCTCCCTCTGTGGGTCAGTGCTCTGCAAATGCATTAGTGAGGACACTGGTGCATCTCACGGGGTTTTTAAGAAGTAGGTAGGGAAATAATACTTAGTTGCCCATGAGAATATGGGAAAGATGACAGCGGCAGGAGAGGAGTATGCTGATTATGTGGGAGACAGTGACCTGTCCCCTTATGTGATTACATTAATGAAGTTGCCTAATTATTTTATTCTTCATATTCTAAGATAACAAACATAAAAATCTGATACCTACTGTCTAAGGTTAAATGAAGCATCAGAAAGGAACCCCGTGAAAGAAGGGCATTAATAATAATCCTGTTTTTCTAGCCTGCAGCTTCCCGTAGGCTAAGATTGGGAACACAGGAGCCAGCTAGAAGTTATTTCACATGAAGGATGGTCAAGTCAGCAGCAGTGTACACACTTTCAGTGGCCTGTATTTTTCACTAACGTGACAGGAGCTCAAATGAACTGAGCTGAATTCAGTGCGACCATAAAACCAGGCCCAGGTTCCCCTTACAGCTGTTTTATTTCTTCTATCAGCAATAAAAGGTGTGTTTATCGAACTCCATCCTTCAGCTTCACCGCTCTTCTCTCACCAAAGCAAACGACTCATTCTTGTCACAGATGGTCCTAGAAGGAACCTTATCAATTCTTATCACTAACTACTACATGGAATGACAGGGTCCAGAAAAGGTACAATATCAATTACAATATCCCCAGTGGTCCGGGTGGCTAGGGGTTTAATGCAATTTTAGCATTGGTGATATATGTTGTGTGAAGGTGTTTATGCTAATAACCCTGGTGGTCTAGGTTAGGTAAGGGGTCACTAGTAGTAACCCATGTGGTCTAGTGTTCCTTAAGGGTTAATGCGTTTTTATTTCTGGTGGTTTATTGGATATGAAAAGGGTAATGGAAATAATCCTAGTAGTCTAGGTTAGATAAAGCGGTTATAACCGGTGTGGTCCAGTGTTAGTTAGGAATTAATTCATTTTTATTTCAGGTGGTTTATTGGATATGAAAGGACTAATGGTAATAATCCTGGTGGTCTAGGTCCGATTAGGGGTTAATAATAATAACAACCTGTGTGGTCTAGTATTACTCAGGGGTTACCATATTGTAACTCTCAGTGGCCTATTGGATGTGAAAGGATTGGTGTTAATACTCCAGGTGGTCCAGGGTAGTTAAAGAGTCAATGAAAATGTGTCTGTTGGTCTAGGGTTAATGAAGGGGTTTAATGGAATCATTCCGGGTGCTCTAGGGAAGGAGACCGGTTCTTAAATATCTCATTTCCAAAAGGTCACTCTTCTTCCTTAGGCTCCCCCACGTTTTGACAGAAGTGTGATTGGCTAACTGAGCTTCCTCGTCCTACCCTGACCATAAAGAGCAAGGGATAGAAATGATCAGTGTGACTGGGATTTAGCAGACACAGTTGTCAAATATGATTAGGCAGGGGAAGTGGGTGGACTGGACCCTCAGACATGCGCCCACTCCAGCCCTTTTTTGGGTGGCCCTACCAAGGAAGACTGGCCATAGACCTTAAAGGAAAATTTCTTATTGGGCCGATGATCAAAGGGCCACCTGAGCTCTACTCTCTGCTGCGGGGAGCATCATTTACTTGTGTACCTGACCAGTGGCCGCAGGTCCCACTCCTGAATTGAACTGCATTGGAGTCCTCAGGATACCGCAGAAGGGCATGGGAGCCCCTGACTCCCTGCCCTGTTATTACCCTTCATAGGCCACAGGGCACTATCTTAAGGCGGGTTTACACATCCCAATGTAACAGCCGATTGTCGGAAAGGAAGCGTGCCTTTCCGATAGTTGGCTGCACGTTCAGTGGATCTCCTCCACAGTATGAAGATGAGGGATCAGTATTGTGATCGCTCATCCCCGAATGACACGATCACGCAATGAACGAGCATTTCACTCGTTCATCGGGTGATTGGCCGCACACTTACATGGGCAGATTGCAGGAATATTCATTCCCGATAATCTGCCCAAATATCAGGCCGTCTAAATTCACCTGTAGTCAGTGGCACAGGAAGACAGGCCTGATCATTACTAAAGGAAGTCTAGGCAGCATGCTGAAGGTAGGGCTGGCTTAGTGCTGTGGCCCACATCTCACCTCCCCTGCTCCATATCTTACTTAGAGACAACTGGAGGTGAAGGACAGAACATGAAAGCTTTTGAGGGCCACCACAGAGGGACAACTTCTGGGGTAGTATTTTGTGCTGCCCTGTGGTATTGCTGACCGCACCTACTTGTGTTGGCCCCATCTACATGTGTTGGCCCCATCTACATGTGTTGGTCCTACCTGCTTGTGTTGAACTCATCTACTTTTGTTGCCCTACCGGGTCAATTTGAATTTGCTTTTAAAAATGGGGACCACTTTTACTTGTTTTTCCAGGGCCACTTTAAATTCCCAATCCCCCCCTGGGCCCTACAACCACAAAGCAAAAATGTATGCTCCCAATATGAGCATAACAAGTGTTTGTTTAGGCTACTTAAAAGGGTTCTCCGGCTTCAGGACTGAACCTGGATAGAAGCTCTTCTTTATTTATTGACTACATATGAGTGGAGCATAGGAGCATTTCCTTGCTCCAATGATCAAGATCTGTTTGTCTACCGCCATGGACGTACCTGGCTTCACAGCGCTATGCTAAGCGGAGACTTCTGCGTAGCAGTGAGTCTGGTGACGTCACCGGCACAGATGGCTGTTCTCTAGCGCTGCCGGAGGCTGTTTTGGAGGCGGGTATTATGCAAAGTAGCCTCCGTTAATGCTAGAGAACAGCCATCTGTGCCGGTGACGTCACCAGACTCACTGCTACGCAGAAGTCTCCGCTTAGCATAGTAATGCGAAGCCCGGTACATCAGCGCACAAAACCTGCGCAATGCAGTATTGCAAGTGGGAGCATCCGAGCAAGGAAATGCTCCCATGCTCCACTCATATGTAGTCAATGAATAAAAAGAGCTTCTATTCAGGTTCAGATCTGAAGCCAGAGAACCCCTTTAACACATTTGTCCCCTCAGTCAACACCTCTAGGTCCACACTGTATGTAGCGGTGTATACGCAGCAATATATATTGAGTTCTACATATACAGTACAACATATACAGCCTGCACAGGGAGGGCCTCAGCAGGGCCAGTTTCAGGATGGGCAAACTTTGCAATCACATTTCCTAAAGGCTGTATTACACAACAGGCGTGTCCCTCCCACCAATCGTCTGCTCGCTACCGGAGGAGATCGATGCTATTACATGCAGCGATCTTCTCCGCAGCTACGCCATCGCTCATCCCCATGCTGTATAGTTATTTGTCGGCAGCAGATCGTTATTAGACACCGCGATCTGCCACCTGCAAATTGTGATCTTTCAGCATGCTCATTCATCAGGTAATCGGCAGTAGTATTACACTGCCAGATCATCGCTAACGAGCGTCCACTGCGAAGGTTCATTAGTGATCATCTCACAGAAAAATCTGCCAGTGTGATACAGGCTTAAGAGAGGAGCTACAGAACAGTCCATTTTGAATGAATGAATTGCCTGGGCACAACGTGGTATTATTTCCATTTGGATACTGTGTGGCGGTATTATTTGTGCATTTCATGGTGTTATTGTTTGGGATAGATGATGGCAGATAGATACTGTAAATAGATAGATAGATAGATACAGTAGACATAGACATATAGATAGATACCTAGACAGATAGATTTATAGATATTGTGTACAAATATATATTTCTCTTTATTACATATATATTACAGTTTATATATTATTTTTGGATATGTTAAAAATAAATATATATATATATATATATATATATATACACACACACTGATGGACGTATAAATGGGGCTATATGTATCTAAAGTCACCGGTGTTTCATGGATTTTAGCCTCTAGATTAGATTTCTCCTTTCTCATTACCAACCTTAATAGACCCTTCAGACCTCATTCCAGCCTTAGATACTATCTGACCCGTATAATTAATTAATTATAGCCCAAATATTATAGATTATTAAAAATAGCATAACTAATAGTGTAATATCTCAAGCTGTCCACTTTAATAGTCAACATTGTCTTGGTGGGTCTTATCAGCCTGGGACACCCGGTGAGAATATTGATTTCTGGTAATTTTAACCATCATCTGCCATCCTGATGTGTAATTGTCAGATTTTCACCAGAGTCAGAGCTCATTTGAAATCGTTAAACCGTCTGCGGTCCTCTCAGCAGCTTCGGCCCCCCCTCCCTGGAACGTCTCAGACGAGAATAAATGGAAGGAACACAAAGATGAGGGGCTTTACTAGTACAACATTTGGCTCGGCTGATTTATATATTTTTTTTCTTATATTGTTGCAAAGAGTCTATGGATTAAGAGATTTTTGAAGGAGCCTAAGGGAACGTTTCCCCTTGAAGGTTTATTGGAAGAGCGCGAAGGAAGCACACCGGCCTTTGTGGTAGTCGACCAGGAGAACCATCCCCGAGATGTCCTTTAGGGGAGCATCACCTTGGCCCTATCTAAAGAAGATGCCTCAAGGGGCTGTTCAAATTGGGTTTATCTACCGCCTCATAATGGGGATCTTTAAGGAAATTCTCTTTGTTTCTCATTTTCTAATTAAGATTACCCCGGCCACTTGTTTTCTGCTTACTGAGGAGATGTTACCCTTGATAGCGTTAATTGATTCTCTCCGTGTGTACGGAATAAACTCTGGGAGAGATTTTATGCAGAATCCACATAATCCGCCATTCTGCTCCTAGTAAATAATTTGTGATTCGGATGATATGACTGGTATAGCAGAAAAACAGTATCAATACTGAAATAAATAAAAAAGAGTAAAGATATAGCAGACATATAGCTAAATCTAGTATAGCGTTGCTCATGCATTGCGCGAACCCTCTGAATGATGGTAATTTAGTGGTTTTGCCTGCAGTCCTATGTAAAACTACAAATAATGCATCTAGATATTCACATGAGAACAGCCAAATGACTAACTCCACCCTGCTGCATCGGGGGGCATATGAGTTGATAGTAAAATTACAAAGTACAGTATGTCCCAGACATATAGAATTCTATGCCTATTGCTAATTTACACACAAAAAAAAAACATTAAAAAACCGCTGCAAAACATAGCTTACAGAAATAGCTTCAGTTTTTGGTGCAGGATTTGTTAAAATTGTGATCTATAGGTGGATAAAACCCCCACACCTAGAGGTTGCCTGCAGTCACCACTAGAGGGAGCCCAGTTCAGTGCATAAATGTATGCAGTAAGCCCCTAAGCTCCCTCTAGAGGTGGCTGCTCGTAGCCAGAATATTATAATTTAAAGAGCATCTGTCAGCAGGAACAATCTTTGACAGTTCCTTCATTTACTCAATCCATTAGCCCCCTTTTCCTTGTTTCTTCCAGGACCCTTTGCACCCATCAGAGCCCAATCTATTGAATTTTGTCTCATCACTCCAAATCCCCCGTTTCCAATCCGCGGTTCATACTTTTTTGCAAACTCGCGCTGACCCTTTTTATGACGATATTGAAGTTGAGGCTTCTTCACCTTTTTTCGGGCCACCATACCAAACTTGTGTAGTGTGCATCACACGGTGCTTGCATGGACGTCTGTGATATTATGAAGCATACGAGCCACCTCCACTGTCATGTTTGTCGTGCCAGAACTGATAGACCTTGTGATGAGCCGACTTGTTGATTCTCATATTTTGCCTGGACGACCACCTCTTGGCTTTGGAATGGATGGACGGGTTTCATTTCATGTTCTCCCAACTCACATGATGCAGTTTGGCAATTTTCTTGGCCAATATACTGCATGAGCTGGATGATGCTGTTTCTCTTTTCTTGGGAAATGTTCCTCATGTTGTACAGGTTGTAATTTGTAGTATACAAGAAGAAAAAGATTGTTCCACCACCAGAAGCAAAACAGTAACAATGCAGTTACACGCCAAGAATCTGCATAACTAATTATATGCTAAATAGTTGCAAGTCCAATTTATGTAGGAGATAGCCAAGATGAGTATCTATAAAATAATGGTAGTCTCACGTTGGAAGCTGTAGTAGATGGTGAGATATGGAGCCTGAATGTCAAAAGTTCAAAACATTGTTACCCTTTTGCTCATCAGTGTATCCCTGGTGTAGCCCAGGCAGCAGAATTAATGCATCTATTGTACGCCTGACTCTCCATTGGAATTTCATGAAATACTGGTGCCTCTTATTTATTTATATAGCACCATCATATTCCACAGAGCTGTAGGTAGATTGTCGTTGCTGACTGTCCCTATTGGGCCTCACAATCTAGGTTCCAACCAAATGACCCAGTATGTTTTTGGAAGGAAACCAATGAAGAACATACAAACTCTATGCAGATGTTGTTCTTGACTGGATTCAGTGCCACCCACTGAGCTACCATGCTGCCCCTAGCCACTGAACCTTCATATAACCCATGCCTATCTCCGTAGACCTCAGGGGGGAACAGATGCTTATAGAATCATCAGGTACCAGTACATGGTAAATATTAACTACATGGGGCCCGACCACTGGAACCTCCAATGATCGCTGTCTATTGGGTGCTGAATTCCTCCTCCCCACCAGGACTTTGTATGGAACAATGGTCAAGTATGCATTCTACCACTCTACAGAAGTTAGACGCAGTTCCCATATATCTGGTCAACCAAAATTCTTTACCTCTGTCATGCCCCTGGGGAGTGGGAAGTGTAGCAGTTTATAAATCCTTGAAAAAAAAAAACATGCTCCACCTTATCAGTTGAGGAACTTGGGGAGAACATGGGTGGATTTATCATTCATAAATAAGAATGGTAGGGATTGGTGAGGGCAATTCAATAGTGATGGTTTATCCAACAACTATGGTGCTTTACTTTAGGGACTCAAGCTTAAACCCTAGCTTGGTGCACCACGAGAGTTTGTTCCACCCCTGCTTACTGCACTGCCCCCAAAGGCCCTGACCTTTCTGTGGATCAAATTTGGCCACAGTGATTCTTTAATTAAATGCATCAGTAGACCTACTACTTTAGCACCTTCCACTACTGAGCAGATATTACTGGTAGCACAAGTAGGGATTACACCTCATCTCTCCCCCAAATCTCAGGCAATGTAGTCCCTAGGTAGAAAAAATTTGGAGTTTCCCTCAATTAAGGGTCAGTCTGTCTAAAACTACACACATCTGTCTTAGGTGGAGTTACACTTTAATTGAATCTTCTATGCATTTTGGACTAGGATGAGTCTGTTTAACTAGAATACTTTATTGGCAACCAACTAGTTTAATGGGCCCTTTGAGGATGGGGCCCAAGAAGCTAATTTGGGCTTGTAATTATAATTCACATGTGTGATGAATTTAATAATTTAGAGGTCTCCTGGAGCATTAGCAGCAATTAAACTCATTACAATCCTAACCTGGATTCCCAGGGGCCTTTAAATCTTTCGGCATTGTGTATACCCATAGCCAGGGATAACCTCCTCATCATCTTATTTTTTTTTTCCTTTCACATTTAACCCTCAGTGGTGGAGTTAATTAATTTTCGGAGTTCTCCCAGTTACCACTTTAAAACATTATAATGCGTGACAGCTTTGTTTCGGCTTAGGAGAGATAAAGCGCGGCGGCGGCGAGGCTCGTCCACTCCAGACATAAATTAGACGGATGCTGCAGTGTCTATGGACATTCAGTGGATTTTCTCTAATGAATAGCCGATCGATACGGAAAGCTCTTCCCATACAGAAACACAGATGGCACATCGCCCCGCTCGTCACGAAGGAATGTATGAATTACCGGCCCTGGATGGAAATGGCGGAAAATGAGATTTTACCTGCGTCTATAGCCTGAAAAAAAAGAGAACATTTTTTCATTTGGTAAACTGTATATTGAACTTTTCGTCATTGGAAGCCATATTAAAGGGGGTATTCTCCTAAATAAAAGGCGGCCTGGTGACCAGCTGATCGCAGCCGCTCTGACTTTTCAAACCCTCACATTTGACTACTGTATGTATCAGCTTTAGATCAGGCCAACCATTCAGGATGATGGCCAACCATGTAATGCCAGGTCCACCTGAGCAGGAGACTGAGCAGAGGACTACCCTGTGATGCCCGTATACCCTAATAGGGCACGTGAATGGGGGTTTAGGAGGCTTACATATAATACAGTGATGATATTAGTAGATGATAGAAGGACAAGTAATAAGGACACAGTGACATTTAGTTAATCCGGAAGCCAGTGGTGCAGGAATTATCTGATAATCTGGCAGGGTGAGAGCAGGTCAGAGGCTGAATAGCAGGGATAGGTCAGTAAACTGCATGGTTAGAAGAATAGTGGATATGTGACCAGTGTCCATCTGCAGCAAATTCGTGAGGAGCAGGGCAGAAAATGGGAGTGGTAGTGGCCTTGATGAGATGTTGTGTCACGGTGTACTCCCTTAGGCTGTTGCTCCCTGGGAATCAGTGCAGTGGAAAGGTAGACATCCAGCAGTGCAATTTCTATCCCCAGATGATGAGGTATGGTGGCCGGACAAGTGGCAGATAATGGCTCCTCTGGTATGTTCTCTCGCAGATGTCATTCTTCTAAACTTCCGTCTAACAGCTTTGTGTTGGAAGCCTACTGTGTAATGTAGGCTTTGAGCTGGGTCTAGGTGTTATCTAGGTGATGGGTATCTGAGCCGTAGTCCCTCACCTGCAGCAGTGTCTGCAAAGCTGTGGTTTGCTGGTCAGTCTGCTGACTGCAAACGCTGTAGCTTTTCTGATGTCTGGTTTTCATATTCTTGCAGTCTTTCTGAAGTAATGGTGTCACGGGAGAGTTGGATCAAGAAATGGTCCCTAAGATCCTAGGAGTAGGATCTTAAGCATGTCCTTCTACACTCCGTATTAGTCTTAGTAGAACTCCCTCTCCTGACAGGAAGTAGGACCAGACCACTCCTAATAAGGGGGAGGAACAGTATGGTTAGGCCCATTCCTATTGCCAATCATACGCCATCTGCTGGTGTACAGTGAATACATGAGCATGTAAGCATATCAATCTATCCATTCATTATCACTCTAGCTCTATCTATATATTTATTTATCTATCTAGTTGTCTATTATATATGTATCCTTCCATTATATATCAGTGTATTCTTTATCTATCTATCTATCTATCTCTATTTATCTATCAAGCTATCTATCGCAGATCTATTTCTCTATTATTCATCTTTGAATTTACTGCAGGAAAACAATTAAGTAGAGGGGTTACGGACGTACCGAAACATACGGACGTCCCGGCGACAGTGAGTGGCAGGAGATCTGTGAGACTGGCAACACGTGGTTTGATCTGAAAGGTTTTCCTTGTGTATCAATAGGCGTCTGTGTTGTTTCTGGTAATGGCCACACCCCTTGCCTCCAGGTGTTGTTTATGTGGTCATTTAACCTTCCTTATTTATAGTTGCTTCTCCCACTATGCTGTGCGGTTTATAGCTTCTGTGCCTGTGGATTGTTTGTGGTTGGATCTCGGCTGAGTTTCTCTTTAAAGTTAAGCCTTCCCTTTCCCTTTTGTATTTTGTTTGGGTTCTGTGTGTTACATTTCCCTATTGTTTGTATTAGGCCTGAAGGAGACTCCTGTTCTTCCTTCCTTTTGGAGGCACAGGTAGTCTCGTCTCTGCCATTAGTATCAGGGTCCTATAGGGTTTGATAGGACTCTATGTATTCCTGTGTATGAACTCACCTACCTTTGGGGTCTGTTCATACTGGTAGTCAGTCAGGATTTTGGTTAGGGTTTTCACTAGGAGGTGTCCATCTTCCTTCCCTTAAACTGCCTTAACCGTCATTTTTTGTTTGTTTGTGTGCAGCCATGGATCCTGTTGCTGCACTGGCAGGTCAGCTGCAAGCCATCTTTGGAGGTAGCTGACCTCCGCACAACTGTCTCGCAGATGCAGAGATCATAGGCTGTTGGTCCTGTTGATAGTAGTGGAGACCAGGCTTATCTGGAGCCTAAAGTTGCTTTCCCAGACAGATTCTCTGGGGGACGTGAATATTACATTATGTTTAGGGAGGCGTGCAAACTGTATTTTAGGCCCACACTCATCTGGGGATGAGAAACAGCGAGTCAGTGTGGTTATTTTCTTTCTTAAGGGGGATGCACAGTCGTTGTCTTTTTCTCTGCCGACCGAATCGCAGTCTGTCCAGTCGGTGGATGAATTTTTTGAAGCTTTGGGTCTTATCTACGATGATCCGGATCGAACCTCTCTATCCGAAACCAACCTGCGCTGCCTTCGTCAGGATGATCGTTCCACTGAGATTTATTGCTCTGAGTTTAGGAGGTGGGCTATAGATACGGAGTGGAATGATCCTGCCCTCCGTAGCCAGTTTTGTCAAGGGTTATCAGAGAGGCTGAAGGACGCTTTGGCCTTTCATGAAACCCCTGGAGGTTGCTGTGTCTCTGTCTATATGCATTGATAGACGCCTGAGAGAGAGATCTAAGGGCCCCCACTCTCAGGACGTACTATCACATGTTGTATCGTCCTCCTCTGACACTTTGGGTGAAGCTACTCCTGGGTTTATGTCTGGGGACGAACCCATGCAATTAGGGGGGCTACTTATGGATCTACTTTTAAGCATACTGGTAATTGGAAGGGAGTGTGTTTTTTGAGTGTTACATTTTATCAGAGTATGTCCATACATTCAACGGCAAAAAGAAAAAAGAGGGAGATTTAATTCCCATCTGACTCTTGGAGGGGTGAGAGGACAGTCAGAAAATGTTCATTTGTCTTTGACTGGTAGTACCGATTTCTCCTGACTGCTGATGTGGCGCTAGAGTAAAGAAAACGTGGGAATTGAGATGTTTATCGACAGCGGGGCCGTGGTGAACTTTATTGATGCAAGGGTTGTCACTGAGTGCATTAGAAAAAAACATTTCTATTTTTGCTATTGATTCTGCACCTCTAACTCAGAAGTGTTTATCTCAAGTGGTGGATGATATCAGATTAACAGTGGGTGACTTTCATCAAGAATTTATCTCGTGTTTTGTGTTGGAGGGTCTTCCTACTCCGTTGGTTCTGGGTTTACCATGGTTAAACAAGCACAATCCAACCATCGATTGGCAAGCTAGACAGATTCTGGATTGGGGTGATTATTGCATTGACAATTTTCTGAATACATCTTTTTCTGTTTTAACTACTAAGACATATCTGATTTTGACTATATATATTTTCTGAGAGTGTATGCCAGGATTTACCTCCGCACCGGGAATATGATTGTCCTATGAACCTTATTCCCCGAGCTAAGTTTCCAAAATCTAGATTGTATAACCTTTCTGGACCTAAAAGACAGACTATGAGAGAGTATATTGTCGAGAGTTTGGCTAATGGACACATAAGACCTTCCAAATCTCCAGTGGCAGCAGGGTTCTTTTTTGTTAATAAAAAGAATGGAGGTCTTTGGTCATGTCTGGATTTCCGTTAACTCAATCGGATTACTGTCCATCATCCTTACCATCTTCCTTTGATTCCTGATTTGTTTAACCAGATTGTTGATGCCAAGGTGTTCTCCAAGATGGACTTAAGGGGGGCATATAATCTGGTTAGGATCAAGAAAGGGGATGAATGGAAGATGGCTTTTAATACTCCTGAGGGGCACTTTGAGAACCTGGTCATGCCTTTTGGGTTGACCAATGCTCCTGCGGTTTTCCAGCATTTTGTGAATTCAATTTTTCATCACCTTGTGGGGAGGTTTGTAGTCGTGTATTTGGATGACATTCTAATTTATTCTCCAGACGTGGAGATAAATCAGGATCACGTTAGACAGGTGTTACAGATCCTAAGAGATAATAAATTGTACGCAAAATTAGTGAAGTGTGTTTTTGCTGTATACAAGGGGCAGTTTTTGGGCTACCTGCTGTCATCTTTGGGTTTTCGAATGAATCCAGAGAAAGTCTGTGCTGTATTGGACTGGGATCAACCCGAAAAACTGAAGGCTCTTATACAGTTTTGGGGGTTCACCAACTATTACCAAAAATGTATTCAGAACTATTCGACAATAGTAAAAACCTTAACTGACATGACTAAGAAAGGCACAGATGTCTCAGTGTGGTCTGATTCGGCGTTGCAAGACTTTTCTGCGATTAAGGAATGCTTCTCTTCTGCCCCTATATTGGTGCAGCCGGATGTATCACAACCTTTCATTGTGGAAGTGGACGCGTCCGAGGTGGGGGTAGGAGCAGTTTTATCAAAGGGCCCGTCACCTGGTAAATGGCGTCCATGTGTCTTTTTCTCTAAAAAAACACTCTTCCGCAGAGAAATTATGATGTAGGTAACAGAGTTACTAGCCATTAAGTTGGCTTTTGAGCAATGGCATCATTGGTTGGAAGGGGCGATTCATCCGATCACGGTGTTCACAGATCACAAATACCTGGCTTACCTGGAGTCAGCTAAACGACTGAACCCGAGGCAGGCCAGATGGTTTTTGTTTTTCACCAGATTCAATTTCAATGTCACCTATCGTCCTGGGATTAAGAACGTCAAGCCAGATGCCTTGTCACGTAGTTTTCCTGGAGTTGAGGATTTTGAAAATCCAAGTCCTATACTATCGGAAGGGGTGGTGATATCCGCTCTTTACCCTGACCTAGAGGTGAAGGTGTTAGAGGCACAGGGAGACGCACCGGATTCTTGTCCCTCTGGGAAACTGTTTGTGCTATCGTAATTGCGTCACAAGGTGTTTGAGGAACATCATTCTTACGGGACACCCTGGGAGCAGATCCACTGCCGACCTCATCTCTTGTAGGTTCTGGTGGCCAGGGTTGTGTAAGTGTGTTGAGGACTATGTGTCAGCCTGTAGTATCTGTGCATGCGCTAATGTGACACATACCCAGCCTTCCGGATCTCTACTTCCATTGCCCATCCCGTCCAGACCATGGACTCACTTATTCATTCATGGATTTTATCACTTATCTACCTAATTCTTCAGGAAAGACAGTTATTCTGGTGGTAGTTGATCGCTTTAGTAAAATGGTGCACTTTATAGCGTTGCTGGGCCTACCTAATGCTAAAACACTTGCACAAGTGTTTGTTGACAACATTGTGAAACTTCATGGCATTCCCTCTGACATGGTCTCAGATCGTGGGACTCAGTTTGTTTCCAGCTTCTGGAAGGCGTTCTGTCCTTTTCTTCGGCTTTTCATCCTCAGTCGCCGTTTTTTAGGGGCATATGGATTTCACCCGCAGTTTGGCACATTTTCTGGTTCAGATACTTCTGGTATCCCTGAGGAGGAACGTTTTTCGTCATCATTGTCATCTATATGGTGAAAAATTCAAGATATCTTGATGAATATGAGCAACAAGTATAAACGTGTGGCTGACAAGAAACGTCTGAATGGTCCGGACCTTAGAGTGGGTGATTCTGTGTGGCTGTCCACAAGAAACATTAAATTGAAGGTACCTTCTTGGAAGTTGGGTCCAAGGTTTATTGGTCCATATAAGATCACTGCCATTAATAATCCTGTAGCTTTTCATCTTGAACTTCCTCAGGCCATAAATCATTGTTAAAGAGATATGTTGAACCTTTGAAGCCATCTTCCTTGCAACCCACTCCTGTCATGGTGGACGGTAGTTTGGAGTTTCAGATAGCCAAGATAATTGACTCTCGAGTTCTCCGTAGATCTCTTCTGTATCTTGTTCACTGTAAGGGTTATGGACCAGAGGAGAGGATGTGGGTACCGGCATCTGACGTGAATGCCAGTCGTTTGGTGAAAGCTTTTCACAGGTCTCACCTGGATAAGGTCAGCCCTGGGTGCCCAGAGGTCACCCGTAGAATGGGCGGTACTGTCACAGAAGTACCAAGACATACGGACGCCCCGGCGACAGTGAAGGCAAGAGATCTGTGAGACTGGCAACACGTGGTTTGATCTGACAGGTTTTACTTGTGGATCAATAGGTGTCTGTGTTGTTTCTGGCAATGGCCACACCCCTTGCCTCCAGGTGTTGCTTATGTGGTAATTTAACCTTCCTTATTTATAGTTGCTTCTCCCACTATGCTGTGCGGTTTATAGCTTCTGTGCCTATGGATTGTTTGTGATTGGATCTTGGCTGAGTTCCTGGTGCTTCCATAGCCTCTTTTAAGTTAAGCCTTTCCGTTCCCTTTTGTATTTTGTATGGGTTCTGTGTGTTGCATTTCCCTATTGTTTGTATTAGGCCTGAAATAGACTTCTATTCGTCCTTCCTTTTGTAGGAACAGGTAGTCTCTTCCCTGCCATTAATACCAGGGTCCTATAGAGCAAGATAGGACTCTAGGTATTCCTGCATATGAACTCACCTATCTTTGGGGTCTGTTCATACTGGTAGTCAGTCAGGATTTTGGTTAGCGTTTTCATTAGGAGGTATCCATCTTCCTTCCCTAGTTCTCAGGCCTGATTCCCTGTTTCCCCCTTCCCTCCTATGCTCGGTGTGGTGTTTCCCTCCCACAACAAAGCATGACAGGTATTTCCATAGCATTTATGGCTTATTCACAGGATATTTGATAAATGAGACCAGTATCTATCTCCAGAACACAGGAGCTTACCGTGTGCATTTTTATCCTTTCATTGCTGTGGTAGTCACAGAAGCAGTCAAGCACACTTTATCCGTATATTGAGTGAGGAGCTCTCATTTTATGGATATGACATGAATGTCTTAAAGGAGTTCTCCTTGAATGATTAAAAATGGCTGCCAACTACCTGTCCTAGAGTGTGAGCAGGACTGGTTGCCACCATCTGCGGAGCTGCTGAGGGGGAGAAAGGGCAATGACTCACAACACTGCTCTACAACAGATGGTAATGGATCGATGCTGCCTACAATATGTCATCATGGCTGAGCAGCCTGACAGGAACACTCACTTATATGTAGTATAAGCAAGTGCTATAGAGTAGTGTGTAGTGAGGCCCTTCCCCTCTCGCCCCTAGGAAGCTCTAGAAGTGGAGGTAATCAGTCCTGTTCATATTCTAGGACAGGTTGCTGGCAGCTATTTTATTATAATTATTTGTTCTGCCTCTGCACAAGGGGTTTATTACCATAGAAGCAGTCTATGTGGCTGCTGTGGGGCCCCATGGGAATATGGGGCCCTGGTCTGGTTAGCTACAACCTGCAAAGAACATGTCCAAGGATGCATCTGTAGTACCAAAGAGCAGGCACTACCATTCCTACAACCTATTGTCTTAAATGCCAAACCAATGTGTGGCAACACCATACCTTCTGTTTCCAGGTCTGTTCATTAGGTGCTATGTAACTGTTATGTATTGAATTGCATGTAATGTACCTAGTTGTCCAGCAGGTGGCATTGTATCTGCCATAGACCTTTAGATAGGATGGAACTTACCATTCCATTCTCCCCCCTCTTGGGCAGGAGTGGGCTATTCCCGCTTCCTACCAAGGGAAGAGTTTCAGGAAGCTGTAGTTGGTAGATACTTGGAAAGACACCAGACAAGGTGCAGTAAGGGAGTGTTTACCCCTCACTGCTGCAGGAGCCCAGGGAAGCAGTTGGTAAAGCACCCCAACTCCTTGCAGTTTATAGACTGAGTATTACGAGGGGGTCAAAGGCCAAAGGCACCCACTCAATGGTACCAGAACCTCTATAAAGTCAAGTAACCAGACAGAAATTTTGAAGGTGATATTAGAGTCAGGTGTTTTCAATTAATGGGATGACAATCGGGTATGAGTTGACGACCCGTGGAATCAAATTCCACCGGACCATAAGACGCACCTAAGAATAAAATATCTGATCAGTTCTCTAATTTCTATCAGATCTCTGTATCAGACCCCCAATCCTCCTTAGACCTTAGATCAGACCCCCAAGCTCCATCATAACTCAAATCAGACCCCCATTAGACCCCCATTCCATCTCAGACCTCAGGTCAGACCTCCATTCCTCTTTAGACTTCAGATCAGACCCCCATTGTACCCCAAGCTCCATCAGACCTCAGATCAAACCCTCATTGGACTCCCAAAGTTCATCATACCTCTGTATCAGAACCTCGTTCTTCCACAGACCTCAGATCACCCTTAGCATACTCCCATTCCTCCTCAGTCCTTCAGACCTCAGATCAGACCCCCAAGCTCCCTCAGAACTCAAATCAGACCCCCATTAGAGCCCCATTCCTCCTCAGACCTCAGGTCAGACCTCCATTCCTCTTTAGACTTCAGATCAGACCCCCATTGTACCCCAAGCTCCATCAGACCTCAGTTCAGACCCACATTAGACTCCCAAAGTCCATCATACCTCTTTATCAGAACCTCATTCTTCCACAGACCTCAGATCACCCTTAACATACTCCCATTCCTCCTCAGACCTTAGATCAGAGCCCCCCAGTCTGCACAGTGCACAGCCAGCGCAGCTCTACATTCAGCGCTGCTGTCGCCTTCTGCTTACTGATGAAGTGGTCATTAGCATTCGGTCCATAAGATGCACTGCCATTTCCCCCACCTTGGTATATCATTGTACGAACAAAGGAGAATTCTGATGACCAAAGAAGAAGAGTTGTTGATGCTCATCAGGCTGAAAAAGGTCTGTGAGGTCACCAAGGAACCCAATGTAACCTCGAAGCAATGAAAGGCCTTTCTCACATTAGAGATGTTAATGTTCATTAGTCCATCATCAGGAGGGCACTGAACAGCAATGGTGTGCATGGCAGGATTACAAAAAAAAAGCCATTGCTCTCCAAAAAGAACATTGCTGCCTGTCTGAAGTTTGCTAAAGATCACCTGGACAAGCCAGAATGCTACTAGAACAATGTTTAGTGGATAGATGAGACCAAAATAGAACTTTTTGGTTTAAATCAAAAGCATTATGTTTAGAGAAAGGATAACACTGCTTTCCAGTATAAAAACCCCATCCCATGTGTGAAACATGGTGGTGGTGGTATTCTGGTTTGGGCCTGTTTTGCTGCATCTAGGCCAGCACAGCTTGCTATCATTGATGGAACCATAAATTCTGAATTATACCTGCATCTGTCCGTGAGCTGAATATCAAGGGAACTCGGGTGATGCAGCAAGACAATGACAACACAAGTTGCTCTACCAAAGAATAATTAAAAAAGAATAAAGTTAAAGTTTTGGAATGACCAACTCAAAGTCCTGACCTTAATCAAATAGAAATGTTGTGGAAGGACCTAAAGCAATCAATTTATGGAACAGAACTGTAGTTGTTTTGCATGGTGGAATGAGCCAAAATTCCTCCAAGGCGATGTTCAGAACTAATCAACAATTATCAGAAATGTTTAGCTGCAGTTATTGCTGCACATGACGGTCACACTAAATACTGAAAGCAAAGGGTCACATTCATTTGCCACTAACAGACATGTAATATTCAATCATTTTGCTCAAATATAAATATAAAGTAAAATTTTTTTACTCATTTGTATCATTATCTTTATATACAGGTCCTTCTAAAAAAATTAGCATATTGTGATAAAGTTCATTATTTTCTGTAATGTACTGATAAACATTAGACTTTCATATATTTTAGATTCATTACACACAACTGAAGTAGTTCAAGCCTTTTATTGTTTTAATATTGATGATTTTGGCATACAGCTCATGAAAACCCAAATTTCCTATCTAAAAATAAATTAGCATATTTCATCCGACCAATAAAAGAAAAGTGTTTTTAATACAAAAAAAGTCAACCTTCAAATAATTATGTTCAGTTCTGCACTCAATACTTGGTGGGGAATCCTTTTGCAGAAATGACTGCTTCAATGCGGCGTGGCATGGAGGCAATCAGCCTGTGGCACTGCTGAGGTGTTATGGAGGCCCAGGAGGCTTCAATGCGGCGTGGCATGGAGGCCATCAGCCTGTGGCACTGCTGAGGTGTTATGGAGGCCCAGGATGCTGCAATGCGGCGTGGCATGGAGGCAATCAGCCTGTGGCACTGCTGAGGTGTTATGGGGGCCCAGGATGCTTCAATGCGGCGTGGCATGGAGGCAATCAGCCTGTGGCACTGCTGAGGTGTTATGGAGGCCCAGGATGCTTCAATGCGGCGTGGCATGGAGGCAATCAGCCTGTGGCACTGCTGAGGTGTTATGGAGGCCCAGGATGCTTCAATGCGGCGTGGCATGGAGGCAATCAGCCTGTGGCACTGCTGAGGTGTTATGGAGGCCCAGGATGCTTCAATGCGGCGTGGCATGGAGGCAATCAGCCTGTGGCACTGCTGAGGTGTTATGGAGGCCCAGGATGCTTCGATAGCGGCCTTAAGCTCATCCAGAGTGTTGGGTCTTGCGTCTCTCAACTTTCTCTTCCCAATATCCCACAGATTCTCTATGGGGTTCAGGTCAGAAGAGTTGGCAGGCCAGTTGAGCCCAGTAATACCATGGTCAGTAAACCATTTACCACTTTTCAGCAGATGGAAGCATGAAGTGCTCCAAAATCTCCTGATAGCGGCTGCATTGACCCTGCCCTTGATAAAACACAGTGGACCAACACCAGCAGCTGACATGGCACCCCAGACCATCACTGACTGTGGGGACTTGACACTGGACTTCAGGCATTTTGGCCTTTCCCTCTCCCCAGTCTTCCTCCAGACTCTGGCACCTTGATTTCCGAATGACATGCAACAGTCCAGTGCTGCTTCTCTGTAGCCCAGGTCAGGCGCTTCTGCCGCTGTTTCTGGGGAATGCGGCACCTGTAGCCCATTTCCTGCACACGCCTGTACACGGGGGCTCTGGAAGTTTCTACTCCAGACTCAGTCCACTGCTTCCGCAGGTCCCCCAAGGTCTGGAATCGGTCCTTCTCCACAATCTTCCTCAGGGTCCGGTCACCTCTTCTCGTTGTGCAGCGTTTTCTGCCACACTTTTTCCTTCCCACAGACTTCCCACTGAGGTGCCTTGATACAGCACTCTGGGAACAGCCTATTCGTTCAGAAATTTCTTTCTGTGTCTTACCCTCTTGCTTGAGGGTGTCAATGAAGGCCTTCTGGACAGCAGTCAGGTCGGCAGTCTTACCCATGATTGCGGTTTTGAGTTTTTAAAAGCCTCAGGAATCTTTTGCAGGTGTTTAGAGTTAATTAGTTGATTCAGATGATTAGGTTAATAGCTCGTTTAGAGAACCTTTTCATGATATGCAAATTTTTTTAGATAGGAATTTTGGGTTTTCATGAGCTGTATGCCAAAATCATCAATATTAAAACAATAAAAGGCTTGAACTACTTCAGTTATGTGTAATGAATCTACAATATATGAAAGTCTAATGTTTATCAGCACATTACAGAAAATAAAGTGAGGCTGTACTAGGCGACAGTCAGGGGAGGCCGTCATGAGGGGTTTTGGCATGAGGGGGCCGGAGGTGATAGGGTTAAGTAGCTGTAGGAATTGCGGTGGGTGGAGTTAGAAAGGGGTGGTGTAGGGAGGTTATATCAAGGGGAGGAGTGTAGGAGCCATTTTAGATTTTGAAAATCTGGGAGAAGGAGCAAACTGTGAAGGAGCAAACTAGCGATGGAGATTGCGTTGTTAATGGAGCAGTTGCGGGCAGCGGCGGAGACCCGGGGACCCGAATGGCTGCAGGAACAGGTGGCTGGTGTGTTGCAGGGGGCGGCGGTGAGTAGTGTCAGCTCACCGCCATCTGTTAGACGGTCGCGGCGGGCAAGGCCGCCGGCGCGCCTTAGTCCTGAGGTGACCCCCAGAGCTCGGCGCCGGGTGCAGAGCCCCCGCGGGGACCCTTCACGGAGGGAGGGCGGCGGTGTGCTTGCTGCCAGACCCTCCCGACGTGGGAGGAATCAATATGCACGGCGGAGCCCTAGAACAGGCGGGCGGATCCCTCCCCCGCCTCCGGCAGTAAGAGCGGTGGATGCGGGACCAGGTGCGGCGGGTGCCCCCAGTCCGGGGGAGGCCGCCCGGCGTGGGAGAGATGAACAGGCGGTCGTGGCTGTGTGCAGTGAGATGGCGGCGGCGCACAGGCCACAGGAGACGGTTGGGCGACATGGCGGAGGCTCCGCCCATCGTGTGAGGGGTGAAGACCAGGGCACATCCAGCAGGCCAGGTGCTGGGATGTTGGTGGCGCAAGAGGAAGAGGTTCGTGCTGAGGAGGAAGATCATCAGGAAGCAGGACCTTCGGCTGCGGGGTTCACAGCCCCCCGGCAGCTTGGTGAGGCTAACTGTGGTATCATTAATGCATGGACGGGTGTCCAAGGGGGAGGTGGGGGGCCACAAGGTGATTTAGGTAAGGGATTGGGGCAGCTTTTTCAGAGTTTGGCGGGGTGGGTGGCTGGTTTTGGGGGGGCGGGAATGTCTCCTGGGCCTGCATGGGGAGTGGGGGCTGGGGTTAGTGGTGGTCCGGCCAGTGTGACGAGCAGGGTGGGGGATTCGGTGTCCGTTCAGACGCAGGTTGGGGGGGAGGATGAGAGGGCGAAAGTGGACGACACGGCGCGGGGGGAGGTGTATGTCTGCTTTGAGGGTCCTTTGGGGGCGCACCTAAAAATGGAAGTGCGGGAGCGCATTTGGAAGGGGGAGTATGTGGAAATATTTTCCTTGCTCCCCCTGGAGAGGTTTAATTTAGATAGGGGTAAGAAGGAGGAGGGTAAGAAGGAGGAGGAGGAAAAGCGGAGGTTTCGTCTTATTCCGCGGACGTTTTCTAATTGGCTGCAGGCATTCGCTATTTTAGCCAGTGTGGTAGGGGAAAAGAAGCCGGAGTGTTGTTCGGCGCTTTTCTGCTATATGGATGCGATTGGGGAAGCGTTTCGTGTGTACGGGGGTACGGGTTGGTTGCGGTATGACGAACAGTTCCGACAGAGGATGGCGGTGCGTAGTACAATTAGATGGGACCATAAGGACATAGGGTTATGGATGCGGGTGATGGCTCCGGTGCGTGCGGAGCAGTCCTTTCGGGGGGAGTCGGGGGGTTCAGGACAGGCGTCCTTTTCAGCGGCGTCGGCAAAAGGGCTTTGCTTCCTCTTTAACGAGGGCAACTGCAGGTTTGGGGCAAAGTGTCGTTTTAAACACGAATGTTCCGCATGCGGCGGGAATCATGGATTCAGTCGTTGTTTCAGAGGGGGTAGGCAAAAAGGGGGCGAGGCAGGTGGAAAAGGGGTTGACACCGGTGCGGGTAGCAGAGATGGGCCCCTTCCTAAATAGATATCCGGATCAAGGGATGGCGGAATTTTTGAGGGTCGGTTTTACGGAAGGTTTTTGTATCCCCTCGTTTCCGGTGCCGGTGGTTGCAGGGAAGAAAAATTTGCGTTCTGCACTTGAGCATCCCGGGGTGGTGTCTGAAAAATTGGCGAAGGAGGTATCTTTGGGGCGCATGGATGGCCCCTTTTTGAGTCCCCCCTTGGTCAATTTGAGGGTATCACCTTTGGGGATTGTACCCAAGAAGGAGCCGAACAAGTTTCGGTTAATTCATCATTTGTCCTATCCTAAAGGTGCGTCGGTCAATGAAGGTATTGACCCTGAATTATGTTCAGTGGTTTATACTTCATTTGATGCGGCTGTGGAGTGGGTGAGAAAACTGGGGGTGGGGGCGTTGTTGGCAAAAACGGATATTGAGGCTGCGTTTCGGTTGTTGCCTGTTAATCCGGACAGTTTGCATTTGTTGGGTTGTTATTGGGAAGGGGGTTATTTCGTGGATAGGTGTTTGCCAATGGGTTGTTCAGTGTCATGCGCATATTTTGAAGCTTTCAGTTCCTTTTTGGAGTGGGTGGTTAGGGACGTTTCGGGTTGTTCATCCATTATTCATTATTTGGATGATTTTCTTTGTTTGGGTCCGGCTGGGTCTAGGGTCTGTTCGTTGTTACTTAGCACTTTGGAGTCGGTTTTTGGTCTATTTGGTGTTCCGTTGGCTGAGGAAAAAAACGGTGGGTCCCACTACGGAATTGAGTTTTCTGGGGATTGTTATCAACACGGAAAGGATGGAATGTCGGTTGCCTGAGGATAAATTGCAGGATTTACGTTTAGTGGTGGAGAGGGCTAGGATATCGACTAAGATCAGGTTGAGGGACTTGCAATCGCTGCTTGGGAAACTCAATTTTGCATGTCGGATTATGCCAATGGGGAGAATTTTTTGTCGTCGGTTGGCGGGGGCTACTGCAGGCGTTACGGCCCCGCATCATTTTATAAGGTTGGGGAAGGAATTAAAAGGGGATTTGGCGGTGTGGGGGGAATTTTTGCAGCAGTATAACGGTCGGACTTTGGTTTTGGGGGCAGCTGTGGATAATTTTGACTTTGAGCTGTTTTCGGATGCGGCGGGCGGTTCGGGATTTGGTGTGTACTGTCATGGGCATTGGTGTGCGGGTAGGTGGCCGATTAGCTGGGTGGAGAGGGGATGGGTTCGGAATTTAGCATTGTTAGAGCTTTTTCCAATTGTTCTAGCCGTGGTGTTGTGGGGGGATCGGTTTAGAGATAAAAAGATCCGTTTTCACTGCGATAATTTGGGGGTGGTTCAGGCCATTAATGGTATGACGGCGTCTTCGCCGCCGGTTATTCGATTGTTACAGCATTTGGTTTTGGTCTGTTTGTCGCAGAATGTTTGGGTGGTAGCAGTACATGTGCCAGGTATTTTTAATAATATTGCGGATGCCCTTTCTCGTTCTCAGCTGGAGCGGTTTCGGCAACTGGCGCCAGGAGCGGATGCCGAGGGAGTGGAATGTCCGGAATCCATGTGGGAGATGTTGGAGGTATCATAGACGGTCTCCTTCGGGACTCAATGAGTTCCGGAACATGGTTGGCATACGGTAAAGTGTGGGGAGAGTGGCTGGATTGGTGTGAGGAGTTGGGGGCGCACGTTGATGAGGGGGATATTCCGTTATTGTTGTTTCTGGGGCATGTGCGGGAACTGGAGTGGTCGGTGTCAAAGTTGAATAAATGGATTGCTGGGCTGGCTTTTGGCTTCAAATTGAGGGGTTTGGCAGATGTGACCAAGACGTTTTTAGTGAGGCAGGTGTTGAGGGGTTGGCGGCGCGGTCAGAAGGTCAGTGATAGAAGGAGGCCGGTCTCGTTTGATTTGTTATTAAGATTAGGCGCGCGGTTGGAATTGGTTGGTAGTTCAGGTTGGGAGGTGAAGCTGTTTAGGGCGGCTTTTTCTTTGGCGTTTTTTGGAGCGTTTCGGATTGGCGAGTTGGTGTGTCAAAGTGTGCGGGTTGT